>NW_027672568.1:0-600000 GCF_964165515.1 Mesoplodon bidens | reverse complement strand
GGGTCAGGCTACATGCTGACGCACGGTTCAGTGCCAGCGTACGGGCCAGGAATAAGTTACGGCGTAAGGTAAGGTGTAGGGCTGATGGTGGGTTTCCGTTCCGGGCTAGGGTTATGGTTAGGGAACGGCAAGGCTTAGGGCACAAGTGAGGGTACTGAAACGTGGGAGGGTCAGGCTACGTGCTGACGCATGCGTCAGTGCCAGCGTACGGGCCAGGAGTAGGGTACGGCGTAAGGTAAAGTGTAGCGCCTGTGGTTGATTTCCTTTCCAGGCTAGGTTTAGGGTTAGGGAACGGCAAGGCTTAGGGCACAGGTGAGGGTACGGAAACGTGAGAGGGACGGGCTACCTGCTGACGCACGGTTCAGTGCCAGCGTACGGAACAGGAGTAGGCAACGGCATAGGATACAGTGTAGGGCTGGTGGTGGATTTGCGTTCAGGGCTAGGGTTAGGGTTAGGGAACGGCAAGGCTTAGGGCACAGGTGAGGGTATGGAAACGTGGGAGGGTCAGGCTACGTTCTGACGCATGGGTCAGTGCCAGCGTACGGGTCAGGAGTAGGGTACGGCGTAATGTAAGGTGTAGGGCTGGTGGTGGGTTTCCGTTTCGGGCTAGGGTTAGGGTTAGGGAACGGCTAGGCTTAGGGCACAGGTGAGGGTACGGAAACTTGGGAGGCTCAGGCTACATGCTGACGCAATGTTCAGTGCCAGCGTACGGGCCAGGAGTAGGGTACAGCGTAAGGTAAGGTGTAGGGATGGTGGTGGGTTTCTAATCCGGGCTAGGGTTAGGGTTAGGGAACGGCAAGTCTTAGGGCAAAGGAGAGGGTACGGAAACTTGGGAGGGTCAGGCTACATGCTGACGCACGGTTCAGTGCCAGCGTACGGGCCAGGAATAGGGTACGGCGTAAGGTAAGGTGTACGGCTGGTGGTGGGTTTCCGTTCCGGGCTAGGGTTAGGGTTAGGGAACGGCAAGGCTTAGGGCACAGGTGAGGTTACAGAAACGTGGGACGGTCAGGCTACGTGCTGACGCATGTGTCAATGCCAGCATACGGGCGAGGAGTAGGCAACGGCGTAAGGTAAGGTGTACGGCTGGTGGTTGGTTTCCGTTCCAGGCTAGGGTTAGGGTTAGGGAACGGCAAGGCTTAGGACACAGGTGATGGTACGGAAACGTGGGAGGGTCAGGCTACGTGCTGACGCACGGTTCAGTGCCAGCGTACGGGCCAGGAATAGGGAACGGCGTAAGGTAAGGTGTAGGGCTGGTGGTGGGTTTCCTTTCCGGGCTAGGGTTAGGGTTAGGGAACGGCAAGGCTTAGGGCACAGGTCAGGGTACGGAAACGCGGGAGGATAATGCTACGTGCTGATGCACGGGTCAGTGCCAGAGTACGGGCCAGTAGTAGGCAACGGCGTAGGGTAAGGTTTTGGGCTGGTGGTGGGATTCCATTCCGGGCTAGGGTTAGGGTTAGGGAACCGCAGGGCTTAGGGCACAGGTGAGGGTACGGAGACGAGGGAGGGTCAGTCTACGTGCTGACGCACGGGTCAATGCCAGCGTACGGGCCAGGAGTAGGCAACGGCGTAAGGTAAGGTGTAGGGCTTGTGGTTGGTTTCCGTTCCAGGCTAGGGTTAGGGTAAGGGAACGGCAAGGCTTAGGGCACAGGTGAGGGTACGGAAACGTGGGAGGGTCGGGCTACGTGCTGACGCACGGGTCTGTGCCAGCGTACGGGCCAGGAGTAGGCAACGGCGTAGGATAAAGTGTAGGGCTGGTGGTGGATTTGCGTTCCGGGCTAGGGTTAGGGTTAGGGAACGGTAAGGCTTAGGGCACAGGTGTGGGAACGGAAACGTGGGAGGGTCAGGCTACGTGCTGACGCACGGTTCAGTGCCAGCGTACGGGCCAAGAATAGGAAACGGCATAAGTTAGAGTGCAGGGCTGGTGGTGGGTTTCCGTTCCGGGCTAGGGTTAGGGTTAGGGAACGGCAAGGCTTAGGGCACAGGTGAGGGTATGGAAACGTGGGAGGGTCAGGCTACGTGCTGACGCATGGGTCAGTGCCAGCGTACGGGTCAGCAATAGGGTACGGCGTAATGTAAGGTGTAGGGCTGGTGGTGGGTTTCTATTCCGGGCTAGGGTTAGTGTTAGGGAACGGCAAGGCTTAGGGCACAGGTGAGGGTACGGAAACTTGGGAGGGTCAGGCTACATGCTGACGCACTGTTCAGTGCCAGCGTACGGGCCAGGAATAGGGTACGGCGTAAGGTAAGGTGTAGGGCTGGTGGTGGGTTTCTAATCCGGGCTAGGGTTAGGGTTAGGGAACGGCAAGTCTTAGGGCAAAGGAGAGGGTACGGAAACTTGGGAGGGTCAGGCTACGTGCTGACGCACGTTTCAGTGCCAGCGTACGGGCCAGGAATAGGGTACGGCGTAAGGTAAGGTGTACGGCTGGTGGTGGGTTTCCGTTCCGGGCTAGGGTTAGGGTTAGGGAACGGCAAGGCTTAGGGCACAGGTGAGGTTACAGAAACGTGGGACTGTCAGGCTACGTGCTGACGCACGTGTCAGTGCCAGCGTACGGGCCAGGTGTAGGCAACGGCGTAAGGTAAGATGTAGGGCTGGTGGTTGGTTTCCGTTCCAGGCTAGGGTTTGGGTAAGGGAACGGCAAGGCTTAGGGCACAGGTGAGGGTACCGAAACGTGGGAGGGTCAGGCTACATGCTGACGCACGGTACAGTGCCAGCGTACGGGCCAGGAATAAGTTACGGCGTAAGGTAAGGTGTAGGGCTGGTGGTGGGTTTCCGTTCGGGGCTAGGGTTAGGGTTAGGGAACGGCAAGGCTTAGGGCACAGGTGAGGGTACGGAAACGTGGGAGGGTCAGGCTACGTGCTGACGCACGGGTCAGTGCCAGCGTACGGGTCAGTAGCAGCGTACGGCGTAAGGTATGGTGTAGGGCTGGTGGTGGGTTACTATTCCGGGCTAGGGTTAGGGTTAGGGAATGGCAAGGCTTAGGGCACAGGTGAGGGTACGGAAACGTGGGAGCGTCAGGCTTCGTGCTGACGCACGTGTCAGTGCCAGCGTACGGGCCAGGAGTAGCAACGGCGTAAGGTAATGTGTAGGGCTGGTGGTTGGTTTCCGTTCCAGTCTAGGGTTAGGGTTAGGGAACGGCAAGGCTTAGGGCACAGGTGAGGGTACGGAAACGTGGGAGGGTCGGGCTATGTGCTGACGCACGGGTCAGTGCCAGCGTACGGGCCAAGAGTAGGCAACGGCGTAGGATAAAGTGTAGGGCTGGTGGTGGATTTGCGTTCTGGGCTAGGGTTAGGGTTAGGGAACGGCAAGGCTTAGGGCACAGGTCAGGGTACAGAAACGCGGGAGGGTAAGGCTATGTGCTGATGCACGGTTCAGTGCCAGAGTACAGGCCAGGAGTAGGCAACGGCATAGGGTAAGGTGTAGGGCTGGTGGTGGGTTTCCGTTCCGGGCTGGGGTTAGGGTTAGTGAACGGCAAGGCTTAGGGCACAGGTGAGGGTACGTAAACGTGGGAGGGTCAGGCTACGTGCTGACGCACGGGTCAATGCCAGCGTACGGGCGAGGAGTAGGCAACGTCATAAGGTATGGTTTAGGGCTGGTGGTGGGTTTCCGTTCCGGACTAGGGTTAGGGTTAGGGAACGGCAAGGCTTAGGGCACAGGTCAGGGTACGGAAACGCGTGAGGGTAAGGCTACGTGCTGATGCACGGTTCAGTGCCAGAGTACAGGCCAGGAGTAGGCAACGGCGTAGGGTAAGGTGTAGGGCTGGTGGTGGGTTTCCGTTCCGGGCTAGGGTTAGGATTAGGGAACGGCAAGGCTTAAGGCACAGGTGAGGGTACATAAACGTGTGAGGGTCAGGCTACGTGCTGACGCACGGGTCAATGCCAGCGTACGGGCGAGGAGTAGGCAACGACGTAAGGTAAGGTGTACGGCTGGTGGTTGGTTTCCGTTCCAGGCTAGTGTTAGGGTTAGGGAATGGCAAGGCTTAGGGCACAGGTGAGGGTACGGAAACGTGGGAGGGTCAGGCTACGTGCTGACGCACGGTTCAGTGCCAGCGTACGGGCCAGGAATAGGGTACGGCGTAAGGTAAGGTGTAGGGCTGGTGGTGGTTTTCTAATCCTGGCTAGGGTTAGGGTTAGGGAACGGCAAGTCTTAGGGCAAAGGAGAGGGTACGGAAACGTGGGAGGGTCAGGCTACGGGCTGACGCACGGTTCAGTGCCAGCGTACGGGCCAGGAATAGGGTACGGCGTAAGGTAAGGTGTACGGCTGGTGGTGGGTTTCCGTTCCGGGCTAGGGTTAGGGTTAGGGAACGGCAAGGCTTAGGGCACAGGTGAAGTTACCGAAACGTGGGACGGTCAGGCTACGTGCTGACGCACGTGTCAGTGCCAGCGTACGGGCCAGGGATAGGCAACGGCGTAAGGTAAGATGTAGGGCTGGTGGTTGGTTTCCGTTCCAGGCTAGGGTTAGGGTAAGGGAACGGCAAGGCTTAGGGCACAGGTGAGGGAACGGAAACGTGGGAGGGTCAGTCTACGTGCTGACGCACGGTTCAGTGCCAGCGTACGGGCCAGGAATAGGGAACGGCGTAAGGTAAGGTGTAGGGCTGGTGGTGGGTTTCCTTTCCGGGCTAGGGTTAGGGTTAGGGAACGGCAAGGCTTAGGGCACAGGTCAGGGTACGGAAACGCGGGAGGATAATGCTACGTGCTGATGCACGGGTCAGTGCCAGAGTACGGGCCAGTAGTAGGCAACGGCGTAGGGTAAGGTTTTGGGCTGGTGGTGGGATTCCATTCCGGGCTAGGGTTAGGGTTAGGGAACCGCAGGGCTTAGGGCACAGGTGAGGGTACGGAGACGAGGGAGGGTCAGTCTACGTGCTGACGCACGGGTCAATGCCAGCGTACGGGCCAGGAGTAGGCAACGGCGTAAGGTAAGGTGTAGGGCTTGTGGTTGGTTTCCGTTCCAGGCTAGGGTTAGGGTAAGGGAACGGCAAGGCTTAGGGCACAGGTGAGGGTACGGAAACGTGGGAGGGTCGGGCTACGTGCTGACGCACGGGTCTGTGCCAGCGTACGGGCCAGGAGTAGGCAACGGCGTAGGATAAAGTGTAGGGCTGGTGGTGGATTTGCGTTCCGGGCTAGGGTTAGGGTTAGGGAACGGTAAGGCTTAGGGCACAGGTGTGGGAACGGAAACGTGGGAGGGTCAGGCTACGTGCTGACGCACGGTTCAGTGCCAGCGTACGGGCCAAGAATAGGAAACGGCATAAGTTAGAGTGCAGGGCTGGTGGTGGGTTTCCGTTCCGGGCTAGGGTTAGGGTTAGGGAACGGCAAGGCTTAGGGCACAGGTGAGGGTATGGAAACGTGGGAGGGTCAGGCTACGTGCTGACGCATGGGTCAGTGCCAGCGTACGGGTCAGCAATAGGGTACGGCGTAATGTAAGGTGTAGGGCTGGTGGTGGGTTTCTATTCCGGGCTAGGGTTAGTGTTAGGGAACGGCAAGGCTTAGGGCACAGGTGAGGGTACGGAAACTTGGGAGGGTCAGGCTACATGCTGACGCACTGTTCAGTGCCAGCGTACGGGCCAGGAATAGGGTACGGCGTAAGGTAAGGTGTAGGGCTGGTGGTGGGTTTCTAATCCGGGCTAGGGTTAGGGTTAGGGAACGGCAAGTCTTAGGGCAAAGGAGAGGGTACGGAAACTTGGGAGGGTCAGGCTACGTGCTGACGCACGTTTCAGTGCCAGCGTACGGGCCAGGAATAGGGTACGGCGTAAGGTAAGGTGTACGGCTGGTGGTGGGTTTCCGTTCCGGGCTAGGGTTAGGGTTAGGGAACGGCAAGGCTTAGGGCACAGGTGAGGTTACAGAAAC
Organism: Mesoplodon bidens; assembly: GCF_964165515.1. NCBI lineage: Eukaryota > Metazoa > Chordata > Mammalia > Artiodactyla > Ziphiidae > Mesoplodon > Mesoplodon bidens. The sequence goes on along the minus strand of NW_027672568.1, from coordinate 594,162 downwards.
GTGGGACTGTCAGGCTACGTGCTGACGCACGTGTCAGTGCCAGCGTACGGGCCAGGTGTAGGCAACGGCGTAAGGTAAGATGTAGGGCTGGTGGTTGGTTTCCGTTCCAGGCTAGGGTTTGGGTAAGGGAACGGCAAGGCTTAGGGCACAGGTGAGGGTACCGAAACGTGGGAGGGTCAGGCTACATGCTGACGCACGGTACAGTGCCAGCGTACGGGCCAGGAATAAGTTACGGCGTAAGGTAAGGTGTAGGGCTGGTGGTGGGTTTCCGTTCGGGGCTAGGGTTAGGGTTAGGGAACGGCAAGGCTTAGGGCACAGGTGAGGGTACGGAAACGTGGGAGGGTCAGGCTACGTGCTGACGCACGGGTCAGTGCCAGCGTACGGGTCAGTAGCAGCGTACGGCGTAAGGTATGGTGTAGGGCTGGTGGTGGGTTACTATTCCGGGCTAGGGTTAGGGTTAGGGAATGGCAAGGCTTAGGGCACAGGTGAGGGTACGGAAACGTGGGAGCGTCAGGCTTCGTGCTGACGCACGTGTCAGTGCCAGCGTACGGGCCAGGAGTAGCAACGGCGTAAGGTAATGTGTAGGGCTGGTGGTTGGTTTCCGTTCCAGTCTAGGGTTAGGGTTAGGGAACGGCAAGGCTTAGGGCACAGGTGAGGGTACGGAAACGTGGGAGGGTCGGGCTATGTGCTGACGCACGGGTCAGTGCCAGCGTACGGGCCAAGAGTAGGCAACGGCGTAGGATAAAGTGTAGGGCTGGTGGTGGATTTGCGTTCTGGGCTAGGGTTAGGGTTAGGGAACCCCAAGGCTTAGGGCACAGGTCAGGGTACAGAAACGCGGGAGGGTAAGGCTATGTGCTGATGCACGGTTCAGTGCCAGAGTACAGGCCAGGAGTAGGCAACGGCATAGGGTAAGGTGTAGGGCTGGTGGTGGGTTTCCGTTCCGGGCTGGGGTTAGGGTTAGTGAACGGCAAGGCTTAGGGCACAGGTGAGGGTACGTAAACGTGGGAGGGTCAGGCTACGTGCTGACGCACGGGTCAATGCCAGCGTACGGGCGAGGAGTAGGCAACGTCATAAGGTATGGTTTAGGGCTGGTGGTGGGTTTCCGTTCCGGACTAGGGTTAGGGTTAGGGAACGGCAAGGCTTAGGGCACAGGTCAGGGTACGGAAACGCGTGAGGGTAAGGCTACGTGCTGATGCACGGTTCAGTGCCAGAGTACAGGCCAGGAGTAGGCAACGGCGTAGGGTAAGGTGTAGGGCTGGTGGTGGGTTTCCGTTCCGGGCTAGGGTTAGGATTAGGGAACGGCAAGGCTTAAGGCACAGGTGAGGGTACATAAACGTGTGAGGGTCAGGCTACGTGCTGACGCACGGGTCAATGCCAGCGTACGGGCGAGGAGTAGGCAACGACGTAAGGTAAGGTGTACGGCTGGTGGTTGGTTTCCGTTCCAGGCTAGTGTTAGGGTTAGGGAATGGCAAGGCTTAGGGCACAGGTGAGGGTACGGAAACGTGGGAGGGTCAGGCTACGTGCTGACGCACGGTTCAGTGCCAGCGTACGGGCCAGGAATAGGGTACGGCGTAAGGTAAGGTGTAGGGCTGGTGGTGGTTTTCTAATCCTGGCTAGGGTTAGGGTTAGGGAACGGCAAGTCTTAGGGCAAAGGAGAGGGTACGGAAACGTGGGAGGGTCAGGCTACGGGCTGACGCACGGTTCAGTGCCAGCGTACGGGCCAGGAATAGGGTACGGCGTAAGGTAAGGTGTACGGCTGGTGGTGGGTTTCCGTTCCGGGCTAGGGTTAGGGTTAGGGAACGGCAAGGCTTAGGGCACAGGTGAAGTTACCGAAACGTGGGACGGTCAGGCTACGTGCTGACGCACGTGTCAGTGCCAGCGTACGGGCCAGGGATAGGCAACGGCGTAAGGTAAGATGTAGGGCTGGTGGTTGGTTTCCGTTCCAGGCTAGGGTTAGGGTAAGGGAACGGCAAGGCTTAGGGCACAGGTGAGGGAACGGAAACGTGGGAGGGTCAGTCTACGTGCTGACGCACGGTTCAGTGCCAGCGTACGGGCCAGGAATAGGGAACGGCGTAAGGTAAGGTGTAGGGCTGGTGGTGGGTTTCCGTTCCGGGCTAGGGTTAGGGTTAGGGAACGGCAAGGCTTAGGGCACAGGTCAGGGTACGGAAACGCGGGAGGGTAAGGCTACAGGCTGATGCAAGGGTCAGTACCAGAGTACAGGCCAGTAGTAGGCAACGGCGTAGGGTAAGGTTTTGCGCTGGTGGTGGGATTCCATTCCGGGCTAGGGTTAGGGTTAGGGAACCGCAGGGCTTAGCGCACAGGTGAGGGTACGGAGACGAGGGAGGGTCAGGCTACGTGCTGACACACGGGTCAATGCCAGCGTACGGGCCAGGAGTAGGCAACGGCGTAGGATAAAGTGTAGGGCTGGTGGTGGATTTGCGTTCCAGGCTAGGGTAGGGTTAGGGAACGACAAGGCTTAGGGCTCAGGTGAGGGAACGGAAACGTGGGAGGGACAGGCTACGTGCTGACGCACGGTTCAGTGCCAGCGTACGGGCCAGGAATAGGGAACGGCGTAAGTTAAGGTGTAGGGCTGGTGGTGGGTTTCCTTTCCGGGATAGGGTTAGGGTTAGGGAACGGCAAGGCTTAGGGCACAGGTCAGGGTACGGAAACGCGGGAGGGTAAGGCTACGTGCTGATGCGCAGGTCAGTGCCAGAGTACACGCCAGTAGTAGGCAACGGCGTAGGGTAAGGTTTTGGGCTGGTGGTGGGTTTCCATTCTGGGCTAGTGTTAGGGTTAGGGAACCGCAAGGCTTAGGGCACAGGTGAGGGTACGGAGACGTGGGTGCGTCAGGCTACGTGCTGACGCACGGGTCAATGCCAGCGTACGGGCCAGGAGTAGGCAACGGCGTAGGATAAAGTGTAGGGCTGGTGGTGGATTTGCGTTCCGGGCTAGGGTTAGGGTTAGGGAACGGTAAGGCTTAGGGCACAGGTGTGGGAACGGAAACGTGGGAGGGTCAGGCTACGTGCTGACGCACGGTTCAGTGCCAGCGTACGGGCCAGGAATAGGAAACGGCAAAATTTAGGGTTTAGGGCTGGTGGTGGGTTTCCGTTCAGGGCTAGGGTTAGGGTTAGGGAACGGCAAGGCTTAGGGCACAGGTGATGGTATGGAAACGTGGGAGGTTCAGGCTACGTGCTGACGCATGGGTCAGTGCCAGCGTACGGGTCAGCAGTAGGTTACGGCGTAATGTAAGGTGTAGGGCTGGTGGTGGGTTTCTATTCCGGGCTAGGGTTAGGGTTAGGGAACGGCAAGGCTTAGGGCACAGGTGAGGGTACGGAAACTTGGGAGGGTCTGGCTACATGCTGACGCACTGTTCAGTGCCAGCGTACGGGCCAGGAATAGGGTACGGCGTAAGGTAAGGTGTAGGTCTGGTGGTGGGTTTCTAATCCGGGCTAGGGTTAGGGTTAGGGAACGGCAAGTCTTAGGGCAAAGGAGAGGGTACGGAAACGTGGGAGGGTCAGGCTACGTGCTGACACACGGTTCAGTGCCAGCGTACGGGCCAGGAATAGGGTACGGCGTAAGGTAAGGTGTACGGCTGGTGGTGGGTTTCCGTTCCGGGCTAGGGTTAGGGTTAGGGAACGGCAAGGCTTAGGGCACAGGTGAGGTTACAGAAACGTGGGACTGTCAGGCTACGTGCTGACGCACGGGTCAGTGCCAGCGTACGGGTCAGTAGCAGCGTACGGCGTAAGGTATGGTGTAGGGCTGGTGGTGGGTTACTATTCCGGGCTAGGGTTAGGGTTAGGGAATGGCAAGGCTTAGGGCACAGGTGAGGGTACGGAAACGTGGGAGGGTCAGTCTACGTGCTGACGCACGTGTCAGTGCCAGCGTACGGGCCAGGAGTAGGCAACGGCGTAAGGTAAGGTGTAGGGCTGGTGGTTGGTTTCCGTACCAGGCTAGGGTTAGGGTTAGGGAACGGCAAGGCTTAGGGCACAGGTGAGAGTACGGAAACGTGGGAGGGTCGGGCTATGTGCTGACGCACGGGTCAGTGCCAGCGTACGGGCCAGGAGTAGGCAACGGCCTAGGATAAAGTGTAGGGCTGGTGGTGGATTTGCGTTCTGGGCTAGTGTTAGGGTTAGGGAACGGCAAGGCTTAGGGCACAGGTCAGGGTACAGAAACGCGGGAGGGTAAGGCTATGTGCTGATGCACGGTTCAGTGCCAGAGTACAGGCCAGGAGTAGGCAACGGCATAGGGTAAGGTGTAGGGCTGGTGGTGGGTTTCCGTTCCGGGCTAGGGTTAGGGTTAGGGAACGCCAAGGCTTAGGGCACAGGTGAGGGTACGTAAACGTGGGAGGGTCAGGCTACGTGCTGATGCACGGGTCAAAGAGAGCGTACGGGCGAGGAGTAGGCAACGGCGTAAGGTAAGGTTTAGGGCTGGTGGTGGGTTTCCGTTCCGGACTAGGGTTAGGGTTAGGGAACGGCAAGGATTAGGGCACAGGTCAGGGTACGGAAACGCGTGAGGGTAAGGCTACGTGCTGATGCACGGTTCAGTGCCAGAGTACAGGCCAGGAGTAGGCAACGGCGTAGGGTAATGTGTAGGGCTGGTGGTGGATTTCCGTTCCGGGCTAGGGTTAGGATTAGGGAACGGCAAGGCTTAGGGCACAGGTGAGGGTACGTAAACGTGGGAGGGTCAGGCTACGTGCTGACGCACGGGTCAATGCCAGCGTACGGGCGAGGAGTAGGCAACGACGTAAGGTAAGGTGTACGGCTGGTGGTTGGTTTCCGTTCCAGGCTAGGGTTAGGGTTAGGGAATGGCAAGGCTTAGGGCACAGGTGAGGGTACGGAAACGTGGGAGGGTCAGGCTACGTGCTGACGCACGGTTCAGTGCCAGCGTACGGGCCAGGAATAGGGTACGGCGTAAGGTAAGGTGTAGGGCTGGTGGTGGTTTTCTAATCCTGGCTAGGGTTAGGGTTAGGGAACGGCAAGTCTTAGGGCAAAGGAGAGGGTACGGAAACGTGGGAGGGTCAGGCTACGTGCTGACGCACGGTTCAGTGCCAGCGTACGGGCCAGGAATAGGGTACGGCGTAAGGTAAGGTGTACGGCTGGTGGTGGGTTTCCGTTCCGGGCTAGGGTTAGGGTTAGGGAAGGGCAAGGCTTAGGGCACAGGTGAAGTTACCGAAACGTGGGACGGTCAGGCTACGTGCTGACGCACGTGTCAGTGCCAGCGTATGGGCCAGGGGTAGGCAACGGCGTAAGGTAAGATGTAGGGCTGGTGGTTGGTTTCCGTTCCAGGCTAGGGTTAGGGTAAGGGAACGGCAAGGCTTAGGGCACAGGTGAGGGTACCGAAACGTGGGAGGGTCAGGCTACATGCTGACGCACGGTTCAGTGCCAGCGTATGGGCCAGGAATAAGTTACGGCGTAAGGTAAGGTGTAGGGCTGGTGGTGGGTTTCCGTTCGGGGCTAGGGTTAGGGTTAGGGAACGGCAAGGCTTAGGGCACAGGTGAGGGTACGGAAACGTGGGAGGGTCAGGCTACGTGTTGACGCACGGGTCAGTGCCAGCGTACGGGTCAGTTGCAGCGTAAGGCGTAAGGTATGGTGTAGGGCTGGTGGTGGGTTACTATTCCGTGCTAGGGTTAGGGTTAGAAAATGGCAAGGCTTAGGGCACAGGTGAGGGTACGGAAACGTGGGAGGGTCAGGCTACGTGCTGACGCACGTGTCAGTGCCAGCGTACGGGCCAGGAGTAGGCAACGGCGTAAGGTAAGGTGTAGGGCTGGTGGTTGGTTTCCGTACCAGGCTAGGGTTAGGGTTAGGGAACGGCAAGGCTTAGGGCACAGGTGAGGGTACGGAAACGTTGGAGGGTCAGGCTACGTGCTGACGCATGCGTCAGTGCCAGCGTACGGGTCAGCAGTAGGGTACGGCGTAATGTAAGGTGTAGGGCTGGTGGTGGGTTTCTATTCCGGGCTAGGTTTAGGGTTAGGGAACGGCAAGGCTTAGGGCACAGGTGAGGGTACGGAAACTTGGGAGGGTCAGGCTACACGCTGACGCACTGTTCAGTGCCAGCGTACGGGCCAGGAATAGGGTACGGCGTAAGGTAAGGTGTAGGGCTGCTGGTGGGTTTCTAATCCGGCATTGGGTTAGGGTTAGGGAACGGCAAGTCTTAGGGCAAAGGAGAGGGTACGGAAACGTGGGAGGGTCAGGCTACGTGCTGACGCACGGTTCAGTGCCAGCATACGGGCCAGGAGTAGGGTACGGCGTAAGGTAAGGTGTACGGCTGGTGGTGGGTTTCCGTTCCGGGCTAGGGTTAGGGCTAGGGAACGGCAAGGCTTAGGGCACAGGTGAGGTTACAGAAACGTGGGACTGTCAGGCTACTTGCTGACGCACGTGTCAGTGCCAGCGTACGGGCCAGGTGCAGGCAACGGCGTAAGGTAAGATGTAGGGCTTGTGGTTGGTTTCCGTTCCAGGCTATGGTTAGGGTAAGGGAACGGCAAGGCTTAGGGCACAGGTGAGGGTACGGATACTTGGGAGGGTCAGGCTACATGCTGACGCACTGTTCAGTGCCAGCGTACGGGCCAGGAATAGGGTATGGCGTAAGGTAAGGTGTAGGGCTGGTGGTGGGTTTCTAATCCGGTCTAGGGTTAGGGTTAGGGAACGGCAAGTCTTAGGGCAAAGGAGAGGGTACGGAAACGTGGGAGGGTCAGGCTACGTGCTGACGCACGGTTCAGTGCCAGCGTACGGGTCAGTAGCAGCGTACGGCGTAAGGTATGGTGTAGGGCTGGTGGTGGGTTACTATTCCGGGCTAGGGTTAGGGTTAGGGAATGGCAAGGCTTAGGGCACAGGTGAGGGTACGGAAACGTGGGAGGGTCAGGCTACGTGCTGACGCACGTGTCAGTGCCAGCGTACGGGCCAGGAGTAGGCAACGGCGTAAGGTAAGGTGTAGGGCTGGTGGTTGGTTTCCGTTCCAGGCTAGGGTTAGGGTTAGGGAACGGCAAGGCTTAGGGCACAGGTGAGGGTACGGAAACGTGGGACGGTCGGGCTATGTGCTGACGCACGGGTCAGTGCCAGCGTACGGGCCAGGAGTAGGCAACGGCGTAGGATAAAGTGTAGGGCTGGTGGTGGATTTGCGTTCTGGACTAGGGTTAGGGTTAGGGAACGGCAAGGCTTAGGGCACAGGTGAGGGTACGGAAACTTGGGAGGGTCAGGCTACATGCTGACGCAATGTTCAGTGCCAGCGTACGGGCCAGGAATAGGGTACGGCGTAAGGTAAGGTGTAGGGCTGGTGGTGGGTTTCTAATCCGGGCTAGGTTTAGGGTTAGGGAACGGCAAGTCTTAGGGCAAAGGAGACGGTACGGAAACGTGGGAGGGTCAGGCTACATGCTGACGCACGGTTCAGTGCCAGCGTACGGGCCAGGAATAGGGTACGTCGTAAGGTAAGGTGTACGGCTGGTGGTGGGTTTCCGTTCCGGGCTAGGGTTAGGGTTAGGGAACGGCAAGGCTTAGGGCACATGTGAGGTTACAGAAACGTGGGACGGTCAGGCTACGTGCTGACGCATGTGTCAATGCCAGCATACGGGCGAGGAGTAGGCAACGGCGTAAGGTAAGGTGTACGGCTGGTGGTTGGTTTCCGTTCCAGGCTAAGGTTAGTGTTAGGGAACGGCAAGGCTTAGGGCACAGGTGATGGTACGGAAACGTGGGAGGGTCAGGCTACGTGCTGACGCACGGTTCAGTGCCAGCATACGGGCCAGGAATAGTGAACGGCGTAAGGTAAGGTGTAGGGCTGGTGGTGGGTTTCCGTTGCAGGCTAGGGTTAGGGTTAGGGAATGGCAAGGCTTAGGGCACAGGTCAGGGTACGGAAACGCGGGAGGGTAAGGCTACGTGCTGATGCACGGGTCAGTACCAGAGTACAGGCCAGTAGTAGGCAACGGCGTAGGGTAAGGTTTTGGGCTGGTGGTGGGATTCCATTCCGGGCTAGGGTTAGGTTTAGGGAACCGCAGGGCTTAGCGCGCAGGTGAGGGTACGGAGACGAGGGAGGGTCAGGCTACGTGCTGACGCACGGGTCAATGCCAGCGTACGGGCCAGGAGTAGGCAACGGCGTAAGGTAAGGTGTAGGGCTGGTGGTTGGTTTCTGTTCCAGGCTAGGGTTAGGGTTAGGGAACGGCAAGGCTTAGGGCACAGGTGAGGGTACGGAAACGTTGGAGGGTCGGGCTACGTGCTGATGCACGGGTCAGTGCCAGCGTACGGGCCAGGAGTAGGCAACGGCGTAGGATAAAGTGTAGGGCTGGTGATGGATTTGCGTTCCGGGCTAGGGTTAGGGTTAGGGAACGGCAGGCTTAGGGCTCAGGTGAGGGAACGGAAACGTGGGAGGGTCAGGCTACGTGCTGACGCACGGTTCAGTGCCAGCGTACGGGCCAGGAATAGGGAACGGCGTAAGTTAAGGTGTAGGGCTGGTGGTGGGTTTCCGTTCCGGGCTAGGTTTAGGGTTAGGGAACGGCAAGGCTTAGGGTACAGGTCAGGGTACGGAAACGCGGGAGGGTAAGGCTACGTGCTGATGCGCAGGTCAGTGCCAGAGTACACGCCAGTAGTAGGCAACGGCGTAGGGTAAGGTTTTGGGATGGTGGTGGGTTTCAATTCCGGGCTAGTGTTAGGGTTAGGGAACCGAAAGACTTAGGGCACAGGTGAGGGTACGGAGACGTGGGTGGGTCAGGCTACGTGCTGACGCACGTGTCAATGCCAGCGTACGGGCCAGGAGTAGGCAACGGCGTAAGGTATGGTGTAGGGCTTGTGGTTGGTTTCCGTTCGGGGCTAGGGTTAGGGTTAGGGAACGGCAAGGCTTAGGGCACAGGTGAGGGTACGGAAACTTGGGAGGGTCAGGCTACATGCTGACGCACTGTTCAGTGCCAGCGTACGGGCCAGGAATAGGGTACGGCGTAAGGTAAGGTTTAGGGCTGGTGGTGGGTTTCTAATCCGGGCTAGGGTTAGGGTTAGGGAACGGCAAGTCTTAGGGCAAAGGAGAGGGTACGGAAAAGTGGGAGGGTCAGGCTACGTGCTGACGCACGGTTCAGTGCCAGCGTACGGGCCAGAAATAGGGTACGGCGTAAGGTAAGGTGTACGGCTGGTGGTGGGTTTCCGTTCCGGGCTAGGGTTAGGGTTAGGGAACGGCAAGGCTTAGGGCACAGGTGAGGTTACAGAAACGTGGGACGGTCAGGCTACGTGCTGACGCATGTGTCAATGCCAGCATACGGGCGAGGAGTAGGCAACGGCGTAAGGTAAGGTGTACGGCTGGTGGTTGGTTTCCGTTCCAGGCTAGGGTTAGGGTTAGGGAACGGCAAGGCTTAGGGCACAGGTGATGGTACGGAAACGTGGGAGGGTCAGGCTACGTGCTGACGCACGGTTCAGTGCCAGCGTACGGGCCAGGAATAGGGAACGGCGTAAGGTAAGGTGTAGGGCTGGTGGTGGGTTTCCTTTCCGGGCTAGGGTTAGGGTTAGGGAACGGCAAGGCTTAGGGCACAGGTCAGGGTACGGAAACGCGGGAGGGTAATGCTACGTGCTGATGCACGGGTCAGTGCCAGAGTACGGGCCAGTAGTAGGCAACGGCGTAGGGTAAGGTTTTGGGCTGGTGGTGGGATTCCATTCCGGGCTAGGGTTAGGGTTAGGGAACCGCAGGGCTTAGGGCACAGGTGAGGGTACGGAGACGAGGGAGGGTCAGGCTACGTGCTGACGCACGAGTCACTGCCAGCGTACGGACCAGGAGTAGGCAACGGCGTAAGGTAAGGTGTAGGGCTGGTGGTTGGTTTCTGTTCCAGGCTAGGGTTAGGGTTAGGGAACGGCAAGGCTTAGGGCACAGGTGAGGGTACGGAAACGTTGGAGGGTCGGGCTACTTGCTGATGCACGGGTCAGTGCCAGCGTACGGGACAGGAGTAGGCAACGGCGTAGGATAAAGTGTAGGGCTGGTGGTGGATTTGCGTTCCGGGCTAGGGTTAGGGTTAGGGAAAGGCAAGGCTTAGGGCTCAGGTGAGGGAACGGAAACGTGGGAGGGTCAGGCTACGTGCTGACGCACGGTTCAGTGCCAGCGTACGGGCCAGGAATAGGGAACGGCATAAGTTAAGGTGTAGGGCTGGTGGTGGGTTTCCGTTCCGGGCTAGGGTTAGTGTTAGGGAACAGCAAGGCTTAGGGCACAGGTGAGGGTACGTAAACGTGGGAGGGTCAGGCTACGTGCTGACGCACGGGTCAATGCCAGCGTACGGGCGAGTAGTAGGCAACGGCGTAAGGTAAGGTGTACGGCAGGTGGTTGTTTTCCGTTCCAGGCTAGGGTTAGGGTTAGGGAACGGCAAGGCTTAGGACACAGGTGAGGGTACGGAAAAGTGGGAGGGTCAGGCTACGTGCTGACGCACGGTTCAGTGCCAATATACGGGCCAGGAATAGGGAAAGTCGTAAAGTAAGGTATAGGGCTGGTGGTGGATTTCCGTTCCGGGCTAGGGTTAGGGTTAGGGAACGGCAAGGCTTCGGGCACAGGTCAGGGTACGGAAACGCGTGAGGGTAAGGCCACGTGCTAATGCACGGGTCAGTGCCGGATTACAGGCCAGTAGTAGGCAACGGCGTAAGGTATGGTGTAGGGCTGGTGGTTGGTTTCCGTTCCAGGCTAGGGTTAGTGTTAGGGAACGGCAAGGCTTAGGGCACAGGTGAGGGTACGGAAACGTGGGAGGGTCGGGCTACGTGCTGACGCACTGGTCAGTGCCTGCGTACGGGCCAGGAATAAGTTACGGCGTAAGGTAAGGTGTAGGGCTGGTGGTGGGTTTCCATTCGGGGCTAGGGTTAGGGTTAGGGAACGGCAAGGCTTAGGGCACAGGTGAGGGTACGGAAACGTGGGAGGGTCAGGCTACGTGCTGACGCACGGGTCAGTGCCAGCGTGCGGGTCAGTAGCAGCGTACGGCGTAAGGTATGGTGTAGGGCTGGTGGTGGGTTACTATTCCGGGCTAGGGTTAGGGTTAGGGAATGGCAAGGCTTAGGGCACAGGTGAGGGTACGGAAACGTGGGAGGGTCAGGCTATGTGCTGACGCACGGGTCAGTGCCAGCGTACGGGCCAGGAGTAGGCAACGGCGTAAGGTAAGGTGTAGGGCTGGTGGTTGGTTTCTGTTCCAGGCTAGGGTTAGGGTTAGGGAACGGCAAGGCTTAGGGCACAGGTGAGGGTATGGAAACGTGGGAGGGTCGGGCTACGTGCTGACGCATGTGTCAGTGCCAGCGTACGGGCCAGGAGTAGGCAACGGCGTAGGATAAAGTGTAGGGCTGGTGGTGGGTTTCCGTTCCGGGCTAGGGTTAGGGTTAGGGAACGGCAAGCCTTAGGGCACAGGTGAGGGTACGGAAACTTGGGAGGGTCAGGCTACATGCTGACGCACTGTTCAGTGCCAGCGTACGGGCCAGGAATAGGGTACGGCGTAAGGTAAGGTGTAGGGCTGGTGGTAGGTTTCTAATCCGGGCTAGGGTTAGGGTTAGGGAACGGCAAGTCTTAGGGCAAAGGAGAGGTTACGGAAACGTGGGAGGGTCAGGCTACGTGCTGACCCACGGTTCAGTGCCAGCGTACGGGCCAGGAATAGGGTACGGCGTAAGGTAAGGTGTACGGCTGGTGGTGGGTTTCCGTTCCGGGCTAGGGTTAGGGTTAGGGAACGGCAAGGCTTAGGGAACAGGTGAGGTTACAGATACGTGGGACTGTCAGGCTACGTGCTGACGCACGTGTCAGTGCCAGCGTACGGGCCAGGTGTAGGCAACGGCGTAAGGTAAGATGTAGGGCTGGTGGTAGGTTTCCGTTCCAGGCTAGGGTTAGGGTAAGGGAACGGCAAGGCTTAGGGCACAGGTGAGGGTACGTAAACGTGGGAGGGTCAGGCTACGTGCTGACGCACGGGTCAATGCCAGCGTACGGGCGAGGAGTAGGCAACGGCGTAAGGTAAGGTTTAGGGCTGGTGGTGGGTTTCCGTTCCGGACTAGGGTTAGGGTTAGGGAACGGCAAGGCTTAGGGCACAGGTCAGGGTACGGAAACGCGTGAGGGTAAGGCTACGTGCTGAAGCACGGTTCAGTGCCAGAGTACAGGCCAGGATAGGCAACGGCGTAGGGTAAGGTGTAGGGCTGGTGGTGGGTTTCCGTTCCGGGCTAGGGTTAGGGTTAGGGAACGGCAAGGCTTAGGGCACAGGTGAGGGTACGGAAACGTGGGAGGGTCAGGCTACGTGCTGACGCACGGTTCAGTGCCAGCGTACGGGCCAGGAATAGGGTACGGCGTAAGGTAAGGTGTAGGGCTGGTGGTGGGTTTCTAATCCGGGCTAGGGTTAGGGTTAGGGAACGGCAAGTCTTAGGGCAAAGGAGAGGGTACGGAAATGTGGGAGGGTCAGGCTACGTGCTGACGCACGGTTCAGTGCCAGCGTACGGTCCTGGAATAGGGTACGGCGTAAGGTAAGGTGTACGGCTGGTGGTGGTTTTCCGTTCCGGGCTAGGGTTAGGGTTAGGGAACGGCAAGGCTTAGGGCACAGGTGAAGTTACAGAAACGTGGGACGGTCAGGCTACGTGCTGACGCACGTGTCAGTGCCAGCGTACGGGCCAGGGGTAGGCAACGGCGTAAGGTAAGATGTAGGGCTGGTGGTGGGTTTCCGTTCCAGGCTGGGGTTAGGGTAAGGGAACGGCAAGGCTTAGGGCACAGGTCAGGGTACGGAAACGCGGGAGGGTAAGGCTACGTGCTGATGCACGGGTCAGTACCAGAGTACAGGCCAGTAGTAGGCAACGGCGTCGGGTAAGGTTTTGGGCTGGTGGTGGGATTCCTTTTCGGGCTAGGGTTAGGGTTAGGGATCCGCAGTGCTTAGCGCACAGGTGAGGGTACGGAGACGAGCGAGGGTCAGGCTACGTGCTGACGCACGGGTCAATGCCAGCGTACGGGCCAGGAGTAGGCAACGGCGTAAGGTAAGGTGTAGGGCTGGTGGTTGGTTTCTGTTCCAGGCTAGGGTTAGGGTTAGGGAACGGCAAGGCTTAGGGCACAGGTGAGGGTACGGAAACGTTGGAGGGTCGGGCTACGTGCTGATGCACGGGTCAGTGCCAGCGTACGGGCCAGGAGTAGGCAACGGCGTAGGATAAAGTGTAGGGCTGGTGGTGGATTTGCGTTCCGGGCTAGGGTTAGGGTTAGGGAATGGCAAGGCTTAGGGCACAGGTGAGGGTACGGAAACGTGGGACGTTCAGGCTGCGTGCTGACGCACGTGTCAGTGCCAGCGTACGGGCCAGGGGTAGGCAACGGCGTAAGGTATGATGTAGGGCTGGTGGTTGGTTTCCGTTTCAGGTTAGGGTTAGGGTAAGGGAACGGCAAGGCTTAGGGCACAGGTGAGGGTACCGAAACGTGGGAGGGTCAGGCTACATGCTGACGCACGGTTCAGTGCCAGCGTATGGGCCAGGAATAAGTTACGGCGTAAGGTAAGGTGTAGGGCTGGTGGTGGTTTTCCATTCGGGGCTAGGGTTAGGGTTAGGGAACGGCAAGGCTTAGGGCACAGGTGAAGGTACGGAAACGTGGGAGGGTCAGGCTACGTGCTGACGCACGGGTCAGTGCCAGCGTGCGGGTCAGTAGCAGCGTACGGCGTAAGGTATGGTGTAGGGCTGGTGGTGGGTTACTATTCCGGGCTAGGGTTAGGGTTAGGGAATGGCAAGGCTTAGGGCACAGGTGAGGGTACGGAAACGTGGGAGGGTCAGGCTATGTGCTGACGCACGGGTCAGTGCCAGCGTACGGGCCAGGAGTAGGCAACGGCGTAAGGTAAGGTGTAGGGCTGGTGGTTGGTTTCCGTTCCAGGCTAGGGTTAGGGTTAGGGAACGGCAAGGCTTAGGGCACAGGTGAGGGTACGGAAACGTGGGAGGGTCGGGCTACGTGCTGACGCACGGGTCAGTGCCACCGTACGGGCCAGGAGTAGGCAACGGCGTAGGATAAAGTGTAGGGCTGGTGGTGGATTTGCGTTCTGGGCTAGGGTTAGGGTTAGGGAACGGCAAGGCTTAGGGCACATGTCAGGGAACGAAAACGCGGGAGGGTAAGGCTACGTGCTGATGCACGGTTCAGTGCCAGAGTACAGGCCAGGAGTAGGCAACGGCGTAGGGTAAGGTGTAGGGCTGGTGGTGGGTTTCCGTTCCGGGCTAGGGTTAGGGTTAGGGAACGGCAAGGCTTAGGGCAGAGGTGAGGGTATGGAAACGTGAGAAGGACGGGCTACGTGCTGCCGCACGGGTCAGTGGCAGCGTACGGAACAGGAGTAGGCAACGGCATAGGATACAGGGTAGGGCTGGTGGTGGATTTGCGTTCAGGCCTACTGTTAGGGTTAGGGAATGGCAAGGCTTAGGGCACAGGTGAGGGTATGGAAACGTGGGAGGGTCAGGCTACGTGCTGACGCACGGGTCAGTGCCAGCGTACGGGTCAGGAGTAGGGTACGGCGTAATGTAAGGTGTAGGGCTGGTGGTGGGTTTCTATTCCGGGCTAGGGTTAGGGTTAGGGAACGGCAAGGCTTAGGGCACAGGTGAGGGTACGGAAACTTGGGAGGGTCAGGCTACATGCTGACGCAATGTTCAGTGCCAGCGTACGGGCCAGGAATAGGGTACGGCGTAAGGTAAGGTGTAGGGCTGGTGGTGGGTTTCTAATCCGGGCTAGGGTTAGGGTTAGGGAACGGCAAGTCTTAGGGCAAAGGAGACGGTACGGAAACGTGGGAGGGTCAGGCTACATGCTGACGCACGGTTCAGTGCCAGCGTACGGGCCAGGAATAGGGTACGGCGTAAGGTAAGGTGTACGGCTGGTGGTGGGTTTCCTTTCCGGGCTAGGGTTAGGGTTAGGGAACGGCAAGGCTTAGGGCACAGGTGAGGTTACAGAAACGTGGGACGGTCAGGCTACGTGCTGACGCATGTGTCAATGCCAGCATACGGGCGAGGAGTAGGCAACGGCGTAAGGTAAGGTGTACGGCTGGTGTTTGGTTTCCGTTCCAGGCTAAGGTTAGGGTAAGGGAACGGCAAGGCTTAGGGCACAGGTGATGGTACGGAAACGTGGGAGGGTCAGGCTACGTGCTGACGCACGGTTCAGTGCCAGCATACGGGCCAGAAATAGGGAACGGCGTAAGGTAAGGTGTAGGGCTGGTGGTGGGTTTCCGTTCCGGGCTAGGGTTAGGGTTAGGGAACGGCAAGGCTTAGGGCACAGGTCAGGGTACGGAAACGCGGGAGGGTAAGGCTACGTGCTGATGCACGGGTCAGTACCAGAGTACAGGCCAGTAGTAGGCAACGGCGTAGGGTAAAGTTTTGGGCTGGTGGTGGGATTCCATTCCGGGCTAGGGTTAGGGTTAGGGAACCGCAGGGCTTAGCGCACAGGTGAGGGTACGGAGACGAGGGCGGGTCAGGCTACGTGCTGACGCACGGGTCAATGCCAGCGTACGGGCCAGGAGTAGGCAACGGCGTAAGGTAAGGTGTAGGGCTGGTGGTTGGTTTCTGTTCCAGGCTAGGGTTAGGGTTAGGGAACGGCAAGGCTTAGGGCACAGGTGAGAGTACAGAAACGTTGGAGGGTCGGGCTACGTGCTGATGCACGTGTCATTGCCAGCGTACGGGCCAGGAGTAGGCAACGGCGTAGGATAAAGTGTAGGGCTGGTGGTGGATTTGCGTTCCGGGCTAGGGTTAGGGTTAGCGAACGGCAAGGCTTAGGGCATAGGTGAGGGTATGGAAACGTGGGAGGGACAGGCTACGTGCTGACGCACGGGTCAGAGCCAGCGTACGGGTCAGGAGTAGGGTACGGCGTAATGCAAGGTGTAGGGCTGGTGTTGGGTTTCTATTCCGGGCTAGGGTTAGGGTTAGGGAACGACAAGGCTTAGGGCACAGGTGAGGGTACGGAAACTTGGGAGGGTCAGGCTACATGCTGACGCAATGTTCAGTGCCAGCGTACGGGCCAGGAATAGGGTACGGCGTAAGGTAAGGTGTAGGGCTGGTGGTGGGTTTCTAATCCGGGCTAGGGTTAGGGTTAGGGAACGGCAAGGCTTAGGGCACAGGTGAGGGTATGGAAACGTGGGAGGGTCAGGCTTCGTGCTGACGCATGGGTCAGTGCCAGCGTACGGGTCAGCAGTAGGGTACGGCGTAATGTAAGGTGTAGGGCTGGTGGTGGGTTTCTATTCCGGGCTAGGTTTAGGGTTAGGGAACGGCAAGGCTTAGGGCACAGGTGAGGGTACGGAAACTTGGGAGGGTCAGGCTACATGCTGACGCACTGTTCAGTGCCAGCGTACGGGCCAGGAATAGGGTACGGCGTAAGGTAAGGTGTAGGGCTGGTGGTGGGTTTCTAATCCGGGCTAGGGTTAGGGTTAGGGAACGGCAAGTCTTAGGGCAAAGGAGAGGTTACGGAAACTTGGGAGGGTCAGGCTACGTGCTGACGCACGTTTCAGTGCCAGCGTACGGGCCAGGAATAGGGTACGGCGTAAGGTAAGGTGTACGGCTGGTGGTGGGTTTCCGTTCCGGGCTAGGGTTAGGGTTAGGGAACGGCAAGGCTTAGGGCACAGGTGAGTGTACGTAAACGTGGGAGGGTCAGGCTACGTGCTGACGCATGGGTCAATGCCAGCGTACGGGCGAGGAGTAGGCAACGGCGTAAGGTAAGGTGTAGGGCTGGTGGTGGGTTTCCGTTCGGGGCTAGGGTTAGGGTTAGGGAACGGCAAGGCTTAGGGCACAGGTGAGTGTACGGAAACGTGGGAGGGTCAGGCTACGTGCTGACGCACGGGTCAGTGCCAGCGTACGGGTCAGTAGCAGCGTACGGCGTAAGGTATGGTGTAGGGCTGGTGGTGGGTTACTATTCCGGGCTAGGGTTAGGGTTAGGGAATGGCAAGGCTTAGGGCACAGGTGAGGGTACGGAAACGTGGGAGGGTCAGGCTATGTGCTGACGCACGGGTCAGTGCCAGCGTACGGGCCAGGAGTAGGCAACGGCGTAGGATAAAGTGTAGGGCTCGTGGTGGATTTGCGTTCTGGGCTAGGGTTAGGGTTAGGGAACGGCAAGGCTTAGGGCACAGGTCAGGGTACGGAAACGCGGGAGGCTAAGGCTACGTGCTGATGCACGGTTCAGTGCCAGAGTACAGGCCAGGAGTAGGCAACGGCGTAGGGTAAGGTGTAGGCCTGGTGGTGGCTTTCCGTTCCGGGCTAGGGTTAGGGTTAGGGAACGGCAAGGCTTAGGGCACAGGTGAGGGTACGTAAACGTGGGAGGGTCAGACTACGTGCTGACGCACGGGTCAATGCCAGCGTACGGGCGAGGAGTAGGCAACGGCGTAAGGTAACGTTTAGGGATGGTGGTGGGTTTCCGTTCCGGACTAGGGTTAGGGTTAGGGAACGTCAAGGCTTAGGGCACAGGTCAGGGTACGGAAACGCGGGAGGGTAAGGCTACGTGCTGATGCACGGTTCAGTGCCAGCGTACGGGCCAGGAATAGGGTACGGCGTAAGGTAAGGTGTAGGGCTGGTGGTGGGTTTCTAATCAGGGCTAGGGTTAGGGTTAGGGAACGGCAAGGCTTAGGGCAAAGGAGAGGATACGGAAACGTGGGAGGGTCAGGCTACGTGCTGACGCACGGTTCAGTGCCTGCGTACGGGCCAGGAATAGGGTACGGCGTAAGGTAAGGTGTACGGCTTGTGGTGGGTTTCCATTCAGGTCTAGGGTTAGGGTTATGGAACGGCAAGGCTTAGGGCACAGGTGAGGTTACAGAAACGTGGGACGGTCAGGCTACGTGCTGACGCACGTGTCAGTGCCAGCGTACGGGACAGGGGTAGGCAACGGCGTAAGGTAAGATGTAGGGCTGGTGGTTGGTTTCCGTTCCAGGCTAGGGTTAGGGTAAGGGAACGGCAAGGCTTAGGGCACAGATGAGAGTACCGAAACGTGGGAGGGTGAGGCTACATGCTGACGCATGTTTCAGTGCCAGCGTATGGGCCAGGAATAAGTTACGGCGTAAGGTAAGGTGTAGGGCTGGTGGTGGGTTTCCGTTCGGGGCTAGGGTTAGGGTTAGGGAACGGCAAGGCTTAGGGCACAGGTGAGGGTACGGAAAGGTGGGAGGGTCAGGCTACGTGCTGACGCACGGGTCAGTGCCAGCGTACGGGTCAGTAGCAGCGTACGGCGTAAGGTATGGTGTAGGGCTGGTGGTGGGTTACTATTCTGGGCTAGGGTTAGGGTTAGGGAATGGCAAGGCTTAGGGCACAGGTGAGGGTACGGAAACGTGGGAGGGTCAGGCTACGTGCTGACGCACGGGTCAGTGCCAGCGTACGGGCCAGGAATAGGCAACGGCGTAAGGTAAGGTGTAGGGCTGGTGGTTGGTTTCCGTTCCTGGCTAGGGTTAGGGTTAGGGAACGGCAAGGCATAGGGCACAGGTGAGGGTACGGAAACGTGGGATGGTCGTGCTACGTGCTGACGCACAGGTCAGTGCCAGCGTACGGGCCAGGAGTAGGCAACGGCGTAGGATAAAGTGTAAGGCTGGTGGTGGATTTGCGTTCTGGGCTAGGGTTAGGGTTAGGGAACGGCAAGGCTTAGGGCACAGGTCAGGGTACGGAAACGCGGGAGGGTAAGGCTACGTGCAGATGCACGGTTAAGTGCCAGAGTACAGGCCAGGAATAGGCAACGGCGTAGGGTAAGGTGTAGGGCTGGTGGTTGGTTTCCGTTCCAGGCTAGGGTTAGTGTTAGGGAACGGCAAGGCTTAGGGCACAGGTGAGGGTACGGAAACGTGGGAGGGTCGGGCTACGTGCTGACGGACTGGTCAGTGCCAGCGTACGGGCCAGGAGTAGGCAACGGCGTAGGATAAAGTGTAGGGCTGGTGGTGGATTTGCGTTCCTGGCTAGGGTTAGGGTTAGGGAACGGCAAGGCTTAGGGCACAGGTGAGGGAACGGAAACGAGGGAGGGTCATGCTACGTGCTGACACACGGTTCAGTGCCAGCGTACGGGCCAGGAATAGGGAACGGCGTAAGTTAAGGTGTAGGGCTGGTGGTGGGTTTCCGTTCCGGGCTAGGGTTAGGGTTAGGGAACGTCAAGGCTTAGGGCACAGGTGAGGGTACGGAAACGTTGGAGGCTCAGACTACGTGCTGACGCATGGTTCAGTGCCAGCGTACGGGTCAGGAGTAGGATACGGCGTAAGGTAAGGTGTAGGGCTGGTGGTGGGTTTCTATTCCGGGCTAGGGTTAGGGTTAGGGAAAGGCAAGGCTTAGGGCACAGGTGAGGATACGGAAACGTGGGAGGGTCAGGCTACATGCTGACGCACGGTTCATTGCCAGCGTACGGGCCAGGAATAGGTTACGGCGTAAGGTAAGGTGTAGGGCTGGTGGTGGGTTTCCGTTCCGGGCTAGGGTTATGGTTAGGGAACGGCAAGGCTTAGGGCACAAGTGAGGGTACTGAAACGTGGGAGGGTCAGGCTACGTGCTGACGCATGGGTCAGTGCCAGCGTACGGGCCAGGAGTAGGGTATGGCGTAAGGTAAAGTGTAGCGCTTGTGGTTGATTTCCTTTCCAGGCTAGGTTTAGGGTTAGGGAACGGCAAGGCTTAGGGCACAGGTGAGGGTACGGAAACGTGAGAGGGACGGGCTACGTGGTGACCCACGGGTCAGTGCCAGCGTACGGAACAGGAGTAGGCAACTGCATAGGATACAGTGTATGGCTGGTGGTGGATTTGCGTTCAGGGCTAGGGTTAGGGTTAGGGAACGGCAAGGCTTAGGGCACAGGTGAGGGTATGGAAACGTGGGAGGGTCAGGCTACGTGCTGACGCAAGGGTCAGTGCCAGCGTACGGGCCAGGAGTAGGCAACGGTGTAAGGTAAGGTGTAGGGCTGGTGGTTGGTTTCCGTTCCGGGCTAGGGTTAGCGTTAGGGAACGGCAAGGCTTAGGGCACAGGTGAGGGTACGGAAACGTGGGAGGGTCGGGCTACGTGCTGACGCACGGGTCAGTGCCAGCGTACGGGCCAGGAGTAGGCAACGGCGTAGGATAAAGTGTAGGACTGGTGGTGGATTTGCGTTCAGGGCTAGGGTTAGGGTTAGGGAACGGCAAGGCTTAGGGCACAGGTGAGGGTATGGAAACGTGGGAGGGACAGGCTACGTGCTGACGCGCGGGTCAGTGCCAGCGTACGGGTCAGGATTAGGGTACGGCGTAATGTAAGGTGTAGGGCTGGTGGTGGGTTTCTATTCCGGGCTATGGTTAGGGTTAGGGAACGGCTAGGCTTAGGGCACAGGTGAGGGTACAGAAACTTGGGTGGGTCCGGCTACATGCTGACGCAATGTTCAGTGCCAGCGTACGGGCCAGGAATAGGGTACGGCGTACGGTAAGGTGTAGGGCTGGTGGTGGGTTTCTAATCCGGGCTAGGGTTAGGGTTATGGAACGGCAAGTCTTAGGGCAAAGGAGAGGGTACGGAAACGTGGGAGGGTCAGGCTACATGCTGACGCACGGTTCAGTGCCAGCGTACGGGCCAGGAATAGGGTACGGCGTAAGGTAAGGTGTACGGCTGGTGGTGGGTTTCCGTTCTGGGCTAGGGTTAGGGTTAGGGAACGGCAAGGCTTAGGGCACAGGTGAGGTTACAGAAACGTGGGACAGTCAGGCTACGTGCTGACGCATGTGTCAATGCCAGCATACGGGCGAGGAGTAGGCAACGGCGTAAGGTAAGGTGTACGGCTGGTGGTTGGTTTCCGTTCCAGGCTAGGGTTAGGGTTAGGGAACGGCAAGGCTTAGGGCACAGGTGATGGTACGGAAACGTGAGAGGGTCAGGCTACGTGCTGACGCATGGTTCAGTGCCAGCGTACGGGCCAGGAATAGGGAACGGCGTAAGGTAAGGTGTAGGGCTGGTGGTGGGTTTCCGTTCCGGGCTAGGGTTAGGGTTAGGGAACGGCAAGGCTTAGGGCACAGGTCAGGGTACGGAAACGCGGGAGGCTAAGGCTACGTGCTGATGCACGGTTCAGTGCCAGAGTACAGGCCAGGAGTAGGCAACGGCGTAGGGTAAGGTGTAGGGCTGGTGGTTGGTTTCCGTTCCAGGCTAGGGTTAGGGTAAGGGAACGGCAAGGCTTAGGGCACAGGTGAGGGTACCGAAACGTGGGAGGGTCAGGCTACATGCTGACGCACGGTTCAGTGCCAGCGTATGGCCCAGGAATAAGTTACGGCGTAAGGTAAGGTGTAGGGCTGGTGGTGGGTTTCCGTTCGGGGCTAGGGTTAGGGTTAGGGAACGGCAAGGCTTAGGGCACAGGTGAGGGTACGGAAACGTGGGAGGGTCAGGCTACGTGCTGACGCACGGGTCAGTGCCAGCGTGCGGGTCAGTAGCAGCGTACGGCGTAAGGTATGGTGTAGGGCTGGTGGTGGGTTACTATTCCGGGCTAGGGTTAGTGTTAGGGAATGGCAAGGCTTAGGGCACAGGTGAGGGTACGGAAACGTGGGAGGGTCAGGCTATGTGCTGACGCACGGGTCAGTGCCAGCGTACGGGCCAGGAGTAGGCAACGGCGTAAGGTAAGGTGTAGGGCTGGTGGTTGGTTTCCGTTCCAGGCTAGGGTTAGGGTTAGGGAACGGCAAGGCTTAGGGCACAGGTGAGGGTACGGAAACGTGGGAGGGTCGGTGTACGTGATGACGCACGGGTCAGTGCCTGCGTACGGGCCAGGAGTAGGCAACGGCGTAGGATAAAGTGTAGGGCTGGTGGTGGATTTGCGTTCTGGGCTAGGGTTAGGGTTAGGGAACGGCAAGGCTAAGGGCACAGGTCAGGGAACGGAAACGCGGGAGGGTAAGGCTACGTGCTGATGCACGGTTCAGTGCCAGAGTACAGGCCAGGAGTAGGCAACGGCGTAGGGTAAGGTGTAGGGCTGGTGGTGGGTTTCCGTTCCGGGCTAGGGTTAGGTTTAGGGAACGGCAAGGCTTAGGGCAGAGGTGAGGGTACGGAAACGTGAGAGGGACGGGCTACGTGCTGACGCACGGGTCAGTGGCAGCGTACGGAACAGGAGTAGGCAACGGCATAGGATACAGTGTAGGGCTGGTGGTGGATTTGCGTTCAGGGCTAGGGTTAGGGTTAGGGAACGGCAAGGCTTAGGGCACAGGTGTGGGTATGGAAACGTTGGAGGGTCAGGCTACGTGCTGACGCACGGGTCAGTGCCAGCGTACGGGTCAGGAGTAGGGTACGGCGTAATGTAAGGTGTAGGGCTGGTGGTGGGTTTCTATTCCGGGCTAGGGTTAGGGTTAGGGAACGGCAAGGCTTAGGGCACAGGTGAGGGTACGGAAAATTTGGAGGGTCAGGCTACGTGCTGACGCACGGTTCAGTGCCAGCGTATGGGCCAGGAATAGGGTACGGCGTAAGGTAAGGTGTAGGGCTGGTGGTGGGTTTCTAATCTGGGCTAGGGTTAGGGTTAGGGCACGGCAAGTCTTAGGGCAAAGGAGAGGGTACGGAAACGTGGGAGGGTCAGGCTACGTGCTGACGCACGGTTCAGTGCCAGCGTACGGGCCAGGAAAAGGGTACGGCGTAAGGTAAGGTGTACGGCTGGTGGTGGGTTTCCGTTCCGGGCTAGGGTTAGGGTTAGGGAACGGCAAGGCTTAGGGCACATGTGAGGGTACGGAAACGTGGGAGGGTCAGGCTACGTGCTGACGCACGGGTCAGTGCCAGCGTGCGGGTCAGTAGCAGCGTACGGCGTAAGGTATGGTGTAGGGCTGGTGGTGGGTTACTATTCCGGGCTAGGGTTAGGGTTAGGGAATGGCAAGGCTTAGGGCACAGGTGAGGGTACGGAAACGTGGGAGGGTCAGGCTATGTGCTGACGCACGGGTCAGTGCCAGCGTACGGGCCAGGAGTAGGCAACGGCGTAAGGTAAGGTGTAGGGCTGGTGGTTGGTTTCCGTAGCAGGCTAGGGTTAGGGTTAGGGAACGGCAAGGCTTAGGGCACAGGTGAGGGTACGGAAACGTGGGAGGGTCGGGCTACGTGCTGACGCACGGGTCAGTGCCAGCGTACGGGCCAGGAGTAGGCAACGGCGTAGGATAAAGTGTAGGGCTGGTGGTGGATTTGCGTTCTGGGCTAGGGTTAGGGTTAGGGAACGGCAAGGCTTATGGCACAGGTCAGGGTACGGAAACGCGGTAGGCTAAGGCTACGTGCTGATGCACGGTTCAGTGCCAGAGTACAGGCCAGGAGTAGGCAACGGCGTAGGGTAAGGTGTAGGGCTGGTGGTGGCTTTCCGTTCCGGGCTACGGTTAGGGTTAGGGAACGGCAAGGCTTAGGGCACAGGTGAGGGTACGTAAACGTGGGAGGGTCAGACTACGTGCTGACGCACGGGTCAATGCCAGCGTACGGGCGAGGAGTAGGCAACGGCGTAAGGTAAGGTTTAGGGCTGGTGGTGGGTTTCCGTTCCGGACTAGGGTTAGGGTTAGGGAACGTCAAGGCTTAGGGCACAGGTCAGGGTACGGAAACGCGGGAGGGTAAGGCTACGTGCTGATGCAGGGTTCAGTGCCAGAGTACAGGCCAGGAGTAGGCAACGGCGTAGGGTAAGGTGTAGGGCTGGTGGTGGGTTTCCGTTCCGGGCTAGGGTTAGGGTTAGGTAACGCAAGGCTTAGGGCACACGTGAGGGTACGTAAACGTGGGAGGTTCAGGCTACGTGCTGACGCACGCGTCAATGCCAGCGTACGGGCGAGGAGTAGGCAACGACGTAAGGTAAGGTGTACGGCTGGTGGTTGGTTTCCGTTCCAGGCTAGGGTTAGGGTTAGGGAATGGCAAGGCTTAGGGCACAGGTGAGGGTACGTAAACGTGGGAGGGTCAGGCTACGTGCTGACGCACGGTTCAGTGCCAGCGTACTGGCCAGGAATAGGGTACGGCGTAAGGTAAGGTGTAGGGCTGGTGGTGGGTTTCTAATCAGGGCTAGGGTTAGGGTTAGGGAACGGCAAGTCTTAGGGCAAAGGAGAGGATACGGAAACGTGGGAGGGTCAGGCTACGTGCTGACGCACGTTTCAGTGCCTGCGTACGGGCCAGGAATAGGGTACGGCGTAAGGTAAGGTGTACGGCTGGTGGTGGGTTTCCGTTCCGGTCTAGGGTTAGGGTTAGGGAATGGCAAGGCTTAGGGCACAGGTGAGGTTACAGAAACGTGGGACGGTCAGGCTACGTGCTGACGCACGTGTCAGTGCCAGCGTACGGGCCAGGGGTAGGCAATGGCGTAAGGTAAGATGTAGGGCTGGTGGTTGGTTTCCGTTCCAGGCTAGGGTTAGGGTAAGGGAACGGCAAGGCTTAGGGCACAGGTGAGAGTACCGAAACGTGGGAGGGTCAGGCTACATGCTGACGCATGTTTCAGTGCCAGCGTATGGGCCAGGAATAAGTTACGGCATAAGGTAAGGTGTAGGGCTGGTGGTGGGTTTCCGTTCGGGGCTAGAGTTAGGGTTAGGGAACGGCAAGGCTGAGGGCACAGGTGAGGGTACGGAAAGGTGGGAGGGTCAGGCTACGTGCTGACGCACGGGTCAGTGCCAGCGTACGGGTCAGTAGCAGCGTACGGCGTAAGGTATGGTGTAGGGCTGGTGGTGGGTTACTATTCTGGGCTAGGGTTAGGGTTAGGGAATGGCAAGGCTTAGGGCACAGGTGAGGGTACGGAAACGTGGGAGGGTCAGGCTACGTGCTGACGCACGGGTCAGTGCCAGCGTACGGGCCAGGAATAGGCAACGGCGTAAGGTAAGGTGTAGGGCTGGTGGTTGGTTTCCGTTCCTGGCTAGGGTTAGGGTTAGGGAACGGCAAGGCATAGGGCACAGGTGAGGGTACGGAAACGTGGGAGGGTCGGGCTACGTGCTGACGCACGGGTCAGTGCCAGCGTACGGGCCAGGAGTAGGCAACGGTGTAGGATAAAGTGTAAGGCTGGTGGTGGATTTGCGTTCTGGGCTAGGGTTAGGGTTAGGGAACGGCAAGGCTTAGGGCACATGTCAGGGAACGGAAACGCGGGAGGGTAAGGCTACGTGCTGATGCACGGTTCAGTGCAGAGTACAGGCCAGGAATATGCAACGGCGTAGGGTAAGGTGTAGGGCTGGTGGTGGGTTTCCGTTCCAGGCTAGGGTTAGTGTTAGGGAACGGCAAGGCTTAGGGCACAGGTGAGGGTACGGAAACGTGGGAGGGTCGGGCTACGTGCTGACGGACTGGTCAGTGCCAGCGTACGGGCCAGGAGTAGGCAACGGCGTAGGATAAAGTGTAGGGCTGGTGGTGGATTTGCGTTCCTGGCTAGGGTT
Source organism: Mesoplodon bidens (assembly GCF_964165515.1). NCBI lineage: Eukaryota > Metazoa > Chordata > Mammalia > Artiodactyla > Ziphiidae > Mesoplodon > Mesoplodon bidens. The sequence continues at coordinate 568,999 of NW_027672568.1, read as the reverse complement.
AGGGTTAGGGAACGGCAAGGCTTAGGGCACAGGTGAGGGAACGGAAACGTGGGAGGGTCAGGCTACGTGCTGACACACGGTTCAGTGCCAGTGTACGGGCCAGGAATAGGGAACGGCGTAAGTTAAGGTGTAGGGCTGGTGGTGGGTTTCCGTTCCGGGCTAGGGTTAGGGTTAGGGAACGTCAAGGCTTAGGGCACAGGTGAGGGTACGGAAACGTTGGAGGCTCAGACTACGTGCTGACGCATGGTTCAGTGCCAGCGTACGGGTCAGGAGTAGGATACGGCGTAAGGTAAGGTGTAGGGCTGATGGTGGGTTTCTATTCCGGGCTAGGGTTAGGGTTAGGGAAAGGCAAGGCTTAGGGCACAGGTGAGGATACGGAAACGTGGGAGGGTCAGGCTACGTGCTGACGCATGGGTCAGTGCCAGCGTACGGGCCAGGAGTAGGGTACGGCGTAAGGTAAAGTGTAGCGCTTGTGGTTGATTTCCTTTCCAGGCTAGGTTTAGGGTTAGGGAACGGCAAGGCTTAGGGCACAGGTGAGGGTACGGAAACGTGGGAGGGTCGGGCTACGTGCTGACGCACGGGTCAGTGCCAGCGTACGGGCCAGGAGTAGGCAACGGCGTAGGATAAAGTGTAGGGCTGGTGGTGGATTTGCGTTCTGGGCTAGGGTTAGGGTTAGGGAACGGCAAGGCTTATGGCACAGGTCAGGGTACGGAAACGCGGTAGGCTAAGGCTACGTGCTGATGCACGGTTCAGTGCCAGAGTACAGGCCAGGAGTAGGCAACGGCGTAGGGTAAGGTGTAGGGCTGGTGGTGGCTTTCCGTTCCGGGCTACGGTTAGGGTTAGGGAACGGCAAGGCTTAGGGCACAGGTGAGGGTACGTAAACGTGGGAGGGTCAGACTACGTGCTGACGCACGGGTCAATGCCAGCGTACGGGCGAGGAGTAGGCAACGGCGTAAGGTAAGGTTTAGGGCTGGTGGTGGGTTTCCGTTCCGGACTAGGGTTAGGGTTAGGGAACGTCAAGGCTTAGGGCACAGGTCAGGGTACGGAAACGCGGGAGGGTAAGGCTACGTGCTGATGCAGGGTTCAGTGCCAGAGTACAGGCCAGGAGTAGGCAACGGCGTAGGGTAAGGTGTAGGGCTGGTGGTGGGTTTCCGTTCCGGGCTAGGGTTAGGGTTAGGTAACGCAAGGCTTAGGGCACACGTGAGGGTACGTAAACGTGGGAGGGTCAGGCTACGTGCTGACGCACGCGTCAATGCCAGCGTACGGGCGAGGAGTAGGCAACGACGTAAGGTAAGGTGTACGGCTGGTGGTTGGTTTCCGTTCCAGGCTAGGGTTAGGGTTAGGGAATGGCAAGGCTTAGGGCACAGGTGAGGGTACGTAAACGTGGGAGGGTCAGGCTACGTGCTGACGCACGGTTCAGTGCCAGCGTACTGGCCAGGAATAGGGTACGGCGTAAGGTAAGGTGTAGGGCTGGTGGTGGGTTTCTAATCAGGGCTAGGGTTAGGGTTAGGGAACGGCAAGTCTTAGGGCAAAGGAGAGGATACGGAAACGTGGGAGGGTCAGGCTACGTGCTGACGCACGTTTCAGTGCCTGCGTACGGGCCAGGAATAGGGTACGGCGTAAGGTAAGGTGTACGGCTGGTGGTGGGTTTCCGTTCCGGTCTAGGGTTAGGGTTAGGGAATGGCAAGGCTTAGGGCACAGGTGAGGTTACAGAAACGTGGGACGGTCAGGCTACGTGCTGACGCACGTGTCAGTGCCAGCGTACGGGCCAGGGGTAGGCAATGGCGTAAGGTAAGATGTAGGGCTGGTGGTTGGTTTCCGTTCCAGGCTAGGGTTAGGGTAAGGGAACGGCAAGGCTTAGGGCACAGGTGAGAGTACCGAAACGTGGGAGGGTCAGGCTACATGCTGACGCATGTTTCAGTGCCAGCGTATGGGCCAGGAATAAGTTACGGCATAAGGTAAGGTGTAGGGCTGGTGGTGGGTTTCCGTTCGGGGCTAGAGTTAGGGTTAGGGAACGGCAAGGCTGAGGGCACAGGTGAGGGTACGGAAAGGTGGGAGGGTCAGGCTACGTGCTGACGCACGGGTCAGTGCCAGCGTACGGGTCAGTAGCAGCGTACGGCGTAAGGTATGGTGTAGGGCTGGTGGTGGGTTACTATTCTGGGCTAGGGTTAGGGTTAGGGAATGGCAAGGCTTAGGGCACAGGTGAGGGTACGGAAACGTGGGAGGGTCAGGCTACGTGCTGACGCACGGGTCAGTGCCAGCGTACGGGCCAGGAATAGGCAACGGCGTAAGGTAAGGTGTAGGGCTGGTGGTTGGTTTCCGTTCCTGGCTAGGGTTAGGGTTAGGGAACGGCAAGGCATAGGGCACAGGTGAGGGTACGGAAACGTGGGAGGGTCGGGCTACGTGCTGACGCACGGGTCAGTGCCAGCGTACGGGCCAGGAGTAGGCAACGGCGTAGGATAAAGTGTAAGGCTGGTGGTGGATTTGCGTTCTGGGCTAGGGTTAGGGTTAGGGAACGGCAAGGCTTAGGGCACATGTCAGGGAACGGAAACGCGGGAGGGTAAGGCTACGTGCTGATGCACGGTTCAGTGCAGAGTACAGGCCAGGAATAGGCAACGGCGTAGGGTAAGGTGTAGGGCTGGTGGTGGGTTTCCGTTCCAGGCTAGGGTTAGTGTTAGGGAACGGCAAGGCTTAGGGCACAGGTGAGAGTACGGAAACGTGGGAGGGTCGGGCTACGTGCTGACGGACTGGTCAGTGCCAGCGTACGGGCCAGGAGTAGGCAACGGCGTAGGATAAAGTGTAGGGCTGGTGGTGGATTTGCGTTCCTGGCTAGGGTTAGGGTTAGGGAACGGCAAGGCTTAGGGCACAGGTGAGGGAACGGAAACGTGGGAGGGTCAGGCTACGTGCTGACACACGGTTCAGTGCCAGTGTACGGGCCAGGAATAGGGAACGGCGTAAGTTAAGGTGTAGGGCTGGTGGTGGGTTTCCGTTCCGGGCTAGGGTTAGGGTTAGGGAACGTCAAGGCTTAGGGCACAGGTGAGGGTACGGAAACGTTGGAGGCTCAGACTACGTGCTGACGCATGGTTCAGTGCCAGCGTACGGGTCAGGAGTAGGATACGGCGTAAGGTAAGGTGTAGGGCTGATGGTGGGTTTCTATTCCGGGCTAGGGTTAGGGTTAGGGAAAGGCAAGGCTTAGGGCACAGGTGAGGATACGGAAACGTGGGAGGGTCAGGCTACGTGCTGACGCATGGGTCAGTGCCAGCGTACGGGCCAGGAGTAGGGTACGGCGTAAGGTAAAGTGTAGCGCTTGTGGGTGATTTCCTTTCCAGGCTAGGTTTAGGGTTAGGGAACGGCAAGGCTTAGGGCACAGGTGAGGGTACGGAAACGTGAGAGGGACGGGCTACGTGCTGACGCACGGGTCAGTGCCAGCGTACGGAACATGAGTAGGCAACGGCATAGGATAGAGTGTAGGGCTGGTGGTGGATTTGCGTTCAGGGCTAGGGTTAGGGTTAGGGAACGGCAAGGCTTAGGGCACAGGTGAGGGTATGGAAACGTGGGAGGGTCAGGCTACGTGCTGACGCACGGGTCAGTGCCAGCGTACGGGTCAGGAGTAGGGTATGGCGTAATGTAAGGTGTAGGGCTGGTGGTGGGTTTCTATTCCGGGCTAGGGTTAGGGTTATGGAACGGCTAGGCTTAGGGCACAGGTGAGGGTACGGAAACTTGGGAGGCTCAGGCTAAATGCTGACGCAATGTTCAGTGCCAGCGTACGGGCCAGGAATAGGGTACGGCGTAAGGTAAGGTGTAGGGATGGTGGTGGGTTTCTTATCCGGGCTAGGGTTAGGGTTAGGGAACGGCAAGTCTTAGGGCAAAGGAGATGGTACGGAAACGTGGGAGGGTCAGGCTACATGCTGACGCACGGTTCAGTGCTAGCGTACGGGCCACGAATAGGGTACGGCGTAAGGTAAGGTGTACGGCTGGTGGTGGGTTTCCGTTCCGGGCTAGGGTTAGGGTTAGGGAACGGCAAGGCTTAGGGCACAGGTGAGGTTACAGAAACGTGGGACGGACAGGCTACGTGCTGACGCATGTGTCAATGCCAGCATACGGGCGAGGAGTAGGCAATGGCGTAAGGTAAGGTGTACGGCTGGTGGTTGGTTTCCGTTCCAGGCTAGGGTTAGGGTTAGGGAACGGCAAGGCTTAGGGCACAGGTGATGGTACGGAAACGTGGGAGGGTCAGGCTACGTGCTGACGCACGGTTCAGTGCCAGCGTACGGGCCAGGAATAGGGAACGGCGTAAGGTAAGGTGTAGGGCTGGTGGTGGGTTTCCTTTCCGGGCTAGGGTTAGGGTTAGGGAACTGCAAGGCTTAGGGCACAGGTCAGGGTACGGAAACGCGGGAGGGTAAGGCTAAGTGCTGATGCACGGGTCAGTGCCAGAGTACGGGCCAGTAGTAGGCAACGGCGTAGGGTAAGGTTTTGGGCTGGTGGTGGGATTCCATTCCGGGCTAGGGTTAGGGTTAGGGAACCGCAGGGCTTAGGGCACAGGTGAGGGTACGGAGACGAGGGAGGGTCAGGCTACGTGCTGACGCACGAGTCACTGCCAGCGTACGGACCAGTAGGAGGCAACGGCGTAAGGTAAGGTGTAGGGCTGGTGGTTGGTTTCCGTTCCAGGCTAGGGTTAGTGTTAGGGAACGGCAAGGCTTAGGGCACAGGTGAGGGTACGGAAACGTGGGAGGGTCGGGCTACGTGCTGACGCACTGGTCAGTGCCAGCGTACGGGCCAGGAGTAGGCAACGGCGTAGGATAAAGTGTAGGGCTGGTGGTGGATTTGCGTTCCTGGCTAGGGTTAGGGTTAGGGAATGGCAAGGCTTAGGGCACAGGTGAGGGAACGAAAACGTGGGAGGGTCAGGCTACGTGCTGACACATGGTTCAGTGCCAGCGTACGGGCCAGGAATAGGGAACTGCGTAAGTTAAGGTGTAGGGCTGGTGGTGGGTTTCCGTTCCGGGCTAGGGTTAGGGTTAGGGAACGTCAAGGCTTAGGGCACAGGTGAGGTTACGGAAACGTTGGAGGCTCAGACTACGTGCTGACGCATGGTTCAGTGCCAGCGTACGGGTCAGGAGTAGGATACGGCGTAAGGTATGGTGTAGGGCTGGTTGTGGGTTTCTATTCCGGGCTAGGGTTAGGGTTAGGGAAAGGCAAGTCTTAGGGCACAGGTGAGGTTACGGAAACGTGGGAGGGTCAGGCTACATGCTGACGCACGGTTCAGTGCCAGCGTACGGGCCAGGAATAGGTTACGGCGTAAGGTAAGGTGTAGAGCTGGTGGTGGGTTTCCGTTCCGGTCTAGGGTTATGGTTAGGGAACGGCAAGGCTTAGGGCACAGGTGAGGGTACTGAAACGTGGGAGGGTCAGGCTACGTGCTGACGCATGGGTCAGTGCCAGCGTACGGACCAGGAGTAGGGTACGGCGTAAGGTAAAGTGTAGCGCTTGTGGTTGATTTCCTTTCCAATCTAGGTTTAGGGTTAGGGAACGGCAAGGCTTAGGGCACAGGTGAGGGTACGGAAACTTGGGAGTGTCAGGCTACATGCTGACGCAATGTTCAGTGCCAGCGTACGGGCCAGGAGTAGGCAACGGCGTAAGGTAAGGTGTAGGGCTGGTGGTTGATTTCTGTTCCAGTCTAGGATTAGGGTTAGGGAACGGCAAGGCTTAGGGCACAGGTGAGGGTACGGAAACGTTGGAGGGTCGGGCTACGTGCTGATGCACGGGTCTGTGCCAGCGTATGGGCCAGGAGTAGGCAACGGCATAGGATAAAGTGTAGGGCTGGTGGTGGATTTGCGTTCCGGGCTAGGGTTAGGGTTAGGGAACGGCAAGGCTTAGGGCTCAGGTGAGGGAACGGAAACGTGGGAGGGTCAGGCTACGTGCTGACGCACGGTTCAGTGCCAGCGTACGGGCCAGGAATAGGGAACGGCGTAAGTTAAGGTGTAGGGCTGTTGGTGGGTTTCCGTTCCGGGCTAGGGTTAGGGTTAGGGAACGGCAAGGCTTAGGGCACAGGTGAGGTTACGGAAACGTGGGAGGGTCAGGCTACATGCTGACGCACGGTTCAGTGCCAGCGTACGGGCCAGGAATAGGTTACTGCGTAAGGTAAGGTGTAGGGCTGGTGGTGGTTTTCCGTTCCGGGCTAGGGTTATGGTTAGGGAACGGCAAGGCTTAGGGCACAGGTGAGGGTACTGAAACGTGGGAGGGTCAGGCTACGTGCTGACGCATGGGTCAGTGCCAGCGTACGTGCCAGGAGTAGGGTACGGCGTAAGGTAAAGTGTAGCGCTTGTGGTTGGTTTCCTTTCCAGGCTAGGTTTAGGGTTAGGGAACGGCAAGGCTTAGGGCACAGGTGAGGGTACGGAAACGTGAGAGGGACGGGCTACGTGCTGACGCACGGGTCAGTGCCAGCGTACGGAACAGGAGTAGGCAACGGCATAGGATACAGTGTAGGGATGGTGGTGGATTTGCGTTCAGGGCTAGGGTTAGGGTTAGGGAACGGCAAGGCTTAGGGCACAGGTGAGGGTATGGAAACTTGGGAGGGTCAGGCTACATGCTGACGCAATGTTCAGTGCCAGCGTACGGGCCAGGAATAGGGTACGGCGTAAGGTAAGGTGTACGGCTGGTGGTGGGTTTCCGTTCCGGGCTAGGGTTAGGGTTAGGGAACGGCAAGGCTTAGGGCACAGGTGAGGTTACAGAAACGTGGGACGGTCAGGCTACGTGCTGACACATGTGTCAATGCCAGCATACGGGCGAGGAGTAGGCAACGGCGTAAGGTAAGGTGTAGGGCTGGTGGTTGGTTTCCGTTCCAGGCTAAGGTTAGGGTTAGGGAACGGCAAGGCTTAGGGCACAGGTGATGGTACGGAAACGTGGGAGGGTCAGGCTACGTGCTGACCCACGGTTCAGTGCCAGCGTACGGGCCAGGAATAGGGAACGGCGTAAGGTAAGTTGTAGGGCTGGTGGTGGGTTTCCGTTCCGGGCTAGGGTTAGGGTTAGGGAACGGCAAGGCTTAGGGCACACGTCAGGGTACGGAAATGCGGGAGGGTAAGGCTACGTGCTGATGCACGGGTCAGTACCAGAGTACAGGCCAGTAGTAGGCAACGGCGTAGGGTAAGGTTTTGGGCTGGTGGTGGGATTCCATTCCGGGCTAGGGTTAGGGTTAGGGAACCGCAGGGCTTAGGGCACAGGTGAGGGTACGGAGACGATGGAGGGTCTGGCTACGTGCTGACGCACGGGTCAATGCCAGCATACGGGCCAGGAGTAGGCAACGGCGTAAGGTAAGGTGTAGGGCTGGTGGTTGGTTTCTGTTCCAGGTTGGGTTAGGGTTAGGGAACGGCAAGGCTTAGGGCACAGGTGAGGGTACGGAAACGTTGGAGGGTCGGGCTACGTGCTGATGCACGGGTCAGTTGCAGCGTACGGGTCAGCAGTAGGGTACGGCGTAATGTAAGGTGTAGGGCTGGTGGTGGGTTTCTATTCCGGGCTAGGGTTAGGGTTAGGGAACTGCAAGGCTTAGGGCACAGGTGAGGGTACGGAAACTTGGGAGGGTCAGGCTACATGCTGACGCACTGTTCAGTGCCAGCGTACGGGCCAGGAATAGGGTACGGCGTAAGGTAAGGTGTAGGGCTGGTGGTAGGTTTCTAATCCGGGCTAGGGTTAGGGTTAGGGAACGGCAAGTCTTAGGGCAAAGGAGAGGGTACGGAAACGTGGGAGGGTCAGGCTACGTGCTGACGCACGGTTCAGTGCCAGCGTACGGGCCAGGCATAGAGTACGGCGTAAGGTAAGGTGTACGGCTGGTGGTGGGTTTCTGTTCCGGGCTAGGGTTAGGGTTAGGGAACGGCAAGGCTTAGGGCACAGGTGAAGTTACAGAAACGTAGGACGGTCAGGCTACGTGCTGACGCACGTGTCAGTGCCAGCGTACGGGCCAGGGGTAGGCAACGGCGTAAGGTAAGATGTAGGGCTGGTGGTTGGTTTCCGTTCCAGGCTAGGGTTAGGGTAAGGGAACGGCAAGGCTTAGGGCACAGGTGAGGGTACCGAAACGTGGGAGGGGCAGGCTACATGCTGACGCACGGTTCAGAGCCAGCGTATGGGCCAGGAATAAGTTACGGCGTAAGGTAAGGTGTAGGGCTGGTGGTGGGTTTCCGTTCTGGTCTAGGGTTAGGGTTAGGGAACGGCAAGGCTTAGGGCACAGGTGAGGGTACGGAAACGTGGGAGGGTCAGGCTACGTGCTGACGCACGGGTCAGTGCCAGCGTGCGGGTCAGTAGCAGCGTACGGCGTAAGGTATGGTGTAGGGCTGGTGGTGGGTTACTATTCCGGGCTACGGTTAGTGTTAGGGAATGGCAAGGCTTAGGGCACAGGTGAGGGTACGGAGACGTGGGAGGGTCAGGCTATGTGCCGACGCACGGGTCAGTGCCAGCGTACGGGCCAGGAGTAGGCAACGGCGTAAGGTAAGGTGTAGGGCTGGTGGTTGGTTTACGTTCCAGGCTAGGGTTAGGTTTAGGGAACGGCAAGGCTTAGGGCACAGGTGAGGGTACGGAAACGTGGGAGGGTCGGGCTACGTGATGACGCACGGGTCAGTGCCTGCGTACGGGCCAGGAGTAGGCAACGGCGTAGGATAAAGTTTAGGGCTGGTGGTGGATTTGCGTTCTGGGCTAGGGTTAGGGTTAGGGAACGGCAAGGCTTAGGGCACAGGTCATGGAACGGAAACGCGGGGGGGTAAGGCTACGTGCTGATGCACGGTTCAGTGCCAGAGTACAGGCCAGGAGTAGGCAACGGCGTAGGGTAAGGTGTAGGGCTGGTGGTGGGTTTCCGTTCCGGGCTAGGGTTAGGGTTAGGGAACGGCAAGGCTTAGGGCACAGGTGAGGGTACGGAAACGTGAGAGGGACGGGCTACGTGCTGACGCACGGGTCAGTGGCAGCGTACGGAACAGGAGTAGGCAACGGCATAGGATACAGGGTAGGGCTGGTGGTGGATTTGCGTTCAGGGCTAGGGTTAGGGTTAGGGAACGGCAAGGCTTAGGGCACAGGTGTCGGTATGGAAACGTGGGAGGGTTAGGCTACGTGCTGACGCACGGGTCAGTGCCAGCGTACGGGTCAGGAGTAGGGTACGGCGTAATGTAAGGTGTAGGGCTGGTGGTGGGTTTCTATTCCGGGCTAGGGTTAGGGTTAGGGAACGGCAAGGCTTAGGGCACAGGTGAGGGTACGGAAACTTGGGAGGGTCAGACTACATGCTGACGCAATGTTCAGTGCCAGCGTACGGGCCAGGAATAGGGTACGGCGTAAGGTAAGGTGTAGGGCTGGTGGTGGGTTTCTAATCCGGGCTAGGGTTAGGGTTAGGGAACGGCAAGTCTTAGGGCAAAGGAGAGGGTACGGAAACGTGGGAGGGTCAGGCTACATGCTGACGCACTGTTCAGTGCCAGCGTACGGGCCAGGAATAGGGTACGGCGTAAGGTAAGGTGTACGGCTGGTGGTGGGTTTCCGTTCCGGGCTAGGGTTAGGGTTAGGGAACGGCAAGGCTTAGGGCACAGGTGAGGGTACGGAAACGTGGGAGGGTCGGGCTACGTGCTGACGCACGGGTCAGTGCCAGCGTACGGGCCAGGAGTAGGCAACGGCGTAGGATAAAGTGTAGGGCTGGTGGTGGATTTGCGTTCTGGGCTAGGGTTAGGGTTAGGGAACTGCAAGGCTTAGGGCACAGGTCAGGGTACGGAAACGCGGTAGGCTAAGGCTACGTGCTGATGCACGGTTCAGTGCCAGAGTACAGGCCAGGAGTAGGCAACGGCGTAGGGTAAGGTGTAGGGCTGGTGGTGGGTTTCCGTTCCGGGCTAGGGTTAGGGTTAGGGAACGGCAAGGCTTAGGGCACAGGTGAGGGTACGTAAACGTGGGAGGGTCAGACTACGTGCTGACGCACGGGTCAATGCCAGCGTACGGGCGAGGAGTAGGCAACGGCGTAAGGTAAGGTTTAGGGCTGGTGGTGGGTTTCCGTTCCGGACTAGGGTTAGGGTTAGGGAACGTCAAGGCTTAGGGCACAGGTCAGGGTACGGAAACGCGGGAGGGTAAGGCTACGTGCTGATGCACGGTTCAGTGCCAGAGTACAGGCCAGGAGTAGGCAACGGCGTAGGGTAATGTGTAGGGCTGTTGGTGGGTTTCCGTTCCGGGCTAGGGTTAGGGTTAGGTAACGCAAGGCTTAGGGCACAGGTGAGGGTACGTAAACGTGGGAGGGTCAGGCTACGTGCTGACGCACGGGTCAGTGCCAGCGTACGGGTCAGGAGTAGGGTACGGCGTAATGTAAGGTGTAGGGCTGGTGGTGGGTTTCTATTCCGGGCTAGGGTTAGGGTTAGGGAACGGCAAGGCTTAGGGCACAGGTGAGGGTACGGAAACTTGGGAGGGTCAGGCTACACGCTGACGCAATGTTCAGTGCCAGCGTACGGGCCAGGAATAGGGTACGGCGTAAGGTAAGGTGTAGGGCTGGTGGTGGGTTTCTAATCCGGGCTAGGGTTAGGGTTAGGGAACGGCAAGTCTTAGGGCAAAGGAGAGGGTACGGAAACGTGGGAGGGTCAGGCTACATGCTGACGCACTGTTCAGTGCCAGCGTACGGGCCAGGAATAGGGTACGGCGTAAGGTAAGGTGTACGGCTGGTGGTGGGTTTCCGTTCCGGGCTAGGGTTAGGGTTAGGGAACGGCAAGGCTTAGGGCACAGGTGAGGTTACAGAAACGTGGCACGGTCAGGCTACGTGCTGACGCATGTGTCAATTCCAGCATACGGGCGAGGAGTAGGCAACGGCGTAAGGTAAGGTGTACGGCTGGTGGTTGGTTTCCTATCCAGGCTAAGGTTAGGGTTAGGGAACGGCAAGGCTTAGGGCACAGGTGATGGTACGGAAACGTGGGAGGGTCAGGCTACGTGCTGACGCACGGTTCAGTCCCAGCGTACGGGCCAGGAATAGGGAACGGCGTAAGGTAAGGTGTAGGGCTGGTGGTGGGTTTCCGTTCCGGGCTAGGGTTAGGGTTAGGGAACGGCAAGGCATAGGGCACAGGTCAGGGTACGGAAACGCGGGAGGGTAAGGCTACAGGCTGATGCACGGGTCAGTACCAGAGTACAGGCCAGTAATAGGCAACGGCGTAGGGTAAGGTTTTGCGCTGGTGGTGGGATTCCATTCCGGGCTAGGGTTAGGGTTAGGGAACCGCAGGGCTTAGCGCACAGGTGAGGGTACGGAGACGAGGGAGGGTCAGGCTACGTGCTGACGCACGGGTCAATGCCAGCGTACGGGCCAGGAGTAGGCAACGGCGTAGGATAAAGTGTAGGGCTGGTGGTGGATTTGCGTTCCCGGCTAGGGTTAGGGTTAGGGAACGGCAAGGCTTAGGGCTCAGGTGAGGGAACGGAAACGTGGGAGGGTCAGGCTACGTGCTGACGCACGGTTCAGTGCCAGCGTACGGGCCAGGAATAGGGAACGGCGTAAGTTAAGGTGTAGGGCTGGTGGTGGGTTTCCGTTCCGGGCTAGGGTTAGGGATAGGGAACGGCAAGTCTTAGGGCAAAGGAGAGGGTACGGAAACGCGGGAGGGTAAGGCTACGTGCTGATGCGCAGGTCAGTGCCTGAGTACACGCCAGTAGTAGGCAACGGCGTAGGGTAAGGTTTTGGGCTGGTGGTTGGTTTCCGTTCCAGGCTAGGGTTAGGGTTAGGGAACGGCAAGGCTTAGGGCACAGGTGAGGGTACGGAAACGTGGGAGGGTCGGGCTACGTGCTGACGCACGGGTCAGTGCCAGCGTACGGGCCAGGAGTAGGCAACGGCGTAGGATAAAGTGTAGGGCTGGTGGTGGATTTGCGTTCTGGGCTAGGGTTAGGGTTAGGGAACGGCAAGGCTTAGGGCACAGGTCAGGGTACGGAAACGCGGTAGGCTAAGGCTACGTGCTGATGCACGGTTCAGTGCCAGAGTACAGGCCAGGAGTAGGCAACGGCGTAGGGTAAGGTGTAGGGCTGGTGGTGGGTTTCCGTTCCGGGCTAGGGTTAGGGTTAGGGAACGGCAAGGCTTAGGGCACAGGTGAGGGTACGTAAACGTGGGAGGGTCAGACTACGTGCTGACGCACGGGTCAATGCCAGCGTACGGGCGAGGAGTAGGCAACGGCGTAAGGTAAGGTTTAGGGCTGGTGGTGGGTTTCCGTTCCGGACTAGGGTTAGGGTTAGGGAACGTCAAGGCTTAGGGCACAGGTCAGGGTACGGAAACGCGGGAGGGTAAGGCTACGTGCTGATGCACGGTTCAGTGCCAGAGTACAGGCCAGGAGTAGGCAACGGCGTAGGGTAAGGTGTAGGGCTGGTGGTGGGTTTCCGTTCCGGGCTAGGGTTAGGGTTAGGTAACGCAAGGCTTAGGGCACAGGTGAGGGTACGTAAACGTGGGAGGGTCAGGCTACGTGCTGACGCACGGGTCAGTGCCAGCGTACGGGTCAGGAGTAGGGTACGGCGTAATGTAAGGTGTAGGGCTGGTGGTGGGTTTCTATTCCGGGCTAGGGTTAGGGATAGGGAACGGCAAGGCTTAGGGCACAGGTGAGGGTACGGAAACTTGGGAGGGTCAGGCTACACGCTGACGCAATGTTCAGTGCCAGCGTACGGGCCAGGAATAGGGTACGGCGTAAGGTAAGGTGTAGGGCTGGTGGTGGGTTTCTAATCCGGGCTAGGGTTAGGGTTAGGGAACGGCAAGTCTTAGGGCAAAGGAGAGGGTACGGAAACGTGGGAGGGTCAGGCTACATGCTGACGCACTCTTCAGTGCCAGCGTACGGGCCAGGAATACGGTACGGCGTAAGGTAAGGTGTACGGCTGGTGGTGGGTTTCCGTTCCGGGCTAGGGTTAGGGTTAGGGAACGGCAAGGCTTAGGGCACAGGTGAGGTTACAGAAACGTGGCACGGTCAGGCTACGTGCTGACGCATGTGTCAATTCCAGCATACGGGCGAGGAGTAGGCAACGGCGTAAGGTAAGGTATACGGCTGGTGGTTGGTTTCCTATCCAGGCTAAGGTTAGGGTTAGGGAACGGCAAGGCTTAGGGCACAGGTGATGGTACGGAAACGTGGGAGGGTCAGGCTACGTGCTGACGCACGGTTCAGTGCCAGCGTACGGGCCAGGAATAGGGAACGGCGTAAGGTAAGGTGTAGGGCTGGTGGTGGGTTTCCGTTCCGGGCTAGGGTTAGGGTTAGGGAACGGCAAGGCATAGGGCACAGGTCAGGGTACGGAAACGCGGGAGGGTAAGGCTACAGGCTGATGCACGGGTCAGTACCAGAGTACAGGCCAGTAGTAGGCAACGGCGTAGGGTAAGGTTTTGCGCTGGTGGTGGGATTCCATTCCGGGCTAGGGTTAGGGTTAGGGAACCGCAGGGCTTAGCGCACAGGTGAGGGTACGGAGACGAGGGAGGGTCAGGCTACGTGCTGACGCACGGGTCAATGCCAGCGTACGGGCCAGGAGTAGGCAACGGCGTAGGATAAAGTGTAGGGCTGGTGGTGGATTTGCGTTCCCGGCTAGGGTTAGGGTTAGGGAACGGCAAGGCTTAGGGCTCAGGTGAGGGAACGGAAACGTGGGAGGGTCAGGCTACGTGCTGACGCACGGTTCAGTGCCAGCGTACGGGCCAGGAATAGGGAACGGCGTAAGTTAAGGTGTAGGGCTGGTGGTGGGTTTCCGTTCCGGGCTAGGGTTAGGGTTAGGGAACGGCAAGTCTTAGGGCAAAGGAGAGGGTACGGAAACGCGGGAGGGTAAGGCTACGTGCTGATGCGCAGGTCAGTGCCTGAGTACACGCCAGTAGTAGGCAACGGCGTAGGGTAAGGTTTTGGGCTGGTGGTTGGTTTCCGTTCCAGGCTAGGGTTAGGGTTAGGGAACGGCAAGGCTTAGGGCACAGGTGAGGGTACGGAAACGTGGGAGGGTCGGGCTACGTGCTGACGCACGGGTCAGTGCCAGCGTACGGGCCAGGAGTAGGCAACGGCGTAGGATAAAGTGTAGGGCTGGTGGTGGATTTGCGTTCTGGGCTAGGGTTAGGGTTAGGGAACGGCAAGGCTTAGGGCACAGGTCAGGGTACGGAAACGCGGTAGGCTAAGGCTACGTGCTGATGCACGGTTCAGTGCCAGAGTACAGGCCAGGAGTAGGCAACGGCGTAGGGTAAGGTGTAGGGCTGGTGGTGGGTTTCCGTTCCGGGCTAGGGTTAGGGTTAGGGAACGGCAAGGCTTAGGGCACAGGTGAGGGTACGTAAACGTGGGAGGGTCAGACTACGTGCTGACGCACGGGTCAATGCCAGCGTACGGGCGAGGAGTAGGCAACGGCGTAAGGTAAGGTTTAGGGCTGGTGGTGGGTTTCCGTTCCGCACTAGGGTTAGGGTTAGGGAACGTCAAGGCTTAGGGCACAGGTCAGGGTACGGAAACGCGGGAGGGTAAGGCTACGTGCTGATGCACGGTTCAGTGCCAGAGTACAGGCCAGGAGTAGGCAACGGCGTAGGGTAAGGTGTAGGGCTGGTGGTGGGTTTCCGTTCCGGGCTAGGGTTAGGGTTAGGTAACGCAAGGCTTAGGGCACAGGTGAGGGTACGTAAACGTGGGAGGGTCAGGCTACGTGCTGACGCACGGGTCAGTGCCAGCGTACGGGTCAGGAGTAGGGTACGGCGTAATGTAAGGTGTAGGGCTGGTGGTGGGTTTCTATTCCGGGCTAGGGTTAGGGTTAGGGAACGGCAAGGCTTAGGGCACAGGTGAGGGTACGGAAACTTGGGAGGGTCAGGCTACACGCTGACGCAATGTTCAGTGCCAGCGTACGGGCCAGGAATAGGGTACGGCGTAAGGTAAGGTGTAGGGCTGGTGGTGGGTTTCTAATCCGGGCTAGGGTTAGGGTTAGGGAACGGCAAGTCTTAGGGCAAAGGAGAGGGTACGGAAACGTGGGAGGGTCAGGCTACATGCTGACGCACTGTTCAGTGCCAGCGTACGGGCCAGGAATAGGGTACGGCGTAAGGTAAGGTGTACGGCTGGTGGTGGGTTTCCGTTCCGGGCTAGGGTTAGGGTTAGGGAACGGCAAGGCTTAGGGCACAGGTGAGGTTACAGAAACGTGGCACGGTCAGGCTACGTGCTGACGCATGTGTCAATTCCAGCATACGGGCGAGGAGTAGGCAACGGCGTAAGGTAAGGTGTACGGCTGGTGGTTGGTTTCCTATCCAGGCTAAGGTTAGGGTTAGGGAACGGCAAGGCTTAGGGCACAGGTGATGGTACGGAAACGTGGGAGGGTCAGGCTACGTGCTGACGCACGGTTCAGTTCCAGCGTACGGGCCAGGAATAGGGAACGGGGTAAGGTAAGGTGTAGGGCTCTTGGTGGGTTTCAGTTCCGGGCTAGGGTTAGGGTTAGGGAACGGCAAGGCTTAGGGCACAGGTCAGGGTACGGAAACGTGGGAGGCTAAGGCTTCAGGCTGATGCACGGGTCAGTACCAGAGTACAGGCCAGTAGTAGGCAACGGCGTAGGGTAAGGTTTTGCGCTGGTGGTGGGATTCCATTCCGGGCTAGGGTTAGGGTTAGGGAACCGCAGGGCTTAGCGCACAGGTGAGGGTACGGAGACGAGGGAGGGTCAGGCTACGTGCTGACGCAAGTGTCAATGCCAGCGTACGGGCCAGGAGTAGGCAACGGCGTAGGATAAAGTGTAGGGCTGGTGGTGGATTTGCGTTCCCGGCTAGGGTTAGGGTTAGGGAACGGCAAGGCTTAGGGCTCAGGTGAGGGAACGGAAACGTGGGAGGGTCAGGCTACGTGCTGACGCACGGTTCAGTGCCAGCGTACGGGCCAGGAATAGGGAACGGCGTAAGTTAAGGTGTAGGGCTGGTGGTGGGTTTCCGTTCCGGGCTAGGGTTAGGGTTAGGGAACGGCAAGTCTTAGGGCAAAGGAGAGGGTACGGAAACGCGGGAGGGTAAGGCTATGTGCTGATGCGCAGGTCAGTGCCTGAGTACACGCCAGTAGTAGGCAACGGCGTACGGTAAGGTTTTGGGCTGGTGGTTGGTTTCCGTTCCAGGCTTGGGTTAGGGTTAGGGAACGGCAAGGCTTAGGGCACAGGTGAGGGTACGGAAACGTGGGAGGGTCGGGCTACGTGCTGACGCACGGGTCAGTGCCAGCGTACGGGCCAGGAGTAGGCAACGGCGTAGGATAAAGTGTAGGGCTGGTGGTGGATTTGCGTTCTGGGCTAGGGTTAGGGTTAGGGAACGGCAAGGCTTAGGGCACAGGTCAGGGTACGGAAACGCGGTAGGCTAAGGCTACGTGCTGATGCACGGTTCAGTGCCAGAGTACAGGCCAGGAGTAGGCAACGGCGTAGGGTAAGGTGTAGGGCTGGTGGTGGGTTTCCGTTCCGGGCTAGGGTTAGGGTTAGGGAACGGCAAGGCTTAGGGCACAGGTGAGGGTACGTAAACGTGGGAGGGTCAGACTACGTGCTGACGCACGGGTCAATGCCAGCGTACGGGCGAGGAGTAGGCAACGGCGTAAGGTAAGGTTTAGGGCTGGTGGTGGGTTTCCGTTCCGGACTAGGGTTAGGGTTAGGGAACGTCAAGGCTTAGGGCACAGGTCAGGGTACGGAAACGCGGGAGGGTAAGGCTACGTGCTGATGCACGGTTCAGTGCCAGAGTACAGGCCAGGAGTAGGCAACGGCGTAGGGTAAGGTGTAGGGCTGGTGGTGGGTTTCCGTTCCGGGCTAGGGTTAGGGTTAGGTAACGCAAGGCTTAGGGCACAGGTGAGGGTACGTAAACGTGGGAGGGTCAGGCTACGTGCTGACGCACGGGTCAGTGCCAGCGTACGGGTCAGGAGTAGGGTACGGCGTAATGTAAGGTGTAGGGCTGGTGGTGGGTTTCTATTCCGGGCTAGGGTTAGGGTTATGGAACGGCTAGGCTTAGGGCACAGGTGAGGGTACGGAAACTTGGGAGGCTCAGGCTACACGCTGACGCAATGTTCAGTGCCAGCGTACGGGCCAGGAATAGGGTACGGCGTGAGGTAAGGTGTAGGGCTGGTGGTGGGTTTCTAATCCGGGCTAGGGTTACCGTTAGGGAACGGCAAGGCTTAGGGCACAGGTGAGGTTACAGAAACGTGGGACGGTCAGGCTACGTGCTGACGCATGTGTCAATGCCAGCATACGGGCGAGGAGTAGGCAACGGCGTAAGGTAAGGTGTACGGCTGGTGGCTGGTTTCCGTTCCAGGCTAGGGTTAGGGTTAGGGAACGGCAAGGCTTAGGGCACAGGTGATGGTACGGAAACGTGGGAGGGTCAGGCTACGTGCTGACGCACGGTTCAGTGCCAGCGTACGGGCCAGGAATAGGGAACGGTGTAAGGTAAGGTGTAGGGCTGGTGGTGGGTTTCCTTTCCGGGCTAGGGTTAGGGTTAGGGAACGGCAAGGCTTAGGGCACAGGTCAGTGTACGGAAACGCGGGAGGGTAAGGCTAAGTGCTGATGCACGAGTCAGTGCCAGAGTACGGGCCAGTAGTAGGCAACGGCGTAGGGTAAGGTTTTGGGCTGGTGGTGGGATTCCATTCCGGGCTAGGGTTAGGGTTAGGGAACCGCAGGGCTTAGGGCACAGGTGAGGGTACGGAGACGAGTGAGGGTCAGGCTACGTGCTGACGCACGAGTCACTGCCAGCGTACGGACCAGGAGTAGGCAACGGCGTAAGGTAAGGTGTAGGGCTGGTGGTTGGTTTCTGTTCCAGGCTAGGGTTAGGGTTAGGGAACGGCAAGGCTTAGGGCACAGGTGAGGGTACGGAAACGTTGGAGGGTCGGGCTACGTGCTGATGCATGGGTCAGTGCCAGCGTACGGGCCAGGAGTAGGCAACAGCGTAGGATAAAGTGTAGGGCTGGTGGTGGATTTGCGTTCCGGGCTAGGGTTAGGGTTAGGGACAGGCAAGGGTTAGGGCTCAGGTGAGGGAACGGAAACGTGGGAGGGTCAGGCTACGTGCTGACGCACGGTTCAGTGCCAGCGTACGGGCCAGGAATAGGGAACGGCGTAAGTTAAGGTGTTGGGCTGGTGGTGGGTTTCCGTTCCGGGCTAGGGTTAGGGTTAGGGAACAGCAAGGCTTAGGGCACAGGTGAGGGTACGTAAGCGTGGGAGGGTCAGGCTACGTGCTGACGCACGGGTCAATGCCAGCGTACGGGCGAGTAGTAGGCAACGGCGTAAGGTAAGGTGTACGGCAGGTGGTTGTTTTCCGTTCCAGGCTAGGGTTAGGGTTAGGGAACGGCAAGGCTTAGGGCACAGGTGAGTGTACGGAAAAGTGGGAGGGTCAGGCTACGTGCTGACGCACGGTTCAGTGCCAGCATACGGGCCAGGAATAGGGAAAGTCGTAAGGTAAGGTATAGGGTTGGTGGTGGGTTTCCGTTCCGGGCTAGGGTTACGGTTAGGGAACGGCAAGGCTTAGGGCACAGGTCAGGGTACGGAAACGCGTGAGGGTAAGGCCACGTGATAATGCACGGGTCAGTGCCGCAGTACAGGCCAGTAGTAGGCAACGGCATAAGGTAAGGTGTAGGGCTGGTGGTTGGTTTCCGTTCCAGGCTAGGGTTAGTGTTAGGGAATGGCAAGGCTTAGGGCACAGGTGTGGGTACGGAAACGTGGGAGGGTCGGGCTACGTGCTGACGCACTGGTCAGTGCCAGCGTACGGGCCAGGAGTAGGCAACGGCGTAGGATAAAGTGTAGGGCTGGTGGTGGATTTGCGTTCCTGGCTAGGGTTAGGGTTAGGGAACGGCAAGGCTTAGGGCACAGGTGAGGGAACGGAAACGTGGGAGGGTCAGGCTACGTGCTGACACATGGTTCAGTGCCAGCGTACGGGCCAGGAATAGGGAACGGCGTAAGTTAAGGTGTAGGGCTGGTGGTGGGTTTCCGTTCCGGGCTAGGGTTAGGGTTAGGGAACGTCAAGGCTTAGGGCACAGGTGAGGTTACGGAAACGTTGGAGGCTCAGACTACGTGCTGACGCATGGTTCAGTGCCAGCGTACGGGTCAGGAGTAGGATACGGCGTAAGGTAAGGTGTAGGGCTGGTTGTGGGTTTCTATTCCGGGCTAGGGTTAGGGTTAGGGAAAGGCAAGTCTTAGGGCACAGGTGAGGTTACGGAAACGTGGGAGGGTCAGGCTACATGCTGACGCACGGTTCAGTTCCAGCGTACGGGCCAGGAATAGGTTACGGCGTAAGGTAAGGTGTAGGGCTGGTGGTGGGTTTCCGTTCCGGTCTAGGGTTATGGTTAGGGAACGGCAATGCTTAGGGCACAGGTGAGTGTACTGAAACGTGGGAGGGTCAGGCTACGTGCTGACGCATGGGTCAGTGCCAGCGTACGGACCAGGAGTAGGGTACGGCGTAAGGTAAAGTGTAGCGCTTGTGGTTGATTTCCTTTCCAATCTAGGTTTAGGGTTAGGGAACGGCAAGGCTTAGGGCACAGGTGAGGGTACGGAAACTTGGGAGTGTCAGGCTACATGCTGACGCAATGTTCAGTGCCAGCGTACGGGCCAGGAGTAGGCAACGGCGTAAGGTAAGGTGTAGGGCTGGTGGTTGGTTTCTGTTCCAGTCTAGGGTTAGGGTTAGGGAACGGCAAGGCTTAGGGCACAGGTGAGGGTACGGAAACGTTGGAGGGTCGGGCTACGTGCTGATGCACGGGTCAGTGCCAGCGTATGGGCCAGGAGTAGGCAACGGCATAGGATAAAGTGTAGGGCTGGTGGTGGATTTGCGTTCCGGGCTAGGGTTAGGGTTAGGGAACGGCAAGGCTTAGGGCACAGGTTAGGGTACGGAAACGCGGGAGGGTAAGGCTACATGCTGATGCGCAGGTCAGTGCCAGAGTACACGCCAGTAGTAGGCAACGGCGTAGGGTAAGGTTTTGGGCTGGTGGTGGGTTTCCATTCCTGGCTAGGGTTAGGGTTAGGGAAAGGCAAGGCTTAGGGCACAGGTGAGGTTACGGAAACGTGGGAGGGTCAGGCTACATGCTGACGCACGGTTCAGTGCCAGCGTACGGGCCAGGAATAGGTTACGGCGTAAGGTAAGGTGTAGGGCTGGTGGTGGTTTTCCGTTCCGGGCTAGGGTTATGGTTAGGGAACGGCAAGGCTTAGGGCACAGGTGAGGGTACTGAAACGTGGGAGGGTCAGGCTACGTGCTGACGCATGGGTCAGTGCCAGCGTACGTGCCAGGAGTAGGGTACGGCGAAAGGTAAAGTGTAGCGCTTGTGGTTGATTTCCTTTCCAGGCTAGGTTTAGGGTTAGGGAACGGCAAGGCTTAGGGCACAGGTGATGGTACGGAAACGTGAGAGGGACGGGCTACGTGCTGACGCACGGGTCAGTGCCAGCGTACGGAACAGGAGTAGGCAACGGCATAGGATACAGTGTAGGGCTGGTGGTGGATTTGCGTTCAGGGCTAGGGTTAGGGTTAGGGAACGGCAAGGCTTAGGGCACAGGTGAGGGTATGGAAACTTGGGAGGGTCAGGCTACATGCTGACGCAATGTTCAGTGCCAGCGTACGGGCCAGGAATAGGGTACGGCGTAAGGTAAGGTGTACGGCTGGTGGTGGGTTTCCGTTCCGGGCTAGGGTTACCGTTAGGGAACGGCAAGGCTTAGGGCACAGGTGAGGTTAAAGAAACGTGGGACGGTCAGGCTACGTGCTGACACATGTGTCAATGCCAGCATACGGGCGAGGAGTAGGCAACGGCGTAAGGTAAGGTGTACGGCTGGTGGTTGGTTTCCGTTCCAGGCTAAGGTTAGGGTTAGGGAACGGCAAGGCTTAGGGCACAGGTGATGGTACGGCAACGTGGGAGGGTCAGGCTACGTGCTGACGCACGGTTCAGTGCCAGCGTACGGGCCAGGAATAGGGAACGGCGTAAGGTAAGTTGTAGGGCTGGTGGTGGGTTTCCGTTCCGGGCTAGGGTTAGGGTTAGGGAACGGCAAGGCTTAGGGCACACGTCAGGGTACGGAAACGCGGGAGGGTAAGGCTACGTGCTGATGCACGGGTCAGTACCAGAGTACAGGCCAGTAGTAGGCAACGGCGTAGGGTAAGGTTTTGGGCTGGTGGTGGGATTCCATTCCGGGTTAGGGTTAGGGTTAGGGAACCGAAGGGCTTAGGGCACAGGTGAGGGTACGGAGACGAGGGAGGGTCTGGCTACGTGCTGACGCACGGGTCAATGCCAGCATACGGGCCAGGAGTAGGCAACGGCGTAAGGTAAGGTTTAGGGCTGGTGGTTGGTTTCTGTTCCAGGCTAGGGTTAGGGTTAGGGAACGGCAAGGCTTAGGGCACAGTTGAAGGTACGGAAACGTTGGAGGGTCGGGCTACGTGCTGATGCACGGGTCAGTGCCAGCGTACGGGTCAGAAGTAGGGTACGGCGTAATGTAAGGTGTAGGGCTGGTGGTGGGTTTCTATTCCGGGCGAGGGTTAGGGTTAGGGAACTGCAAGGCTTAGGGCACAGGTGAGGGTACGGAAACTTGGGAGGGTCAGGCTACATGCTGACGCACTGTTCAGTGCCAGCGTACGGGCCAGGAATAGGGTACGGCGTAAGGTAAGGTGTAGGGCTGGTGGTAGGTTTCTAATCCGGGCTAGGGTTAGGGTTAGGGAACGGCAAGTCTTAGGGCAAAGGAGAGGGTACGGAAACGTGGGAGGGTCAGGCTACGTGCTGACGCATGGTTCAGTGCCAGCGTACGGGCCAGGAATAGGGTACGGCGTAAGGTAAGGTGTACGGCTGGTGGTGGGTTTCCGTTCCGGGCTAGGGTTAGGGTTAGGGAACGGCAAGGCTTAGGGCACAGGTGAGGTTACAGATACGTGGGACTGTCAGGCTACGTGCTGACGCACGTGTCAGTGCCAGCGTACGGGCCAGTTGCAGCGTACGGCGTAAGGTATGGTGTAGGGCTGGTGGTGGGTTACTATTCCGGGCTACGGTTAGGGTTAGGGAATGGCAAGGCTTAGGGCACAGGTGAGGGTACGGAAACGTGGGAGCGTCAGGCTACGTGCTGACGCACGTGTCAGTGCCAGCGTACGGGCCAGTAGTAGGAAACAGCGTAAGGTAAGGTGTAGGGCTGGTGGTTGGTTTCCGCTCCAGGCTAGGGTTAGGGTTAGGGAACGGCCAGGCTTAGGGCACAGGTGAGGGTACGGAAACGTGGGAGGGTCGGGCTACGTGCTGACGCACGGGTCAGTGCCAGCGTACGGGCCAGGAGTAGGCAACGGCGTAGGATAAAGTGTAGGGCTGGTGGTGGATTTGCGTTCTGGGCTAGGGTTAGGGTTAGGGAACCGCAAGGCTTAAGGCACAGGTCAGGGTACAGAAACGCGGGAGGGTAAGGCTATGTGCTGATGCACGGTTCAGTGCCAGAGTACAGGCCAGGAGTAGGCAACGGCGTAGGGTAAGGTGTAGGGCTGGTGGTGGGTTTCCGTTCAGGGCTAGGGTTAGGGTTAGGGAACGGCAAGGCTTAGGGCACAGGTGAGGGTACGGAAACGTGGGAGGGTCAGGCTACGTGCTGACGCACGGTTCAGTGCCAGCGTACGGGCCAGGAATAGGGTACGGCGTAAGGTAAGGTGTAGGGCTGGTGGTGGGTTTCTAATCCGGGCTAGGGTTAGGGTTAGGGAACGGCAAGTCTTAGGGCAAAGGAGAGGGTACGGAAACGTGGGGGGGTCAGGCTACGTGCTGACGCACGGTTCAGTGCCAGCGTACGGGCCAGGAATACGGTACGGCGTAAGGTAAGATGTAGGGCTGGTGGTTGGTTTCCGTTCCAGGCTAGGGTTAGGGTAAGGGAACGGCAAGGCTTAGGGCACAGGTGAGGGTACCGAAACGTGGGAGGGGCAGGCTACATGCTGACGCACAGTTCAGAGCCAGCGTATGGGCCAGGAATAAGTTACGGCGTAAGGTAAGGTGTAGGGCTGGTGGTGGGTTTCCGTTCGGGGCTAGGGTTAGGGTTAGGGAACCGCAAGGCTTAGGGCACAGGTGAGGGTACGGAAACGTGGGAGGGTCAGGCTACGTGCTGACGCACGGGTCAGTGCCAGCGTGCGGGTCAGTAGCAGCGTACGGCGTAAGGTATGGTGTAGGGCTGGTGGTGGGTTACTATTCCGGGCTAGGGTTAGTGTTAGGGAATGGCAAGGCTTAGGGCACAGGTGAGGGTACGGAAACGTGGGAGGGTCAGGCTATGTGCTGACGCACGGGTCAGTGCCAGCGTACGGGCCAGGAGTAGGCAACGGCGTAAGGTAAGGTGTAGGGCTGGTGGTTGGTTTACGTTCCAGGCTAGGGTTAGGGTTAGGGAACGGCAAGGCTTAGGGCACAGGTGAGGGTACGGAAACGTGGGAGGGTCGGGCTACGTGATGACGCACGGGTCAGTGCCTGCGTACGGGCCAGGAGTAGGCAACGGCGTAGGATAAAGTTTAGGGCTGGTGGTGGATTTGCGTTCTGGGCTAGGGTTAGGGTTAGGGAACGGCAAGGCTTAGGGCACAGGTCAGGGAACGGAAACGCGGGAGGGTAAGGCTACGTGCTGATGCACAGTTCAGTGCCAGAGTACAGGCCAGGAGTAGGCAACGGCGTAGGGTAAGGTGTAGGGCTGGTGGTGGGTTTCCGTTCCGGGCTAGGGTTAGGGTTAGGGAACGGCAAGGCTTAGGGCACAGGTGAGGGTACGGAAACGTGAGAGGGACGGGCTACGTGCTGACGCACGGGTCAGTGGCAGCGTACGGAACAGGAGTAGGCAACGGCATAGGATACAGTGTAGGGCTGGTGGTGGATTTGCGTTCAGGGCTAGGGTTAGGGTTAGGGAACGGCAAGGCTTAGGGCACAGTTGTGGGTATGGAAACGTGGGAGGGTCAGGCTACGTGCTGACGCACGGGTCAGTGCCAGCGTACGGGTCAGGAGTAGGGTACGGCGTAATGTAAGGTGTAGGGCTGGTGGTGGGTTTCTATTCCGGGCTAGGGTTAGGGTTAGGGAACGGCAAGGCTTAGGGCACAGGTGAGGGTACGGAAACTTGGGAGGGTCAGGCTACATGCTGACGCAATGTTCAGTGCCAGCGTACGGGCCAGCAATAGGGTACGGCGTAAGGTAAGGTGTAGGGCTGGTGGTGGGTTTCTAATCCGGGCTAGGGTTAGGGTTAGGGAACGGCAAGTCTTAGGGCAAAGGAGAGGGTACGGAAACGTGGGAGGGTCAGGCTACATGCTGACGCACTGTTCAGTGCCAGCGTACGGGCCAGGAATAGGGTACGGCGTAAGGTAAGGTGTACGGCTGGTGGTGGGTTTCCGTTCCGGGCTAGGGTTAGGGTTAGGGAACGGCAAGGCTTAGGGCACAGGTGAGGTTACAGAAACGTGGCACGGTCAGGCTACGTGCTGACGCATGTGTCAATTCCAGCATACGGGCGAGGAGTAGGCAACGGCGTAAGGTAAGGTGTACGGCTGGTGGTTGGTTTCCTATCCAGGCTAAGGTTAGGGTTAGGGAACGGCAAGGCTTAGGGCACAGGTGATGGTACGGAAACGTGGGAGGGTCAGGCTACGTGCTGACGCACGGTTCAGTTCAGCGTACGGGCCAGGAATAGGGAACGGCGTAAGGTAAGGTGTAGGGCTGGTGGTGGGTTTCCGTTCCGGGCTAGGGTTAGGGTTAGGGAATGGCAAGGCTTAGGGCACAGGTCAGGGTACGGAAACGCGGGAGGGTAAGGCTACAGGCTGATGCACGGGTCAGTACCAGAGTACAGGCCAGTAGTAGGCAACGGCGTAGGGTAAGGTTTTGCGCTGGTGGTGGGATTCCATTCCGGGCTAGGGTTAGGGTTAGGGAACCGCAGGGCTTAGCGCACAGGTGAGGGTACGGAGACGAGGGAGGGTCAGGCTACGTGCTGACGCACGGGTCAATGCCAGCGTACGGGCCAGGAGTAGGCAACGGCGTAGGATAAAGTGTAGGGCTGGTGGTGGATTTGCGTTCCGGACTAGGGTTAGGGTTAGGGAACGGCAAGGCTTAGGGCTCAGGTGAGGGAACGGAAACGTGGGAGGGTCAGGCTACGTGCTGACGCACGGTTCAGTGCCAGCGTACGGGCCAGGAATAGGGAACGGCGTAAGTTCAGGTGTAGGGCTGGTGGTGGGTTTCCGTTCCGGGCTAGGGTTAGGGTTAGGGAACGGCAAGTCTTAGGGCAAAGGAGAGGGTACGGAAACGCGGGAGGGTAAGGCTACGTGCTGATGCGCAGGTCAGTGCCTGAGTACACGCCAGTAGTAGGCAAAGGCGTAGGGTAAGGTTTTGGGCTGGTGGTTGGTTTCCGTTCCAGGCTAGGGTTAGGGTTAGGGAACGGCAAGGCTTAGGGCACAGGTGAGGGTACGGAAACGTGGGAGGGTCGGGCTACGTGCTGACGCACGGGTCAGTGCCAGCGTACGGGCCAGGAGTAGGCAACGGCGTAGGATAAAGTGTAGGGCTGGTGGTGGATTTGCGTTCTGGGCTAGGGTTAGGGTTAGGGAACGGCAAGGCTTAGGGCACAGGTCAGGGTACGGAAACGCGGTAGGCTAAGGCTACGTGCTGATGCACGGTTCAGTGCCAGAGTACAGGCCAGGAGTAGGCAACGGCGTAGGGTAAGGTGTAGGGCTGGTGGTGGCTTTCCGTTCCGGGCTAGGGTTAGGGTTAGGGAACGGCAAGGCTTAGGGCACAGGTGAGGTTACGTAAACGTGGGAGGGTCAGACTACGTGCTGACGCACGGGTCAATGCCAGCGTACGGGCGAGGAGTAGGCAACGGCGTAAGGTAAGGTTTAGGGCTGGTGGTGGGTTTCCGTACCGGACTAGGGTTAGGGTTAGGGAACGTCAAGGCTTAGGGCACAGGTCAGGGTACGGAAACGCGGGAGGGTAAGGCTACGTGCTGATGCACGGTTCAGTGCCAGTGTACAGGCCAGGAGTAGGCAACGGCGTAGGGTAAGGTGTAGGGCCGGTGGTGGGTTTCCGTTCCGGGCTAGGGTTAGGGTTAGGTAACGCAAGGCTTAGGGCACAGGTGAGGGTACGTAAACGTGGGAGGGTCAGGCTACGTGCTGACGCACGGGTCAGTGCCAGCGTACGGGTCAGGAGTAGGGTACGGCGTAATGTAAGGTGTAGGGCTGGTGGTGGGTTTCTATTCCGGGCTAGGGTTAGGGTTATGGAACGGCTAGGCTTAGGGCACAGGTGAGGGTACGGAAACTTGGGAGGCTCAGGCTACACGCTGACGCAATGTTCAGTGCCAGCGTACGGGCCAGGAATAGGGTACGGCGTAAGGTAAGGTGTAGGGATGGTGGTGGGTTTCTAATCCGGGCTAGGGTTAGGGTTAGGGAACGGCAAGTCTTAGGGCAAAGGAGAGGGTATGGAAACGTGGGAGGGTCAGGCTACATGCTGACGCACGGTTCAGTGCTAGCGTACGGGCCACGAATAGGGTACGGCGTAAGGTAAGGTGTACGGCTGGTGGTGGGTTTCCGTTCCGGGCTAGGGTTAGGGTTAGGGAACGGCAAGGCTTAGGGCACAGGTGAGGTTACAGAAACGTGGGACGGTCAGGCTACGTGCTGACGCATGTGTCAATGCCAGCATACGGGCGAGGAGTAGGCAACGGCGTAAGGTAAGGTGTACGGCTGGTGGTTGGTTTCCATTCCAGGCTAGGGTTAGGGTTAGGGAACGGCAAGGCTTAGGGCACAGGTGATGGTACGGAAACGTGGGAGGGTCAGGCTACGTGCTGACGCACGGTTCAGTGCCAGCGTACGGGCCAGGAATAGGGAACGGCGTAAGGTAAGGTGTAGGGCTGGTGGTGGGTTTCCTTTCCGGGCTAGGGTTAGGGTTAGGGAACGGCAAGGCTTAGGGCACAGGTCAGGGTACGGAAACGCGGGAGGGTAAGGCTAAGTGCTGATGCACGGGTCAGTGCCAGAGTACTGGCCAGTAGTAGGCAACGGCGTAGGGTAAGGTTTTGGGCTGGTGGTGGGATTCCATTCCGGGCTAGGGTTAGGGTTAGGGAACCGCAGGGCTTAGGGCACAGGTGAGGGTACGGAGACGAGGGAGGGTCAGGCTACGTGCTGACGCACGAGTCACTGCCAGCGTACGGACCAGGAGTAGGCAACGGCGTAAGATAAGGTGTAGGGCTGGTGGTTGGTTTCTGTTCCAGGCTAGGGTTAGGGTTAGGGAACGGCAAGGCTTAGGGCACAGGTGAGGGTACGGAAACGTTGGAGGGTCGGGCTACGTGCTGATGCATGGGTCAGTGCCAGCGTACGGGCCAGGAGTAGGCAACAGCGTAGGATAAAGTGTAGGGCTGGTGGTGGATTTGCGTTCCGGGCTACGGTTAGGGTTAGGGACAGGCAAGGGTTAGGGCTCAGGTGAGGGAACGGAAACGTGGGAGGGTCAGGCTACGTGCTGACGCACGGTTCAGTGCCAGCGTACGGGCCAGGAATAGGGAACGGCGTAAGTTAAGGTGTTGGGCTGGTGGTGGGTTTCCGTTCCGGGCTAGGGTTAGGGTTAGGGAACAGCAAGGCTTAGGGCACAGGTGAGGGTACGTAAACGTGGGAGGGTCAGGCTACGTGCTGACGCACGGGTCAATGCCAGCGTACGGGCGAGTAGTAGGCAACGGCGTAAGGTAAGGTGTACGGCAGGTGGTTGTTTTCCGTTCCAGGCTAGGGTTAGGGTTAGGGAACGGCAAGGCTTAGGGCACAGGTGAGGGTACGGAAAAGTGGGAGGGTCAGGCTACGTGCTGACGCACGGTTCAGTGCCAGCATACCGGCCAGGAATAGGGAAAGTCGTAAGGTAAGGTATAGGGTTGGTGGTGGGTTTCCGTTCCGGGCTAGGGTTAGGGTTAGGGAACGGCAAGGCTTAGGGCACAGGTCAGGGTACGGAAACGCGTGAGGGTAAGGCCACGTGCTAATGCACGGGTCAGTGCCGCAGTACAGGCCAGTAGTAGGCAACGGCGTAAGGTAAGGTGTAGGGCTGGTGGTTGGTTTCCGTTCCAGGCTAGGGTTAGTGTTAGGGAACGGCAAGGCTTAGGGCACAGGTGAGGGTACGGAAACGTGGGAGGGTCGGGCTACGTGCTGACGCACTGGTCAGTGCCAGCGTACGGGCCAGGAGTAGGCAACGGCGTAGGATAAAGTGTAGGGCTGGTGGTGGATTTGCGTTCCTGGCTAGGGTTAGGGTTAGGGAACGGCAAGGCTTAGGGCACAGGTGAGGGAACGGAAACGTTGGAGGGTCAGGCTACGTGCTGACACATGGTTCAGTGCCAGTGTACGGGCCAGGAATAGGGAACTGCGTAAGTTAAGGTGTAGGGCTGGTGGTGGGTTTCCGTTCCGGGCTAGGGTTAGGGTTAGGGAACGTCAAGGCTTAGGGCACAGGTGAGGTTACGGAAACGTTGGAGGCTCAGACTACGTGCTGACGCATGGTTCAGTGCCAGCGTACGGGTCAGGAGTAGGATACGGCGTAAGGTAAGGTGTAGGGCTGGTTGTGGGTTTCTATTCCGGGCTAGGGTTAGGGTTAGGGAAAGGCAAGTCTTAGGGCACAGGTGAGGTTACGGAAACGTGGGAGGGTCAGGCTACATGCTGACGCACGGTTCAGTTCCAGCGTACGGGCCAGGAATAGGTTACGGCGTAAGGTAAGGTGTAGGGCTGGTGGTGGGTTTCCGTTCCGGTCTAGGGTTATGGTTAGGGAACGGCAAGGCTTAGGGCACAGGTGAGTGTACTGAAAGGTGGGAGGGTCAGGCTACGTGCTGACGCATGGGTCAGTGCCAGCGTACGGACCAGGAGTAGGGTACGGCGTAAGGTAAAGTGTAGCGCTTGTGGTTGATTTCCTTTCCAATCTAGGTTTAGGGTTAGGGAACGGCAAGGCTTAGGGCACAGGTGAGGGTACGGAAACTTGGGAGTGTCAGGCTACATGCTGACGCAATGTTCAGTGCCAGCGTACGGGCCAGGAGTAGGCAACGGTGTAAGGTAAGGTGTAGGGCTGGTGGTTGGTTTCTGTTCCAGTCTAGGGTTAGGGTTAGGGAACGGCAAGGCTTAGGGCACAGGTGAGGGTACGGAAACGTTGGAGGGTCGGGCTACGTGCTGATGCACGGGTCAGTGCCAGCGTATGGGCCAGGAGTAGGCAACGGCATAGGATAAAGTGTAGGGCTGGTGGTGGATTTGCGTTCCGGGCTAGGGTTAGGGTTAGGGAACGGCAAGGCTTAGGGCTCAGGTGAGGGAACGGAAACGTGGGAGGGTCAGGCTACGTGCTGACGCATGGTTCAGTGCCAGCGTACGGGCCAGGAATAGGGAACGGCGTAAGTTAAGGTGTAGGGCTGGTGGTGGGTTTCCGTTCCGGGCTAGGGTTAGGGTTAGGGAACGGCAAGGCTTAGGGCACAGGTCAGGGTACGGAAACGCGGGAGGGTAAGGCTACGTGCTGATGCGCAGGTCAGTGCCAGAGTACACGCCAGTAGTAGGCAACGGCGTAGGGTAAGGTTTTGGGCTGGTGGTGGGTTTCCATTCCGGGGTAGGGTTAGGGTTAGGGAAAGGCAAGGCTTAGGGCACAGGTGAGGTTACGGAAACGTGGGAGGGTCAGGCTACATGCTGACGCACGGTTCAGTGCCAGCGTACGGGCCAGGAGTAGGCAACGGCGTAGGATAAAGTGTAGGGCTGGTGGTGGATTTGCGTTCTGGGCTAGGGTTAGGGTTAGGGAACGGCAAGGCTTAGGGCACATGTCAGGGAACGAAAACGTGGGAGGGTAAGGCTACGTGCTGATGCACGGTTCAGTGCCAGAGTACAGGCCAGGAGTAGGCAACGGCGTAGGGTAAGGTGTAGGGCTGGTGGTGGGTTTCCGTTCCGGGCTAGGGTTAGGGTTAGGGAACGGCAAGGCTTAGGGCAGAGGTGAGGGTACGGCAACGTGAGAGGGACGGGCTACGTGCTGACGCACGGGTCAGTGGCAGCGTACGGAACAGGAGTAGGCAACGGCATAGGATACAGTGTAGGGCTGGTGGTGGATTTGCGTTCAGGGCTAGGGTTAGGGTTAGGGAATGGCAAGGCTTAGGGCACAGGTGAGGGTATGGAAACGTGGGAGGGTCAGGCTACGTGCTGACGCACGGGTCAGTGCCAGCGTACGGGTCAGGAGTAGGGTACGGCGTAATGTAAGGTGTAGGGCTGGTGGTGGGTTTCTATTCCGGGCTAGGGTTAGGGTTAGGGAACGGCAAGGCTTAGGGCACAGGTGAGGGTACGGAAACTTGGGAGGGTCAGGCTACATGCTGACGCAATGTTCAGTGCCAGCGTATGGGCCAGGAATAGGGTACGGCGTAAGGTAAGGTGTAGGGCTGGTGGTGGGTTTCTAATCCGGGCTAGGGTTAGGGTTAGGGAACGGCAAGTCTTAGGGCAAAGGAGAGGGTACGGAAACGTGGGAGGGTCAGGCTACATGCTGACGCACGGTTCAGTGCCAGCGTACGGGCCAGGAATAGGGTACGGCGTAAGGTAAGGTGTACGGCTGGTGGTGGGTTTCCGTTCCGGGCTAGGGTTAGGGTTAGGGAACGGCAAGGCTTAGGGCACAGGTGAGGTTACAGAAACGTGGGACGGTCAGGCTACGTGCTGACGCATGTGTCAATGCCAGCATACGGGCGAGGAGTAGGCCACGGCGTAAGGTAAGGTGTACGGCTGGTGGTTGGTTTCCGTTCCAGGCTAAGGTTAGGGTTAGGGAACGGCAAGGCTTAGGGCACAGGTGATGGTACGGAAACGTGGGAGGGTCAGGCTACGTGCTGAAGCACGGTTCAGTGCCAGCATACGGGCCAGGAATAGGGAACGGCGTAAGGTAAGGTGTAGGGCTGGTGGTGGGTTTCCGTTCCGGGCTAGGGTTAGGGTTAGGGAACGGCAAGGCTTAGGGCACAGGTCAGGGTACGGAAACGCGGGAGGGTAAGGATACGTGCTGATGCACGGGTCAGTACCAGAGTACAGGCCAGTAGTAGGCAACGGCGTAGGGTAAGGTTTTGGGCTGGTGGTGGGATTCCATTCCGGGCTAGGGTTAGGTTTAGGGAACCGCAGGGCTTAGCGCACAGGTGAGGGTACGGAGACGAGGGAGGGTCAGGCTACGTGCTGACGCACGGGTCAATGCCAGCGTACGGGCCAGGAGTAGGCAACGGCGTAAGGTAAGGTGTAGGGCTGGTGGTTGGTTTCTGTTCCAGGCTAGGGTTAGGGTTAGGGAACGGCAAGGCTTAGGGCACAGGTGAGGGTACGGAAACGTTGGAGGGTCGGGCTACGTGCTGATGCACGGGTCAGTGCCAGCGTACGGGCCAGGAGTAGGCAACGGCGTAGGATAAAGTGTAGGGCTGGTGGTGGATTTGCGTTCCGGGCTAGGGTTAGGGTTAGCGAACGGCAAGGCTTAGGGCACAGGTGAGGGTATGGAAACGTGGGAGGGACAGGCTACGTGCTGACGCACGGGTCAGTGCCAGCGTACGGGTCAGGAGTAGGGTACGGCGTAATGTAAGGTGTAGGTCTGGTGGTGGGTTTCTATTCCGGGCTAGGGTTAGGGTTAGGGAACGGCAAGGCTTAGGGCACAGGTGAGGGTACGGAAACTTGGGAGGGTCAGGCTACATGCTGACGCAATATTCAGTGCCAGCGTACGGGCCAGGAATAGGGTACGGCGTAAGCTAAGGTGTAGGGCTGGTGGTGGGTTTCTAATCCGGGCTAGGGTTAGGGTTAGGAACGGCAAGGCTTAGGGCACAGGTGAGGGTATGGAAACGTGGGAGGGTCAGGCTACGTGCTGACGCATGGGTCAGTGCCAGCGTATGGGTCAGCAGTAGGGTACGGCGTAATGTAAGGTGTAGGGCTGGTGGTGGGTTTCTATTCCGGGCTAGGTTTAGGGTTAGGGAACGGCAAGGCTTAGGGCACAGGTGAGGGTACGGAAACTTGGGAGGGTCAGGCTACATGCTGACGCAATATTCAGTGCCAGCGTACGGGCCAGGAATAGGGTACGGCGTAAGGTAAGGTTTAGGGCTGGTGGTGGGTTTCTAATCCGGGCTTGGGTTAGGTTTAGGGAACGGCAAGGCTTAGGGCACAGGTGAGGTTACAGAAACGTGGGACTGTCAGGCTACGTGCTGACGCACGTGTCAGTGCCAGCGTACGGGCCAGGTGTAGGCAACGGCGTAAGGTAAGATGTAGGGCTGGTGGTTGGTTTCCGTTCCAGGCTATGGTTAGGGTAAGGGAACGGCAAGGCTTAGGGCACAGGTGAGGGTACGGAAACTTGGGAGGGTCAGGCTACATGCTGACGCACTGTTCAGTGCCAGCGTACGGGCCAGGAATAGGGTACGGCGTAAGGTAAGGTGTAGGGCTGGTGGTGGGTTTCTAATCCGGTCTAGGGTTAGGGTTAGGGAACGGCAAGTCTTAGGGCAAAGGAGAGGGTACGGAAACGTGGGAGGGTCAGGCTACGTGCTGACGCACGGGTCAGTGCCAGCGTACGGGTCAGTAGCAGCGTACGGTGTAAGGTATGGTGTAGGGCTGGTGGTGGGTTACTATTCCGGGCTAGGGTAAGGGTTAGGGAATGGCAAGGCTTAGGGCACAGGTGAGGGTACGGAAACGTGGGAGGGTCAGGCTACGTGCTGACGCACGTGTCAGTGCCAGCGTACGGGCCAGGAGTAGGCAACGGCGTAAGGTAAGGTGTAGGGCTGGTGGTTGGTTTCCGTTCCAGGCTAGGGTTAGGTTTAGGGAACGGCAAGTCTTAGGGGCACAGGTGAGGGTACGGAAACGTGGGACGGTCGGGCTATGTGCTGACGCACGGGTCAGTGCCAGCGTACGGGCCAGGAGTAGGCAACGGCGTAGGATAAAGTGTAGGGCTGGTGGTGTATTTGCGTTCTGGACTAGGGTTAGGGTTAGGGAACGGCAAGGCTTAGGGCACATGTCAGGGTACAGAAACGCGGGAGGGTAAGGCTATGTGCTGATGCACGGTTCAGTGCCAGAGTACAGGCCAGGAGTAGGCAACGGCATAGGGTAAGGTGTAGGGCTGGTGGTGGGTTTCCGTTCAGGGCTAGGGTTATGGTCAGGGAACGGCAAGGCTTAGGGCACAGGTGAGGGTACGGAAACGTGGTAGGGTCAGGCTACGTGCTGACGCACGTGTCAGTGCCAGCGTACGGGTCAGTTGCAGCGTACGGCGTAAGGTATGGTGTAGGGCTGGTGGTGGGTTACTATTCCGGGCTAGGGTTAGGGTTAGGGAATGGCAAGGCTTAGGGCACAGGTGATGGTACGGAAACGTGGTAGGGTCAGGCTACGTGCTGACGCACGTGTCAGTGCCAGCGTACGGGCCAGGAGTAGGCAACGGCGTAAGGTAAGGTGTACGGCAGGTGGTGGTTTTCCGTTCCAGGCTAGGGTTAGGGTTAGGGAACGGCAAGGCTTAGGGCACAGGTGAGGGTACGGAAAAGTGGGAGGGTCAGGCTACGTGCTGACGCACGGTTCAGTGCCAGCATAGGGGCCAGGAATAGGGAAAGGCGTAAGGTAAGGTATAGGGCTGGTGGTGGGTTTCCGTTCCGGGCTAGGGTTAGGGTTAGGGAACGGCAAGTCTTAGGGCACAGGTCAGGGTACGGAAACGCGTGAGGGTAAGGCCACGTGCTAATGCACGGGTCAGTGCCGGAGTACAGGCCAGTAGTAGGCAACGGCGTAAGGTAAGGTTTAGGGCTGGTGGATGGTTTCCGTTCCAGGCTAGGGTTAGTGTTAGGGAACGGCAAGGCTTAGGGCACAGGTGAGGGTACGGAAACGTGGGAGGGTCGGGCTACGTGCTGACGCACTGGTCAGTGCCAGCGTACGGGCCAGGAGTAGGCAACGGCATAGGATAAAGTGTAGGGCTGGTGGTGGATTTGCGTTCCTGGCTAGGGTTACGGTTAGGGAACGGCAAGGCTTAGGGCACAGGTGAGGGAACGGAAACGTGGGAGAGTCAGGCTACGTGCTGACACATGGTTCTGTGCCAGCGTACGGGCCAGGAATAGGGAACGGCGTAAGTTAAGGTGTAGGGCTGGTGGTGGGTTTCCGTTCCGGGCTAGGGTTAGGGTTAGGGAACGTCAAGGCTTAGGGCACAGGTGAGGGTATGGAAACGTTGGAGGCTCAGACTACGTGCTGACGTATGGTTCAGTGCCAGCGTACGGGTCAGGAATAGGATACGGCGTAAGGTAAGGTGTAGGGCTGGTGGTGGGTTTCTATTCCGGGCTAGGGTTAGGGTTAGGGAAAGGCAAGGCTTAGGGCACAGGTGAGGTTACGGAAACGTGGGAGGGTCAGGCTACATGCTGACGCACGGTTCATTGCCAGCGTACGGGCCAGGAATAGGTTACGGCGTAAGGTAAGGTGTAGGGCTGGTGGTGGGTTTCCGTTCCGGGCTAGGGTTATGGTTAGGGAACGGCAAGGCTTAGGGCACAGGTGAGGGTACTGAAACGTGGGAGGGTCAGGCTACGTGCTGACGCATGGGTCAGTGCCAGCGTACGGGTCAGCAGTAGGGTACGGCGTAATGTAAGGTGTAGGGCTGGTGGTGGGTTTCTATTCCGGGCTAGGTTTAGGGTTAGGGAACGGCAAGGCGTAGGGCACAGGTGAGGGTACGGAAACTTGGGAGGGTCAGGCTACATGCTGACGCACTGTTCAGTGCCAGCGTACGGGCCAGGAAGAGGGTACGGCGTAAGGTAAGGTGTAGGGCTGGTAGTGGGTTTCTAATCCGGGCTAGGGTTAGGGTTAGGGAACGGCAAGTCTTAGGGCAAAGGAGAGGGTACGGAAACGTGGGAGGGTCAGGCTACGTGCTGACGCACGGTTCAAGCCAGCGTACGGGCCAGGAATAGGGTACGGCGTAAGGTAAGTGTACGGCTGGTGGTGGGTTTCCGTTCCGGGCTAGGGTTAGGGATAGGGAACGGCAAGGCTTAGGGCACAGGTGAGGTTACAGAAACGTGGGACTGTCAGGCTACGTGCTGACGCACGTGTCAGTGCCAGCGTACGGGCCAGGTGTAGGCAACGGCGTAAGTTAAGATGTAGGGCTGGTGGTTGGTTTCCGTTCCAGGCTAGGGTTAGGGTAAGGGAACGGCATGGCTTAGGGCACAGGTGAGGGTACCGAAACGTGGGAGGGTCAGGCTACATGCTGACGCACGGTTCAGTGCCAGCGTACGGGCCAGGAATAAGTTACGGCGTAAGGTAAGGTGTAGGGCTGGTGGTGGGTTTCCGTTCGGGGCTAGGGTTAGGGTTAGGGAACGGCAAGGCTTAGGGCACAGGTGAGGGTACGGAAACGTGGGAGGGTCAGGCTACGTGCTTACGCACGGGTCAGTGCCACCGTGCGGGTCAGTAGCAGCGTACGGCGTAAGGTATGGTGTAGGTTTGGTGGTGGGTTACTATTCCGGGCTAGGGTTAGGGTTAGGGAATGGCAAGGCTTAGGGCACAGGTGAGGGTACGGAAACGTTGGATGCTCAGACTACGTGTAGACGCATGGTTCAGTGCCAGCGTACGGGTCAGGAGTAGGATACGGCGTAAGGTAAGGTGTAGGGCTGGTGGTGGGATTCTATTCCGGGCTAGGGTTAGGGTTAGGGAAAAGCAAGGCTTAGGGCACAGGTGAGGTTACGGAAACGTGGGAGGGTCAGGCTACATGCAGACGAACGGTTCAGTGCCTGCGTACGGGCCAGGAATAGGTTACGGCGTAAGGTAAGGTGTAGGGCTGGTGGTGGGTTTCCGTTCCGGGCTAGGGTTATGGTTAGGGAACGGCAAGGCTTAGGGCACAGGTGAGGGAACTGAAACGTGGGAGGGTCAGGCTAAGTGCTGACGCATGGGTCAGTGCCAGCATACGGGCTAGGAGTAGGGTACGGCGTAAGGTAAAGTGTAGGGCTAGAGGTTGATTTCCTTTCCAGGCTAGGTTTAGGGTTAGGG
This sequence comes from Mesoplodon bidens, assembly GCF_964165515.1. NCBI lineage: Eukaryota > Metazoa > Chordata > Mammalia > Artiodactyla > Ziphiidae > Mesoplodon > Mesoplodon bidens. The sequence continues at coordinate 533,262 of NW_027672568.1, read as the reverse complement.
AACGGCAAGGCTTAGGGCAAAGGTGAAGTTACAGAAACGTGGGACGGTCAGGCTACGTGCTGACGCACGTTTCAGTGCCAGAGTACGGGCCAGGAGTAGGCAACGGCGTAAGGTAAGGTGTAGGGCTGGTGGTTGGTTTCCGTTCCAGGCTAGGGTTAGGGTGAGGGAACGGCAAGGCTTAGGGCACAGGTGAGGGTACGGAAAAGTGGGAGGGTCGGGCTACGTGCTGACGCACGGGTCAGTGCCAGCGTACGGGCCAGGAGTAGGCAACGGCGTTGGATAAAGTGTAGGGATGGTGGTGGATTTGCGTTCTGGGCTAGGGTTAGGGTTAGGGAACGGCAAGGCTTAGGGCACAGGTCAGGGTACAGAAACGCGGGATTGTAAGGCTACGTGCTGATGCACGGTTCAGTGCCAGAGTACAGGCCAGGAGTAGGCAACGGCGTAGGGTAAGGTGTAGGGCTGGTGGTGGGTTTCCGTTCCGGGCTAGGGTTAGGGTGAGGGAACGGCAAGGCTTAGGGCACAGGTGAGGGTACGTAAACGTGGGAGGGTCAGCCTACGTGCTGACGCACGGGTCAATGCCAGTGTACGGGCGAGGAGTAGGCAACGGCGTAAGGTAAGGTTTAGGGCTGGTGGTGGGTTTCCGTTCCGGACTAGGGTTAGGGTTAGGGAACGGCAAGGCTTAGGGCACAGGTCAGAGTACGGAAACGCGTGAGGGTAAGGCTACGTGCTGATGCACGGTTCAGTGCCAGAGTACAGGCCAGGAGTAGGCAACGGCGTAGGGTAAGGTGGAGGGCTGGTGGTGGGTCTCCGTTCCGGGCTAGGGTTAGGGTTAGGGAACGGCAAGGCTTAGGGCTCAGGTGAGGTACGTAAACGAGGGAGGGTCAGGCTACGTGCTGACGCACGGGTCAATGCCAGCGTACGGGCGACGAGTAGGCAACGACGTAAGGTGAGGTGTACGGCTGGTGGTTGGTTTCCGTTCCAGGCTAGGGTTAGGGTTAGGGAATGGCACGGCTTAGGGCACAGGTGAGGGTACGGAAACGTGGGAGGTTCAGGCTACGTTCTGACGCACGGTTCAGTGCCAGCGTACGGGCCAGGAATAGGGTACGGCGTAAGGTAAGGTGTAGGGCTGTTGGTGGGTTTCTAATCCGGGCTAGGGTTAGGGTTAGGGAACGGCAAGACTTAGGGCAAAGGAGAGGGTACGGAAACGTGGGAGCGTCAGGCTACGTGCTGACGCACGGTTCAGTGCCAGCGTACGGGCCAGGAATAGGGTACGGCGTAAGGTAAGGTGTACGGCTGGTGGTGGGTTTCCGTTCCGGGCTAGGGTTAGGGTTAGGGAACGGCAGGGCTTAGGGCACAGGTGAGGTTACAGAAACGTGGGATGGTCAGGCTACGTGCTGACGCACGTGTCAGTGCCAGCGTACGGGCCAGGGGTAGGCAACGGCGTAAGGTAAGATGTAGGGATGGTGGTTGGTTTCCGTTCCAGGCTAGGGTTAGGGAAAGGGAACGGCAAGGCTTAGGGCACAGGTGAGGGTACCGAAACGTGGGAGGGTCAGGCTACATGCTGACGCACGGTTCAGTGCCAGCGTATGGGCCAGGAATAAGTTACGGCGTAAGGTAAGGTGTAGGGCTGGTGGTGGGTTTCCGTTCGGGTCTAGGGTTAGGGTTAGGGAACGGCAAGGCTTAGGGCACAGGTGAGGGTACGGAAACGTGGGAGGGTCAGGCTACGTGCTGACGCACGGGTCAGTGCCAGCGTACGGGTCAGTAGCAGCGTACGGCGTAAGGTATGGTGTAGGGCTGGTGGTGGGTTACTATTCCGGGCTAGGGTTAGGGTTAGGGAATGGCAAGGCTTAGGGCACAGGTGAGGGTACGGAAACGTGGGAGGGTCAGGCTATGTGCTGACGCACGGGTCAGTGCCAGCGTACGGGCCAGGAGTAGGCAACGGCGTAAGGTAAGGTGTAGGGCTGGTGGTTGGTTTCCGTTCAAGGCTAGGGTTAGGGTTAGGGAACGGCAAGGCTTAGGGCAGAGGTGAGGGTACGGAAACGTGGTAGGGTCGGGCTACGTGCTGACGCACGGGTCAGTGCCAGCGTACGGGCCAGGAGTAGGCAACGGCGTAGGATAAAGTGTAGGGCTGGTGGTGGATTTGCGTTCTGGGCTAGGGTTAGGGTTAGGGAACGGCAAGGCTTAGGGCACAGGTCAGGGTACGGAAACGCGGGAGGCTAAGGCTACGTGCTGATGCACGGTTCAGTGCCAGAGTACAGGCCAGGAGTAGGCAACGGCGTAGGGTAAGGTGTAGGGCTGGTGGTGGCTTTCCGTTCTGGGCTAGGGTTAGGGTTAGGGAACGGCAAGGCTTAGGGCACAGGTGAGGGTACGTAAACGTGGGAGGGTCAGACTACGTGCTGACGCACGGGTCAATGCCAGCGTATGGGCGAGGAGTAGGCAACGGCGTAAGGTAATGTTTAGGGCTGGTGGTGGGTTTCCGTTCCGGACTAGGGTTAGGGTTTGGGAACTTCACGGCTTAGGGCACAGGTCAGGGTATGGAAACGCGGGAGGGTAAGGCTACGTGCTGATGCACGGTTCAGTGCCAGAGTACAGGCCAGGAGTAGGCAACGGCGTAGGGTAAGGTGTAGGGCTGGTGGTGGGTTTCCGTTCCGGGCTAGGGTTAGGGTTAGGTAACGCAAGGCTTAGGGCACAGGTGAGGGTACGTAAACTTGGGAGGGTCAGGCTACGTGCTGACGCATGGGTCAATGCCAGCGTACGGGCGAGGAGTAGGCAACGACGTAAGGTAAGGTGTACGGCTGGTGGTTGGTTTCCGTTCCAGGCTAGGGTTAGGGTTAGGGAATGGCAAGGCTTAGGGCACAGGTGAGGGTACGTAAACGTGGGAGGGTCAGGCTACGTGCTGACGCACGGTTCAGTGCCAGCGTACGGGCCAGGAATAGGGTACGGCGTAAGGTAAGGTGTAGGGCTGGTGGTGGGTTTCTAATCAGGGCTAGGGTTAGGGTTAGGGAACGGCAAGTCTTAGGGCAAAGGAGAGGATACGGAAACGTGGGAGGGTCAGGCTACGTGCTGACGCACGGTTCAGTGCCTGCGTACGGGCCAGGAATAGGGTACGGCGTAAGGTAAGGTGTACGGCTAGTGGTGGGTTTCCGTTCCGGTCTAGGGTTAGGGTTAGGGAACGGCAAGGCTTAGGGCACAGGTGAGGTTACAGAAACGTGGGACGGTCAAACAACGTGCTGACGCACGTGTCATTGCCAGCGTACGGGCCAGGGATAGGCAACGGCGTAAGGTAAGATGTAGGGCTGGTGATTGTTTTCCGTTCCAGTCTAGGGTTAGGGTAAGGTAACGGCAAGGCTTAGGGCACAGGTGAGAGTACCGAAACGTGGGAGGGTCAGGCTACATGCTGACGCATGTTTTAGTGCCAGCGTATTGGCCAGGAATAAGTTACGGCGTATGGTAAGGTGTAGGGCTGGTGGTGGGTTTCCGTTCGGGGCTAGGGTTAGGGTTAGGGAACGGCAAGGCTTAGGGCACAGGTGAGGGTATGGAAAGGTGGGAGGGTCAGGCTACGTTCTGACGCACGGGTCAGTGCCAGCGTACGGGTCAGTAGCAGCGTACGGCGTAAGGTATGATGTAGGGCTGGTGGTGGGTTACTATTCTGGGCTAGGGTTAGGGTTAGGGAATGGCAAGGCTTAGGGCACAGGTGAGGGTACGGAAACGTGGGAGGGTCAGGCTACGTGCTGACGCACGGGTCAGTGCCAGCGTACGGGCCAGGAATAGGCAACGGCGTAAGGTAAGGTTTAGGGCTGGTGGTTGGTTTCCGTTCCTGGCTAGGGTTAGGGTTAGGGAACGGCAAGGCATAGGGCACAGGTGAGTGTACGGAAACGTGGGAGGGTCGGGCTACGTGCTGACGAACGGGTCAGTGCCAGCGTACGGGCCAGGAGTAGGCAACGGCGTAGGATAAAGTGTAAGGCTGGTGGTGGATTTGCGTTCTGGGCTAGGGTTAGGGTTAGGGAACGGCAAGGCTTAGGGCACAGGTCAGGGTACGGAAACGCGGGAGGGTAAGGCTACGTGCTGATGCACGGTTAAGTGCCAGACTACAGGCCAGGTATAGGCAACGGCGTAGGGTAAGGTGTAGGGCTGGTGGTTGATTTCCGTTCCAGGCTAGGGTTAGTGTTAGGGAACGGCAAGGCTTAGGGCACAGGTGAGGGTACGGAAACGTGGGATGGTCGGGCTACGTGCCGACGGACTGGTCAGTGCCAGCGTACGGGCCAGGAGTAGGCAACGGCGTAGGATAAAGTGTAGCGCTGGTGGTGGATTTGCGTTCCTGGCTAGGGTTAGGGTTAGGGAACGGCAAGGCTTAGGGCACAGGTGAGGGAACGGAAACGTGGGAGGGTCAGGCTACGTGCTAACACACGGTTCAGTGCCAGCGTACGGGCCATGAATAGGGAACGGCGTAAGTTAAGGTGTAGGGCTGGTGGTGGGTTTCCGTTCCGGGCTAGGGTTAGGGTTAGGGAACGTCAAGGCTTAGGGCACAGGTGAGGGTACGGAAACGTTGGAGGCTCAGACTACGTGCTGACGCATGGTTCAGTGCCAGCGTACGGGTCAGGAGTAGGATACGGCGTAAGGTAAGGTTTAGGGCTGGTGGTGGGTTTCTATTCAGGGCTAGGGTTAGGGTTAGGGAAAGGCAAGGCTTAGGGCACAGGTGAGGATACGGAAACGTGGGAGGGTCAGGCTACATGCTGACGCACGGTTCATTGCCAGCGTACGGGCCAGGAATAGGTTACGGCGTAAGGTAAGGTGTAGGGCTGATGGTGGGTTTCCGTTCCGGGCTAGGGTTATGGTTAGGGAACGGCAAGGCTTAGGACACAAGTGAGGGTACTGAAACGTGGGAGGGTCAGGCTACGTGCTGACGCATGCGTCAGTGCCAGCGTACGGGCCAGGAGTAGGGTACGGCGTAAGGTAATGTGTAGCGCTTGTGGTTGATTTCCTTTCCAGGCTAGGTTTAGGGTTAGGGAACGGCAAGGCTTAGGGCACAGGTGAGGGTACGGAAACGTGAGAGGGACGGGCTACGTGCTGACGCACGGGTCAGTGCCAGCGTACGGAACAGGAGTAGGCAACGGCATAGGATACAGTGTAGGGCTGGTGGTGGAATTGCGTTCAGGGCTAGGGTTAGGGTTAGGGAACGGCAAGGCTTAGGGCACAGGTGAGGGTATGGAAACGTGGGAGGGTCAGGCTACGTGATGACGCACGGGTCAGTGCCAGCGTACGGGTCAGGAGTAGGGTACGGCGTAATGTAAGGTGTAGGGCTGGTGGTGGGTTTTCGTTCCAGCTAGGGTTAGGGTTAGGGAACGGCTAGGCTTAGGGCACAGGTGAGGGTACGGAAACTTGGGAGGCTCAGGCTACATGCTGACGCAATGTTCAGTGCCAGCGTACGGGCCAGGAATAGGGTACGGCATAAGGTAAGGTGTAGGGATGGTGGTGGGTTTCTAATCCGGGCTAGGGTTAGGGTTAGGGAACGGCAAGTCTTAGGGCAAAGGAGAGGGTACGGAAACGTGGGAGGGTCAGGCTACATGCTGACGCACGGTTCAGAGCCAGCGTACGGGCCAGGAATAGGGTACGGCGTAAGGTAAAGTGTAGGGCTGGTGGTGGGTTTCCTTTCCGGGCTAGGGTTAGGGTTAGGGAACGGCAAGGCTTAGGGCACAGGTCAGGGTACGGAAACGCGGGAGGGTAAGGCTACGTGCTGATGCACGGGTCAGTGCCAGAATACGGGCCAGTAGTAGGCAACGGCGTAGGGTAAGGTTTTGGGCTGGTGGTGGGATTCCATTCCGGGCTAGGGTTAGGGTTAGGGAACCGCAGGGCTTAGGGCACAGGTGAGGGTACGGAGACGAGGGAGGGTCAGGCTACGTGCTGACGCACGAGTCACTGCCAGCTTACGGACCAGGAGTAGGCAACGGCGTAAGGTAAGGTGTAGGGCTGGTGGTTGGTTTCTGTTCCAGGCTAGGGTTAGGGTTAGGGAACGGCAAGGCTTAGGGCACAGGTGAGGGTACGGAAACGCTGGAGGGTCGGGCTACGTGCTGATGCAAGGGTCAGTGCCAGCGTACGGGACAGGAGTAGGCAACGGCATAGGATAAAGTGTAGGGCTGGTGGTGGATTTGCGTTCCGGGCTAGGGTTAGGGTTAGGGAAAGGCAAGGCTTAGGGCTCAGGAGAGGGAACGGAAACGTGGGAGTGTCAGGCTACGTGCTGACGCACGGTTCAGTGCCAGCGTACGGGCCAGGAATAGGGAACGGCATAAGTTAAGGTGTAGGGCTGGTGATGGGTTTCCGTTCCGGGCTAGGGTTAGGGTTAGGGAACAGCAAGGCTTAGGGCACAGGTGAGGGTACGTAAACGTGGGAGGGTCAGGCTACGTGCTGACGCACGGGTCAATGCCAGCGTACGGGCGAGTAGTAGGCAACGGCGTAAGGTAAGGTGTACGGCAGGTGTTTGTTTTCCGTTCCAGGCTAGGGTTAGGGTTAGGGAACGGCAAGGCTTAGGACACAGGTGAGGGTACGGAAAAGTGGGAGGGTCAGGCTACGTGCTGACGCACGTTTCAGTGCCAATATACGGGCCAGGAATAGGGAAAGTCGTAAGGTAAGGTATAGGGCTGTTGGTGGGTTTCCGTTCCGGGCTAGGGTTAGGGTTAGGGAACGGCAAGGCTTCGGGCACAGGTCAGGGAACGGAAACGCGTGAGGGTAAGGCCACGTGCTAATGCACGGGTCAGTGCCGGAGTACAGGCCAGTAGTAGGCAACGGCGTAAGGTAAGGTGTAAGGCTGGTGGTTGGTTTCCGTTCCAGGCTAGCGTTAGTGTTAGGGAACTGCAAGGCTTAGGGCACAGGTGAGGGTACGGAAACGTGGGAGGGTCGGGCTACGGGCTGACGCACTGGTCAGTGCCCGCGTACGGGCCAGGAATAAGTTACGGCGTAAGGTAAGGTGTAGAGCTGGTGGTGGGTTTCTAATCCGGGCTAGGGTTAGGGTTAGGGAAAGGCAAGTCTTAGGGCAAAGGAGAGGGTATGGAAACGTGGGAGGGTCAGGCTACATGCTGACGCACGGTTCAGTGCCAGCGTACGGGCCAGGAATAGGGTACGGCGTAAGGTAAGGTGTAGAGCTGGTGGTGGGTTTCTAATCCGGGCTAGGGTTAGGGTTAGGGAACAGCAAGGCTTAGGGCGCAGGTGAGGGTACGTAAACGTGGGAGGGTCAGGCTACGTGCTGACGCACGTGTCAATGCCAGCGTACGGGCGAGTAGTAGGCAACGGCGTAAGGTAAGGTGTACGGCAGGTGGTTGTTTTCCGTTCCAGGCTAGGGTTAGGGTTAGGGAACGGCAAGGCTTAGGACACAGGTGAGGGTACGGAAAAGTGGGAGGGTCAGGCTACGTGCTGACGCACGGTTCAGTGCCAATATACGGGCCAGGAATAGGGAAAGTCGTAAGGTAAGGTATAGGGCTGGTGGTGGGTTTCCGTTCCGGGCTAGGGTTAGGGTTAGGGAACGGCAAGGCTTTGGGCACAGGTCAGGGAACGGAAACGCGTGAGTGTAAGGCCACGTGCTAATGCACGGGTCAGTGCCGCAGTACAGGCCAGTAGTAGGCAACGGCGTAAGGTAAGGTGTAGGGCTGGTGGTTGGTTTACGTTCCAGGCTAGGGTTAGGGTTAGGGAAAGGCAAGGCTTAGGGCACAGGTGAGGGTATGGAAACGTGGGAGGGTCGGGCTACGGGCTGACGCACTGGTCAGTGCCAGCGTACGGGCCAGGAGTAGGCAACGGCGTAGGATAAAGTGTAGGGCTGGTGGTGGATTTGCGTTCCTGGCCAGGGTTAGGGTTAGGGAAAGGCAAGTCTTAGGGCACAGGTGAGGTTACGGAAACGTGGGAGGGTCAGGCTACATGCTGACGCACGGTTCAGTGCCATCGTACGGGCCAGGAATAGGTTACGGCGTAAGGTAAGGTGTAGGGCTGGTGGTGGGTTTCCGTTCCGGGCTAGGGTTACGGTTAGGGAACGTCAAGTCTTAGGGCACAGGTGAGGTTACGGAAACGTTGGAGGCTCAGACTACGTACTGACGCATGGTTCAGTGCCAGCGTACGGGTCAGGAGTAGGATACGGCGTAAGGTAAGGTGTAGGGCTGGTGGTGGGTTTCTATTCCGTGCTAGGGTTAGGGTTAGGGAAAGGCAAGTCTTAGGGCACAGGTGAGGTTACGGAAACGTGGGAGGGTCAGGCTACATGCTGACGCACGGTTCAGTGCCATCGTACGGGCCAGGAATAGGTTACGGCGTAAGGTAAGGTGTAGGGCTGGTGGTGGGTTTCCGTTCTGGTCTAGCGTTATGGTTAGGGAACGGCAAGGCTTAGGGCACAGGTGAGGGTACTGAAACGTGGGAGGGTCAGGCTACGTGCTGACGCACTGTTCAGTGCCAGCGTACGGGCCAGGAATAGGGTACGGCGTAAGGTAAGGTGTAGGGCTGGTGGTGGGTTTCTAATCCGGGCTAGGGTTAGGGTTAGGGAACGGCAAGTCTTAGGGCAAAGGAGAGGGTACGGAAACTTGGGAGGGTCAGGCTACATGCTGACGCACGGTTCAGTGCCAGCGTATGGGCCAGGAATAAGTTACGGCGTAAGGTAAGGTGTAGGGCTGGTGGTGGGTTTCTGTTCGGGGCTAGGGTTAGGGTTAGGGAATGGCAAGGCTTAGGGCACAGGTGAGTGTACGGAAACGTGGGAGGGTCAGGCTACGTGCTGACGCACGGGTCAGTGCCAGCGTGCGGGTCAGTAGCAGTGTACGGCGTAAGGTATGGTGTAGGGCTGGTGGTGGGTTACTATTCCGGGCTATGGTTAGGGTTAGGGAATGGCAAGGCTTAGGGCACAGGTGAGGGTACGGAAACGTGGGAGGGTCAGGCTATGTGCTGACGCACGTGTCAGTGCCAGCGTACGGGCCAGGAGTAGGCAACGGCGTAAGGTAAGGTGTAGGGCTGGTGGTTGGTTTCCGTTCCAGGCTAGGGTTAGGGTTAGGGAACGGCAAGGCTTAGGGCACAGGTGAGGGTACGGAAACGTGGGAGGGTCGGGCTACGTGCTGACGCACGGGTCAGTGCCTGCGTACGGGCCAGGAGTAGGCAACGGCGTAGGATAAAGTTTAGGGCTGGTGGTGGATTTGCGTTCTGGGCTAGGGTTAGGGTTAGGGAACGGCAAGGCTTAGGGCACAGGTCAGGGAACGGAAACGCCGGAGGGTAAGGCTACGTGCTGATGCACGGTTCAGTGCCAGAGTACAGGCCAGGAGTAGGCAACAGCGTAGGGTAAGGTGTAGGGCGGGTGGTGGGTTTCGGTTCCGGGCTAGGGTTAGGGTTAGGGAACGGCAAGGCTTAGGGCAGAGGTGAGGGTACGGAAACGTGAGAGGGACGGGCTACGTGCTGACGCACGGGTCAGTGGCTGCGTACGGAACAGGAGTAGGCAACGGCATAGGATACAGTGTAGGGCTGGTGGTGGATTTGCGTTCAGGGCTAGGGTTAGGGTTAGGGAACGGCAAGGCTTAGGGCACAGGTGAAGGTATGGAAACGTGGGAGGGTCAGCCTACGTGCTGACGCACGGGTCAGTGCCAGCGTACGGGTCAGGAGTAGGGTACGGCGTAATGTAAGGTGTAGGGCTGGTGGTGGGTTTCTATTCCGGGCTAGGGTTAGGGTTAGGGAACGGCAAGGCTTAGGGCACAGGTGAGGGTACGGAAACTTGGGAGGGTCAGGCTACATGCTGACGCAATGTTCAGTGCCAGCGTACAGGCCAGGAATAGGGTACGGCGTGAGGTAAGGTGTAGGGCTGGTGGTGGGTTTCTAATCCGGGCTAGGGTTAGGGTTAGGGAACGGCAAGTCTTAGGGCAAAGGAGAGTGTACGGAAACGTGGGAGGGTCAGGTTACATGCTGACGCACGGTTCAGTGCCAGCGTACGGGCCAGGAATAGGGTACGGCGTAAGGTAAGGTGTACGGCTGGTTGTGGGTTTCCGTTCCGGGCTAGGGTTAGGGTTAGGGAACGGCAAGGCTTAGGGCACAGGTGAGGTTACAGAAACGTGGGACGGTCAGGCTACGTGCTGACGCATGTGTCAATGCCAGCATACGGGCGAGGAGTAGGCAACGGCGTAAGGTAAGGTGTACGGCTGGTGGTTGGTTTCCGTTCCAGGCTAAGGTTATGGTTAGGGAACGGCAAGGCTTAGGGCACAGGTGATGGTACGGAAACGTGGGAGGGTCAGGCTACGTGCTGACGCACGGTTCAGTGCCAGCGTACGGGCCAGGAATAGGGAACGGCGTAAGGTAAGGTGTAGGGCTGGTGGTGGGTTTCCGTTCCGGGCTAGGGTTAGGGTTAGGGAACGGCAAGGCTTAGGGCACAGGTCAGGGTACGGAAACGCGGGAGGGTAAGGCTACAGGCTGATGCACGTGTCAGTACCAGAGTACAGGCCAGTAGTAGGCAACGGCGTAGGGTAAGGTTTTGCGCTGGTGGTGGGATTCCATTCCGGGCTAGGTTTAGGGTTAGGGAACTGCAGGGCTTAGCGCACAGGTGAGGGTACCGAGACGAGGGAGGGTCAGGCTACGTGCTGACGCACGGGTCAATGCCAGCGTACGGGCCAGGAGTAGGCAACGGCGTAGGATAAAGTGTAGGGCTGGTAGTGGATTTGCGTTCCGGGCTAGGGTTAGGGTTAGGGAACGGCAAGGCTTAGGGCTCAGGTGAGGGAACGGAAACGTGGGAGGGTCAGGCTACGTGCTGACGCACGGTTCAGTGCCAGCGTACGGGCCAGGAATAGGGAACGGCGTAAGTTAAGGTGTAGGGCTGGTGGTGGGTTTCCGTTCCGGGGTAGGGTTAGTGTTAGGGAATGGCAAGGCTTAGGGCACAGGTCAGGGTACGGAAACGCGGGAGGGTAAGGCTACATGCTGATGCGCAGGTCACTGCCAGAGTACACGCCAGTAGTAGGCAACGGCGTAGGGTAAGGTTTTGGGCTGGTGGTGGGTTTCCATTCTGGGCTAGTGTTAGGGTTAGGGAACCGCAAGGCTTAGGGCACAGGTGAGGGTACGGAGACGTGGGTGGGTCAGTCTACGTGCTGACGCACGGGTCAATGCCAGCGTACGGGCCAGGAGTAGGCAACGGCGTAAGGTAAGGTGTAGGGCTTGTGGTTGGTTTCCGTTCCAGGCTAGGGTTAGGGTAAGGGAACGGCAAGGCTTAGGGCACAGGTGAGGGTACGGAAACGTGGGAGGGTCGGGCTACGTGCTGACGCACGGGTCTGTGCCAGCGTACGGGCCAGGAGTAGGCAACGGCGTAGGATAAAGTGTAGGGCTGGTGGTGGATTTGCGTTCCGGGCTAGGGTTAGGGTTAGGGAACGGTAAGGCTTAGGGCACAGGTGTGGGAACGGAAACGTGGGAGGGTCAGGCTACGTGCTGACGCACGGTTCAGTGCCAGCGTACGGGCCAAGAATAGGAAACGGCATAAGTTAGAGTGTAGGGCTGGTGGTGGGTTTCCGTTCCGGGCTAGGGTTAGGGTTAGGGAACGGCAAGGCTTAGGGCACAGGTGAGGGTATGGAAACGTGGGAGGGTCAGGCTACGTGCTGACGCATGGGTCAGTGCCAGCGTACGGGTCAGCAATAGGGTACGGCGTAATGTAAGGTGTAGGGCTGGTGGTGGGTTTCTATTCCGAGCTAGGGTTAGGGTTAGGGAACGGCAAGGCTTAGGGCACAGGTGAGGGTACGGAAACTTGGGAGGGTCAGGCTACATGCTGACGCACTGTTCAGTGCCAGCGTACGGGCCAGGAATAGGGTACGGCGTAAGGTAAGGTGTAGGGCTGGTGGTGGGTTTCTAATCCGGGCTAGGGTTAGGGTTAGGGAACGGCAAGTCTTAGGGCAAAGGAGAGGGTACGGAAACTTGGGAGGGTCAGGCTACGTGCTGACGCACGTTTCAGTGCCAGCGTACGGGCCAGGAATAGGGTACGGCGTAAGGTAAGGTGTACGGCTGGTGGTGGGTTTCCGTTCAGGGCTAGGGTTAGGGTTAGGGAACGGCAAGGCTTAGGGCACAGGTGAGGTTACAGAAACGTGGGACTGTCAGGCTACGTGCTGACGCACGTGTCAGTGCCAGCGTACGGGCCAGGTGTAGGCAACGGCGTAAGGTAAGATGTAGGGCTGGTGGTTGGTTTCCGTTCCAGGCTAGGGTTTGGGTAAGGGAACGGCAAGGCTTAGGGCACAGGTGAGGGTACCGAAACGTGGGAGGGTCAGGCTACATGCTGACGCACGGTACAGTGCCAGCGTACGGGCCAGGAATAAGTTACGGCGTAAGGTAAGGTGTAGGGCTGGTGGTGGGTTTCCGTTCGGGGCTAGGGTTAGGGTTATGGAACGGCAAGGCTTAGGGCACAGGTGAGGGTACGGAAACGTGGGAGGGTCAGGCTACGTGCTGACGCACGGGTCAGTGCCAGCGTACGGGTCAGTAGCAGCGTACGGCGTAAGGTATGGTGTAGGGCTGGTGGTGGGTTACTATTCCGGGCTAGGGTTAGGGTTAGGGAATGGCAAGGCTTAGGGCACAGGTGAGGGTACGGAAACGTGGGAGCGTCAGGCTTCGTGCTGACGCACGTGTCAGTGCCAGCGTACGGGCCAGGAGTAGCAACGGCGTAAGGTAATGTGTAGGGCTGGTGGTTGGTTTCCGTTCCAGGCTAGGGTTAGGGTTAGGGAACGGCAAGGCTTAGGGCACAGGTGAGGGTACGGAAACGTGGGAGGGTCGGGCTATGTGCTGACGCACGGGTCAGTGCCAGCGTACGGGCCAAGAGTAGGCAACGGCGTAGGATAAAGTGTAGGGCTGGTGGTGGATTTGCGTTCTGGGCTAGGGTTAGGGTTAGGGAACGGCAAGGCTTAGGGCACAGTTCAGGGTACAGAAACGCGGGAGGGTAAGGCTATGTGCTGATGCACGGTTCAGTGCCAGAGTACAGGCCAGGAGTAGGCAACGGCATAGGGTAAGGTGTAGGGCTGGTGGTGGGTTTCCGTTCCGGGCTGGGGTTAGGGTTAGTGAACGGCAAGGCTTAGGGCACAGGTGAGGGTACGTAAACGTGGGAGGGTCAGGCTACGTGCTGACGCACGGGTCAATGCCAGCGTACGGGCGAGGAGTAGGCAACGTCATAAGGTATGGTTTAGGGCTGGTGGTGGGTTTCCGTTCCGGACTAGGGTTAGGGTTAGGGAACGGCAAGGCTTAGGGCACAGGTCAGGGTACGAAAACGCGTGAGGGTAAGGCTACGTGCTGATGCACGGTTCAGTGCCAGAGTACACGCCAGGAGTAGGCAACGGCGTAGGGTAAGGTGTAGGGCTGGTGGTGGGTTTCCGTTCCGGGCTAGGGTTAGGATTAGGGAACGGCAAGGCTTAAGGCACAGGTGAGGGTACATAAACGTGGGAGGGTCAGGCTACGTGCTGACGCACGGGTCAATGCCAGCGTACGGGCGAGGAGTAGGCAACGACGTAAGGTAAGGTGTACGGCTGGTGGTTGGTTTCCGTTCCAGGCTAGTTTTAGGGTTAGGGAATGGCAAGGCTTAGGGCACAGGTGAGGGTACGGAAACGTGGGAGGGTCAGGCTACGTGCTGACGCACGGTTCAGTGCCAGCGTACGGGCCAGGAATAGGGTACGGCGTAAGGTAAGGTGTAGGGCTGGTGGTGGTTTTCTAATCCTGGCTAGGGTTAGGGTTAGGGAACAGCAAGTCTTAGGGCAAAGGAGAGGGTACGGAAACGTGGGAGGGTCAGGCTACGTGCTGACGCACGGTTCAGTGCCAGCGTACGGGCCAGGAATAGGGTACGGCGTAAGGTAAGGTGTACGGCTGGTGGTGGGTTTCCGTTCCGGGCTAGGGTTAGGGTTAGGGAACGGCAAGGCTTAGGGCACAGGTGAAGTTACCGAAACGTGGGACGGTCAGGCTACGTGCTGACGCACGTGTCAGTGCCAGCGTACGGGCCAGGGATAGGCAACGGCGTAAGGTAAGATGTAGGGCTGGTGGTTGGTTTCCGTTCCAGGCTAGGGTTAGGGTAAGGGAACGGCAAGGCTTAGGGCACAGGTGAGGGAACGGAAACGTGGGAGGGTCAGTCTACGTGCTGACGCACGGTTCAGTGCCAGCGTACGGGCCAGGAATAGGGAACGGCGTAAGGTAAGGTGTAGGGCTGGTGGTGGGTTTCCGTTCCGGGCTAGGGTTAGTGTTAGGGAACGGCAAGGCTTAGGGCACAGGTCAGGGTACGGAAACGCGGGAGGGTAAGGCTACAGGCTGATGCACGGGTCAGTACCAGAGTACAGGCCAGTAGTAGGCAACGGCGTAGGGTAAGGTTTTGCGCTGGTGGTGGGATTCCATTCCGGGCTAGGGTTAGGGTTAGGGAACCGCAGGGCTTAGCGCACAGGTGAGGGTACGGAGACGAGGGAGGGTCAGGCTACGTGCTGACGCACGGGTCAATGCCAGTGTACGGGCCAGGAGTAGGCAACGGCGCAGGATAAAGTGTAGGGCTGGTGGTGGATTTGCGTTCCAGGCTAGGGTAGGGTTAGGGAACGACAAGGCTTAGGGCTCAGGTGAGGGAACGGAAACGTGGGAGGGACAGGCTACGTGCTGACGCACGGTTCAGTGCCAGCGTACGGGCCAGGAATAGGGAACGGCGTAAGTTAAGGTGTAGGGCTGGTGGTGGGTTTCCTTTCCGGGATAGGGTTAGGGTTAGGGAACGGCAAGGCTTAGGGCACAGGTCAGGGTACGGAAACGCGGGAGGGTAAGGCTACGTGCTGATGCGCAGGTCAGTGCCAGAGTACACGCCAGTAGTAGGCAACGGCGTAGGGTAAGGTTTTGGGCTGGTGGTGGGTTTCCATTCTGGGCTAGTGTTAGGGTTAGGGAACCACAAGGCTTAGGGCACAGGTGAGGGTACGGAGACGTGGGTGCGTCAGGCTACGTGCTGACGCACGGGTCAATGCCAGCGTACGGGCCAGGAGTAGGCAACGGCGTAGGATAAAGTGTAGGGCTGGTGGTGGATTTGCGTTCCGGGCTAGGGTTAGGGTTAGGGAACGGTAAGGCTTAGGGCACAGGTGTGGGAACGGAAACGTGGGAGGGTCAGGCTACGTGCTGACGCACGGTTCAGTGCCAGCGTACGGGCCAGGAATAGGAAACGGCAAAATTTAGGGTTTAGGGCTGGTGGTGGGTTTCCGTTCAGGGCTAGGGTTAGGGTTAGGGAACGGCAAGGCTTAGGGCACAGGTGATGGTATGGAAACGTGGGAGGTTCAGGCTACGTGCTGACGCATGGGTCAGTGCCAGCGTACGGGTCAGCAGTAGGTTACGGCGTAATGTAAGGTGTAGGGTTGGTGGTGGGTTTCTATTCCGGGCTAGGGTTAGGGTTAGGGAACGGCAAGGCTTAGGGCACAGGTGAGGGTACGGAAACTTGGGAGGGTCAGGCTACATGCTGACGCACTGTTCAGTGCCAGCGTACGGGCCAGGAATAGGGTACGGCGTAAGGTAAGGTGTAGGTCTGGTGGTGGGTTTCTAATCCGGGCTAGGGTTAGGGTTAGGGAACGGCAAGTCTTAGGGCAAAGGAGAGGGTACGGAAACGTGGGAGGGTCAGGCTACGTGCTGACGCACGGTTCAGTGCCAGCGTACGGGCCAGGAATAGGGTACGGCGTAAGGTAAGGTGTACGGCTGGTGGTGGGTTTCCGTTCCGGGCTAGGGTTAGGGTTAGGGAACGGCAAGGCTTAGGGCACAGGTGAGGTTACAGAAACGTGGGACTGTCAGGCTACGTGCTGACGCACGGGTCAGTGCCAGCGTACGGGTCAGTAGCAGCGTACGGCGTAAGGTATGGTGTAGGGCTGGTGGTGGGTTACTATTCCGGGCTAGGGTTAGGGTTAGGGAATGGCAAGGCTTAGGGCACAGGTGAGGGTACGGAAACGTGGGAGGGTCAGGCTACGTGCTGACGCACGTGTCAGTGCCAGCGTACGGGCCAGGAGTAGGCAACGGCGTAAGGTAAGGTGTAGGGCTGGTGGTTGGTTTCCGTACCAGGCTAGGGTTAGGGTTAGGGAACGGCAAGGCTTAGGGCACAGGTGAGAGTACGGAAACGTGGGAGGGTCGGGCTATGTGCTGACGCACGGGTCAGTGCCAGCGTACGGGCCAGGAGTAGGCAACGGCCTAGGATAAAGTGTAGGGCTGGTGGTGGATTTGCGTTCTGGGCTAGTGTTAGGGTTAGGGAACGGCAAGGCTTAGGGCACAGGTCAGGGTACAGAAACGCGGGAGGGTAAGGCTATGTGCTGATGCACGGTTCAGTGCCAGAGTACAGGCCAGGAGTACGCAACGGCATAGGGTAAGGTGTAGGGCTGGTGGTGGGTTTCCGTTCCGGGCTAGGGTTAGGGTTAGGGAACGCCAAGGCTTAGGGCACAGGTGAGGGTACGTAAACGTGGGAGGGTCAGGCTACGTGCTGATGCACGGGTCAAAGAGAGCGTACGGGCGAGGAGTAGGCAACGGCGTAAGGTAAGGTTTAGGGCTGGTGGTGGGTTTCCGTTCCGGACTAGGGTTAGGGTTAGGGAACGGCAAGGATTAGGGCACAGGTCAGGGTACGGAAACGCGTGAGGGTAAGGCTACGTGCTGATGCATGGTTCAGTGCCAGAGTACAGGCCAGGAGTAGGCAACGGCGTAGGGTAAGGTGTAGGGCTGGTGGTGGGTTTCCGTTCCGGGCTAGGGTTAGGATTAGGGAACGGCAAGGCTTAGGGCACAGGTGAGGGTACGTAAACGTGGGAGGGTCAGGCTACGTGCTGACGCACGGGTCAATGCCAGCGTACGGGCGAGGAGTAGGCAACGACGTAAGGTAAGGTGTACGGCTGGTGGTTGGTTTCCGTTCCAGGCTAGGGTTAGGGTTAGGGAATGGCAAGGCTTAGGGCACAGGTGAGGGTACGGAAACGTGGGAGGGTCAGGCTACGTGCTGACGCACGGTTCAGTGCCAGCGTACGGGCCAGGAATAGGATACGGCGTAAGGTAAGGTGTAGGGCTGGTGGTGGTTTTCTAATCCTGGCTAGGGTTAGGGTTAGGGAACGGCAAGTCTTAGGGCAAAGGAGAGGGTACGGAAACGTGGGAGGGTCAGGCTACGTGCTGACGCACGGTTCAGTGCCAGCGTACGGGCCAGGAATAGGGTACGGCGTAAGGTAAGGTGTACGGCTGGTGGTGGGTTTCCGTTCCGGGCTAGGGTTAGGGTTAGGGAACGGCAAGGCTTAGGGCACAGGTGAAGTTACCGAAACGTGGGACGGTCAGGCTACGTGCTGACGCACGTGTCAGTGCCAGCGTATGGGCCAGGGGTAGGCAACGGCGTAAGGTAAGATGTAGGGCTGGTGGTTGGTTTCCGTTCCAGGCTAGGGTTAGGGTAAGGGAACGGCAAGGCTTAGGGCACAGGTGAGGGTACCGAAACGTGGGAGGGTCAGGCTACATGCTGACGCACGGTTCAGTGCCAGCGTATGGGCCAGGAATAAGTTACGGCGTAAGGTAAGGTGTAGGGCTGGTGGTGGGTTTCCGTTCGGGGCTAGGGTTAGGGTTAGGGAACGGCAAGGCTTAGGGCACAGGTGAGGGTACGGAAACGTGGGAGGGTCAGGCTACGTGTTGACGCACGGGTCAGTGCCAGCGTACGGGTCAGTTGCAGCGTAAGGCGTAAGGTATGGTGTAGGGCTGGTGGTGGGTTACTATTCCGGGCTAGGGTTAGGGTTAGAAAATGGCAAGGCTTAGGGCACAGGTGAGGGTACGGAAACGTGGGAGGGTCAGGCTACGTGCTGACGCACGTGTCAGTGCCAGCGTACGGGCCAGGAGTAGGCAACGGCGTAAGGTAAGGTGTAGGGCTGGTGGTTGGTTTCCGTACCAGGCTAGGGTTAGGGTTAGGGAACGGCAAGGCTTAGGGCACAGGTGAGGGTACGGAAACGTTGGAGGGTCAGGCTACGTGCTGACGCATGGGTCAGTGCCAGCGTACGGGTCAGCAGTAGGGTACGGCGTAATGTAAGGTGTAGGGCTGGTGGTGGGTTTCTATTCCGGGCTAGGTTTAGGGTTAGGGAACGGCAAGGCTTAGGGCACAGGTGAGGGTACGGAAACTTGGGAGGGTCAGGCTACACGCTGACGCACTGTTCAGTGCCAGCGTACGGGCCAGGAATAGGGTACGGCGTAAGGTAAGGTGTAGGGCTGGTGGTGGGTTTCTAATCCGGCATTGGGTTAGGGTTAGGGAACGGCAAGTCTTAGGGCACAGGTGAGGGTACGGAAACGTGGGACGGTCGGGCTATGTGCTGACGCACGGGTCAGTGCCAGCGTACGGGCCAGGAGTAGGCAACGGCGTAGGATAAAGTGTAGGGCTGGTGGTGGATTTGCGTTCTGGACTAGGGTTAGGGTTAGGGAACGGCAAGGCTTAGGGCACAGGTCAGGGTACAGAAACGCGGGAGGATAAGGCTATGTGCTGATGCACGGTTCAGTCCCAGAGTACAGGCCAGGAGTAGGCAACGGCATAGGGTAAGGTGTAGGGCTGGTGGTGGGTTTCCGTTCCGGGCTAGGGTTAGGGTCAGGGAACGGCAAGGTTTAGGGCACAGGTGAGGGTACGGAAACGTGGGAGGGTCAGGCTACGTGCTGACGCACGTGTCAGTGCCAGCGTACGGGTCAGTTGCAGCGTACGGCATAAGGTATGGTGTAGGGCTGGTGGTGGGTTACTATTCCGGGCTAGGGTTAGGGTTAGGGAATGGCAAGGCTTAGGGCACAGGTGATGGTACGGAAACGTGGGAGGGTCAGGCTACGTGCTGACGCACGTGTCAGTGCCAGCGTACGGGCCAGGAGTAGTCAACGGCGTAAGGTAAGGTGTACGGCAGGTAGTTGTTTTCCGTTCCAGGCTAGGGTTAGGGTTAGGGAAAGGCAAGGCTTAGGGCACAGGTGAGGGTACGGAAAAGTGGGAGGGTCAGGCTATGTGCTGACGCACGGTTCAGTGCCAGCATACGGGCCAGGAATAGGGAAAGGCGTAAGGTAAGGTGTAGGGCTGGTGGTGGGTTTCTAATCCGGGCTAGGTTTAGGGTTAGGGAACGGCAAGGCTTAGGGCACAGGTGAGGGTACGGAAACTTGGGAGGGTCAGGCTACATGCTGACGCAATGTTCAGTGCCAGCGTACGGGCCAGGAATAGGGTACGGCGTAAGGTAAGGTGTAGGGCTGGTGGTGGGTTTCTAATCCGGGCTAGGTTTAGGGTTAGGGAACGGCAAGTCTTAGGGCAAAGGAGACGGTACGGAAACGTGGGAGGGTCAGGCTACATGCTGACGCACGGTTCAGTGCCAGCGTACGGGCCAGGAATAGGGTACGTCGTAAGGTAAGGTGTACGGCTGGTGGTGGGTTTCCGTTCCGGGCTAGGGTTAGGGTTAGGGAACGGCAAGGCTTAGGGCACATGTGAGGTTACAGAAACGTGGGACGGTCAGGCTACGTGCTGACGCATGTGTCAATGCCAGCATACGGGCGAGGAGTAGGCAACGGCGTAAGGTAAGGTGTACGGCTGGTGGTTGGTTTCCGTTCCAGGCTAAGGTTAGTGTTAGGGAACGGCAAGGCTTAGGGCACAGGTGATGGTACGGAAACGTGGGAGGGTCAGGCTACGTGCTGACGCACGGTTCAGTGCCAGCATACGGGCCAGGAATAGTGAACGGCGTAAGGTAAGGTGTAGGGCTGGTGGTGGGTTTCCGTTCCAGGCTAGGGTTAGGGTTAGGGAATGGCAAGGCTTAGGGCACAGGTCAGGGTACGGAAACGCGGGAGGGTAAGGCTACGTGCTGATGCACGGGTCAGTACCAGAGTACAGGCCAGTAGTAGGCAACGGCGTAGGGTAAGGTTTTGGGCTGGTGGTGGGATTCCATTCCGGGCTAGGGTTAGGTTTAGGGAACCGCAGGGCTTAGCGCACAGGTGAGGGTACGGAGACGAGGGAGGGTCAGGCTACGTGCTGACGCACGGGTCAATGCCAGCGTACGGGCCAGGAGTAGGCAACGGCGTAAGGTAAGGTGTAGGGCTGGTGGTTGGTTTCTGTTCCAGGCTAGGGTTAGGGTTAGGGAACGGCAAGGCTTAGGGCACAGGTGAGGGTACGGAAACGTTGGAGGGTCGGGCTACGTGCTGATGCACGGGTCAGTGCCAGCGTACGGGCCAGGAGTAGGCAACGGCGTAGGATAAAGTGTAGGGCTGGTGATGGATTTGCGTTCCGGGCTAGGGTTAGGGTTAGGGAACGGCAGGCTTAGGGCTCAGGTGAGGGAACGGAAACGTGGGAGGGTCAGGCTACGTGCTGATGCACGGTTCAGTGCCAGCGTACGGGCCAGGAATAGGGAACGGCGTAAGTTAAGGTGTAGGGCTGGTGGTGGGTTTCCGTTCCGGGCTAGGTTTAGGGTTAGGGAACGGCAAGGCTTAGGGTACAGGTCAGGGTACGGAAACGCGGGAGGGTAAGTCTACGTGCTGATGCGCAGGTCAGTGCCAGAGTACACGCCAGTAGTAGGCAACGGCGTAGGGTAAGGTTTTGGGATGGTGGTGGGTTTCAATTCCGGGCTAGTGTTAGGGTTAGGGAACCGAAAGACTTAGGGCACAGGTGAGGGTACGGAGACGTGTGTGGGTCAGGCCACGTGCTGACGCACGTGTCAATGCCAGCGTACGGGCCAAGAGTAGGCAACGGCGTAAGGTATGGTGTAGGGCTTGTGGTTGGTTTCCGTTCGGGGCTAGGGTTAGGGTTAGGGAACGGCAAGGCTTAGGGCACAGGTGAGGGTACGGAAACTTGGGAGGGTCAGGCTACATGCTGACGCACTGTTCAGTGCCAGCGTACGGGCCAGGAATAGGGTACGGCGTAAGGTAAGGTTTAGGGCTGGTGGTGGGTTTCTAATCCGGGCTAGGGTTAGGGTTAGGGAACGGCAAGTCTTAGGGCAAAGGAGAGGGTACGGAAACGTGGGAGGGTCAGGCTACGTGCTGACGCACGGTTCAGTGCCAGCGTACGGGCCAGGAATAGGGTACGGCGTAAGGTAAGGTGTACGGCTGGTGGTGGGTTTCCGTTCCGGGCTAGGGTTAGGGTTAGGGAACGGCAAGGCTTAGGGCACAGGTGAGGTTACAGAAACGTGGGACTGTCAGGCTACGTGCTGATGCACGTGTCAGTGCCAGCGTACGGGCCAGGTGTAGGCAACGGCGTAAGTTAAGATGTAGGGCTGGTGGTTGGTTTCCGTTCCAGGCTAGGGTTAGGGTAAGGGAACGGCATGGCTTAGGGAACAGGTGAGGGTACCGAAACGTGGGAGGGTCAGGCTACATGCTGACGCACGGTTCAGTGCCAGCGTACGGGCCAGGAATAAGTTACGGTGTAAGGTAAGGTGTAGGGCTGATGGTGTGTTTCCGTTCCGGGCTAGGGTTATGGTTAGGGAACGGCAAGGCTTAGGGCACAAGTGAGGGTACTGAAACGTGGGAGGGTCAGGCTACGTGCTGACGCATGCGTCAGTGCCAGCGTACGGGCCAGGAGTAAGGTACGGCGTAAGGTAAAGTGTAGCGCTTGTGGTTGATTTCCTTTCCAGGCTAGGTTTAGGGTTAGGGAACGGCAAGGCTTAGGGCACAGGTGAGGGTACAGAAACGTGAGAGGGACGGGCTACCTGCTGACGCACGGTTCAGTGCCAGCGTACGGAACAGGAGTAGGCAACGGCATAGGATAAAGTGTAGGGCTGGTGGTGGGTTTCCGTTCCGGGCTAGGGTTAGGGTTAGGGAACGGCAAGCCTTAGGGCACAGGTGAGGGTACGGAAACGTGGGAGGGTCAGGCTACATGCTGACGCACTGTTCAGTGCCAGCGTACGGGCCAGGAATAGGGTACGGCGTAAGGTAAGGTGTAGGGCTGGTGGTAGGTTTCTAATCCGGGCTAGGGTTAGGGTTAGGGAACGGCAAGTCTTAGGGCAAAGGAGAGGTTACGGAAACGTGGGAGGGTCAGGCTACGTGCTGACCCACGGTTCAGTGCCAGCGTACGGGCCAGGAATAGGGTACGGCGTAAGGTAAGGTGTACGGCTGGTGGTGGGTTTCCGTTCCGGGCTAGGGTTAGGGTTAGGGAACGGCAAGGCTTAGGGCACAGGTGAGGGTACGTAAACGTGGGAGGGTCAGGCTACGTGCTGACGCACGGGTCAATGCCAGCGTACGGGCCAGGTGTAGGCAACGGCGTAAGGTAAGATGTAGGGCTGGTGGTTGGTTTCCGTTCCAGGCTAGGGTTAGGGTAAGGGAACGGCAAGGCTTAGGGCACAGGTGAGGGTACGTAAACGTGGGAGGGTCAGGCTACGTGCTGACGCACGGGTCAATGCCAGCGTACGGGCGAGGAGTAGGCAACGGCGTAAGGTAAGGTTTAGGGCTGGTGGTGGGTTTCCGTTCCGGACTAGGGTTAGGGTTAGGGAACGGCAAGGCTTAGGGCACAGGTCAGGGTACGGAAACGCGTGAGGGTAAGGCTACGTGCTGAAGCACGGTTCAGTGCCAGAGTACAGGCCAGGATAGGCAACGGCGTAGGGTAAGGTGTAGGGCTGGTGGTGGGTTTCCGTTCCGGGCTAGGGTTAGGGTTAGGGAACGGCAAGGCTTAGGGCACAGGTGAGGGTACGGAAACGTGGGAGGGTCAGGCTACGTGCTGACGCACGGTTCAGTGCCAGCGTACGGGCCAGGAATAGGGTACGGCGTAAGGTAAGGTGTAGGGCTGGTGGTGGGTTTCTAATCCGGGCTAGGGTTAGGGTTAGGGAACGGCAAGTCTTAGGGCAAAGGAGAGGGTACGGAAACGTGGGAGGGTCAGGCTACGTGCTGACGCACGGTTCAGTGCCAGCGTACGGTCCTGGAATAGGGTACGGCGTAAGGTAAGGTGTACGGCTGGTGGTGGGTTTCCGTTCCGGGCTAGGGTTAGGGTTAGGGAACGGCAAGGCTTAGGGCACAGGTGAAGTTACAGAAACGTGGGACGGTCAGGCTACGTGCTGACGCACGTGTCAGTGCCAGCGTACGGGCCAGGGGTAGGCAACGGCGTAAGGTAAGATGTAGGGCTGGTGGTGGGTTTCCGTTCCAGGCTGGGGTTAGGGGAAGGGAACGGCAAGGCTTAGGGCACAGGTCAGGGTACGGAAACGCGGGAGGGTAAGGCTACGTGCTGATGCACGGGTCAGTACCAGAGTACAGGCCAGTAGTAGGCAACGGCGTCGGGTAAGGTTTTGGGCTGGTGGTGGGATTCCTTTTCGGGCTAGGGTTAGGGTTAGGGATCCGCAGTGCTTAGCGCACAGGTGAGGGTACGGAGACGAGCGAGGGTCAGGCTACGTGCTGACGCACGGGTCAATGCCAGCGTACGGGCCAGGAGTAGGCAACGGCGTAAGGTAAGGTGTAGGGCTGGTGGTTGGTTTCTGTTCCAGGCTAGGGTTAGGGTTAGGGAACGGCAAGGCTTAGGGCACAGGTGAGGGTACGGAAACGTTGGAGGGTCGGGCTACGTGCTGATGCACGGGTCAGTGCCAGCGTACGGGCCAGGAGTAGGCAACGGCGTAGGATAAAGTGTAGGGCTGGTGGTGGATTTGCGTTCCGGGCTAGGGTTAGGGTTAGGGAATGGCAAGGCTTAGGGCACAGGTGAGTGTACGGAAACGTGGGACGTTCAGGCTACGTGCTGACGCACGTGTCAGTGCCAGCGTACGGGCCAGGGGTAGGCAACGGCGTAAGGTATGATGTAGGGCTGGTGGTTGGTTTCCGTTTCAGGTTAGGGTTAGGGTAATGGAACGGCAAGGCTTAGGGCACAGGTGAGGGTACCGAAACGTGGGAGGGTCAGGCTACATGCTGACGCACGGTTCAGTGCCAGCGTATGGGCCAGGAATAAGTTACGGCGTAAGGTAAGGTGTAGGGCTGGTGGTGGTTTTCCATTCGGGGCTAGGGTTAGGGTTAGGGAACGGCAAGGCTTAGGGCACAGGTGAAGGTACGGAAACGTGGGAGGGTCAGGCTACGTGCTGACGCACGGGTCAGTGCCAGCGTGCGGGTCAGTAGCAGCGTACGGCGTAAGGTATGGTGTAGGGCTGGTGGTGGGTTACTATTCCGGGCTAGGGTTAGGGTTAGGGAATGGCAAGGCTTAGGGCACAGGTGAGGGTACGGAAACGTGGGAGGGTCAGGCTATGTGCTGACGCACGGGTCAGTGCCAGCGTACGGGCCAGGAGTAGGCAACGGCGTAAGGTAAGGTGTAGGGGTGGTGGTTGGTTTCCGTTCCAGGCTAGGGTTAGGGTTAGGGAACGGCAAGGCTTAGGGCACAGGTGAGGGTACGGAAACGTGGGAGGGTCGGGCTACGTGCTGACGCACGGGTCAGTGCCAGCGTACGGGCCAGGAGTAGGCAACGGCGTAGGATAAAGTGTAGGGCTGGTGGTGGATTTGCGTTCTGGGCTAGGGTTAGGGTTAGGGAACGGCAAGGCTTAGGGCACAGGTGAGGGTACGTAAACGTGGGAGGGTAAGGCTACGTGCTGATGCACGGTTCAGTGCCAGCGTACGGGCCAGGAATAGGGTACGGCGTAAGGTAAGGTGTAGGGCTGGTGGTGGGTTTCTATTCCGGGCTAGGGTTAGGGTTAGGGAACGGCAAGGCTTAGGGCACAGGTGAGGGTACGGAAACTTGGGAGGGTCAGGCTACATGCTGACGCAATGTTCAGTGCCAGCGTACGGGCCAGGAATAGGGTACGGCGTAAGGTAAGGTGTAGGGCTGGTGGTGGGTTTCTAATCCGGGCTAGGGTTAGGGTTAGGGAACGGCAAGTCTTAGGGCAAAGGAGACGGTACGGAAACGTGGGAGGGTCAGGCTACATGCTGACGCACGGTTCAGTGCCAGCGTACGGGCCAGGAATAGGGTACGGCGTAAGGTAAGGTGTACGGCTGGTGGTGGGTTTCCGTTCCGGGCTAGGGTTAGGGTTAGGGAACGGCAAGGCTTAGGGCACAGGTGAGGTTACAGAAACGTGGGACGGTCAGGCTACGTGCTGACGCATGTGTCAATGCCAGCATACGGGCGAGGAGTAGGCAACGGCGTAAGGTAAGGTGTACGGCTGGTGGTTGGTTTCCGTTCCAGGCTAAAGTTAGGGTAAGGGAACGGCAAGGCTTAGGGCACAGGTGATGGTACGGAAACGTGGGAGGGTCAGGCTACGTGCTGACGCACGGTTCAGTGCCAGCATACGGGCCAGAAATAGGGAACGGCGTAAGGTAAGGTGTAGGGCTGGTGGTGGGTTTCCGTTCCGGGCTAGGGTTAGGGTTAGGGAACGGCAAGGCTTAGGGCACAGGTCAGGGTACGGAAACGCGGGAGGGTAAGGCTACGTGCTGATGCACGGGTCAGTACCAGAGTACAGGCCAGTAGTAGGCAACGGCGTAGGGTAAAGTTTTGGGCTGGTGGTGGGATTCCATTCCGGGCTAGGGTTAGGGTTAGGGAACCGCAGGGCTTAGCGCACAGGTGAGGGTACGGAGACGAGGGCGGGTCAGGCTACGTGCTGACGCACGGGTCAATGCCAGCGTACGGGCCAGGAGTAGGCAACGGCGTAAGGTAAGGTGTAGGGCTGGTGGTTGGTTTTTGTTCCAGGCTAGGGTTAGGGTTAGGGAACGGCAAGGCTTAGGGCACAGGTGAGAGTACAGAAACGTTGGAGGGTCGGGCTACGTGCTGATGCACGTGTCATTGCCAGCGTACGGGCCAGGAGTAGGCAACGGCGTAGGATAAAGTGTAGGGCTGGTGGTGGATTTGCGTTCCG
Source organism: Mesoplodon bidens (assembly GCF_964165515.1). Classification (NCBI taxonomy): domain Eukaryota; kingdom Metazoa; phylum Chordata; class Mammalia; order Artiodactyla; family Ziphiidae; genus Mesoplodon; species Mesoplodon bidens. The sequence continues at coordinate 507,571 of NW_027672568.1, read as the reverse complement.
GGCTAGGGTTAGGGTTAGCGAACGGCAAGGCTTAGGGCATAGGTGAGGGTATGGAAACGTGGGAGGGACAGGCTACGTGCTGACGCACGGGTCAGAGCCAGCGTACGGGTCAGGAGTAGGGTACGGCGTAATGTAAGGTGTAGGGCTGGTGGTGGGTTTCTATTCCGGGCTAGGGTTAGGGTTAGGGAACGGCAAGGCTTAGGGCACAGGTGAGGGTACGGAAACTTGGGAGGGTCAGGCTACATGCTGACGCAATGTTCAGTGCCAGCGTACGGGCCAGGAATAGGGTACGGCGTAAGGTAAGGTGTAGGGCTGGTGGTGGGTTTCTAATCCGGGCTAGGGTTAGGGTTAGGGAACGGCAAGTCTTAGGGCAAAGGAGACGGTACGGAAACGTGGGAGGGTCAGGCTACATGCTGACGCACGGTTCAGTGCCAGCGTACGGGCCAGGAATAGGGTACGGCGTAAGGTAAGGTGTACGGCTGGTGGTGGGTTTCCGTTCCGGGCTAGGGTTAGGGTTAGGGAACGGCAAGGCTTAGGGCACAGGTGAGGTTACAGAAACGTGGGACGGTCAGGCTACGTGCTGACGCATGTGTCAATGCCAGCATACGGGCGAGGAGTAGGCAACGGCGTAAGGTAAGGTGTACGGCTGGTGGTTGGTTTCCGTTCCAGGCTAAGGTTAGGGTAAGGGAACGGCAAGGCTTAGGGCACAGGTGATGGTACGGAAACGTGGGAGGGTCAGGCTACGTGCTGACGCACGGTTCAGTGCCAGCATACGGGCCAGAAATAGGGAACGGCGTAAGGTAAGGTGTAGGGCTGGTGGTGGGTTTCCGTTCCGGGCTAGGGTTAGGGTTAGGGAACGGCAAGGCTTAGGGCACAGGTCAGGGTACGGAAACGCGGGAGGGTAAGGCTACGTGCTGATGCACGGGTCAGTACCAGAGTACAGGCCAGTAGTAGGCAACGGCGTAGGGTAAAGTTTTGGGCTGGTGGTGGGATTCCATTCCGGGCTAGGGTTAGGGTTAGGGAACCGCAGGGCTTAGCGCACAGGTGAGGGTACGGAGACGAGGGCGGGTCAGGCTACGTGCTGACGCACGGGTCAATGCCAGCGTACGGGCCAGGAGTAGGCAACGGCGTAAGGTAAGGTGTAGGGCTGGTGGTTGGTTTCTGTTCCAGGCTAGGGTTAGGGTTAGGGAACGGCAAGGCTTAGGGCACAGGTGAGAGTACAGAAACGTTGGAGGGTCGGGCTACGTGCTGATGCACGTGTCATTGCCAGCGTACGGGCCAGGAGTAGGCAACGGCGTAGGATAAAGTGTAGGGCTGGTGGTGGATTTGCGTTCCGGGCTAGGGTTAGGGTTAGCGAACGGCAAGGCTTAGGGCATAGGTGAGGGTATGGAAACGTGGGAGGGACAGGCTACGTGCTGACGCACGGGTCAGAGCCAGCGTACGGGTCAGGAGTAGGGTACGGCGTAATGTAAGGTGTAGGGCTGGTGGTGGGTTTCTATTCCGGGCTAGGGTTAGGGTTAGGGAACGGCAAGGCTTAGGGCACAGGTGAGGGTACGGAAACTTGGGAGCGTCAGGCTACATGCTGACGCAATGTTCAGTGCCAGCGTACGGGCCAGGAATAGGGTACGGCGTAAGGTAAGGTGTAGGGCTGGTGGTGGGTTTCTAATCCGGGCTAGGGTTAGGGTAAGGGAACGGCAAGGCTTAGGGCACGGGTGAGGGTATGGAAACGTGGGAGGGTCAGGCTTCGTGCTGACGCATGGGTCAGTGCCAGCGTACGGGTCAGCAGTAGGGTACGGCGTAATGTAAGGTGTAGGGCTGGTGGTGGGTTTCTATTCCGGGCTAGGTTTAGGGTTAGGGAACGGCAAGGCTTAGGGCACAGGTGAGGGTACGGAAACTTGGGAGGGTCAGGCTACATGCTGACGCACTGTTCAGTGCCAGCGTACGGGCCAGGAATAGGGTACGGCGTAAGGTAAGGTGTAGGGCTGGTGGTGGGTTTCTAATCAGGGCTAGGGTTAGGGTTAGGGAACGGCAAGTCTTAGGGCAAAGGAGAGGGTACGGAAACTTGGGAGGGTCAGGCTACGTGCTGACGCACGTTTCAGTGCCAGCGTACGGGCCAGGAATAGGGTACGGCGTAAGGTAAGGTGTACGGCTGGTGGTGGGTTTCCGTTCCGGGCTAGGGTTAGGGTTAGGGAACGGCAAGGCTTAGGGCACAGTTGAGTGTACGTAAACGTGGGAGGGTCAGGCTACGTGCTGACGCACGGGTCAATGCCAGCGTACGGGCGAGAAGTAGGCAACGGCGTAAGGTAAGGTTTAGGGCTGGTGGTGGGTTTCCGTTCCGGACTGGGGTTAGGGTTAGGGAACGGCAAGGCTTAGGGCACAGGTCAGAGTACGGAAACGCGTGAAGGTAAGGCTACGTGCTGATGCACGGTTCAGTGCCAGAGTACAGGCCAGGAGTAGGCAACGGCGTAGGGTAAGGTGTAGGGCTGGTGGTGGGTTTCCGTTCAGGGCTAGGGTTAGGGTTAGGGAACGGCAAGGCTTAGGGCACAGGTGAGGTACGTAAACGTGGGAGGGTCAGGCTACGTGCTGACGCACGGGTCAATGCCAGCGTACGGGCGAGGTGTAGGCAACGACGTAAGGTGAGGTGTACGGCTGGTGGTTGGTTTCCGTTCCAGGCTAGGGTTAGGGTTAGGGAATGGCACGGCTTAGGGCACAGGTGTGGGTACGGAAACGTAGGAGGGTCAGGCTACGTGCTGACGCACGGTTCAGTGCCAGCGTACGGGCCAGGAATAGGGTACGGCGTAAGGTAAGGTGTAGGGCTGTTGGTGGGTTTCTAATCCGGGCTAGGGTTAGGGTTAGGGAACGGCAAGTCTTAGGGCAAAGGAGAGGATACGGAAACGTGGGAGGGTCAGGCTACGTGCTGACGCACGGTTCAGTGCCAGCGTACGGGCCAGGAATAGGGTACGGCGTAAGGTAAGGTGTACGGTTGGTGGTGGGTTTCCGTTCCGGGCTAGGGTTAGGGTTAGGGAACGGCAAGGCTTAGGGCACAGGTGAGGTTACAGAAACGTGGGACGGTCAGGCTACGTGCTGACGCACGTGTCAGTGCCAGCGTACGGGCCAGGGGTAGGCATCGGCGTAAGGTAAGATGTAGGGCTGGTGGTTGGTTTCCGTTCCAGGCTAGGGTTAGGGTAAGGGAACGGCAAGGCTTAGGGCACAGGTGAGGGTACCGAAACGTGGGAGGGTCAGGCTACATGCTGACGCACGGTTCAGTGCCTGCGTATGGGCCAGGAATAAGTTACGGCGTAAGGTAAGGTGTAGGGCTGGTGGTGGGTTTCCGTTTGGGCCTGGGTTAGGGTTAGGGAACGGCAAGGCTTAGGGCACAGGTGAGGGTACGGAAACGTGGGAGGGTCCGGCTACGTGCTGACGCACGGGTCAGTGCCAGCGTACGGGTCAGTAGCAGCGTACGGCGTAAGGTATGGTGTAGGGCTGGTGGTGGGTTTCTATTCCGGGCTAGGGTTAGGGTTAGGGAATGGCAAGGCTTAGGGCACAGGTGAGGGTACGGAAACGTGGGAGGGTCAGGCTATGTGCTGACGCACGGGTCAGTGCCAGCGTACGGGCCAGGAGTAGGCAACGGCGTAAGGTAAGGTGTAGGGCTGGTGGTTGGTTTCCGTTCCAGGCTAGGGTTAGGGTTAGGGAACGGCAAGGCTTAGGGCAGAGGTGAGGGTACGGAAACGTGGGAGGGTCGGGCTACGTGCTGACGCACGGGTCAGTGCCAGCGTACGGGCCAGGAGTAGGCAACGGCGTAGGATAAAGTGTAGGGCTGGTGGTGGATTTGAGTTCTGGGCTAGGGTTAGGGTTAGGGAACGGCAAGGCTTAGGGCACAGGTCAGGGTACGGAAACGCGGGAGGCTAAGGCTACGTGCTGATGCACGGTTCAGTGCCAGAGTACAGGCCAGGAGTAGGCAACGGCGTAGGGTAAGGTGTAGGGCTGGTGGTGGCTTTCCGTTCTGAGCTAGGGTTAGGGTTAGGGAACGGCAAGGCTTAGGGCACAGGTGAGGGTACGTAAACGTGGGAGGGTCAGACTACGTGCTGACGCACGGGTCAATGCCAGCGTACGGGCGAGGAGTAGGCAACGGCGTAAGGTAATGTTTAGGGCTGGTGGTGGGTTTCCGTTCCGGACTAGGGTTAGGGTTTGGGAACGTCACGGCTTAGGGCACAGGTCAGGGTATGGAAACGCGGGAGGGTAAGGCTACGTGCTGATGCACGGTTCAGTGCCAGAGTACAGGCCAGGAGTAGGCAACGGCGTAGGGTAAGGTGTAGGGCTGGTGGTGGGTTTCCGTTCCGGGCTAGGGTTAGGGTTAGGTAACGCAAGGCTTAGGGCACAGGTGAGGGTACGTAAACGTGGGAGGGTCAGGCTACGTGCTGACGCATGGGTCAATGCCAGCGTACGGGCGAGGAGTAGGCAACGCCGTAAGGTAAGGTGTACGGCTGGTGGTTGGTTTCCGTTCCAGGCTAGGGTTAGGGTAAGGGAATGGCAAGGCTTAGGGCACAGGTGAGGGTACGTAAACGTGGGAGGGTCAGGCTACGTGCTGATGCACGGTTCAGTGCCAGCGTACGGGCCAGGAATATGGTACGGCGTAAGGTAAGGTGTAGGGCTGGTGGTGGGTTTCTAATCAGGGCTAGGGTTAGGGTTAGGGAACGGCAAGTCTTAGGGCAAAGGAGAGGATACGGAAACGTGGGAGGGTCAGGCTACGTGCTGACGCACGGTTCAGTGCCTGCGTACGGGCCAGGAATAGGGTACGGCGTAAGGTAAGGTGTACGGCTGATGGTGGGTTTCCGTTCGGGTCTAGGGTTAGGGTTAGGGAACGGCAAGGCTTAGGGCACAGGTGAGGTTACAGAAACGTGGGACGGTCAAACTACGTGCTGACGCACGTGTCAGTGCCAGCGTACGGGCCAGGGGTAGGAAACGGCGTAAGGTAAGATGTAGGGCTGGTGGTTGGTTTCCGTTACAGGCTAGGGTTAGGGTAAGGGAACGGCATGGCTTAGGGCACAGGTGAGAGTACCGAAACGTGGGAGGGTCAGGCTACATGATGACGCATGTTTTAGTGCCAGCGTATGGGCCAGGAATAAGTTACGGCTTAAGGTAAGGTGTAGGGCTGGTGGTGGGTTTCCGTTCCTGGCTAGGGTTAGGGTTAGGGAACGGCAAGGCATAGGGCACAGGTGAGGGTACGGAAACGTGGGAGGGTCGGGCTACGTGCTGACGCACGGTTCAGTGCCAGCGTACGGGCCAGGAGTAGGCAACGGCGTAGGATAAAGTGTAAGGCTGGTGGTGGATTTGCGTTCTGGGCTAGGGTTAGGGTTAGGGAACGGCAAGGCTTAGGGCACAGGTCAGGGTACGGAAACGCGGGAAGGTAAGGCTACGTGCTGATGCACGGTTAAGTGCCAGAGTACAGGCCAGGAATAGGCAACGGCGTAGGGTAAGGTGTAGGGCTGGTGGTTGGTTTCCGTTCCGGGCTAGGGTTAGTGTTAGGGAACGGCAAGGCTTAGGGCACAGGTGAGGGTACGGAAACGTGGGAGGGTCGGGCTACGTGCTGACGGACTGGTCAGTGCCAGCGTACGGGCCAGGAGTAGGCAACGGCGTAGGATAAAGTGTAGGGCTGGTGGTGGATTTGCGTTCCTGGCTAGGGTTAGGGTTAGGGAACGGCAAGGCTTAGGGCACAGGTGAGGGAACGGAAACGTGGGAGGGTCAGGCTACGTGCTGACACACGGTTCAGTGCCAGCGTACGGGCCAGGAATAGGGAACGGCGTAAGTTAAGGTGTAGGGCTGGTGGTGGGTTTCCGTTCCGGGCTAGGGTTAGGGTTAGGGAACGTCAAGGCTTAGGGCACAGGTGAGGGTACGGAAACGTTGGAGGCTCAGACTACGTGCTCACGCATGGTTCAGTGCCAGCGTACGGGTCAGGAGTAGGATACGGCGTAAGGTAAAGTGTAGGGCTGTTGGTGGGTTTCTATTCCGGGATAGGGTTAGGGTTAGGGAAAGGCAAGGCTTAGGGCACAGGTGAGGATACGGAAACGTGGGAGGGTCAGGCTACATGCTGACGCACGGTTCATTGCCAGCGTACGGGCCAGGAATAGGTTACGGCGTAAGGTAAGGTGTAGGGCTGATGGTGGGTTTCCGTTCCGGGCTAGGGTTATGGTTAGGGAACGGCAAGGCTTAGGGCAAAAGTGAGGGAACTGAAACGTGGGAGGGTCAGGCTACGTGCTGACGCATGCGTCAGTGCCAGCGTACGGGCCAGGAGTAGGGTACGGCGTAAGGTAAAGTGTAGCGCTTGTGGTTGATTTCCTTTCCAGGCTAGGTTTAGGGTTAGGGAACGGCAAGGCTTAGGGCACAGGTGAGGTTACGGAAGCGTGAGAGGGACGGGCTACGTGCTGACGCACGGGTCAGTGCCAGCGTACGGAACAGGAGTAGGCAACGGCATAGGATACAGTGTAGGGCTGGTGGTGGATTTGCGTTCAGGGCTAGGGTTAGGGTTAGGGAACGGCAAGGCTTAGGGCACAGGTGAGGGTATGGAAACGTGGGAGGGTCAGGCTACGTGCTGACGCACGGGTCAGTGCCAGCGTACGGGTCAGGAGTAGGGTACGGTGTAATGTAAGGTGTAGGGCTAGTGGTGGGTTTCCGTTCCAGGCTAGGGTTAGGGTTAGGGAACGGCTAGGCGTAGGGCACAGGTGAGGGTACGGAAACTTGGGAGGCTCAGGCTACATGCTGACGCAATGTTCAGTGCCAGCGTACGGGCCAGGAATAGGGTACAGCGTAAGGTAAGGTGTAGGGATGGTGGTGGGTTTCTAATCCGGGCTAGGGTTAGGGTTAGGGAACGGCAAGTCTTAGGGCAAAGGAGAGGGTACGGAAAAGTGGGAGGGTCAGGCTACATGCTGACGCACGGTTCAGTGCCAGCGTACGGGCCAGGAATAGGGTACGGCGTAAGGTAAGGTGTACGGCTGGTGGTGGGTTTCCGTTCCGGGCTAGGGTTAGGGTTAGGGAACGGCAAGGCTTAGGGCACAGGCGAGGTTACAGAAACGTGGGACGGTCAGGCTACGTGCTGACGCATGTGTCAATGCCAGCATACGGGCGAGGAGTAGGCAACGGCGTAAGGTAAGGTGTACGGCTGGTGGTTGGTTTCCGTTCCAGGCTAGGGTTAGGGTTAGGGAACGGCAAGGCTTAGGGCCCAGGTGATGGTACGGAAACGTGGGAGGGTCAGGCTACGTGCTGACGCACGGTTCAATGCCAGAGTACAGGCCAGGATAGGCAACGGCGTAGGGTAAGGTGTGGGGCTGGTGGTGGGTTTCCGTTCCGGGCTAGGGTTAGGGTTAGGGAACGGCAAGGCTTAGGGCACAGGTGAGGGTACGGAAACGTGGGAGGGTCAGGCTACGTGCTGACGCACGGTTCAGTGCCAGCGTACGGGCCAGGAATAGGGTACGGCTTAAGGTAAGGTGTAGGGCTGGTGGTGGGTTTCTAATCCGGGCTAGGGTTAGGGTTAGGGAACGGCAAGTCTTAGGGCAAAGGAGAGGGTACGGAAACGTGGGAGGGTCAGGCTACGTGCTGACGCACGGTTCAGTGCCAGCGTACGGGCCAGGAATAGGGAACGGCGTAAGGTAAGGTGTACGGGTGGTGGTGGGTTTCCGTTCCGGGCTAGGGTTAGGGTCAGGGAACGGCAAGGCTTAGGGCACAGGTGAAGTTACAGAAACGTGGGAAGGTCAGGCTATGTGCTGACGCACGTGTCAGTGCCAGCGTACGGGCCAGGGGTAGGCAACGGCGTAAGGTAAGATGTAGGGCTGGTGGTTGGTTTCCGTTCCAGGCTAGGGTTAGGGTAAGGGAACGGCAAGGCTTAGGGCACAGGTCAGGGTACGGAAACGCGGGAGGGTAAGGCTACGTGCTGATGCACGGGTCAGTACCAGAGTACAGGCCAGTAGTAGGCAACGGCGTAGGGTAAGGTTTTGGGCTGGTGGTGGGATTCCTTTTCGGGCTAGGGTTAGGGTTAGGGAACCGCAGTGCTTAGCGCACAGGTGAGGGTACGGAGACGAGGGAGGGTCAGGCTACGTGCTGACGCACGGGTCAATGCCAGCGTACGGGCCAGGAGTAGGCAACGGCGTAAGGTAAGGTGTAGGGCTGGTGGTTGGTTTCTGTTCCAGGCTAGGGTTAGGGTTAGGGAACGGCAAGGCTTAGGGCACAGGTGAGGGTACGGAAACGTTGGAGGGTCGGGCTACGTGCTGATGCACGGGTCAGTGCCAGCGTACGGGCCAGGAATAGGGAACGGCGTAAGTTAAGGTGTAGGGCTGTTGGTGGGTTTCCGTTCCGGGCTAGGGTTAGGGTTAGGGAACGGCAAGGCTTAGGGCACAGGTGAGGTTACGGAAACGTGGGAGGGTCAGGCTACATGCTGACGCACGGTTCAGTGCCAGCGTACGGGCCAGGAATAGGTTACTGCGTAAGGTAAGGTGTAGGGCTGGTGGTGGTTTTCCGTTCCGGGCTAGGGTTATGGTTAGGGAACGGCAAGGCTTAGGGCACAGGTGAGGGTACTGAAACGTGGGAGGGTCAGGCTACGTGCTGACGCATGGGTCAGTGCCAGCGTACGTGCCAGGAGTAGGGTACGGCGTAAGGTAAAGTGTAGCGCTTGTGGTTGGTTTCCTTTCCAGGCTAGGTTTAGGGTTAGGGAACGGCAAGGCTTAGGGCACAGGTGAGGGTACGGAAACGTGAGAGGGACGGGCTACGTGCTGACGCACGGGTCAGTGCCAGCGTACGGAACAGGAGTAGGCAACGGCATAGGATACAGTGTAGGGATGGTGGTGGATTTGCGTTCAGGGCTAGGGTTAGGGTTAGGGAACGGCAAGGCTTAGGGCACAGGTGAGGGTATGGAAACTTGGGAGGGTCAGGCTACATGCTGACGCAATGTTCAGTGCCAGCGTACGGGCCAGGAATAGGGTACGGCGTAAGGTAAGGTGTACGGCTGGTGGTGGGTTTCCGTTCCGGGCTAGGGTTAGGGTTAGGGAACGGCAAGGCTTAGGGCACAGGTGAGGTTACAGAAACGTGGGACGGTCAGGCTACGTGCTGACACATGTGTCAATGCCAGCATACGGGCGAGGAGTAGGCAACGGCGTAAGGTAAGGTGTAGGGCTGGTGGTTGGTTTCCGTTCCAGGCTAAGGTTAGGGTTAGGGAACGGCAAGGCTTAGGGCACAGGTGATGGTACGGAAACGTGGGAGGGTCAGGCTACGTGCTGACGCACGGTTCAGTGCCAGCGTACGGGCCAGGAATAGGGAACGGCGTAAGGTAAGTTGTAGGGCTGGTGGTGGGTTTCCGTTCCGGGCTAGGGTTAGGGTTAGGGAACGGCAAGGCTTAGGGCACACGTCAGGGTACGGAAATGCGGGAGGGTAAGGCTACGTGCTGATGCACGGGTCAGTACCAGAGTACAGGCCAGTAGTAGGCAACGGCGTAGGGTAAGGTTTTGGGCTGGTGGTGGGATTCCATTCCGGGCTAGGGTTAGGGTTAGGGAACCGCAGGGCTTAGGGCACAGGTGAGGGTACGGAGACGATGGAGGGTCTGGCTACGTGCTGACGCACGGGTCAATGCCAGCATACGGGCCAGGAGTAGGCAACGGCGTAAGGTAAGGTGTAGGGCTGGTGGTTGGTTTCTGTTCCAGGTTGGGTTAGGGTTAGGGAACGGCAAGGCTTAGGGCACAGGTGAGGGTACGGAAACGTTGGAGGGTCGGGCTACGTGCTGATGCACGGGTCAGTTGCAGCGTACGGGTCAGCAGTAGGGTACGGCGTAATGTAAGGTGTAGGGCTGGTGGTGGGTTTCTATTCCGGGCTAGGGTTAGGGTTAGGGAACTGCAAGGCTTAGGGCACAGGTGAGGGTACGGAAACTTGGGAGGGTCAGGCTACATGCTGACGCACTGTTCAGTGCCAGCGTACGGGCCAGGAATAGGGTACGGCGTAAGGTAAGGTGTAGGGCTGGTGGTAGGTTTCTAATCCGGGCTAGGGTTAGGGTTAGGGAACGGCAAGTCTTAGGGCAAAGGAGAGGGTACGGAAACGTGGGAGGGTCAGGCTACGTGCTGACGCACGGTTCAGTGCCAGCGTACGGGCCAGGCATAGAGTACGGCGTAAGGTAAGGTGTACGGCTGGTGGTGGGTTTCTGTTCCGGGCTAGGGTTAGGGTTAGGGAACGGCAAGGCTTAGGGCACAGGTGAAGTTACAGAAACGTAGGACGGTCAGGCTACGTGCTGACGCACGTGTCAGTGCCAGCGTACGGGCCAGGGGTAGGCAACGGCGTAAGGTAAGATGTAGGGCTGGTGGTTGGTTTCCGTTCCAGGCTAGGGTTAGGGTAAGGGAACGGCAAGGCTTAGGGCACAGGTGAGGGTACCGAAACGTGGGAGGGGCAGGCTACATGCTGACGCACGGTTCAGAGCCAGCGTATGGGCCAGGAATAAGTTACGGCGTAAGGTAAGGTGTAGGGCTGGTGGTGGGTTTCCGTTCTGGTCTAGGGTTAGGGTTAGGGAACGGCAAGGCTTAGGGCACAGGTGAGGGTACGGAAACGTGGGAGGGTCAGGCTACGTGCTGACGCACGGGTCAGTGCCAGCGTGCGGGTCAGTAGCAGCGTACGGCGTAAGGTATGGTGTAGGGCTGGTGGTGGGTTACTATTCCGGGCTACGGTTAGTGTTAGGGAATGGCAAGGCTTAGGGCACAGGTGAGGGTACGGAGACGTGGGAGGGTCAGGCTATGTGCCGACGCACGGGTCAGTGCCAGCGTACGGGCCAGGAGTAGGCAACGGCGTAAGGTAAGGTGTAGGGCTGGTGGTTGGTTTACGTTCCAGGCTAGGGTTAGGTTTAGGGAACGGCAAGGCTTAGGGCACAGGTGAGGGTACGGAAACGTGGGAGGGTCGGGCTACGTGATGACGCACGGGTCAGTGCCTGCGTACGGGCCAGGAGTAGGCAACGGCGTAGGATAAAGTTTAGGGCTGGTGGTGGATTTGCGTTCTGGGCTAGGGTTAGGGTTAGGGAACGGCAAGGCTTAGGGCACAGGTCATGGAACGGAAACGCGGGGGGGTAAGGCTACGTGCTGATGCACGGTTCAGTGCCAGAGTACAGGCCAGGAGTAGGCAACGGCGTAGGGTAAGGTGTAGGGCTGGTGGTGGGTTTCCGTTCCGGGCTAGGGTTAGGGTTAGGGAACGGCAAGGCTTAGGGCACAGGTGAGGGTACGGAAACGTGAGAGGGACGGGCTACGTGCTGACGCACGGGTCAGTGGCAGCGTACGGAACAGGAGTAGGCAACGGCATAGGATACAGGGTAGGGCTGGTGGTGGATTTGCGTTCAGGGCTAGGGTTAGGGTTAGGGAACGGCAAGGCTTAGGGCACAGGTGTCGGTATGGAAACGTGGGAGGGTTAGGCTACGTGCTGACGCACGGGTCAGTGCCAGCGTACGGGTCAGGAGTAGGGTACGGCGTAATGTAAGGTGTAGGGCTGGTGGTGGGTTTCTATTCCGGGCTAGGGTTAGGGTTAGGGAACGGCAAGGCTTAGGGCACAGGTGAGGGTACGGAAACTTGGGAGGGTCAGACTACATGCTGACGCAATGTTCAGTGCCAGCGTACGGGCCAGGAATAGGGTACGGCGTAAGGTAAGGTGTAGGGCTGGTGGTGGGTTTCTAATCCGGGCTAGGGTTAGGGTTAGGGAACGGCAAGTCTTAGGGCAAAGGAGAGGGTACGGAAACGTGGGAGGGTCAGGCTACATGCTGACGCACTGTTCAGTGCCAGCGTACGGGCCAGGAATAGGGTACGGCGTAAGGTAAGGTGTACGGCTGGTGGTGGGTTTCCGTTCCGGGCTAGGGTTAGGGTTAGGGAACGGCAAGGCTTAGGGCACAGGTGAGGGTACGGAAACGTGGGAGGGTCGGGCTACGTGCTGACGCACGGGTCAGTGCCAGCGTACGGGCCAGGAGTAGGCAACGGCGTAGGATAAAGTGTAGGGCTGGTGGTGGATTTGCGTTCTGGGCTAGGGTTAGGGTTAGGGAACGGCAAGGCTTAGGGCACAGGTCAGGGTACGGAAACGCGGTAGGCTAAGGCTACGTGCTGATGCACGGTTCAGTGCCAGAGTACAGGCCAGGAGTAGGCAACGGCGTAGGGTAAGGTGTAGGGCTGGTGGTGGGTTTCCGTTCCGGGCTAGGGTTAGGGTTAGGGAACGGCAAGGCTTAGGGCACAGGTGAGGGTACGTAAACGTGGGAGGGTCAGACTACGTGCTGACGCACGGGTCAATGCCAGCGTACGGGCGAGGAGTAGGCAACGGCGTAAGGTAAGGTTTAGGGCTGGTGGTGGGTTTCCGTTCCGGACTAGGGTTAGGGTTAGGGAACGTCAAGGCTTAGGGCACAGGTCAGGGTACGGAAACGCGGGAGGGTAAGGCTACGTGCTGATGCACGGTTCAGTGCCAGAGTACAGGCCAGGAGTAGGCAACGGCGTAGGGTAATGTGTAGGGCTGTTGGTGGGTTTCCGTTCCGGGCTAGGGTTAGGGTTAGGTAACGCAAGGCTTAGGGCACAGGTGAGGGTACGTAAACGTGGGAGGGTCAGGCTACGTGCTGACGCACGGGTCAGTGCCAGCGTACGGGTCAGGAGTAGGGTACGGCGTAATGTAAGGTGTAGGGCTGGTGGTGGGTTTCTATTCCGGGCTAGGGTTAGGGTTAGGGAACGGCAAGGCTTAGGGCACAGGTGAGGGTACGGAAACTTGGGAGGGTCAGGCTACACGCTGACGCAATGTTCAGTGCCAGCGTACGGGCCAGGAATAGGGTACGGCGTAAGGTAAGGTGTAGGGCTGGTGGTGGGTTTCTAATCCGGGCTAGGGTTAGGGTTAGGGAACGGCAAGTCTTAGGGCAAAGGAGAGGGTACGGAAACGTGGGAGGGTCAGGCTACATGCTGACGCACTGTTCAGTGCCAGCGTACGGGCCAGGAATAGGGTACGGCGTAAGGTAAGGTGTACGGCTGGTGGTGGGTTTCCGTTCCGGGCTAGGGTTAGGGTTAGGGAACGGCAAGGCTTAGGGCACAGGTGAGGTTACAGAAACGTGGCACGGTCAGGCTACGTGCTGACGCATGTGTCAATTCCAGCATACGGGCGAGGAGTAGGCAACGGCGTAAGGTAAGGTGTACGGCTGGTGGTTGGTTTCCTATCCAGGCTAAGGTTAGGGTTAGGGAACGGCAAGGCTTAGGGCACAGGTGATGGTACGGAAACGTGGGAGGGTCAGGCTACGTGCTGACGCACGGTTCAGTCCCAGCGTACGGGCCAGGAATAGGGAACGGCGTAAGGTAAGGTGTAGGGCTGGTGGTGGGTTTCCGTTCCGGGCTAGGGTTAGGGTTAGGGAACGGCAAGGCATAGGGCACAGGTCAGGGTACGGAAACGCGGGAGGGTAAGGCTACAGGCTGATGCACGGGTCAGTACCAGAGTACAGGCCAGTAATAGGCAACGGCGTAGGGTAAGGTTTTGCGCTGGTGGTGGGATTCCATTCCGGGCTAGGGTTAGGGTTAGGGAACCGCAGGGCTTAGCGCACAGGTGAGGGTACGGAGACGAGGGAGGGTCAGGCTACGTGCTGACGCACGGGTCAATGCCAGCGTACGGGCCAGGAGTAGGCAACGGCGTAGGATAAAGTGTAGGGCTGGTGGTGGATTTGCGTTCCCGGCTAGGGTTAGGGTTAGGGAACGGCAAGGCTTAGGGCTCAGGTGAGGGAACGGAAACGTGGGAGGGTCAGGCTACGTGCTGACGCACGGTTCAGTGCCAGCGTACGGGCCAGGAATAGGGAACGGCGTAAGTTAAGGTGTAGGGCTGGTGGTGGGTTTCCGTTCCGGGCTAGGGTTAGGGTTAGGGAACGGCAAGTCTTAGGGCAAAGGAGAGGGTACGGAAACGCGGGAGGGTAAGGCTACGTGCTGATGCGCAGGTCAGTGCCTGAGTACACGCCAGTAGTAGGCAACGGCGTAGGGTAAGGTTTTGGGCTGGTGGTTGGTTTCCGTTCCAGGCTAGGGTTAGGGTTAGGGAACGGCAAGGCTTAGGGCACAGGTGAGGGTACGGAAACGTGGGAGGGTCGGGCTACGTGCTGACGCACGGGTCAGTGCCAGCGTACGGGCCAGGAGTAGGCAACGGCGTAGGATAAAGTGTAGGGCTGGTGGTGGATTTGCGTTCTGGGCTAGGGTTAGGGTTAGGGAACGGCAAGGCTTAGGGCACAGGTCAGGGTACGGAAACGCGGTAGGCTAAGGCTACGTGCTGATGCACGGTTCAGTGCCAGAGTACAGGCCAGGAGTAGGCAACGGCGTAGGGTAAGGTGTAGGGCTGGTGGTGGGTTTCCGTTCCGGGCTAGGGTTAGGGTTAGGGAACGGCAAGGCTTAGGGCACAGGTGAGGGTACGTAAACGTGGGAGGGTCAGACTACGTGCTGACGCACGGGTCAATGCCAGCGTACGGGCGAGGAGTAGGCAACGGCGTAAGGTAAGGTTTAGGGCTGGTGGTGGGTTTCCGTTCCGGACTAGGGTTAGGGTTAGGGAACGTCAAGGCTTAGGGCACAGGTCAGGGTACGGAAACGCGGGAGGGTAAGGCTACGTGCTGATGCACGGTTCAGTGCCAGAGTACAGGCCAGGAGTAGGCAACGGCGTAGGGTAAGGTGTAGGGCTGGTGGTGGGTTTCCGTTCCGGGCTAGGGTTAGGGTTAGGTAACGCAAGGCTTAGGGCACAGGTGAGGGTACGTAAACGTGGGAGGGTCAGGCTACGTGCTGACGCACGGGTCAGTGCCAGCGTACGGGTCAGGAGTAGGGTACGGCGTAATGTAAGGTGTAGGGCTGGTGGTGGGTTTCTATTCCGGGCTAGGGTTAGGGATAGGGAACGGCAAGGCTTAGGGCACAGGTGAGGGTACGGAAACTTGGGAGGGTCAGGCTACACGCTGACGCAATGTTCAGTGCCAGCGTACGGGCCAGGAATAGGGTACGGCGTAAGGTAAGGTGTAGGGCTGGTGGTGGGTTTCTAATCCGGGCTAGGGTTAGGGTTAGGGAACGGCAAGTCTTAGGGCAAAGGAGAGGGTACGGAAACGTGGGAGGGTCAGGCTACATGCTGACGCACTCTTCAGTGCCAGCGTACGGGCCAGGAATAGGGTACGGCGTAAGGTAAGGTGTACGGCTGGTGGTGGGTTTCCGTTCCGGGCTAGGGTTAGGGTTAGGGAACGGCAAGGCTTAGGGCACAGGTGAGGTTACAGAAACGTGGCACGGTCAGGCTACGTGCTGACGCATGTGTCAATTCCAGCATACGGGCGAGGAGTAGGCAACGGCGTAAGGTAAGGTATACGGCTGGTGGTTGGTTTCCTATCCAGGCTAAGGTTAGGGTTAGGGAACGGCAAGGCTTAGGGCACAGGTGATGGTACGGAAACGTGGGAGGGTCAGGCTACGTGCTGACGCACGGTTCAGTGCCAGCGTACGGGCCAGGAATAGGGAACGGCGTAAGGTAAGGTGTAGGGCTGGTGGTGGGTTTCCGTTCCGGGCTAGTGTTAGGGTTAGGGAACGGCAAGGCATAGGGCACAGGTCAGGGTACGGAAACGCGGGAGGGTAAGGCTACAGGCTGATGCACGGGTCAGTACCAGAGTACAGGCCAGTAGTAGGCAACGGCGTAGGGTAAGGTTTTGCGCTGGTGGTGGGATTCCATTCCGGGCTAGGGTTAGGGTTAGGGAACCGCAGGGCTTAGCGCACAGGTGAGGGTACGGAGACGAGGGAGGGTCAGGCTACGTGCTGACGCACGGGTCAATGCCAGCGTACGGGCCAGGAGTAGGCAACGGCGTAGGATAAAGTGTAGGGCTGGTGGTGGATTTGCGTTCCCGGCTAGGGTTAGGGTTAGGGAACGGCAAGGCTTAGGGCTCAGGTGAGGGAACGGAAACGTGGGAGGGTCAGGCTACGTGCTGACGCACGGTTCAGTGCCAGCGTACGGGCCAGGAATAGGGAACGGCGTAAGTTAAGGTGTAGGGCTGGTGGTGGGTTTCCGTTCCGGGCTAGGGTTAGGGTTAGGGAACGGCAAGTCTTAGGGCAAAGGAGAGGGTACGGAAACGCGGGAGGGTAAGGCTACGTGCTGATGCGCAGGTCAGTGCCTGAGTACACGCCAGTAGTAGGCAACGGCGTAGGGTAAGGTTTTGGGCTGGTGGTTGGTTTCCGTTCCAGGCTAGGGTTAGGGTTAGGGAACGGCAAGTCTTAGGGCACAGGTGAGGGTACGGAAACGTGGGAGGGTCGGGCTACGTGCTGACGCACGGGTCAGTGCCAGCGTACGGGCCAGGAGTAGGCAACGGCGTAGGATAAAGTGTAGGGCTGGTGGTGGATTTGCGTTCTGGGCTAGGGTTAGGGTTAGGGAACGGCAAGGCTTAGGGCACAGGTCAGGGTACGGAAACGCGGTAGGCTAAGGCTACGTGCTGATGCACGGTTCAGTGCCAGAGTACAGGCCAGGAGTAGGCAACGGCGTAGGGTAAGGTGTAGGGCTGGTGGTGGGTTTCCGTTCCGGGCTAGGGTTAGGGTTAGGGAACGGCAAGGCTTAGGGCACAGGTGAGGGTACGTAAACGTGGGAGGGTCAGACTACGTGCTGACGCACGGGTCAATGCCAGCGTACGGGCGAGGAGTAGGCAACGGCGTAAGGTAAGGTTTAGGGCTGGTGGTGGGTTTCCGTTCCGCACTAGGGTTAGGGTTAGGGAACGTCAAGGCTTAGGGCACAGGTCAGGGTACGGAAACGCGGGAGGGTAAGGCTACGTGCTGATGCACGGTTCAGTGCCAGAGTACAGGCCAGGAGTAGGCAACGGCGTAGGGTAAGGTGTAGGGCTGGTGGTGGGTTTCCGTTCCGGGCTAGGGTTAGGGTTAGGTAACGCAAGGCTTAGGGCACAGGTGAGGGTACGTAAACGTGGGAGGGTCAGGCTACGTGCTGACGCACGGGTCAGTGCCAGCGTACGGGTCAGGAGTAGGGTACGGCGTAATGTAAGGTGTAGGGCTGGTGGTGGGTTTCTATTCCGGGCTAGGGTTAGGGTTAGGGAACGGCAAGGCTTAGGGCACAGGTGAGGGTACGGAAACTTGGGAGGGTCAGGCTACACGCTGACGCAATGTTCAGTGCCAGCGTACGGGCCAGGAATAGGGTACGGCGTAAGGTAAGGTGTAGGGCTGGTGGTGGGTTTCTAATCCGGGCTAGGGTTAGGGTTAGGGAACGGCAAGTCTTAGGGCAAAGGAGAGGGTACGGAAACGTGGGAGGGTCAGGCTACATGCTGACGCACTGTTCAGTGCCAGCGTACGGGCCAGGAATAGGGTACGGCGTAAGGTAAGGTGTACGGCTGGTGGTGGGTTTCCGTTCCGGGCTAGGGTTAGGGTTAGGGAACGGCAAGGCTTAGGGCACAGGTGAGGTTACAGAAACGTGGCACGGTCAGGCTACGTGCTGACGCATGTGTCAATTCCAGCATACGGGCGAGGAGTAGGCAACGGCGTAAGGTAAGGTGTACGGCTGGTGGTTGGTTTCCTATCCAGGCTAAGGTTAGGGTTAGGGAACGGCAAGGCTTAGGGCACAGGTGATGGTACGGAAACGTGGGAGGGTCAGGCTACGTGCTGACGCACGGTTCAGTTCCAGCGTACGGGCCAGGAATAGGGAACGGGGTAAGGTAAGGTGTAGGGCTCTTGGTGGGTTTCAGTTCCGGGCTAGGGTTAGGGTTAGGGAACGGCAAGGCTTAGGGCACAGGTCAGGGTACGGAAACGTGGGAGGCTAAGGCTTCAGGCTGATGCACGGGTCAGTACCAGAGTACAGGCCAGTAGTAGGCAACGGCGTAGGGTAAGGTTTTGCGCTGGTGGTGGGATTCCATTCCGGGCTAGGGTTAGGGTTAGGGAACCGCAGGGCTTAGCGCACAGGTGAGGGTACGGAGACGAGGGAGGGTCAGGCTACGTGCTGACGCAAGTGTCAATGCCAGCGTACGGGCCAGGAGTAGGCAACGGCGTAGGATAAAGTGTAGGGCTGGTGGTGGATTTGCGTTCCCGGCTAGGGTTAGGGTTAGGGAACGGCAAGGCTTAGGGCTCAGGTGAGGGAACGGAAACGTGGGAGGGTCAGGCTACGTGCTGACGCACGGTTCAGTGCCAGCGTACGGGCCAGGAATAGGGAACGGCGTAAGTTAAGGTGTAGGGCTGGTGGTGGGTTTCCGTTCCGGGCTAGGGTTAGGGTTAGGGAACGGCAAGTCTTAGGGCAAAGGAGAGGGTACGGAAACGCGGGAGGGTAAGGCTACGTGCTGATGCGCAGGTCAGTGCCTGAGTACACGCCAGTAGTAGGCAACGGCGAACGGTAAGGTTTTGGGCTGGTGGTTGGTTTCCGTTCCAGGCTTGGGTTAGGGTTAGGGAACGGCAAGGCTTAGGGCACAGGTGAGGGTACGGAAACGTGGGAGGGTCGGGCTACGTGCTGACGCACGGGTCAGTGCCAGCGTACGGGCCAGGAGTAGGCAACGGCGTAGGATAAAGTGTAGGGCTGGTGGTGGATTTGCGTTCTGGGCTAGGGTTAGGGTTAGGGAACGGCAAGGCTTAGGGCACAGGTCAGGGTACGGAAACGCGGTAGGCTAAGGCTACGTGCTGATGCACGGTTCAGTGCCAGAGTACAGGCCAGGAGTAGGCAACGGCGTAGGGTAAGGTGTAGGGCTGGTGGTGGGTTTCCGTTCCGGGCTAGGGTTAGGGTTAGGGAACGGCAAGGCTTAGGGCACAGGTGAGGGTACGTAAACGTGGGAGGGTCAGACTACGTGCTGACGCACGGGTCAATGCCAGCGTACGGGCGAGGAGTAGGCAACGGCGTAAGGTAAGGTTTAGGGCTGGTGGTGGGTTTCCGTTCCGGACTAGGGTTAGGGTTAGGGAACGTCAAGGCTTAGGGCACAGGTCAGGGTACGGAAACGCGGGAGGGTAAGGCTACGTGCTGATGCACGGTTCAGTGCCAGAGTACAGGCCAGGAGTAGGCAACGGCGTAGGGTAAGGTGTAGGGCTGGTGGTGGGTTTCCGTTCCGGGCTAGGGTTAGGGTTAGGTAACGCAAGGCTTAGGGCACAGGTGAGGGTACGTAAACGTGGGAGGGTCAGGCTACGTGCTGACGCACGGGTCAGTGCCAGCGTACGGGTCAGGAGTAGGGTACGGCGTAATGTAAGGTGTAGGGCTGGTGGTGGGTTTCTATTCCGGGCTAGGGTTAGGGTTATGGAACGGCTAGGCTTAGGGCACAGGTGAGGGTACGGAAACTTGGGAGGCTCAGGCTACACGCTGACGCAATGTTCAGTGCCAGCGTACGGGCCAGGAATAGGGTACGGCGTAAGGTAAGGTGTAGGGCTGGTGGTGGGTTTCTAATCCGGGCTAGGGTTAGGGTTAGGGAACGGCAAGGCTTAGGGCACAGGTGAGGTTACAGAAACGTGGGACGGTCAGGCTACGTGCTGACGCATGTGTCAATGCCAGCATACGGGCGAGGAGTAGGCAACGGCGTAAGGTAAGGTGTACGGCTGGTGGCTGGTTTCCGATCCAGGCTAGGGTTAGGGTTAGGGAACGGCAAGGCTTAGGGCACAGGTGATGGTACGGAAACGTGGGAGGGTCAGGCTACGTGCTGACGCACGGTTCAGTGCCAGCGTACGGGCCAGGAATAGGGAACGGTGTAAGGTAAGGTGTAGGGCTGGTGGTGGGTTTCCTTTCCGGGCTAGGGTTAGGGTTAGGGAACGGCAAGGCTTAGGGCACAGGTCAGTGTACGGAAACGCGGGAGGGTAAGGCTAAGTGCTGATGCACGAGTCAGTGCCAGAGTACGGGCCAGTAGTAGGCAACGGCGTAGGGTAAGGTTTTGGGCTGGTGGTGGGATTCCATTCCGGGCTAGGGTTAGGGTTAGGGAACCGCAGGGCTTAGGGCACAGGTGAGGGTACGGAGACGAGTGAGGGTCAGGCTACGTGCTGACGCACGAGTCACTGCCAGCGTACGGACCAGGAGTAGGCAACGGCGTAAGGTAAGGTGTAGGGCTGGTGGTTGGTTTCTGTTCCAGGCTAGGGTTAGGGTTAGGGAACGGCAAGGCTTAGGGCACAGGTGAGGGTACGGAAACGTTGGAGGGTCGGGCTACGTGCTGATGCATGGGTCAGTGCCAGCGTACGGGCCAGGAGTAGGCAACAGCGTAGGATAAAGTGTAGGGCTGGTGGTGGATTTGCGTTCCGTGCTAGGGTTAGGGTTAGGGACAGGCAAGGGTTAGGGCTCAGGTGAGGGAACGGAAACGTGGGAGGGTCAGGCTACGTGCTGACGCACGGTTCAGTGCCAGCGTACGGGCCAGGAATAGGGAACGGCGTAAGTTAAGGTGTTGGGCTGGTGGTGGGTTTCCGTTCCGGGCTAGGGTTAGGGTTAGGGAACAGCAAGGCTTAGGGCACAGGTGAGGGTACGTAAGCGTGGGAGGGTCAGGCTACGTGCTGACGCACGGGTCAATGCCAGCGTACGGGCGAGTAGTAGGCAACGGCGTAAGGTAAGGTGTACGGCAGGTGGTTGTTTTCCGTTCCAGGCTAGGGTTAGGGTTAGGGAACGGCAAGGCTTAGGGCACAGGTGAGTGTACGGAAAAGTGGGAGGGTCAGGCTACGTGCTGACGCACGGTTCAGTGCCAGCATACGGGCCAGGAATAGGGAAAGTCGTAAGGTAAGGTATAGGGTTGGTGGTGGGTTTCCGTTCCGGGCTAGGGTTAGGGTTAGGGAACGGCAAGGCTTAGGGCACAGGTCAGGGTACGGAAACGCGTGAGGGTAAGGCCACGTGATAATGCACGGGTCAGTGCCGCAGTACAGGCCAGTAGTAGGCAACGGCATAAGGTAAGGTGTAGGGCTGGTGGTTGGTTTCCGTTCCAGGCTAGGGTTAGTGTTAGGGAATGGCAAGGCTTAGGGCACAGGTGTGGGTACGGAAACGTGGGAGGGTCGGGCTACGTGCTGACGCACTGGTCAGTGCCAGCGTACGGGCCAGGAGTAGGCAACGGCGTAGGATAAAGTGTAGGGCTGGTGGTGGATTTGCGTTCCTGGCTAGGGTTAGGGTTAGGGAACGGCAAGGCTTAGGGCACAGGTGAGGGAACGGAAACGTGGGAGGGTCAGGCTACGTGCTGACACATGGTTCAGTGCCAGCGTACGGGCCAGGAATAGGGAACGGCGTAAGTTAAGGTGTAGGGCTGGTGGTGGGTTTCCGTTCCGGGCTAGGGTTAGGGTTAGGGAACGTCAAGGCTTAGGGCACAGGTGAGGTTACGGAAACGTTGGAGGCTCAGACTACGTGCTGACGCATGGTTCAGTGCCAGCGTACGGGTCAGGAGTAGGATACGGCGTAAGGTAAGGTGTAGGGCTGGTTGTGGGTTTCTATTCCGGGCTAGGGTTAGGGTTAGGGAAAGGCAAGTCTTAGGGCACAGGTGAGGTTACGGAAACGTGGGAGGGTCAGGCTACATGCTGACGCACGGTTCAGTTCCAGCGTACGGGCCAGGAATAGGTTACGGCGTAAGGTAAGGTGTAGGGCTGGTGGTGGGTTTCCGTTCCGGTCTAGGGTTATGGTTAGGGAACGGCAATGCTTAGGGCACAGGTGAGTGTACTGAAACGTGGGAGGGTCAGGCTACGTGCTGACGCATGGGTCAGTGCCAGCGTACGGACCAGGAGTAGGGTACGGCGTAAGGTAAAGTGTAGCGCTTGTGGTTGATTTCCTTTCCAATCTAGGTTTAGGGTTAGGGAACGGCAAGGCTTAGGGCACAGGTGAGGGTACGGAAACTTGGGAGTGTCAGGCTACATGCTGACGCAATGTTCAGTGCCAGCGTACGGGCCAGGAGTAGGCAACGGCGTAAGGTAAGGTGTAGGGCTGGTGGTTGGTTTCTGTTCCAGTCTAGGGTTAGGGTTAGGGAACGGCAAGGCTTAGGGCACAGGTGAGGGTACGGAAACGTTGGAGGGTCGGGCTACGTGCTGATGCACGGGTCAGTGCCAGCGTATGGGCCAGGAGTAGGCAACGGCATAGGATAAAGTGTAGGGCTGGTGGTGGATTTGCGTTCCGGGCTAGGGTTAGGGTTAGGGAACGGCAAGGCTTAGGGCTCAGGTGAGGGAACGGAAACGTGGGAGGGTCAGGCTACGTGCTGACGCACGGTTTAGTGCCAGCGTACGGGCCAGGAATAGGGAACGGCGTAAGTTAAGGTGTAGGGCTGGTGGTGGGCTTCCGTTCCGGGCTAGGGTTAGGGTTAGGGAACGGCAAGGCTTAGGGCACAGGTTAGGGTACGGAAACGCGGGAGGGTAAGGCTACATGCTGATGCGCAGGTCAGTGCCAGAGTACACGCCAGTAGTAGGCAACGGCGTAGGGTAAGGTTTTGGGCTGGTGGTGGGTTTCCATTCCTGGCTAGGGTTAGGGTTAGGGAAAGGCAAGGCTTAGGGCACAGGTGAGGTTACGGAAACGTGGGAGGGTCAGGCTACATGCTGACGCACGGTTCAGTGCCAGCGTACGGGCCAGGAATAGGTTACGGCGTAAGGTAAGGTGTAGGGCTGGTGGTGGTTTTCCGTTCCGGGCTAGGGTTATGGTTAGGGAACGGCAAGGCTTAGGGCACAGGTGAGGGTACTGAAACGTGGGAGGGTCAGGCTACGTGCTGACGCATGGGTCAGTGCCAGCGTACGTGCCAGGAGTAGGGTACGGCGAAAGGTAAAGTGTAGCGCTTGTGGTTGATTTCCTTTCCAGGCTAGGTTTAGGGTTAGGGAACGGCAAGGCTTAGGGCACAAGTGATGGTACGGAAACGTGAGAGGGACGGGCTACGTGCTGACGCACGGGTCAGTGCCAGCGTACGGAACAGGAGTAGGCAACGGCATAGGATACAGTGTAGGGCTGGTGGTGGATTTGCGTTCAGGGCTAGGGTTAGGGTTAGGGAACGGCAAGGCTTAGGGCACAGGTGAGGGTATGGAAACTTGGGAGGGTCAGGCTACATGCTGACGCAATGTTCAGTGCCAGCGTACGGGCCAGGAATAGGGTACGGCGTAAGGTAAGGTGTACGGCTGGTGGTGGGTTTCCGTTCCGGGCTAGGGTTACCGTTAGGGAACGGCAAGGCTTAGGGCACAGGTGAGGTTAAAGAAACGTGGGACGGTCAGGCTACGTGCTGACACATGTGTCAATGCCAGCATACGGGCGAGGAGTAGGCAACGGCGTAAGGTAAGGTGTACGGCTGGTGGTTGGTTTCCGTTCCAGGCTAAGGTTAGGGTTAGGGAACGGCAAGGCTTAGGGCACAGGTGATGGTACGGCAACGTGGGAGGGTCAGGCTACGTGCTGACGCACGGTTCAGTGCCAGCGTACGGGCCAGGAATAGGGAACGGCGTAAGGTAAGTTGTAGGGCTGGTGGTGGGTTTCCGTTCCCGGCTAGGGTTAGGGTTAGGGAACGGCAAGGCTTAGGGCACACGTCAGGGTACGGAAACGCGGGAGGGTAAGGCTACGTGCTGATGCACGGGTCAGTACCAGAGTACAGGCCAGTAGTAGGCAACGGCGTAGGGTAAGGTTTTGGGCTGGTGGTGGGATTCCATTCCGGGTTAGGGTTAGGGTTAGGGAACCGCAGGGCTTAGGGCACAGGTGAGGGTACGGAGACGAGGGAGGGTCTGGCTACGTGCTGACGCACGGGTCAATGCCAGCATACGGGCCAGGAGTAGGCAACGGCGTAAGGTAAGGTTTAGGGCTGGTGGTTGGTTTCTGTTCCAGGCTAGGGTTAGGGTTAGGGAACGGCAAGGCTTAGGGCACAGTTGAAGGTACGGAAACGTTGGAGGGTCGGGCTACGTGCTGATGCACGGGTCAGTGCCAGCGTACGGGTCAGAAGTAGGGTACGGCGTAATGTAAGGTGTAGGGCTGGTGGTGGGTTTCTATTCCGGGCGAGGGTTAGGGTTAGGGAACTGCAAGGCTTAGGGCACAGGTGAGGGTACGGAAACTTGGGAGGGTCAGGCTACATGCTGACGCACTGTTCAGTGCCAGCGTACGGGCCAGGAATAGGGTACGGCGTAAGGTAAGGTGTAGGGCTGGTGGTAGGTTTCTAATCCGGGCTAGGGTTAGGGTTAGGGAACGGCAAGTCTTAGGGCAAAGGAGAGGGTACGGAAACGTGGGAGGGTCAGGCTACGTGCTGACGCATGGTTCAGTGCCAGCGTACGGGCCAGGAATAGGGTACGGCGTAAGGTAAGGTGTACGGCTGGTGGTGGGTTTCCGTTCCGGGCTAGGGTTAGGGTTAGGGAACGGCAAGGCTTAGGGCACAGGTGAGGTTACAGATACGTGGGACTGTCAGGCTACGTGCTGACGCACGTGTCAGTGCCAGCGTACGGGCCAGTTGCAGCGTACGGCGTAAGGTATGGTGTAGGGCTGGTGGTGGGTTACTATTCCGGGCTACGGTTAGGGTTAGGGAATGGCAAGGCTTAGGGCACAGGTGAGGGTACGGAAACGTGGGAGCGTCAGGCTACGTGCTGACGCACGTGTCAGTGCCAGCGTACGGGCCAGTAGTAGGAAACAGCGTAAGGTAAGGTGTAGGGCTGGTGGTTGGTTTCCGCTCCAGGCTAGGGTTAGGGTTAGGGAACGGCCAGGCTTAGGGCACAGGTGAGGGTACGGAAACGTGGGAGGGTCGGGCTACGTGCTGACGCACGGGTCAGTGCCAGCGTACGGGCCAGGAGTAGGCAACGGCGTAGGATAAAGTGTAGGGCTGGTGGTGGATTTGCGTGCTGGGCTAGGGTTAGGGTTAGGGAACCGCAAGGCTTAAGGCACAGGTCAGGGTACAGAAACGCGGGAGGGTAAGGCTATGTGCTGATGCACGGTTCAGTGCCAGAGTACAGGCCAGGAGTAGGCAACGGCGTAGGGTAAGGTGTAGGGCTGGTGGTGGGTTTCCGTTCCGGGCTAGGGTTAGGGTTAGGGAACGGCAAGGCTTAGGGCACAGGTGAGGGTACGTAAACGTGGGAGTGTCAGGCTACGTGCTGACGCACGGGTCAATGCCAGCGTACGGGCGAGGAGTAGGCAACGGCGTAAGGTTATGTTTAGGGCTGGTGGTGGGTATCCGTTCCGGACTAGGGTTAGGGTTAGGGAACGGCAAGGCTTAGGGCACAGGTCAGGGTACGGAAACGCGTGAGGGTAAGGCTACGTGCTGATGCACGGTTCAGTGCCAGAGTACAGGCCAGGATAGGCAACGGCGTAGGGTAAGGTGTAGGGCTGGTGGTGGGTTTCCGTTCAGGGCTAGGGTTAGGGTTAGGGAACGGCAAGGCTTAGGGCACAGGTGAGGGTACGGAAACGTGGGAGGGTCAGGCTACGTGCTGACGCACGGTTCAGTGCCAGCGTACGGGCCAGGAATAGGGTACGGCGTAAGGTAAGGTGTAGGGCTGGTGGTGGGTTTCTAATCCGGGCTAGGGTTAGGGTTAGGGAACGGCAAGTCTTAGGGCAAAGGAGAGGGTACGGAAACGTGGGGGGGTCAGGCTACGTGCTGACGCACGGTTCAGTGCCAGCGTACGGGCCAGGAATACGGTACGGCGTAAGGTAAGATGTAGGGCTGGTGGTTGGTTTCCGTTCCAGGCTAGGGTTAGGGTAAGGGAACGGCAAGGCTTAGGGCACAGGTGAGGGTACCGAAACGTGGGAGGGGCAGGCTACATGCTGACGCACAGTTCAGAGCCAGCGTATGGGCCAGGAATAAGTTACGGCGTAAGGTAAGGTGTAGGGCTGGTGCTGGGTTTCCGTTCGGGGCTAGGGTTAGGGTTAGGGAACCGCAAGGCTTAGGGCACAGGTGAGGGTACGGAAACGTGGGAGGGTCAGGCTACGTGCTGACGCACGGGTCAGTGCCAGCGTGCGGGTCAGTAGCAGCGTACGGCGTAAGGTATGGTGTAGGGCTGGTGGTGGGTTACTATTCCGGGCTAGGGTTAGTGTTAGGGAATGGCAAGGCTTAGGGCACAGGTGAGGGTACGGAAACGTGGGAGGGTCAGGCTATGTGCTGACGCACGGGTCAGTGCCAGCGTACGGGCCAGGA
This sequence comes from Mesoplodon bidens, assembly GCF_964165515.1. Classification (NCBI taxonomy): domain Eukaryota; kingdom Metazoa; phylum Chordata; class Mammalia; order Artiodactyla; family Ziphiidae; genus Mesoplodon; species Mesoplodon bidens. The sequence continues at coordinate 481,581 of NW_027672568.1, read as the reverse complement.
GTAGGCAACGGCGTAAGGTAAGGTGTAGGGCTGGTGGTTGGTTTACGTTCCAGGCTAGGGTTAGGGTTAGGGAACGGCAAGGCTTAGGGCACAGGTGAGGGTACGGAAACGTGGGAGGGTCGGGCTACGTGATGACGCACGGGTCAGTGCCTGCGTACGGGCCAGGAGTAGGCAACGGCGTAGGATAAAGTTTAGGGCTGGTGGTGGATTTGCGTTCTGGGCTAGGGTTAGGGTTAGGGAACGGCAAGGCTTAGGGCACAGGTCAGGGAACGGAAACGCGGGAGGGTAAGGCTACGTGCTGATGCACAGTTCAGTGCCAGAGTACAGGCCAGGAGTAGGCAACGGCGTAGGGTAAGGTGTAGGGCTGGTGGTGGGTTTCCGTTCCGGGCTAGGGTTAGGGTTAGGGAACGGCAAGGCTTAGGGCACAGGTGAGGGTACGGAAACGTGAGAGGGACGGGCTACGTGCTGACGCACGGGTCAGTGGCAGCGTACGGAACAGGAGTAGGCAACGGCATAGGATACAGTGTAGGGCTGGTGGTGGATTTGCGTTCAGGGCTAGGGTTAGGGTTAGGGAACGGCAAGGCTTAGGGCACAGTTGTGGGTATGGAAACGTGGGAGGGTCAGGCTACGTGCTGACGCACGGGTCAGTGCCAGCGTACGGGTCAGGAGTAGGGTACGGCGTAATGTAAGGTGTAGGGCTGGTGGTGGGTTTCTATTCCGGGCTAGGGTTAGGGTTAGGGAACGGCAAGGCTTAGGGCACAGGTGAGGGTACGGAAACTTGGGAGGGTCAGGCTACATGCTGACGCAATGTTCAGTGCCAGCGTACGGGCCAGCAATAGGGTACGGCGTAAGGTAAGGTGTAGGGCTGGTGGTGGGTTTCTAATCCGGGCTAGGGTTAGGGTTAGGGAACGGCAAGTCTTAGGGCAAAGGAGAGGGTACGGAAACGTGGGAGGGTCAGGCTACATGCTGACGCACTGTTCAGTGCCAGCGTACGGGCCAGGAATAGGGTACGGCGTAAGGTAAGGTGTACGGCTGGTGGTGGGTTTCCGTTCCGGGCTAGGGTTAGGGTTAGGGAACGGCAAGGCTTAGGGCACAGGTGAGGTTACAGAAACGTGGCACGGTCAGGCTACGTGCTGACGCATGTGTCAATTCCAGCATACGGGCGAGGAGTAGGCAACGGCGTAAGGTAAGGTGTACGGCTGGTGGTTGGTTTCCTATCCAGGCTAAGGTTAGGGTTAGGGAACGGCAAGGCTTAGGGCACAGGTGATGGTACGGAAACGTGGGAGGGTCAGGCTACGTGCTGACGCACGGTTCAGTGCCAGCGTACGGGCCAGGAATAGGGAACGGCGTAAGGTAAGGTGTAGGGCTGGTGGTGGGTTTCCGTTCCGGGCTAGGGTTAGGGTTAGGGAATGGCAAGGCTTAGGGCACAGGTCAGGGTACGGAAACGCGGGAGGGTAAGGCTACAGGCTGATGCACGGGTCAGTACCAGAGTACAGGCCAGTAGTAGGCAACGGCGTAGGGTAAGGTTTTGCGCTGGTGGTGGGATTCCATTCCGGGCTAGGGTTAGGGTTAGGGAACCGCAGGGCTTAGCGCACAGGTGAGGGTACGGAGACGAGGGAGGGTCAGGCTACGTGCTGACGCACGGGTCAATGCCAGCGTACGGGCCAGGAGTAGGCAACGGCGTAGGATAAAGTGTAGGGCTGGTGGTGGATTTGCGTTCCGGACTAGGGTTAGGGTTAGGGAACGGCAAGGCTTAGGGCTCAGGTGAGGGAACGGAAACGTGGGAGGGTCAGGCTACGTGCTGACGCACGGTTCAGTGCCAGCGTACGGGCCAGGAATAGGGAACGGCGTAAGTTCAGGTGTAGGGCTGGTGGTGGGTTTCCGTTCCGGGCTAGGGTTAGGGTTAGGGAACGGCAAGTCTTAGGGCAAAGGAGAGGGTACGGAAACGCGGGAGGGTAAGGCTACGTGCTGATGCGCAGGTCAGTGCCTGAGTACACGCCAGTAGTAGGCAAAGGCGTAGGGTAAGGTTTTGGGCTGGTGGTTGGTTTCCGTTCCAGGCTAGGGTTAGGGTTAGGGAACGGCAAGGCTTAGGGCACAGGTGAGGGTACGGAAACGTGGGAGGGTCGGGCTACGTGCTGACGCACGGGTCAGTGCCAGCGTACGGGCCAGGAGTAGGCAACGGCGTAGGATAAAGTGTAGGGCTGGTGGTGGATTTGCGTTCTGGGCTAGGGTTAGGGTTAGGGAACGGCAAGGCTTAGGGCACAGGTCAGGGTACGGAAACGCGGTAGGCTAAGGCTACGTGCTGATGCACGGTTCAGTGCCAGAGTACAGGCCAGGAGTAGGCAACGGCGTAGGGTAAGGTGTAGGGCTGGTGGTGGCTTTCCGTTCCGGGCTAGGGTTAGGGTTAGGGAACGGCAAGGCTTAGGGCACAGGTGAGGTTACGTAAACGTGGGAGGGTCAGACTACGTGCTGACGCACGGGTCAATGCCAGCGTACGGGCGAGGAGTAGGCAACGGCGTAAGGTAAGGTTTAGGGCTGGTGGTGGGTTTCCGTACCGGACTAGGGTTAGGGTTAGGGAACGTCAAGGCTTAGGGCACAGGTCAGGGTACGGAAACGCGGGAGGGTAAGGCTACGTGCTGATGCACGGTTCAGTGCCAGTGTACAGGCCAGGAGTAGGCAACGGCGTAGGGTAAGGTGTAGGGCCGGTGGTGGGTTTCCGTTCCGGGCTAGGGTTAGGGTTAGGTAACGCAAGGCTTAGGGCACAGGTGAGGGTACGTAAACGTGGGAGGGTCAGGCTACGTGCTGACGCACGGGTCAGTGCCAGCGTACGGGTCAGGAGTAGGGTACGGCGTAATGTAAGGTGTAGGGCTGGTGGTGGGTTTCTATTCCGGGCTAGGGTTAGGGTTATGGAACGGCTAGGCTTAGGGCACAGGTGAGGGTACGGAAACTTGGGAGGCTCAGGCTACACGCTGACGCAATGTTCAGTGCCAGCGTACGGGCCAGGAATAGGGTACGGCGTAAGGTAAGGTGTAGGGATGGTGGTGGGTTTCTAATCCGGGCTAGGGTTAGGGTTAGGGAACGGCAAGTCTTAGGGCAAAGGAGAGGGTATGGAAACGTGGGAGGGTCAGGCTACATGCTGACGCACGGTTCAGTGCTAGCGTACGGGCCACGAATAGGGTACGGCGTAAGGTAAGGTGTACGGCTGGTGGTGGGTTTCCGTTCCGGGCTAGGGTTAGGGTTAGGGAACGGCAAGGCTTAGGGCACAGGTGAGGTTACAGAAACGTGGGACGGTCAGGCTACGTGCTGACGCATGTGTCAATGCCAGCATACGGGCGAGGAGTAGGCAACGGCGTAAGGTAAGGTGTACGGCTGGTGGTTGGTTTCCATTCCAGGCTAGGGTTAGGGTTAGGGAACGGCAAGGCTTAGGGCACAGGTGATGGTACGGAAACGTGGGAGGGTCAGGCTACGTGCTGACGCACGGTTCAGTGCCAGCGTACGGGCCAGGAATAGGGAACGGCGTAAGGTAAGGTGTAGGGCTGGTGGTGGGTTTCCTTTCCGGGCTAGGGTTAGGGTTAGGGAACGGCAAGGCTTAGGGCACAGGTCAGGGTACGGAAACGCGGGAGGGTAAGGCTAAGTGCTGATGCACGGGTCAGTGCCAGAGTACTGGCCAGTAGTAGGCAACGGCGTAGGGTAAGGTTTTGGGCTGGTGGTGGGATTCCATTCCGGGCTAGGGTTAGGGTTAGGGAACCGCAGGGCTTAGGGCACAGGTGAGGGTACGGAGACGAGGGAGGGTCAGGCTACGTGCTGACGCACGAGTCACTGCCAGCGTACGGACCAGGAGTAGGCAACGGCGTAAGATAAGGTGTAGGGCTGGTGGTTGGTTCTGTTCCAGGCTAGGGTTAGGGTTAGGGAACGGCAAGGCTTAGGGCACAGGTGAGGGTACGGAAACGTTGGAGGGTCGGGCTACGTGCTGATGCATGGGTCAGTGCCAGCGTACGGGCCAGGAGTAGGCAACAGCGTAGGATAAAGTGTAGGGCTGGTGGTGGATTTGCGTTCCGGGCTACGGTTAGGGTTAGGGACAGGCAAGGGTTAGGGCTCAGGTGAGGGAACGGAAACGTGGGAGGGTCAGGCTACGTGCTGACGCACGGTTCAGTGCCAGCGTACGGGCCAGGAATAGGGAACGGCGTAAGTTAAGGTGTTGGGCTGGTGGTGGGTTTCCGTTCCGGGCTAGGGTTAGGGTTAGGGAACAGCAAGGCTTAGGGCACAGGTGAGGGTACGTAAACGTGGGAGGGTCAGGCTACGTGCTGACGCACGGGTCAATGCCAGCGTACGGGCGAGTAGTAGGCAACGGCGTAAGGTAAGGTGTACGGCAGGTGGTTGTTTTCCGTTCCAGGCTAGGGTTAGGGTTAGGGAACGGCAAGGCTTAGGGCACAGGTGAGAGTACGGAAAAGTGGGAGGGTCAGGCTACGTGCTGACGCACGGTTCAGTGCCAGCATACCGGCCAGGAATAGGGAAAGTCGTAAGGTAAGGTATAGGGTTGGTGGTGGGTTTCCGTTCCGGGCTAGGGTTAGGGTTAGGGAACGGCAAGGCTTAGGGCACAGGTCAGGGTACGGAAACGCGTGAGGGTAAGGCCACGTGCTAATGCACGGGTCAGTGCCGCAGTACAGGCCAGTAGTAGGCAACGGCGTAAGGTAAGGTGTAGGGCTGGTGGTTGGTTTCCGTTCCAGGCTAGGGTTAGTGTTAGGGAACGGCAAGGCTTAGGGCACAGGTGAGGGTACGGAAACGTGGGAGGGTCGGGCTACGTGCTGACGCACTGGTCAGTGCCAGCGTACGGGCCAGGAGTAGGCAACGGCGTAGGATAAAGTGTAGGGCTGGTGGTGGATTTGCGTTCCTGGCTAGGGTTAGGGTTAGGGAACGGCAAGGCTTAGGGCACAGGTGAGGGAACGGAAACGTTGGAGGGTCAGGCTACGTGCTGACACATGGTTCAGTGCCAGTGTACGGGCCAGGAATAGGGAACTGCGTAAGTTAAGGTGTAGGGCTGGTGGTGGGTTTCCGTTCCGGGCTAGGGTTAGGGTTAGGGAACGTCAAGGCTTAGGGCACAGGTGAGGTTACGGAAACGTTGGAGGCTCAGACTACGTGCTGACGCATGGTTCAGTGCCAGCGTACGGGTCAGGAGTAGGATACGGCGTAAGGTAAGGTGTAGGGCTGGTTGTGGGTTTCTATTCCGGGCTAGGGTTAGGGTTAGGGAACGGCAAGGCTTAGGGCACACGTCAGGGTACGGAAATGCGGGAGGGTAAGGCTACGTGCTGATGCACGGGTCAGTACCAGAGTACAGGCCAGTAGTAGGCAACGGCGTAGGGTAAGGTTTTGGGCTGGTGGTGGGATTCCATTCCGGGCTAGGGTTAGGGTTAGGGAACCGCAGGGCTTAGGGCACAGGTGAGGGTACGGAGACGATGGAGGGTCTGGCTACGTGCTGACGCACGGGTCAATGCCAGCATACGGGCCAGGAGTAGGCAACGGCGTAAGGTAAGGTGTAGGGCTGGTGGTTGGTTTCTGTTCCAGGTTGGGTTAGGGTTAGGGAACGGCAAGGCTTAGGGCACAGGTGAGGGTACGGAAACGTTGGAGGGTCGGGCTACGTGCTGATGCACGGGTCAGTTGCAGCGTACGGGTCAGCAGTAGGGTACGGCGTAATGTAAGGTGTAGGGCTGGTGGTGGGTTTCTATTCCGGGCTAGGGTTAGGGTTAGGGAACTGCAAGGCTTAGGGCACAGGTGAGGGTACGGAAACTTGGGAGGGTCAGGCTACATGCTGACGCACTGTTCAGTGCCAGCGTACGGGCCAGGAATAGGGTACGGCGTAAGGTAAGGTGTAGGGCTGGTGGTAGGTTTCTAATCCGGGCTAGGGTTAGGGTTAGGGAACGGCAAGTCTTAGGGCAAAGGAGAGGGTACGGAAACGTGGGAGGGTCAGGCTACGTGCTGACGCACGGTTCAGTGCCAGCGTACGGGCCAGGCATAGAGTACGGCGTAAGGTAAGGTGTACGGCTGGTGGTGGGTTTCTGTTCCGGGCTAGGGTTAGGGTTAGGGAACGGCAAGGCTTAGGGCACAGGTGAAGTTACAGAAACGTAGGACGGTCAGGCTACGTGCTGACGCACGTGTCAGTGCCAGCGTACGGGCCAGGGGTAGGCAACTGCGTAAGGTAAGATGTAGGGCTGGTGGTTGGTTTCCGTTCCAGGCTAGGGTTAGGGTAAGGGAACGGCAAGGCTTAGGGCACAGGTGAGGGTACCGAAACGTGGGAGGGGCAGGCTACATGCTGACGCACGGTTCAGAGCCAGCGTATGGGCCAGGAATAAGTTACGGCGTAAGGTAAGGTGTAGGGCTGGTGGTGGGTTTCCGTTCTGGTCTAGGGTTAGGGTTAGGGAACGGCAAGGCTTAGGGCACAGGTGAGGGTACGGAAACGTGGGAGGGTCAGGCTACGTGCTGACGCACGGGTCAGTGCCAGCGTGCGGGTCAGTAGCAGCGTACGGCGTAAGGTATGGTGTAGGGCTGGTGGTGGGTTACTATTCCGGGCTACGGTTAGTGTTAGGGAATGGCAAGGCTTAGGGCACAGGTGAGGGTACGGAGACGTGGGAGGGTCAGGCTATGTGCCGACGCACGGGTCAGTGCCAGCGTACGGGCCAGGAGTAGGCAACGGCGTAAGGTAAGGTGTAGGGCTGGTGGTTGGTTTACGTTCCAGGCTAGGGTTAGGTTTAGGGAACGGCAAGGCTTAGGGCACAGGTGAGGGTACGGAAACGTGGGAGGGTCGGGCTACGTGATGACGCACGGGTCAGTGCCTGCGTACGGGCCAGGAGTAGGCAACGGCGTAGGATAAAGTTTAGGGCTGGTGGTGGATTTGCGTTCTGGGCTAGGGTTAGGGTTAGGGAACGGCAAGGCTTAGGGCACAGGTCATGGAACGGAAACGCGGGGGGGTAAGGCTACGTGCTGATGCACGGTTCAGTGCCAGAGTACAGGCCAGGAGTAGGCAACGGCGTAGGGTAAGGTGTAGGGCTGGTGGTGGGTTTCCGTTCCGGGCTAGGGTTAGGGTTAGGGAACGGCAAGGCTTAGGGCACAGGTGAGGGTACGGAAACGTGAGAGGGACGGGCTACGTGCTGACGCACGGGTCAGTGGCAGCGTACGGAACAGGAGTAGGCAACGGCATAGGATACAGGGTAGGGCTGGTGGTGGATTTGCGTTCAGGGCTAGGGTTAGGGTTAGGGAACGGCAAGGCTTAGGGCACAGGTGTCGGTATGGAAACGTGGGAGGGTTAGGCTACGTGCTGACGCACGGGTCAGTGCCAGCGTACGGGTCAGGAGTAGGGTACGGCGTAATGTAAGGTGTAGGGCTGGTGGTGGGTTTCTATTCCGGGCTAGGGTTAGGGTTAGGGAACGGCAAGGCTTAGGGCACAGGTGAGGGTACGGAAACTTGGGAGGGTCAGACTACATGCTGACGCAATGTTCAGTGCCAGCGTACGGGCCAGGAATAGGGTACGGCGTAATGTAAGGTGTAGGGCTGGTGGTGGGTTTCTAATCCGGGCTAGGGTTAGGGTTAGGGAACGGCAAGTCTTAGGGCAAAGGAGAGGGTACGGAAACGTGGGAGGGTCAGGCTACATGCTGACGCACTGTTCAGTGCCAGCGTACGGGCCAGGAATAGGGTACGGCGTAAGGTAAGGTGTACGGCTGGTGGTGGGTTTCCGTTCCGGGCTAGGGTTAGGGTTAGGGAACGGCAAGGCTTAGGGCACAGGTGAGGGTACGGAAACGTGGGAGGGTCGGGCTACGTGCTGACGCACGGGTCAGTGCCAGCGTACGGGCCAGGAGTAGGCAACGGCGTAGGATAAAGTGTAGGGCTGGTGGTGGATTTGCGTTCTGGGCTAGGGTTAGGGTTAGGGAACGGCAAGGCTTAGGGCACAGGTCAGGGTACGGAAACGCGGTAGGCTAAGGCTACGTGCTGATGCACGGTTCAGTGCCAGAGTACAGGCCAGGAGTAGGCAACGGCGTAGGGTAAGGTGTAGGGCTGGTGGTGGGTTTCCGTTCCGGGCTAGGGTTAGGGTTAGGGAACGGCAAGGCTTAGGGCACAGGTGAGGGTACGTAAACGTGGGAGGGTCAGACTACGTGCTGACGCACGGGTCAATGCCAGCGTACGGGCGAGGAGTAGGCAACGGCGTAAGGTAAGGTTTAGGGCTGGTGGTGGGTTTCCGTTCCGGACTAGGGTTAGGGTTAGGGAACGTCAAGGCTTAGGGCACAGGTCAGGGTACGGAAACGCGGGAGGGTAAGGCTACGTGCTGATGCACGGTTCAGTGCCAGAGTACAGGCCAGGAGTAGGCAACGGCGTAGGGTAATGTGTAGGGCTGTTGGTGGGTTTCCGTTCCGGGCTAGGGTTAGGGTTAGGTAACGCAAGGCTTAGGGCACAGGTGAGGGTACGTAAACGTGGGAGGGTCAGGCTACGTGCTGACGCACGGGTCAGTGCCAGCGTACGGGTCAGGAGTAGGGTACGGCGTAATGTAAGGTGTAGGGCTGGTGGTGGGTTTCTATTCCGGGCTAGGGTTAGGGTTAGGGAACGGCAAGGCTTAGGGCACAGGTGAGGGTACGGAAACTTGGGAGGGTCAGGCTACACGCTGACGCAATGTTCAGTGCCAGCGTACGGGCCAGGAATAGGGTACGGCGTAAGGTAAGGTGTAGGGCTGGTGGTGGGTTTCTAATCCGGGCTAGGGTTAGGGTTAGGGAACGGCAAGTCTTAGGGCAAAGGAGAGGGTACGGAAACGTGGGAGGGTCAGGCTACATGCTGACGCACTGTTCAGTGCCAGCGTACGGGCCAGGAATAGGGTACGGCGTAAGGTAAGGTGTACGGCTGGTGGTGGGTTTCCGTTCCGGGCTAGGGTTAGGGTTAGGGAACGGCAAGGCTTAGGGCACAGGTGAGGTTACAGAAACGTGGCACGGTCAGGCTACGTGCTGACGCATGTGTCAATTCCAGCATACGGGCGAGGAGTAGGCAACGGCGTAAGGTAAGGTGTACGGCTGGTGGTTGGTTTCCTATCCAGGCTAAGGTTAGGGTTAGGGAACGGCAAGGCTTAGGGCACAGGTGATGGTACGGAAACGTGGGAGGGTCAGGCTACGTGCTGACGCACGGTTCAGTCCCAGCGTACGGGCCAGGAATAGGGAACGGCGTAAGGTAAGGTGTAGGGCTGGTGGTGGGTTTCCGTTCCGGGCTAGGGTTAGGGTTAGGGAACGGCAAGGCATAGGGCACAGGTCAGGGTACGGAAACGCGGGAGGGTAAGGCTACAGGCTGATGCACGGGTCAGTACCAGAGTACAGGCCAGTAATAGGCAACGGCGTAGGGTAAGGTTTTGCGCTGGTGGTGGGATTCCATTCCGGGCTAGGGTTAGGGTTAGGGAACCGCAGGGCTTAGCGCACAGGTGAGGGTACGGAGACGAGGGAGGGTCAGGCTACGTGCTGACGCACGGGTCAATGCCAGCGTACGGGCCAGGAGTAGGCAACGGCGTAGGATAAAGTGTAGGGCTGGTGGTGGATTTGCGTTCCCGGCTAGGGTTAGGGTTAGGGAACGGCAAGGCTTAGGGCTCAGGTGAGGGAACGGAAACGTGGGAGGGTCAGGCTACGTGCTGACGCACGGTTCAGTGCCAGCGTACGGGCCAGGAATAGGGAACGGCGTAAGTTAAGGTGTAGGGCTGGTGGTGGGTTTCCGTTCCGGGCTAGGGTTAGGGTTAGGGAACGGCAAGTCTTAGGGCAAAGGAGAGGGTACGGAAACGCGGGAGGGTAAGGCTACGTGCTGATGCGCAGGTCAGTGCCTGAGTACACGCCAGTAGTAGGCAACGGCGTAGGGTAAGGTTTTGGGCTGGTGGTTGGTTTCCGTTCCAGGCTAGGGTTAGGGTTAGGGAACGGCAAGGCTTAGGGCACAGGTGAGGGTACGGAAACGTGGGAGGGTCGGGCTACGTGCTGACGCACGGGTCAGTGCCAGCGTACGGGCCAGGAGTAGGCAACGGCGTAGGATAAAGTGTAGGGCTGGTGGTGGATTTGCGTTCTGGGCTAGGGTTAGGGTTAGGGAACGGCAAGGCTTAGGGCACAGGTCAGGGTACGGAAACGCGGTAGGCTAAGGCTACGTGCTGATGCACGGTTCAGTGCCAGAGTACAGGCCAGGAGTAGGCAACGGCGTAGGGTAAGGTGTAGGGCTGGTGGTGGGTTTCCGTTCCGGGCTAGGGTTAGGGTTAGGGAACGGCAAGGCTTAGGGCACAGGTGAGGGTACGTAAACGTGGGAGGGTCAGACTACGTGCTGACGCACGGGTCAATGCCAGCGTACGGGCGAGGAGTAGGCAACGGCGTAAGGTAAGGTTTAGGGCTGGTGGTGGGTTTCCGTTCCGGACTAGGGTTAGGGTTAGGGAACGTCAAGGCTTAGGGCACAGGTCAGGGTACGGAAACGCGGGAGGGTAAGGCTACGTGCTGATGCACGGTTCAGTGCCAGAGTACAGGCCAGGAGTAGGCAACGGCGTAGGGTAAGGTGTAGGGCTGGTGGTGGGTTTCCGTTCCGGGCTAGGGTTAGGGTTAGGTAACGCAAGGCTTAGGGCACAGGTGAGGGTACGTAAACGTGGGAGGGTCAGGCTACGTGCTGACGCACGGGTCAGTGCCAGCGTACGGGTCAGGAGTAGGGTACGGCGTAATGTAAGGTGTAGGGCTGGTGGTGGGTTTCTATTCCGGGCTAGGGTTAGGGATAGGGAACGGCAAGGCTTAGGGCACAGGTGAGGGTACGGAAACTTGGGAGGGTCAGGCTACACGCTGACGCAATGTTCAGTGCCAGCGTACGGGCCAGGAATAGGGTACGGCGTAAGGTAAGGTGTAGGGCTGGTGGTGGGTTTCTAATCCGGGCTAGGGTTAGGGTTAGGGAACGGCAAGTCTTAGGGCAAAGGAGAGGGTACGGAAACGTGGGAGGGTCAGGCTACATGCTGACGCACTCTTCAGTGCCAGCGTACGGGCCAGGAATAGGGTACGGCGTAAGGTAAGGTGTACGGCTGGTGGTGGGTTTCCGTTCCGGGCTAGGGTTAGGGTTAGGGAACGGCAAGGCTTAGGGCACAGGTGAGGTTACAGAAACGTGGCACGGTCAGGCTACGTGCTGACGCATGTGTCAATTCCAGCATACGGGCGAGGAGTAGGCAACGGCGTAAGGTAAGGTATACGGCTGGTGGTTGGTTTCCTATCCAGGCTAAGGTTAGGGTTAGGGAACGGCAAGGCTTAGGGCACAGGTGATGGTACGGAAACGTGGGAGGGTCAGGCTACGTGCTGACGCACGGTTCAGTGCCAGCGTACGGGCCAGGAATAGGGAACGGCGTAAGGTAAGGTGTAGGGCTGGTGGTGGGTTTCCGTTCCGGGCTAGTGTTAGGGTTAGGGAACGGCAAGGCATAGGGCACAGGTCAGGGTACGGAAACGCGGGAGGGTAAGGCTACAGGCTGATGCACGGGTCAGTACCAGAGTACAGGCCAGTAGTAGGCAACGGCGTAGGGTAAGGTTTTGCGCTGGTGGTGGGATTCCATTCCGGGCTAGGGTTAGGGTTAGGGAACCGCAGGGCTTAGCGCACAGGTGAGGGTACGGAGACGAGGGAGGGTCAGGCTACGTGCTGACGCACGGGTCAATGCCAGCGTACGGGCCAGGAGTAGGCAACGGCGTAGGATAAAGTGTAGGGCTGGTGGTGGATTTGCGTTCCCGGCTAGGGTTAGGGTTAGGGAACGGCAAGGCTTAGGGCTCAGGTGAGGGAACGGAAACGTGGGAGGGTCAGGCTACGTGCTGACGCACGGTTCAGTGCCAGCGTACGGGCCAGGAATAGGGAACGGCGTAAGTTAAGGTGTAGGGCTGGTGGTGGGTTTCCGTTCCGGGCTAGGGTTAGGGTTAGGGAACGGCAAGTCTTAGGGCAAAGGAGAGGGTACGGAAACGCGGGAGGGTAAGGCTACGTGCTGATGCGCAGGTCAGTGCCTGAGTACACGCCAGTAGTAGGCAACGGCGTAGGGTAAGGTTTTGGGCTGGTGGTTGGTTTCCGTTCCAGGCTAGGGTTAGGGTTAGGGAACGGCAAGTCTTAGGGCACAGGTGAGGGTACGGAAACGTGGGAGGGTCGGGCTACGTGCTGACGCACGGGTCAGTGCCAGCGTACGGGCCAGGAGTAGGCAACGGCGTAGGATAAAGTGTAGGGCTGGTGGTGGATTTGCGTTCTGGGCTAGGGTTAGGGTTAGGGAACGGCAAGGCTTAGGGCACAGGTCAGGGTACGGAAACGCGGTAGGCTAAGGCTACGTGCTGATGCACGGTTCAGTGCCAGAGTACAGGCCAGGAGTAGGCAACGGCGTAGGGTAAGGTGTAGGGCTGGTGGTGGGTTTCCGTTCCGGGCTAGGGTTAGGGTTAGGGAACGGCAAGGCTTAGGGCACAGGTGAGGGTACGTAAACGTGGGAGGGTCAGACTACGTGCTGACGCACGGGTCAATGCCAGCGTACGGGCGAGGAGTAGGCAACGGCGTAAGGTAAGGTTTAGGGCTGGTGGTGGGTTTCCGTTCCGCACTAGGGTTAGGGTTAGGGAACGTCAAGGCTTAGGGCACAGGTCAGGGTACGGAAACGCGGGAGGGTAAGGCTACGTGCTGATGCACGGTTCAGTGCCAGAGTACAGGCCAGGAGTAGGCAACGGCGTAGGGTAAGGTGTAGGGCTGGTGGTGGGTTTCCGTTCCGGGCTAGGGTTAGGGTTAGGTAACGCAAGGCTTAGGGCACAGGTGAGGGTACGTAAACGTGGGAGGGTCAGGCTACGTGCTGACGCACGGGTCAGTGCCAGCGTACGGGTCAGGAGTAGGGTACGGCGTAATGTAAGGTGTAGGGCTGGTGGTGGGTTTCTATTCCGGGCTAGGGTTAGGGTTAGGGAACGGCAAGGCTTAGGGCACAGGTGAGGGTACGGAAACTTGGGAGGGTCAGGCTACACGCTGACGCAATGTTCAGTGCCAGCGTACGGGCCAGGAATAGGGTACGGCGTAAGGTAAGGTGTAGGGCTGGTGGTGGGTTTCTAATCCGGGCTAGGGTTAGGGTTAGGGAACGGCAAGTCTTAGGGCAAAGGAGAGGGTACGGAAACGTGGGAGGGTCAGGCTACATGCTGACGCACTGTTCAGTGCCAGCGTACGGGCCAGGAATAGGGTACGGCGTAAGGTAAGGTGTACGGCTGGTGGTGGGTTTCCGTTCCGGGCTAGGGTTAGGGTTAGGGAACGGCAAGGCTTAGGGCACAGGTGAGGTTACAGAAACGTGGCACGGTCAGGCTACGTGCTGACGCATGTGTCAATTCCAGCATACGGGCGAGGAGTAGGCAACGGCGTAAGGTAAGGTGTACGGCTGGTGGTTGGTTTCCTATCCAGGCTAAGGTTAGGGTTAGGGAACGGCAAGGCTTAGGGCACAGGTGATGGTACGGAAACGTGGGAGGGTCAGGCTACGTGCTGACGCACGGTTCAGTTCCAGCGTACGGGCCAGGAATAGGGAACGGGGTAAGGTAAGGTGTAGGGCTCTTGGTGGGTTTCAGTTCCGGGCTAGGGTTAGGGTTAGGGAACGGCAAGGCTTAGGGCACAGGTCAGGGTACGGAAACGTGGGAGGCTAAGGCTTCAGGCTGATGCACGGGTCAGTACCAGAGTACAGGCCAGTAGTAGGCAACGGCGTAGGGTAAGGTTTTGCGCTGGTGGTGGGATTCCATTCCGGGCTAGGGTTAGGGTTAGGGAACCGCAGGGCTTAGCGCACAGGTGAGGGTACGGAGACGAGGGAGGGTCAGGCTACGTGCTGACGCAAGTGTCAATGCCAGCGTACGGGCCAGGAGTAGGCAACGGCGTAGGATAAAGTGTAGGGCTGGTGGTGGATTTGCGTTCCCGGCTAGGGTTAGGGTTAGGGAACGGCAAGGCTTAGGGCTCAGGTGAGGGAACGGAAACGTGGGAGGGTCAGGCTACGTGCTGACGCACGGTTCAGTGCCAGCGTACGGGCCAGGAATAGGGAACGGCGTAAGTTAAGGTGTAGGGCTGGTGGTGGGTTTCCGTTCCGGGCTAGGGTTAGGGTTAGGGAACGGCAAGTCTTAGGGCAAAGGAGAGGGTACGGAAACGCGGGAGGGTAAGGCTACGTGCTGATGCGCAGGTCAGTGCCTGAGTACACGCCAGTAGTAGGCAACGGCGTACGGTAAGGTTTTGGGCTGGTGGTTGGTTTCCGTTCCAGGCTTGGGTTAGGGTTAGGGAACGGCAAGGCTTAGGGCACAGGTGAGGGTACGGAAACGTGGGAGGGTCGGGCTACGTGCTGACGCACGGGTCAGTGCCAGCGTACGGGCCAGGAGTAGGCAACGGCGTAGGATAAAGTGTAGGGCTGGTGGTGGATTTGCGTTCTGGGCTAGGGTTAGGGTTAGGGAACGGCAAGGCTTAGGGCACAGGTCAGGGTACGGAAACGCGGTAGGCTAAGGCTACGTGCTGATGCACGGTTCAGTGCCAGAGTACAGGCCAGGAGTAGGCAACGGCGTAGGGTAAGGTGTAGGGCTGGTGGTGGGTTTCCGTTCCGGGCTAGGGTTAGGGTTAGGGAACGGCAAGGCTTAGGGCACAGGTGAGGGTACGTAAACGTGGGAGGGTCAGACTACGTGCTGACGCACGGGTCAATGCCAGCGTACGGGCGAGGAGTAGGCAACGGCGTAAGGTAAGGTTTAGGGCTGGTGGTGGGTTTCCGTTCCGGACTAGGGTTAGGGTTAGGGAACGTCAAGGCTTAGGGCACAGGTCAGGGTACGGAAACGCGGGAGGGTAAGGCTACGTGCTGATGCACGGTTCAGTGCCAGAGTACAGGCCAGGAGTAGGCAACGGCGTAGGGTAAGGTGTAGGGCTGGTGGTGGGTTTCCGTTCCGGGCTAGGGTTAGGGTTAGGTAACGCAAGGCTTAGGGCACAGGTGAGGGTACGTAAACGTGGGAGGGTCAGGCTACGTGCTGACGCACGGGTCAGTGCCAGCGTACGGGTCAGGAGTAGGGTACGGCGTAATGTAAGGTGTAGGGCTGGTGGTGGGTTTCTATTCCGGGCTAGGGTTAGGGTTATGGAACGGCTAGGCTTAGGGCACAGGTGAGGGTACGGAAACTTGGGAGGCTCAGGCTACACGCTGACGCAATGTTCAGTGCCAGCGTACGGGCCAGGAATAGGGTACGGCGTAAGGTAAGGTGTAGGGCTGGTGGTGGGTTTCTAATCCGGGCTAGGGTTAGGGTTAGGGAACGGCAAGGCTTAGGGCACAGGTGAGGTTACAGAAACGTGGGACGGTCAGGCTACGTGCTGACGCATGTGTCAATGCCAGCATACGGGCGAGGAGTAGGCAACGGCGTAAGGTAAGGTGTACGGCTGGTGGCTGGTTTCCGATCCAGGCTAGGGTTAGGGTTAGGGAACGGCAAGGCTTAGGGCACAGGTGATGGTACGGAAACGTGGGAGGGTCAGGCTACGTGCTGACGCACGGTTCAGTGCCAGCGTACGGGCCAGGAATAGGGAACGGTGTAAGGTAAGGTGTAGGGCTGGTGGTGGGTTTCCTTTCCGGGCTAGGGTTAGGGTTAGGGAACGGCAAGGCTTAGGGCACAGGTCAGTGTACGGAAACGCGGGAGGGTAAGGCTAAGTGCTGATGCACGAGTCAGTGCCAGAGTACGGGCCAGTAGTAGGCAACGGCGTAGGGTAAGGTTTTGGGCTGGTGGTGGGATTCCATTCCGGGCTAGGGTTAGGGTTAGGGAACCGCAGGGCTTAGGGCACAGGTGAGGGTACGGAGACGAGTGAGGGTCAGGCTACGTGCTGACGCACGAGTCACTGCCAGCGTACGGACCAGGAGTAGGCAACGGCGTAAGGTAAGGTGTAGGGCTGGTGGTTGGTTTCTGTTCCAGGCTAGGGTTAGGGTTAGGGAACGGCAAGGCTTAGGGCACAGGTGAGGGTACGGAAACGTTGGAGGGTCGGGCTACGTGCTGATGCATGGGTCAGTGCCAGCGTACGGGCCAGGAGTAGGCAACAGCGTAGGATAAAGTGTAGGGCTGGTGGTGGATTTGCGTTCCGTGCTAGGGTTAGGGTTAGGGACAGGCAAGGGTTAGGGCTCAGGTGAGGGAACGGAAACGTGGGAGGGTCAGGCTACGTGCTGACGCACGGTTCAGTGCCAGCGTACGGGCCAGGAATAGGGAACGGCGTAAGTTAAGGTGTTGGGCTGGTGGTGGGTTTCCGTTCCGGGCTAGGGTTAGGGTTAGGGAACAGCAAGGCTTAGGGCACAGGTGAGGGTACGTAAGCGTGGGAGGGTCAGGCTACGTGCTGACGCACGGGTCAATGCCAGCGTACGGGCGAGTAGTAGGCAACGGCGTAAGGTAAGGTGTACGGCAGGTGGTTGTTTTCCGTTCCAGGCTAGGGTTAGGGTTAGGGAACGGCAAGGCTTAGGGCACAGGTGAGTGTACGGAAAAGTGGGAGGGTCAGGCTACGTGCTGACGCACGGTTCAGTGCCAGCATACGGGCCAGGAATAGGGAAAGTCGTAAGGTAAGGTATAGGGTTGGTGGTGGGTTTCCGTTCCGGGCTAGGGTTAGGGTTAGGGAACGGCAAGGCTTAGGGCACAGGTCAGGGTACGGAAACGCGTGAGGGTAAGGCCACGTGATAATGCACGGGTCAGTGCCGCAGTACAGGCCAGTAGTAGGCAACGGCATAAGGTAAGGTGTAGGGCTGGTGGTTGGTTTCCGTTCCAGGCTAGGGTTAGTGTTAGGGAATGGCAAGGCTTAGGGCACAGGTGTGGGTACGGAAACGTGGGAGGGTCGGGCTACGTGCTGACGCACTGGTCAGTGCCAGCGTACGGGCCAGGAGTAGGCAACGGCGTAGGATAAAGTGTAGGGCTGGTGGTGGATTTGCGTTCCTGGCTAGGGTTAGGGTTAGGGAACGGCAAGGCTTAGGGCACAGGTGAGGGAACGGAAACGTGGGAGGGTCAGGCTACGTGCTGACACATGGTTCAGTGCCAGCGTACGGGCCAGGAATAGGGAACGGCGTAAGTTAAGGTGTAGGGCTGGTGGTGGGTTTCCGTTCCGGGCTAGGGTTAGGGTTAGGGAACGTCAAGGCTTAGGGCACAGGTGAGGTTACGGAAACGTTGGAGGCTCAGACTACGTGCTGACGCATGGTTCAGTGCCAGCGTACGGGTCAGGAGTAGGATACGGCGTAAGGTAAGGTGTAGGGCTGGTTGTGGGTTTCTATTCCGGGCTAGGGTTAGGGTTAGGGAAAGGCAAGTCTTAGGGCACAGGTGAGGTTACGGAAACGTGGGAGGGTCAGGCTACATGCTGACGCACGGTTCAGTTCCAGCGTACGGGCCAGGAATAGGTTACGGCGTAAGGTAAGGTGTAGGGCTGGTGGTGGGTTTCCGTTCCGGTCTAGGGTTATGGTTAGGGAACGGCAATGCTTAGGGCACAGGTGAGTGTACTGAAACGTGGGAGGGTCAGGCTACGTGCTGACGCATGGGTCAGTGCCAGCGTACGGACCAGGAGTAGGGTACGGCGTAAGGTAAAGTGTAGCGCTTGTGGTTGATTTCCTTTCCAATCTAGGTTTAGGGTTAGGGAACGGCAAGGCTTAGGGCACAGGTGAGGGTACGGAAACTTGGGAGTGTCAGGCTACATGCTGACGCAATGTTCAGTGCCAGCGTACGGGCCAGGAGTAGGCAACGGCGTAAGGTAAGGTGTAGGGCTGGTGGTTGGTTTCTGTTCCAGTCTAGGGTTAGGGTTAGGGAACGGCAAGGCTTAGGGCACAGGTGAGGGTACGGAAACGTTGGAGGGTCGGGCTACGTGCTGATGCACGGGTCAGTGCCAGCGTATGGGCCAGGAGTAGGCAACGGCATAGGATAAAGTGTAGGGCTGGTGGTGGATTTGCGTTCCGGGCTAGGGTTAGGGTTAGGGAACGGCAAGGCTTAGGGCTCAGGTGAGGGAACGGAAACGTGGGAGGGTCAGGCTACGTGCTGACGCACGGTTTAGTGCCAGCGTACGGGCCAGGAATAGGGAACGGCGTAAGTTAAGGTGTAGGGCTGGTGGTGGGCTTCCGTTCCGGGCTAGGGTTAGGGTTAGGGAACGGCAAGGCTTAGGGCACAGGTTAGGGTACGGAAACGCGGGAGGGTAAGGCTACATGCTGATGCGCAGGTCAGTGCCAGAGTACACGCCAGTAGTAGGCAACGGCGTAGGGTAAGGTTTTGGGCTGGTGGTGGGTTTCCATTCCTGGCTAGGGTTAGGGTTAGGGAAAGGCAAGGCTTAGGGCACAGGTGAGGTTACGGAAACGTGGGAGGGTCAGGCTACATGCTGACGCACGGTTCAGTGCCAGCGTACGGGCCAGGAATAGGTTACGGCGTAAGGTAAGGTGTAGGGCTGGTGGTGGTTTTCCGTTCCGGGCTAGGGTTATGGTTAGGGAACGGCAAGGCTTAGGGCACAGGTGAGGGTACTGAAACGTGGGAGGGTCAGGCTACGTGCTGACGCATGGGTCAGTGCCAGCGTACGTGCCAGGAGTAGGGTACGGCGAAAGGTAAAGTGTAGCGCTTGTGGTTGATTTCCTTTCCAGGCTAGGTTTAGGGTTAGGGAACGGCAAGGCTTAGGGCACAGGTGATGGTACGGAAACGTGAGAGGGACGGGCTACGTGCTGACGCACGGGTCAGTGCCAGCGTACGGAACAGGAGTAGGCAACGGCATAGGATACAGTGTAGGGCTGGTGGTGGATTTGCGTTCAGGGCTAGGGTTAGGGTTAGGGAACGGCAAGGCTTAGGGCACAGGTGAGGGTATGGAAACTTGGGAGGGTCAGGCTACATGCTGACGCAATGTTCAGTGCCAGCGTACGGGCCAGGAATAGGGTACGGCGTAAGGTAAGGTGTACGGCTGGTGGTGGGTTTCCATTCCGGGCTAGGGTTACCGTTAGGGAACGGCAAGGCTTAGGGCACAGGTGAGGTTAAAGAAACGTGGGACGGTCAGGCTACGTGCTGACACATGTGTCAATGCCAGCATACGGGCGAGGAGTAGGCAACGGCGTAAGGTAAGGTGTACGGCTGGTGGTTGGTTTCCGTTCCAGGCTAAGGTTAGGGTTAGGGAACGGCAAGGCTTAGGGCACAGGTGATGGTACGGCAACGTGGGAGGGTCAGGCTACGTGCTGACGCACGGTTCAGTGCCAGCGTACGGGCCAGGAATAGGGAACGGCGTAAGGTAAGTTGTAGGGCTGGTGGTGGGTTTCCGTTCCCGGCTAGGGTTAGGGTTAGGGAACGGCAAGGCTTAGGGCACACGTCAGGGTACGGAAACGCGGGAGGGTAAGGCTACGTGCTGATGCACGGGTCAGTACCAGAGTACAGGCCAGTAGTAGGCAACGGCGTAGGGTAAGGTTTTGGGCTGGTGGTGGGATTCCATTCCGGGTTAGGGTTAGGGTTAGGGAACCGCAGGGCTTAGGGCACAGGTGAGGGTACGGAGACGAGGGAGGGTCTGGCTACGTGCTGACGCACGGGTCAATGCCAGCATACGGGCCAGGAGTAGGCAACGGCGTAAGGTAAGGTTTAGGGCTGGTGGTTGGTTTCTGTTCCAGGCTAGGGTTAGGGTTAGGGAACGGCAAGGCTTAGGGCACAGTTGAAGGTACGGAAACGTTGGAGGGTCGGGCTACGTGCTGATGCACGGGTCAGTGCCAGCGTACGGGTCAGAAGTAGGGTACGGCGTAATGTAAGGTGTAGGGCTGGTGGTGGGTTTCTATTCCGGGCGAGGGTTAGGGTTAGGGAACTGCAAGGCTTAGGGCACAGGTGAGGGTACGGAAACTTGGGAGGGTCAGGCTACATGCTGACGCACTGTTCAGTGCCAGCGTACGGGCCAGGAATAGGGTACGGCGTAAGGTAAGGTGTAGGGCTGGTGGTAGGTTTCTAATCCGGGCTAGGGTTAGGGTTAGGGAACGGCAAGTCTTAGGGCAAAGGAGAGGGTACGGAAACGTGGGAGGGTCAGGCTACGTGCTGACGCATGGTTCAGTGCCAGCGTACGGGCCAGGAATAGGGTACGGCGTAAGGTAAGGTGTACGGCTGGTGGTGGGTTTCCGTTCCGGGCTAGGGTTAGGGTTAGGGAACGGCAAGGCTTAGGGCACAGGTGAGGTTACAGATACGTGGGACTGTCAGGCTACGTGCTGACGCACGTGTCAGTGCCAGCGTACGGGCCAGTTGCAGCGTACGGCGTAAGGTATGGTGTAGGGCTGGTGGTGGGTTACTATTCCGGGCTACGGTTAGGGTTAGGGAATGGCAAGGCTTAGGGCACAGGTGAGGGTACGGAAACGTGGGAGCGTCAGGCTACGTGCTGACGCACGTGTCAGTGCCAGCGTACGGGCCAGTAGTAGGAAACAGCGTAAGGTAAGGTGTAGGGCTGGTGGTTGGTTTCCGCTCCAGGCTAGGGTTAGGGTTAGGGAACGGCCAGGCTTAGGGCACAGGTGAGGGTACGGAAACGTGGGAGGGTCGGGCTACGTGCTGACGCACGGGTCAGTGCCAGCGTACGGGCCAGGAGTAGGCAACGGCGTAGGATAAAGTGTAGGGCTGGTGGTGGATTTGCGTTCTGGGCTAGGGTTAGGGTTAGGGAACCGCAAGGCTTAAGGCACAGGTCAGGGTACAGAAACGCGGGAGGGTAAGGCTATGTGCTGATGCACGGTTCAGTGCCAGAGTACAGGCCAGGAGTAGGCAACGGCGTAGGGTAAGGTGTAGGGCTGGTGGTGGGTTTCCGTTCCGGGCTAGGGTTAGGGTTAGGGAACGGCAAGGCTTAGGGCACAGGTGAGGGTACGTAAACGTGGGAGTGTCAGGCTACGTGCTGACGCACGGGTCAATGCCAGCGTACGGGCGAGGAGTAGGCAACGGCGTAAGGTTATGTTTAGGGCTGGTGGTGGGTATCCGTTCCGGACTAGGGTTAGGGTTAGGGAACGGCAAGGCTTAGGGCACAGGTCAGGGTACGGAAACGCGTGAGGGTAAGGCTACGTGCTGATGCACGGTTCAGTGCCAGAGTACAGGCCAGGATAGGCAACGGCGTAGGGTAAGGTGTAGGGCTGGTGGTGGGTTTCCGTTCAGGGCTAGGGTTAGGGTTAGGGAACGGCAAGGCTTAGGGCACAGGTGAGGGTACGGAAACGTGGGAGGGTCAGGCTACGTGCTGACGCA
The DNA here is from genome assembly GCF_964165515.1 of Mesoplodon bidens. Taxonomy (NCBI): domain Eukaryota; kingdom Metazoa; phylum Chordata; class Mammalia; order Artiodactyla; family Ziphiidae; genus Mesoplodon; species Mesoplodon bidens. Next base: position 460,408 of record NW_027672568.1, on the reverse strand, counting down.
CGGTTCAGTGCCAGCGTACGGGCCAGGAATAGGGTACGGCGTAAGGTAAGGTGTAGGGCTGGTGGTGGGTTTCTAATCCGGGCTAGGGTTAGGGTTAGGGAACGGCAAGTCTTAGGGCAAAGGAGAGGGTACGGAAACGTGGGGGGGTCAGGCTACGTGCTGACGCACGGTTCAGTGCCAGCGTACGGGCCAGGAATACGGTACGGCGTAAGGTAAGATGTAGGGCTGGTGGTTGGTTTCCGTTCCAGGCTAGGGTTAGGGTAAGGGAACGGCAAGGCTTAGGGCACAGGTGAGGGTACCGAAACGTGGGAGGGGCAGGCTACATGCTGACGCACAGTTCAGAGCCAGCGTATGGGCCAGGAATAAGTTACGGCGTAAGGTAAGGTGTAGGGCTGGTGGTGGGTTTCCGTTCGGGGCTAGGGTTAGGGTTAGGGAACCGCAAGGCTTAGGGCACAGGTGAGGGTACGGAAACGTGGGAGGGTCAGGCTACGTGCTGACGCACGGGTCAGTGCCAGCGTGCGGGTCAGTAGCAGCGTACGGCGTAAGGTATGGTGTAGGGCTGGTGGTGGGTTACTATTCCGGGCTAGGGTTAGTGTTAGGGAATGGCAAGGCTTAGGGCACAGGTGAGGGTACGGAAACGTGGGAGGGTCAGGCTATGTGCTGACGCACGGGTCAGTGCCAGCGTACGGGCCAGGAGTAGGCAACGGCGTAAGGTAAGGTGTAGGGCTGGTGGTTGGTTTACGTTCCAGGCTAGGGTTAGGGTTAGGGAACGGCAAGGCTTAGGGCACAGGTGAGGGTACGGAAACGTGGGAGGGTCGGGCTACGTGATGACGCACGGGTCAGTGCCTGCGTACGGGCCAGGAGTAGGCAACGGCGTAGGATAAAGTTTAGGGCTGGTGGTGGATTTGCGTTCTGGGCTAGGGTTAGGGTTAGGGAACGGCAAGGCTTAGGGCACAGGTCAGGGAACGGAAACGCGGGAGGGTAAGGCTACGTGCTGATGCACAGTTCAGTGCCAGAGTACAGGCCAGGAGTAGGCAACGGCGTAGGGTAAGGTGTAGGGCTGGTGGTGGGTTTCCGTTCCGGGCTAGGGTTAGGGTTAGGGAACGGCAAGGCTTAGGGCACAGGTGAGGGTACGGAAACGTGAGAGGGACGGGCTACGTGCTGATGCACGGGTCAGTGGCAGCGTACGGAACAGGAGTAGGCAACGGCATAGGATACAGTGTAGGGCTGGTGGTGGATTTGCGTTCAGGGCTAGGGTTAGGGTTAGGGAACGGCAAGGCTTAGGGCACAGTTGTGGGTATGGAAACGTGGGAGGGTCAGGCTACGTGCTGACGCACGGGTCAGTGCCAGCGTACGGGTCAGGAGTAGGGTACGGCGTAATGTAAGGTGTAGGGCTGGTGGTGGGTTTCTATTCCGGGCTAGGGTTAGGGTTAGGGAACGGCAAGGCTTAGGGCACAGGTGAGGGTACGGAAACTTGGGAGGGTCAGGCTACATGCTGACGCAATGTTCAGTGCCAGCGTACGGGCCAGCAATAGGGTACGGCGTAAGGTAAGGTGTAGGGCTGGTGGTGGGTTTCTAATCCGGGCTAGGGTTAGGGTTAGGGAACGGCAAGTCTTAGGGCAAAGGAGAGGGTACGGAAACGTGGGAGGGTCAGGCTACATGCTGACGCACTGTTCAGTGCCAGCGTACGGGCCAGGAATAGGGTACGGCGTAAGGTAAGGTGTACGGCTGGTGGTGGGTTTCCGTTCCGGGCTAGGGTTAGGGTTAGGGAACGGCAAGGCTTAGGGCACAGGTGAGGTTACAGAAACGTGGCACGGTCAGGCTACGTGCTGACGCATGTGTCAATTCCAGCATACGGGCGAGGAGTAGGCAACGGCGTAAGGTAAGGTGTACGGCTGGTGGTTGGTTTCCTATCCAGGCTAAGGTTAGGGTTAGGGAACGGCAAGGCTTAGGGCACAGGTGATGGTACGGAAACGTGGGAGGGTCAGGCTACGTGCTGACGCACGGTTCAGTGCCAGCGTACGGGCCAGGAATAGGGAACGGCGTAAGGTAAGGTGTAGGGCTGGTGGTGGGTTTCCGTTCCGGGCTAGGGTTAGGGTTAGGGAATGGCAAGGCTTAGGGCACAGGTCAGGGTACGGAAACGCGGGAGGGTAAGGCTACAGGCTGATGCACGGGTCAGTACCAGAGTACAGGCCAGTAGTAGGCAACGGCGTAGGGTAAGGTTTTGCGCTGGTGGTGGGATTCCATTCCGGGCTAGGGTTAGGGTTAGGGAACCGCAGGGCTTAGCGCACAGGTGAGGGTACGGAGACGAGGGAGGGTCAGGCTACGTGCTGACGCACGGGTCAATGCCAGCGTACGGGCCAGGAGTAGGCAACGGCGTAGGATAAAGTGTAGGGCTGGTGGTGGATTTGCGTTCCGGACTAGGGTTAGGGTTAGGGAACGGCAAGGCTTAGGGCTCAGGTGAGGGAACGGAAACGTGGGAGGGTCAGGCTACGTGCTGACGCACGGTTCAGTGCCAGCGTACGGGCCAGGAATAGGGAACGGCGTAAGTTCAGGTGTAGGGCTGGTGGTGGGTTTCCGTTCCGGGCTAGGGTTAGGGTTAGGGAACGGCAAGTCTTAGGGCAAAGGAGAGGGTACGGAAACGCGGGAGGGTAAGGCTACGTGCTGATGCGCAGGTCAGTGCCTGAGTACACGCCAGTAGTAGGCAAAGGCGTAGGGTAAGGTTTTGGGCTGGTGGTTGGTTTCCGTTCCAGGCTAGGGTTAGGGTTAGGGAACGGCAAGGCTTAGGGCACAGGTGAGGGTACGGAAACGTGGGAGGGTCGGGCTACGTGCTGACGCACGGGTCAGTGCCAGCGTACGGGCCAGGAGTAGGCAACGGCGTAGGATAAAGTGTAGGGCTGGTGGTGGATTTGCGTTCTGGGCTAGGGTTAGGGTTAGGGAACGGCAAGGCTTAGGGCACAGGTCAGGGTACGGAAACGCGGTAGGCTAAGGCTACGTGCTGATGCACGGTTCAGTGCCAGAGTACAGGCCAGGAGTAGGCAACGGCGTAGGGTAAGGTGTAGGGCTGGTGGTGGCTTTCCGTTCCGGGCTAGGGTTAGGGTTAGGGAACGGCAAGGCTTAGGGCACAGGTGAGGTTACGTAAACGTGGGAGGGTCAGACTACGTGCTGACGCACGGGTCAATGCCAGCGTACGGGCGAGGAGTAGGCAACGGCGTAAGGTAAGGTTTAGGGCTGGTGGTGGGTTTCCGTACCGGACTAGGGTTAGGGTTAGGGAACGTCAAGGCTTAGGGCACAGGTCAGGGTACGGAAACGCGGGAGGGTAAGGCTACGTGCTGATGCACGGTTCAGTGCCAGTGTACAGGCCAGGAGTAGGCAACGGCGTAGGGTAAGGTGTAGGGCCGGTGGTGGGTTTCCGTTCCGGGCTAGGGTTAGGGTTAGGTAACGCAAGGCTTAGGGCACAGGTGAGGGTACGTAAACGTGGGAGGGTCAGGCTACGTGCTGACGCACGGGTCAGTGCCAGCGTACGGGTCAGGAGTAGGGTACGGCGTAATGTAAGGTGTAGGGCTGGTGGTGGGTTTCTATTCCGGGCTAGGGTTAGGGTTATGGAACGGCTAGGCTTAGGGCACAGGTGAGGGTACGGAAACTTGGGAGGCTCAGGCTACACGCTGACGCAATGTTCAGTGCCAGCGTACGGGCCAGGAATAGGGTACGGCGTAAGGTAAGGTGTAGGGATGGTGGTGGGTTTCTAATCCGGGCTAGGGTTAGGGTTAGGGAACGGCAAGTCTTAGGGCAAAGGAGAGGGTATGGAAACGTGGGAGGGTCAGGCTACATGCTGACGCACGGTTCAGTGCTAGCGTACGGGCCACGAATAGGGTACGGCGTAAGGTAAGGTGTACGGCTGGTGGTGGGTTTCCGTTCCGGGCTAGGGTTAGGGTTAGGGAACGGCAAGGCTTAGGGCACAGGTGAGGTTACAGAAACGTGGGACGGTCAGGCTACGTGCTGACGCATGTGTCAATGCCAGCATACGGGCGAGGAGTAGGCAACGGCGTAAGGTAAGGTGTACGGCTGGTGGTTGGTTTCCATTCCAGGCTAGGGTTAGGGTTAGGGAACGGCAAGGCTTAGGGCACAGGTGATGGTACGGAAACGTGGGAGGGTCAGGCTACGTGCTGACGCACGGTTCAGTGCCAGCGTACGGGCCAGGAATAGGGAACGGCGTAAGGTAAGGTGTAGGGCTGGTGGTGGGTTTCCTTTCCGGGCTAGGGTTAGGGTTAGGGAACGGCAAGGCTTAGGGCACAGGTCAGGGTACGGAAACGCGGGAGGGTAAGGCTAAGTGCTGATGCACGGGTCAGTGCCAGAGTACTGGCCAGTAGTAGGCAACGGCGTAGGGTAAGGTTTTGGGCTGGTGGTGGGATTCCATTCCGGGCTAGGGTTAGGGTTAGGGAACCGCAGGGCTTAGGGCACAGGTGAGGGTACGGAGACGAGGGAGGGTCAGGCTACGTGCTGACGCACGAGTCACTGCCAGCGTACGGACCAGGAGTAGGCAACGGCGTAAGATAAGGTGTAGGGCTGGTGGTTGGTTTCTGTTCCAGGCTAGGGTTAGGGTTAGGGAACGGCAAGGCTTAGGGCACAGGTGAGGGTACGGAAACGTTGGAGGGTCGGGCTACGTGCTGATGCATGGGTCAGTGCCAGCGTACGGGCCAGGAGTAGGCAACAGCGTAGGATAAAGTGTAGGGCTGGTGGTGGATTTGCGTTCCGGGCTACGGTTAGGGTTAGGGACAGGCAAGGGTTAGGGCTCAGGTGAGGGAACGGAAACGTGGGAGGGTCAGGCTACGTGCTGACGCACGGTTCAGTGCCAGCGTACGGGCCAGGAATAGGGAACGGCGTAAGTTAAGGTGTTGGGCTGGTGGTGGGTTTCCGTTCCGGGCTAGGGTTAGGGTTAGGGAACAGCAAGGCTTAGGGCACAGGTGAGGGTACGTAAACGTGGGAGGGTCAGGCTACGTGCTGACGCACGGGTCAATGCCAGCGTACGGGCGAGTAGTAGGCAACGGCGTAAGGTAAGGTGTACGGCAGGTGGTTGTTTTCCGTTCCAGGCTAGGGTTAGGGTTAGGGAACGGCAAGGCTTAGGGCACAGGTGAGGGTACGGAAAAGTGGGAGGGTCAGGCTACGTGCTGACGCACGGTTCAGTGCCAGCATACCGGCCAGGAATAGGGAAAGTCGTAAGGTAAGGTATAGGGTTGGTGGTGGGTTTCCGTTCCGGGCTAGGGTTAGGGTTAGGGAACGGCAAGGCTTAGGGCACAGGTCAGGGTACGGAAACGCGTGAGGGTAAGGCCACGTGCTAATGCACGGGTCAGTGCCGCAGTACAGGCCAGTAGTAGGCAACGGCGTAAGGTAAGGTGTAGGGCTGGTGGTTGGTTTCCGTTCCAGGCTAGGGTTAGTGTTAGGGAACGGCAAGGCTTAGGGCACAGGTGAGGGTACGGAAACGTGGGAGGGTCGGGCTACGTGCTGACGCACTGGTCAGTGCCAGCGTACGGGCCAGGAGTAGGCAACGGCGTAGGATAAAGTGTAGGGCTGGTGGTGGATTTGCGTTCCTGGCTAGGGTTAGGGTTAGGGAACGGCAAGGCTTAGGGCACAGGTGAGGGAACGGAAACGTTGGAGGGTCAGGCTACGTGCTGACACATGGTTCAGTGCCAGTGTACGGGCCAGGAATAGGGAACTGCGTAAGTTAAGGTGTAGGGCTGGTGGTGGGTTTCCGTTCCGGGCTAGGGTTAGGGTTAGGGAACGTCAAGGCTTAGGGCACAGGTGAGGTTACGGAAACGTTGGAGGCTCAGACTACGTGCTGACGCATGGTTCAGTGCCAGCGTACGGGTCAGGAGTAGGATACGGCGTAAGGTAAGGTGTAGGGCTGGTTGTGGGTTTCTATTCCGGGCTAGGGTTAGGGTTAGGGAAAGGCAAGTCTTAGGGCACAGGTGAGGTTACGGAAACGTGGGAGGGTCAGGCTACATGCTGACGCACGGTTCAGTTCCAGCGTACGGGCCAGGAATAGGTTACGGCGTAAGGTAAGGTGTAGGGCTGGTGGTGGGTTTCCGTTCCGGTCTAGGGTTATGGTTAGGGAACGGCAAGGCTTAGGGCACAGGTGAGTGTACTGAAAGGTGGGAGGGTCAGGCTACGTGCTGACGCATGGGTCAGTGCCAGCGTACGGACCAGGAGTAGGGTACGGCATAAGGTAAAGTGTAGCGCTTGTGGTTGATTTCCTTTCCAATCTAGGTTTAGGGTTAGGGAACGGCAAGGCTTAGGGCACAGGTGAGGGTACGGAAACTTGGGAGTGTCAGGCTACATGCTGACGCAATGTTCAGTGCCAGCGTACGGGCCAGGAGTAGGCAACGGTGTAAGGTAAGGTGTAGGGCTGGTGGTTGGTTTCTGTTCCAGTCTAGGGTTAGGGTTAGGGAACGGCAAGGCTTAGGGCACAGGTGAGGGTACGGAAACGTTGGAGGGTCGGGCTACGTGCTGATGCACGGGTCAGTGCCAGCGTATGGGCCAGGAGTAGGCAACGGCATAGGATAAAGTGTAGGGCTGGTGGTGGATTTGCGTTCCGGGCTAGGGTTAGGGTTAGGGAACGGCAAGGCTTAGGGCTCAGGTGAGGGAACGGAAACGTGGGAGGGTCAGGCTACGTGCTGACGCATGGTTCAGTGCCAGCGTACGGGCCAGGAATAGGGAACGGCGTAAGTTAAGGTGTAGGGCTGGTGGTGGGTTTCCGTTCCGGGCTAGGGTTAGGGTTAGGGAACGGCAAGGCTTAGGGCACAGGTCAGGGTACGGAAACGCGGGAGGGTAAGGCTACGTGCTGATGCGCAGGTCAGTGCCAGAGTACACGCCAGTAGTAGGCAACGGCGTAGGGTAAGGTTTTGGGCTGGTGGTGGGTTTCCATTCCGGGGTAGGGTTAGGGTTAGGGAAAGGCAAGGCTTAGGGCACAGGTGAGGTTACGGAAACGTGGGAGGGTCAGGCTACATGCTGACGCACGGTTCAGTGCCAGCGTACGGGCCAGGAGTAGGCAACGGCGTAGGATAAAGTGTAGGGCTGGTGGTGGATTTGCGTTCTGGGCTAGGGTTAGGGTTAGGGAACGGCAAGGCTTAGGGCACATGTCAGGGAACGAAAACGTGGGAGGGTAAGGCTACGTGCTGATGCACGGTTCAGTGCCAGAGTACAGGCCAGGAGTAGGCAACGGCGTAGGGTAAGGTGTAGGGCTGGTGGTGGGTTTCCGTTCCGGGCTAGGGTTAGGGTTAGGGAACGGCAAGGCTTAGGGCAGAGGTGAGGGTACGGCAACGTGAGAGGGACGGGCTACGTGCTGACGCACGGGTCAGTGGCAGCGTACGGAACAGGAGTAGGCAACGGCATAGGATACAGTGTAGGGCTGGTGGTGGATTTGCGTTCAGGGCTAGGGTTAGGGTTAGGGAATGGCAAGGCTTAGGGCACAGGTGAGGATATGGAAACGTGGGAGGGTCAGGCTACGTGCTGACGCACGGGTCAGTGCCAGCGTACGGGTCAGGAGTAGGGTACGGCGTAATGTAAGGTGTAGGGCTGGTGGTGGGTTTCTATTCCGGGCTAGGGTTAGGGTTAGGGAACGGCAAGGCTTAGGGCACAGGTGAGGGTACGGAAACTTGGGAGGGTCAGGCTACATGCTGACGCAATGTTCAGTGCCAGCGTATGGGCCAGGAATATTGTACGGCGTAAGGTAAGGTGTAGGGCTGGTGGTGGGTTTCTAATCCGGGCTAGGGTTAGGGTTAGGGAACGGCAAGTCTTAGGGCAAAGGAGAGGGTACGGAAACGTGTGAGGGTCAGGCTACATGCTGACGCACGGTTCAGTGCCAGCGTACGGGCCAGGAATAGGGTACGGCGTAAGGTAAGGTGTACGGCTGGTGGTGGGTTTCCGTTCCGGGCTAGGGTTAGGGTTAGGGAACGGCAAGGCTTAGGGCACAGGTGAGGTTACAGAAACGTGGGACGGTCAGGCTACGTGCTGACGCATGTGTCAATGCCAGCATACGGGCGAGGAGTAGGCCACGGCGTAAGGTAAGGTGTACGGCTGGTGGTTGGTTTCCGTTCCAGGCTAAGGTTAGGGTTAGGGAACGGCAAGGCTTAGGGCACAGGTGATGGTACGGAAACGTGGGAGGGTCAGGCTACGTGCTGAAGCACGGTTCAGTGCCAGCATACGGGCCAGGAATAGGGAACGGCGTAAGGTAAGGTGTAGGGCTGGTGGTGGGTTTCCGTTCCGGGCTAGGGTTAGGGTTAGGGAACGGCAAGGCTTAGGGCACAGGTCAGGGTACGGAAACGCGGGAGGGTAAGGATACGTGCTGATGCACGGGTCAGTACCAGAGTACAGGCCAGTAGTAGGCAACGGCGTAGGGTAAGGTTTTGGGCTGGTGGTGGGATTCCATTCCGGGCTAGGGTTAGGTTTAGGGAACCGCAGGGCTTAGCGCACAGGTGAGGGTACGGAGACGAGGGAGGGTCAGGCTACGTGCTGACGCACGGGTCAATGCCAGCGTACGGGCCAGGAGTAGGCAACGGCGTAAGGTAAGGTGTAGGGCTGGTGGTTGGTTTCTGTTCCAGGCTAGGGTTAGGGTTAGGGAACGGCAAGGCTTAGGGCACAGGTGAGGGTACGGAAACGTTGGAGGGTCGGGCTACGTGCTGATGCACGGGTCAGTGCCAGCGTACGGGCCAGGAGTAGGCAACGGCGTAGGATAAAGTGTAGGGCTGGTGGTGGATTTGCGTTCCGGGCTAGGGTTAGGGTTAGCGAACGGCAAGGCTTAGGGCACAGGTGAGGGTATGGAAACGTGGGAGGGACAGGCTACGTGCTGACGCACGGGTCAGTGCCAGCGTACGGGTCAGGAGTAGGGTACGGCGTAATGTAAGGTGTAGGTCTGGTGGTGGGTTTCTATTCCGGGCTAGGGTTAGGGTTAGGGAACGGCAAGGCTTAGGGCACAGGTGAGGGTACGGAAACTTGGGAGGGTCAGGCTACATGCTGACGCAATATTCAGTGCCAGCGTACGGGCCAGGAATAGGGTACGGCGTAAGCTAAGGTGTAGGGCTGGTGGTGGGTTTCTAATCCGGGCTAGGGTTAGGGTTAGGAACGGCAAGGCTTAGGGCACAGGTGAGGGTATGGAAACGTGGGAGGGTCAGGCTACGTGCTGACGCATGGGTCAGTGCCAGCGTATGGGTCAGCAGTAGGGTACGGCGTAATGTAAGGTGTAGGGCTGGTGGTGGGTTTCTATTCCGGGCTAGGTTTAGGGTTAGGGAACGGCAAGGCTTAGGGCACAGGTGAGGGTACGGAAACTTGGGAGGGTCAGGCTACATGCTGACGCAATATTCAGTGCCAGCGTACGGGCCAGGAATAGGGTACGGCGTAAGGTAAGGTGTAGGGCTGGTGGTGGGTTTCTAATCCGGGCTTGGGTTAGGTTTAGGGAACGGCAAGGCTTAGGGCACAGGTGAGGTTACAGAAACGTGGGACTGTCAGGCTACGTGCTGACGCACGTGTCAGTGCCAGCGTACGGGCCAGGTGTAGGCAACGGCGTAAGGTAAGATGTAGGGCTGGTGGTTGGTTTCCGTTCCAGGCTATGGTTAGGGTAAGGGAACGGCAAGGCTTAGGGCACAGGTGAGGGTACGGAAACTTGGGAGGGTCAGGCTACATGCTGACGCACTGTTCAGTGCCAGCGTACGGGCCAGGAATAGGGTACGGCGTAAGGTAAGGTGTAGGGCTGGTGGTGGGTTTCTAATCCGGTCTAGGGTTAGGGTTAGGGAACGGCAAGTCTTAGGGCAAAGGAGAGGGTACGGAAACGTGGGAGGGTCAGGCTACGTGCTGACGCACGGGTCAGTGCCAGCGTACGGGTCAGTAGCAGCGTACGGTGTAAGGTATGGTGTAGGGCTGGTGGTGGGTTACTATTCCGGGCTAGGGTAAGGGTTAGGGAATGGCAAGGCTTAGGGCACAGGTGAGGGTACGGAAACGTGGGAGGGTCAGGCTACGTGCTGACGCACGTGTCAGTGCCAGCGTACGGGCCAGGAGTAGGCAACGGCGTAAGGTAAGGTGTAGGGCTGGTGGTTGGTTTCCGTTCCAGGCTAGGGTTAGGTTTAGGGAACGGCAAGTCTTAGGGGCACAGGTGAGGGTACGGAAACGTGGGACGGTCGGGCTATGTGCTGACGCACGGGTCAGTGCCAGCGTACGGGCCAGGAGTAGGCAACGGCGTAGGATAAAGTGTAGGGCTGGTGGTGTATTTGCGTTCTGGACTAGGGTTAGGGTTAGGGAACGGCAAGGCTTAGGGCACATGTCAGGGTACAGAAACGCGGGAGGGTAAGGCTATGTGCTGATGCACGGTTCAGTGCCAGAGTACAGGCCAGGAGTAGGCAACGGCATAGGGTAAGGTGTAGGGCTGGTGGTGGGTTTCCGTTCAGGGCTAGGGTTATGGTCAGGGAACGGCAAGGCTTAGGGCACAGGTGAGGGTACGGAAACGTGGTAGGGTCAGGCTACGTGCTGACGCACGTGTCAGTGCCAGCGTACGGGTCAGTTGCAGCGTACGGCGTAAGGTATGGTGTAGGGCTGGTGGTGGGTTACTATTCCGGGCTAGGGTTAGGGTTAGGGAATGGCAAGGCTTAGGGCACAGGTGATGGTACGGAAACGTGGTAGGGTCAGGCTACGTGCTGACGCACGTGTCAGTGCCAGCGTACGGGCCAGGAGTAGGCAACGGCGTAAGGTAAGGTGTACGGCAGGTGGTGGTTTTCCGTTCCAGGCTAGGGTTAGGGTTAGGGAACGGCAAGGCTTAGGGCACAGGTGAGGGTACGGAAAAGTGGGAGGGTCAGGCTACGTGCTGACGCACGGTTCAGTGCCAGCATAGGGGCCAGGAATAGGGAAAGGCGTAAGGTAAGGTATAGGGCTGGTGGTGGGTTTCCGTTCCGGGCTAGGGTTAGGGTTAGGGAACGGCAAGTCTTAGGGCACAGGTCAGGGTACGGAAACGCGTGAGGGTAAGGCCACGTGCTAATGCACGGGTCAGTGCCGGAGTACAGGCCAGTAGTAGGCAACGGCGTAAGGTAAGGTTTAGGGCTGGTGGATGGTTTCCGTTCCAGGCTAGGGTTAGTGTTAGGGAACGGCAAGGCTTAGGGCACAGGTGAGGGTACGGAAACGTGGGAGGGTCGGGCTACGTGCTGACGCACTGGTCAGTGCCAGCGTACGGGCCAGGAGTAGGCAACGGCATAGGATAAAGTGTAGGGCTGGTGGTGGATTTGCGTTCCTGGCTAGGGTTACGGTTAGGGAACGGCAAGGCTTAGGGCACAGGTGAGGGAACGGAAACGTGGGAGAGTCAGGCTACGTGCTGACACATGGTTCTGTGCCAGCGTACGGGCCAGGAATAGGGAACGGCGTAAGTTAAGGTGTAGGGCTGGTGGTGGGTTTCCGTTCCGGGCTAGGGTTAGGGTTAGGGAACGTCAAGGCTTAGGGCACAGGTGAGGGTATGGAAACGTTGGAGGCTCAGACTACGTGCTGACGTATGGTTCAGTGCCAGCGTACGGGTCAGGAATAGGATACGGCGTAAGGTAAGGTGTAGGGCTGGTGGTGGGTTTCTATTCCGGGCTAGGGTTAGGGTTAGGGAAAGGCAAGGCTTAGGGCACAGGTGAGGTTACGGAAACGTGGGAGGGTCAGGCTACATGCTGACGCACGGTTCATTGCCAGCGTACGGGCCAGGAATAGGTTACGGCGTAAGGTAAGGTGTAGGGCTGGTGGTGGGTTTCCGTTCCGGGCTAGGGTTATGGTTAGGGAACGGCAAGGCTTAGGGCACAGGTGAGGGTACTGAAACGTGGGAGGGTCAGGCTACGTGCTGACGCACGGTTCAAGCCAGCGTACGGGCCAGGAATAGGGTACGGCGTAAGGTAAGTGTACGGCTGGTGGTGGGTTTCCGTTCCGGGCTAGGGTTAGGGATAGGGAACGGCAAGGCTTAGGGCACAGGTGAGGTTACAGAAACGTGGGACTGTCAGGCTACGTGCTGACGCACGTGTCAGTGCCAGCGTACGGGCCAGGTGTAGGCAACGGCGTAAGTTAAGATGTAGGGCTGGTGGTTGGTTTCCGTTCCAGGCTAGGGTTAGGGTAAGGGAACGGCATGGCTTAGGGCACAGGTGAGGGTACCGAAACGTGGGAGGGTCAGGCTACATGCTGACGCACGGTTCAGTGCCAGCGTACGGGCCAGGAATAAGTTACGGCGTAAGGTAAGGTGTAGGGCTGGTGGTGGGTTTCCGTTCGGGGCTAGGGTTAGGGTTAGGGAACGGCAAGGCTTAGGGCACAGGTGAGGGTACGGAAACGTGGGAGGGTCAGGCTACGTGCTTACGCACGGGTCAGTGCCACCGTGCGGGTCAGTAGCAGCGTACGGCGTAAGGTATGGTGTAGGTTTGGTGGTGGGTTACTATTCCGGGCTAGGGTTAGGGTTAGGGAATGGCAAGGCTTAGGGCACAGGTGAGGGTACGGAAACGTTGGATGCTCAGACTACGTGTAGACGCATGGTTCAGTGCCAGCGTACGGGTCAGGAGTAGGATACGGCGTAAGGTAAGGTGTAGGGCTGGTGGTGGGATTCTATTCCGGGCTAGGGTTAGGGTTAGGGAAAAGCAAGGCTTAGGGCACAGGTGAGGTTACGGAAACGTGGGAGGGTCAGGCTACATGCAGACGAACGGTTCAGTGCCTGCGTACGGGCCAGGAATAGGTTACGGCGTAAGGTAAGGTGTAGGGCTGGTGGTGGGTTTCCGTTCCGGGCTAGGGTTATGGTTAGGGAACGGCAAGGCTTAGGGCACAGGTGAGGGAACTGAAACGTGGGAGGGTCAGGCTAAGTGCTGACGCATGGGTCAGTGCCAGCATACGGGCTAGGAGTAGGGTACGGCGTAAGGTAAAGTGTAGGGCTAGAGGTTGATTTCCTTTCCAGGCTAGGTTTAGGGTTAGGGAACGGCAAGGCTTAGGGCAAAGGTGAAGTTACAGAAACGTGGGACGGTCAGGCTACGTGCTGACGCACGTTTCAGTGCCAGAGTACGGGCCAGGAGTAGGCAACGGCGTAAGGTAAGGTGTAGGGCTGGTGGTTGGTTTCCGTTCCAGGCTAGGGTTAGGGTGAGGGAACGGCAAGGCTTAGGGCACAGGTGAGGGTACGGAAAAGTGGGAGGGTCGGGCTACGTGCTGACGCACGGGTCAGTGCCAGCGTACGGGCCAGGAGTAGGCAACGGCGTTGGATAAAGTGTAGGGATGGTGGTGGATTTGCGTTCTGGGCTAGGGTTAGGGTTAGGGAACGGCAAGGCTTAGGGCACAGGTCAGGGTACAGAAACGCGGGATTGTAAGGCTACGTGCTGATGCACGGTTCAGTGCCAGAGTACAGGCCAGGAGTAGGCAACGGCGTAGGGTAAGGTGTAGGGCTGGTGGTGGGTTTCCGTTCCGGGCTAGGGTTAGGGTGAGGGAACGGCAAGGCTTAGGGCACAGGTGAGGGTACGTAAACTTGGGAGGGTCAGCCTACGTGCTGACGCACGGGTCAATGCCAGTGTACGGGCGAGGAGTAGGCAACGGCGTAAGGTAAGGTTTAGGGCTGGTGGTGGGTTTCCGTTCCGGACTAGGGTTAGGGTTAGGGAACGGCAAGGCTTAGGGCACAGGTCAGAGTACGGAAACGCGTGAGGGTAAGGCTACGTGCTGATGCACGGTTCAGTGCCAGAGTACAGGCCAGGAGTAGGCAACGGCGTAGGGTAAGGTGGAGGGCTGGTGGTGGGTCTCCGTTCCGGGCTAGGGTTAGGGTTAGGGAACGGCAAGGATTAGGGCTCAGGTGAGGTACGTAAACGAGGGAGGGTCAGGCTACGTGCTGACGCACGGGTCAATGCCAGCGTACGGGCGACGAGTAGGCAACGACGTAAGGTGAGGTGTACGGCTGGTGGTTGGTTTCCGTTCCAGGCTAGGGTTAGGGTTAGGGAATGGCACGGCTTAGGGCACAGGTGAGGGTACGGAAACGTGGGAGGTTCAGGCTACGTTCTGACGCACGGTTCAGTGCCAGCGTACGGGCCAGGAATAGGGTACGGCGTAAGGTAAGGTGTAGGGCTGTTGGTGGGTTTCTAATCCGGGCTAGGGTTAGGGTTAGGGAACGGCAAGACTTAGGGCAAAGGAGAGGGTACGGAAACGTGGGAGCGTCAGGCTACGTGCTGACGCACGGTTCAGTGCCAGCGTACGGGCCAGGAATAGGGTACGGCGTAAGGTAAGGTGTACGGCTGGTGGTGGGTTTCCGTTCCGGGCTAGGGTTAGGGTTAGGGAACGGCAAGGCTTAGGGCACAGGTGAGGTTACAGAAACGTGGGACGGTCAGGCTACGTGCTGACGCACGTGTCAGTGCCAGCGTACGGGCCAGGGGTAGGCAACGGCGTAAGGTAAGATGTAGGGATGGTGGTTGGTTTCCGTTCCAGGCTAGGGTTAGGGAAAGGGAACGGCAAGGCTTAGGGCACAGGTGAGGGTACCGAAACGTGGGAGGGTCAGGCTACATGCTGACGCACGGTTCAGTGCCAGCGTATGGGCCAGGAATAAGTTACGGCGTAAGGTAAGGTGTAGGGCTGGTGGTGGGTTTCCGTTCGGGTCTAGGGTTAGGGTTAGGGAACGGCAAGGCTTAGGGCACAGGTGAGGGTACGGAAACGTGGGAGGGTCAGGCTACGTGCTGACGCACGGGTCAGTGCCAGCGTACGGGTCAGTAGCAGCGTACGGCGTAAGGTATGGTGTAGGGCTGGTGGTGGGTTACTATTCCGGGCTAGGGTTAGGGTTAGGGAATGGCAAGGCTTAGGGCACAGGTGAGGGTACGGAAACGTGGGAGGGTCAGGCTATGTGCTGACGCACGGGTCAGTGCCAGCGTACGGGCCAGGAGTAGGCAACGGCGTAAGGTAAGGTGTAGGGCTGGTGGTTGGTTTCCGTTCAAGGCTAGGGTTAGGGTTAGGGAACGGCAAGGCTTAGGGCAGAGGTGAGGGTACGGAAACGTGGTAGGGTCGGGCTACGTGCTGACGCACGGGTCAGTGCCAGCGTACGGGCCAGGAGTAGGCAACGGCGTAGGATAAAGTGTAGGGCTGGTGGTGGATTTGCGTTCTGGGCTAGGGTTAGGGTTAGGGAACGGCAAGGCTTAGGGCACAGGTCAGGGTACGGAAACGCGGGAGGCTAAGGCTACGTGCTGATGCACGGTTCAGTGCCAGAGTACAGGCCAGGAGTAGGCAACGGCGTAGGGTAAGGTGTAGGGCTGGTGGTGGCTTTCCGTTCTGGGCTAGGGTTAGGGTTAGGGAACGGCAAGGCTTAGGGCACAGGTGAGGGTACGTAAACGTGGGAGGGTCAGACTACGTGCTGACGCACGGGTCAATGCCAGCGTATGGGCGAGGAGTAGGCAACGGCGTAAGGTAATGTTTAGGGCTGGTGGTGGGTTTCCGTTCCGGACTAGGGTTAGGGTTTGGGAACTTCACGGCTTAGGGCACAGGTCAGGGTATGGAAACGCGGGAGGGTAAGGCTACGTGCTGATGCACGGTTCAGTGCCAGAGTACAGGCCAGGAGTAGGCAACGGCGTAGGGTAAGGTGTAGGGCTGGTGGTGGGTTTCCGTTCCGGGCTAGGGTTAGGGTTAGGTAACGCAAGGCTTAGGGCACAGGTGAGGGTACGTAAACTTGGGAGGGTCAGGCTACGTGCTGACGCATGGGTCAATGCCAGCGTACGGGCGAGGAGTAGGCAACGACGTAAGGTAAGGTGTACGGCTGGTGGTTGGTTTCCGTTCCAGGCTAGGGTTAGGGTTAGGGAATGGCAAGGCTTAGGGCACAGGTGAGGGTACGTAAACGTGGGAGGGTCAGGCTACGTGCTGACGCACGGTTCAGTGCCAGCGTACGGGCCAGGAATAGGGTACGGCGTAAGGTAAGGTGTAGGGCTGGTGGTGGGTTTCTAATCAGGGCTAGGGTTAGGGTTAGGGAACAGCAAGTCTTAGGGCAAAGGAGAGGATACGGAAACGTGGGAGGGTCAGGCTACGTGCTGACGCACGGTTCAGTGCCTGCGTACGGGCCAGGAATAGGGTACGGCGTAAGGTAAGGTGTACGGCTAGTGGTGGGTTTCCGTTCCGGTCTAGGGTTAGGGTTAGGGAACGGCAAGGCTTAGGGCACAGGTGAGGTTACAGAAACGTGGGACGGTCAAACAACGTGCTGACGCACGTGTCATTGCCAGCGTACGGGCCAGGGATAGGCAACGGCGTAAGGTAAGATGTAGGGCTGGTGATTGTTTTCCGTTCCAGTCTAGGGTTAGGGTAAGGTAACGGCAAGGCTTAGGGCACAGGTGAGAGTACCGAAACGTGGGAGGGTCAGGCTACATGCTGACGCATGTTTTAGTGCCAGCGTATTGGCCAGGAATAAGTTACGGCGTATGGTAAGGTGTAGGGCTGGTGGTGGGTTTCCGTTCGGGGCTAGGGTTAGGGTTAGGGAACGGCAAGGCTTAGGGCACAGGTGAGGGTATGGAAAGGTGGGAGGGTCAGGCTACGTTCTGACGCACGGGTCAGTGCCAGCGTACGGGTCAGTAGCAGCGTACGGCGTAAGGTATGATGTAGGGCTGGTGGTGGGTTACTATTCTGGGCTAGGGTTAGGGTTAGGGAATGGCAAGGCTTAGGGCACAGGTGAGGGTACGGAAACGTGGGAGGGTCAGGCTACGTGCTGACGCACGGGTCAGTGCCAGCGTACGGGCCAGGAATAGGCAACGGCGTAAGGTAAGGTTTAGGGCTGGTGGTTGGTTTCCGTTCCTGGCTAGGGTTAGGGTTAGGGAACGGCAAGGCATAGGGCACAGGTGAGTGTACGGAAACGTGGGAGGGTCGGGCTACGTGCTGACGAACGGGTCAGTGCCAGCGTACGGGCCAGGAGTAGGCAACGGCGTAGGATAAAGTGTAAGGCTGGTGGTGGATTTGCGTTCTGGGCTAGGGTTAGGGTTAGGGAACGGCAAGGCTTAGGGCACAGGTCAGGGTACGGAAACGCGGAAGGGTAAGGCTACGTGCTGATGCACGGTTAAGTGCCAGACTACAGGCCAGGTATAGGCAACGGCGTAGGGTAAGGTGTAGGGCTGGTGGTTGATTTCCGTTCCAGGCTAGGGTTAGTGTTAGGGAACGGCAAGGCTTAGGGCACAGGTGAGGGTACGGAAACGTGGGATGGTCGGGCTACGTGCCGACGGACTGGTCAGTGCCAGCGTACGGGCCAGGAGTAGGCAACGGCGTAGGATAAAGTGTAGCGCTGGTGGTGGATTTGCGTTCCTGGCTAGGGTTAGGGTTAGGGAACGGCAAGGCTTAGGGCACAGGTGAGGGAACGGAAACGTGGGAGGGTCAGGCTACGTGCTAACACACGGTTCAGTGCCAGCGTACGGGCCATGAATAGGGAACGGCGTAAGTTAAGGTGTAGGGCTGGTGGTGGGTTTCCGTTCCGGGCTAGGGTTAGGGTTAGGGAACGTCAAGGCTTAGGGCACAGGTGAGGGTACGGAAACGTTGGAGGCTCAGACTACGTGCTGACGCATGGTTCAGTGCCAGCGTACGGGTCAGGAGTAGGATACGGCGTAAGGTAAGGTTTAGGGCTGGTGGTGGGTTTCTATTCAGGGCTAGGGTTAGGGTTAGGGAAAGGCAAGGCTTAGGGCACAGGTGAGGATACGGAAACGTGGGAGGGTCAGGCTACATGCTGACGCACGGTTCATTGCCAGCGTACGGGCCAGGAATAGGTTACGGCGTAAGGTAAGGTGTAGGGCTGATGGTGGGTTTCCGTTCCGGGCTAGGGTTATGGTTAGGGAACGGCAAGGCTTAGGACACAAGTGAGGGTACTGAAACGTGGGAGGGTCAGGCTACGTGCTGACGCATGCGTCAGTGCCAGCGTACGGGCCAGGAGTAGGGTACGGCGTAAGGTAATGTGTAGCGCTTGTGGTTGATTTCCTTTCCAGGCTAGGTTTAGGGTTAGGGAACGGCAAGGCTTAGGGCACAGGTGAGGGTACGGAAACGTGAGAGGGACGGGCTACGTGCTGACGCACGGGTCAGTGCCAGCGTACGGAACAGGAGTAGGCAACGGCATAGGATACAGTGTAGGGCTGGTGGTGGATTTGCGTTCAGGGCTAGGGTTAGGGTTAGGGAACGGCAAGGCTTAGGGCACAGGTGAGGGTATGGAAACGTGGGAGGGTCAGGCTACGTGATGACGCACGGGTCAGTGCCAGCGTACGGGTCAGGAGTAGGGTACGGCGTAATGTAAGGTGTAGGGCTGGTGGTGGGTTTTCGTTCCGGGCTAGGGTTAGGGTTAGGGAACGGCTAGGCTTAGGGCACAGGTGAGGGTACGGAAACTTGGGAGGCTCAGGCTACATGCTGACGCAATGTTCAGTGCCAGCGTACGGGCCAGGAATAGGGTACGGCATAAGGTAAGGTGTAGGGATGGTGGTGGGTTTCTAATCCGGGCTAGGGTTAGGGTTAGGGAACGGCAAGTCTTAGGGCAAAGGAGAGGGTACGGAAACGTGGGAGGGTCAGGCTACATGCTGACGCACGGTTCAGAGCCAGCGTACGGGCCAGGAATAGGGTACGGCGTAAGGTAAAGTGTAGGGCTGGTGGTGGGTTTCCTTTCCGGGCTAGGGTTAGGGTTAGGGAACGGCAAGGCTTAGGGCACAGGTCAGGGTACGGAAACGCGGGAGGGTAAGGCTACGTGCTGATGCACGGGTCAGTGCCAGAATACGGGCCAGTAGTAGGCAACGGCGTAGGGTAAGGTTTTGGGCTGGTGGTGGGATTCCATTCCGGGCTAGGGTTAGGGTTAGGGAACCGCAGGGCTTAGGGCACAGGTGAGGGTACGGAGACGAGGGAGGGTCAGGCTACGTGCTGACGCACGAGTCACTGCCAGCTTACGGACCAGGAGTAGGCAACGGCGTAAGGTAAGGTGTAGGGCTGGTGGTTGGTTTCTGTTCCAGGCTAGGGTTAGGGTTAGGGAACGGCAAGGCTTAGGGCACAGGTGAGGGTACGGAAACGCTGGAGGGTCGGGCTACGTGCTGATGCAAGGGTCAGTGCCAGCGTACGGGACAGGAGTAGGCAACGGCATAGGATAAAGTGTAGGGCTGGTGGTGGATTTGCGTTCCGGGCTAGGGTTAGGGTTAGGGAAAGGCAAGGCTTAGGGCTCAGGAGAGGGAACGGAAACGTGGGAGTGTCAGGCTACGTGCTGACGCACGGTTCAGTGCCAGCGTACGGGCCAGGAATAGGGAACGGCATAAGTTAAGGTGTAGGGCTGGTGATGGGTTTCCGTTCCGGGCTAGGGTTAGGGTTAGGGAACAGCAAGGCTTAGGGCACAGGTGAGGGTACGTAAACGTGGGAGGGTCAGGCTACGTGCTGACGCATGGGTCAATGCCAGCGTACGGGCGAGTAGTAGGCAACGGCGTAAGGTAAGGTGTACGGCAGGTGTTTGTTTTCCGTTCCAGGCTAGGGTTAGGGTTAGGGAACGGCAAGGCTTAGGACACAGGTGAGGGTACGGAAAAGTGGGAGGGTCAGGCTACGTGCTGACGCACGTTTCAGTGCCAATATACGGGCCAGGAATAGGGAAAGTCGTAAGGTAAGGTATAGGGCTGTTGGTGGGTTTCCGTTCCGGGCTAGGGTTAGGGTTAGGGAACGGCAAGGCTTCGGGCACAGGTCAGGGAACGGAAACGCGTGAGGGTAAGGCCACGTGCTAATGCACGGGTCAGTGCCGGAGTACAGGCCAGTAGTAGGCAACGGCGTAAGGTAAGGTGTAAGGCTGGTGGTTGGTTTCCGTTCCAGGCTAGGGTTAGTGTTAGGGAACTGCAAGGCTTAGGGCACAGGTGAGGGTACGGAAACGTGGGAGGGTCGGGCTACGGGCTGACGCACTGGTCAGTGCCCGCGTACGGGCCAGGAATAAGTTACGGCGTAAGGTAAGGTGTAGAGCTGGTGGTGGGTTTCTAATCCGGGCTAGGGTTAGGGTTAGGGAAAGGCAAGTCTTAGGGCAAAGGAGAGGGTATGGAAACGTGGGAGGGTCAGGCTACATGCTGACGCACGGTTCAGTGCCAGCGTACGGGCCAGGAATAGGGTACGGCGTAAGGTAAGGTGTAGAGCTGGTGGTGGGTTTCTAATCCGGGCTAGGGTTAGGGTTAGGGAACAGCAAGGCTTAGGGCGCAGGTGAGGGTACGTAAACGTGGGAGGGTCAGGCTACGTGCTGACGCACGTGTCAATGCCAGCGTACGGGCGAGTAGTAGGCAACGGCGTAAGGTAAGGTGTACGGCAGGTGGTTGTTTTCCGTTCCAGGCTAGGGTTAGGGTTAGGGAACGGCAAGGCTTAGGACACAGGTGAGGGTACGGAAAAGTGGGAGGGTCAGGCTACGTGCTGACGCACGGTTCAGTGCCAATATACGGGCCAGGAATAGGGAAAGTCGTAAGGTAAGGTATAGGGCTGGTGGTGGGTTTCCGTTCCGGGCTAGGGTTAGGGTTAGGGAACGGCAAGGCTTTGGGCACAGGTCAGGGAACGGAAACGCGTGAGTGTAAGGCCACGTGCTAATGCACGGGTCAGTGCCGCAGTACAGGCCAGTAGTAGGCAACGGCGTAAGGTAAGGTGTAGGGCTGGTGGTTGGTTTACGTTCCAGGCTAGGGTTAGGGTTAGGGAAAGGCAAGGCTTAGGGCACAGGTGAGGGTATGGAAACGTGGGAGGGTCGGGCTACGGGCTGACGCACTGGTCAGTGCCAGCGTACGGGCCAGGAGTAGGCAACGGCGTAGGATAAAGTGTAGGGCTGGTGGTGGATTTGCGTTCCTGGCCAGGGTTAGGGTTAGGGAAAGGCAAGTCTTAGGGCACAGGTGAGGTTACGGAAACGTGGGAGGGTCAGGCTACATGCTGACGCACGGTTCAGTGCCATCGTACGGGCCAGGAATAGGTTACGGCGTAAGGTAAGGTGTAGGGCTGGTGGTGGGTTTCCGTTCCGGGCTAGGGTTACGGTTAGGGAACGTCAAGTCTTAGGGCACAGGTGAGGTTACGGAAACGTTGGAGGCTCAGACTACGTACTGACGCATGGTTCAGTGCCAGCGTACGGGTCAGGAGTAGGATACGGCGTAAGGTAAGGTGTAGGGCTGGTGGTGGGTTTCTATTCCGTGCTAGGGTTAGGGTTAGGGAAAGGCAAGTCTTAGGGCACAGGTGAGGTTACGGAAACGTGGGAGGGTCAGGCTACATGCTGACGCACGGTTCAGTGCCATCGTACGGGCCAGGAATAGGTTACGGCGTAAGGTAAGGTGTAGGGCTGGTGGTGGGTTTCCGTTCTGGTCTAGCGTTATGGTTAGGGAACGGCAAGGCTTAGGGCACAGGTGAGGGTACTGAAACGTGGGAGGGTCAGGCTACGTGCTGACGCACTGTTCAGTGCCAGCGTACGGGCCAGGAATAGGGTACGGCGTAAGGTAAGGTGTAGGGCTGGTGGTGGGTTTCTAATCCGGGCTAGGGTTAGGGTTAGGGAACGGCAAGTCTTAGGGCAAAGGAGAGGGTACGGAAACTTGGGAGGGTCAGGCTACATGCTGACGCACGGTTCAGTGCCAGCGTATGGGCCAGGAATAAGTTACTGCGTAAGGTAAGGTGTAGGGCTGGTGGTGGGTTTCTGTTCGGGGCTAGGGTTAGGGTTAGGGAATGGCAAGGCTTAGGGCACAGGTGAGGGTACGGAAACGTGGGAGGGTCAGGCTACGTGCTGACGCACGGGTCAGTGCCAGCGTGCGGGTCAGTAGCAGTGTACGGCGTAAGGTATGGTGTAGGGCTGGTGGTGGGTTACTATTCCGGGCTATGGTTAGGGTTAGGGAATGGCAAGGCTTAGGGCACAGGTGAGGGTACGGAAACGTGGGAGGGTCAGGCTATGTGCTGACGCACGTGTCAGTGCCAGCGTACGGGCCAGGAGTAGGCAACGGCGTAAGGTAAGGTGTAGGGCTGGTGGTTGGTTTCCGTTCCAGGCTAGGGTTAGGGTTAGGGAACGGCAAGGCTTAGGGCACAGGTGAGGGTACGGAAACGTGGGAGGGTCGGGCTACGTGCTGACGCACGGGTCACTGCCTGCGTACGGGCCAGGAGTAGGCAACGGCGTAGGATAAAGTTTAGGGCTGGTGGTGGATTTGCGTTCTGGGCTAGGGTTAGGGTTAGGGAACGGCAAGGCTTAGGGCACAGGTCAGGGAACGGAAACGCCGGAGGGTAAGGCTACGTGCTGATGCACGGTTCAGTGCCAGAGTACAGGCCAGGAGTAGGCAACAGCGTAGGGTAAGGTGTAGGGCGGGTGGTGGGTTTCGGTTCCGGGCTAGGGTTAGGGTTAGGGAACGGCAAGGCTTAGGGCAGAGGTGAGGGTACGGAAACGTGAGAGGGACGGGCTACGTGCTGACGCACGGGTCAGTGGCTGCGTACGGAACAGGAGTAGGCAACGGCATAGGATACAGTGTAGGGCTGGTGGTGGATTTGCGTTCAGGGCTAGGGTTAGGGTTAGGGAACGGCAAGGCTTAGGGCACAGGTGAAGGTATGGAAACGTGGGAGGGTCAGCCTACGTGCTGACGCACGGGTCAGTGCCAGCGTACGGGTCAGGAGTAGGGTACGGCGTAATGTAAGGTGTAGGGCTGGTGGTGGGTTTCTATTCCGGGCTAGGGTTAGGGTTAGGGAACGGCAAGGCTTAGGGCACAGGTGAGGGTACGGAAACTTGGGAGGGTCAGGCTACATGCTGACGCAATGTTCAGTGCCAGCGTACGGGCCAGGAATAGGGTACGGCGTGAGGTAAGGTGTAGGGCTGGTGGTGGGTTTCTAATCCGGGCTAGGGTTAGGGTTAGGGAACGGCAAGTCTTAGGGCAAAGGAGAGTGTACGGAAACGTGGGAGGGTCAGGTTACATGCTGACGCACGGTTCAGTGCCAGCGTACGGGCCAGGAATAGGGTACGGCGTAAGGTAAGGTGTACGGCTGGTTGTGGGTTTCCGTTCCGGGCTAGGGTTAGGGTTAGGGAACGGCAAGGCTTAGGGCACAGGTGAGGTTACAGAAACGTGGGACGGTCAGGCTACGTGGTGACGCATGTGTCAATGCCAGCATACGGGCGAGGAGTAGGCAACGGCGTAAGGTAACGTGTACGGCTGGTGGTTGGTTTCCGTTCCAGGCTAAGGTTATGGTTAGGGAACGGCAAGGCTTAGGGCACAGGTGATGGTACGGAAACGTGGGAGGGTCAGGCTACGTGCTGACGCACGGTTCAGTGCCAGCGTACGGGCCAGGAATAGGGAACGGCGTAAGGTAAGGTGTAGGGCTGGTGGTGGGTTTCCGTTCCGGGCTAGGGTTAGGGTTAGGGAACGGCAAGGCTTAGGGCACAGGTCAGGGTACGGAAACGCGGGAGGGTAAGGCTACAGGCTGATGCACGTGTCAGTACCAGAGTACAGGCCAGTAGTAGGCAACGGCGTAGGGTAAGGTTTTGCGCTGGTGGTGGGATTCCATTCCGGGCTAGGTTTAGGGTTAGGGAACTGCAGGGCTTAGCGCACAGGTGAGGGTACCGAGACGAGGGAGGGTCAGGCTACGTGCTGACGCACGGGTCAATGCCAGCGTACGGGCCAGGAGTAGGCAACGGCGTAGGATAAAGTGTAGGGCTGGTAGTGGATTTGCGTTCCGGGCTAGGGTTAGGGTTAGGGAACGGCAAGGCTTAGGGCTCAGGTGAGGGAACGGAAACGTGGGAGGGTCAGGCTACGTGCTGACGCACGGTTCAGTGCCAGCGTACGGGCCAGGAATAGGGAACGGCGTAAGTTAAGGTGTAGGGCTGGTGGTGGGTTTCCGTTCCGGGCTAGGGTTAGTGTTAGGGAATGGCAAGGCTTAGGGCACAGGTCAGGGTACGGAAACGCGGGAGGGTAAGGCTACATGCTGATGCGCAGGTCACTGCCAGAGTACATGCCAGTAGTAGGCAACGGCGTAGGGTAAGGTTTTGGGCTGGTGGTGGGTTTCCATTCTGGGCTAGTGTTAGGGTTAGGGAACCGCAAGGCTTAGGGCACAGGTGAGGGTACGGAGACGTGGGTGGGTCAGTCTACGTGCTGACGCACGGGTCAATGCCAGCGTACGGGCCAGGAGTAGGCAACGGCGTAAGGTAAGGTGTAGGGCTTGTGGTTGGTTTCCGTTCCAGGCTAGGGTTAGGGTAAGGGAACGGCAAGGCTTAGGGCACAGGTGAGGGTACGGAAACGTGGGAGGGTCGGGCTACGTGCTGACGCACGGGTCTGTGCCAGCGTACGGGCCAGGAGTAGGCAACGGCGTAGGATAAAGTGTAGGGCTGGTGGTGGATTTGCGTTCCGGGCTAGGGTTAGGGTTAGGGAACGGTAAGGCTTAGGGCACAGGTGTGGGAACGGAAACGTGGGAGGGTCAGGCTACGTGCTGACGCACGGTTCAGTGCCAGCGTACGGGCCAAGAATAGGAAACGGCATAAGTTAGAGTGTAGGGCTGGTGGTGGGTTTCCGTTCCGGGCTAGGGTTAGGGTTAGGGAACGGCAAGGCTTAGGGCACAGGTGAGGGTATGGAAACGTGGGAGGGTCAGGCTACGTGCTGACGCATGGGTCAGTGCCAGCGTACGGGTCAGCAATAGGGTACGGCGTAATGTAAGGTGTAGGGCTGGTGGTGGGTTTCTATTCCGAGCTAGGGTTAGGGTTAGGGAACGGCAAGGCTTAGGGCACAGGTGAGGGTACGGAAACTTGGGAGGGTCAGGCTACATGCTGACGCACTGTTCAGTGCCAGCGTACGGGCCAGGAATAGGGTACGGCGTAAGGTAAGGTGTAGGGCTGGTGGTGGGTTTCTAATCCGGGCTAGGGTTAGGGTTAGGGAACGGCAAGTCTTAGGGCAAAGGAGAGGGTACGGAAACTTGGGAGGGTCAGGCTACGTGCTGACGCACGTTTCAGTGCCAGCGTACGGGCCAGGAATAGGGTACGGCGTAAGGTAAGGTGTACGGCTGGTGGTGGGTTTCCGTTCCGGGCTAGGGTTAGGGTTAGGGAACGGCAAGGCTTAGGGCACAGGTGAGGTTACAGAAACGTGGGACTGTCAGGCTACGTGCTGACGCACGTGTCAGTGCCAGCGTACGGGCCAGGTGTAGGCAACGGCGTAAGGTAAGATGTAGGGCTGGTGGTTGGTTTCCGTTCCAGGCTAGGGTTTGGGTAAGGGAACGGCAAGGCTTAGGGCACAGGTGAGGGTACCGAAACGTGGGAGGGTCAGGCTACATGCTGACGCACGGTACAGTGCCAGCGTACGGGCCAGGAATAAGTTACGGCGTAAGGTAAGGTGTAGGGCTGGTGGTGGGTTTCCGTTCGGGGCTAGGGTTAGGGTTAGGGAACGGCAAGGCTTAGGGCACAGGTGAGGGTACGGAAACGTGGGAGGGTCAGGCTACGTGCTGACGCACGGGTCAGTGCCAGCGTACGGGTCAGTAGCAGCGTACGGCGTAAGGTATGGTGTAGGGCTGGTGGTGGGTTACTATTCCGGGCTAGGGTTAGGGTTAGGGAATGGCAAGGCTTAGGGCACAGGTGAGGGTACGGAAACGTGGGAGCGTCAGGCTTCGTGCTGACGCACGTGTCAGTGCCAGCGTACGGGCCAGGAGTAGCAACGGCGTAAGGTAATGTGTAGGGCTGGTGGTTGGTTTCCGTTCCAGGCTAGGGTTAGGGTTAGGGAACGGCAAGGCTTAGGGCACAGGTGAGGGTACGGAAACGTGGGAGGGTCGGGCTATGAGCTGACGCACGGGTCAGTGCCAGCGTACGGGCCAAGAGTAGGCAACGGCGTAGGATAAAGTGTAGGGCTGGTGGTGGATTTGCGTTCTGGGCTAGGGTTAGGGTTAGGGAACGGCAAGGCTTAGGGCACAGTTCAGGGTACAGAAACGCGGGAGGGTAAGGCTATGTGCTGATGCACGGTTCAGTGCCAGAGTACAGGCCAGGAGTAGGCAACGGCATAGGGTAAGGTGTAGGGCTGGTGGTGGGTTTCCGTTCCGGGCTGGGGTTAGGGTTAGTGAACGGCAAGGCTTAGGGCACAGGTGAGGGTACGTAAACGTGGGAGGCTCAGGCTACGTGCTGACGCACGGGTCAATGCCAGCGTACGGGCGAGGAGTAGGCAACGTCATAAGGTATGGTTTAGGGCTGGTGGTGGGTTTCCGTTCCGGACTAGGGTTAGGGTTAGGGAACGGCAAGGCTTAGGGCACAGGTCAGGGTACGAAAACGCGTGAGGGTAAGGCTACGTGCTGATGCACGGTTCAGTGCCAGAGTACACGCCAGGAGTAGGCAACGGCGTAGGGTAAGGTGTAGGGCTGGTGGTGGGTTTCCGTTCCGGGCTAGGGTTAGGATTAGGGAACGGCAAGGCTTAAGGCACAGGTGAGGGGACATAAACGTGGGAGGGTCAGGCTACGTGCTGACGCACGGGTCAATGCCAGCGTACGGGCGAGGAGTAGGCAACGACGTAAGGTAAGGTGTACGGCTGGTGGTTGGTTTCCGTTCCAGGCTAGTTTTAGGGTTAGGGAATGGCAAGGCTTAGGGCACAGGTGAGGGTACGGAAACGTGGGAGGGTCAGGCTACGTGCTGACGCACGGTTCAGTGCCAGCGTACGGGCCAGGAATAGGGTACGGCGTAAGGTAAGGTGTAGGGCTGGTGGTGGTTTTCTAATCCTGGCTAGGGTTAGGGTTAGGGAACGGCAAGTCTTAGGGCAAAGGAGAGGGTACGGAAACGTGGGAGGGTCAGGCTACGTGCTGACGCACGGTTCAGTGCCAGCGTACGGGCCAGGAATAGGGTACGGCGTAAGGTAAGGTGTACGGCTGGTGGTGGGTTTCCGTTCCGGGCTAGGGTTAGGGTTAGGGAACGGCAAGGCTTAGGGCACAGGTGAAGTTACCGAAACGTGGGACGGTCAGGCTACGTGCTGACGCACGTGTCAGTGCCAGCATACGGGCCAGGGATAGGCAACGGCGTAAGGTAAGATGTAGGGCTGGTGGTTGGTTTCCGTTCCAGGCTAGGGTTAGGGTAAGGGAACGGCAAGGCTTAGGGCACAGGTGAGGGAACGGAAACGTGGGAGGGTCAGTCTACGTGCTGACGCACGGTTCAGTGCCAGCGTACGGGCCAGGAATAGGGAACGGCGTAAGGTAAGGTGTAGGGCTGGTGGTGGGTTTCCGTTCCGGGCTAGGGTTAGTGTTAGGGAACGGCAAGGCTTAGGGCACAGGTCAGGGTACGGAAACGCGGGAGGGTAAGGCTACAGGCTGATGCACGGGTCAGTACCAGAGTACAGGCCAGTAGTAGGCAACGGCGTAGGGTAAGGTTTTGCGCTGGTGGTGGGATTCCATTCCGGGCTAGGGTTAGGGTTAGGGAACCGCAGGGCTTAGCGCACAGGTGAGGGTACGGAGACGAGGGAGGGTCAGGCTACGTGCTGACGCACGGGTCAATGCCAGTGTACGGGCCAGGAGTAGGCAACGGCGCAGGATAAAGTGTAGGGCTGGTGGTGGATTTGCGTTCCAGGCTAGGGTAGGGTTAGGGAACGACAAGGCTTAGGGCTCAGGTGAGGGAACGGAAACGTGGGAGGGACAGGCTACGTGCTGACGCACGGTTCAGTGCCAGCGTACGGGCCAGGAATAGGGAACGGCGTAAGTTAAGGTGTAGGGCTGGTGGTGGGTTTCCTTTCCGGGATAGGGTTAGGGTTAGGGAACGGCAAGGCTTAGGGCACAGGTCAGGGTACGGAAACGCGGGAGGGTAAGGCTACGTGCTGATGCGCAGGTCAGTGCCAGAGTACACGCCAGTAGTAGGCAACGGCGTAGGGTAAGGTTTTGGGCTGGTGGTGGGTTTCCATTCTGGGCTAGTGTTAGGGTTAGGGAACCACAAGGCTTAGGGCACAGGTGAGGGTACGGAGACGTGGGTGCGTCAGGCTACGTGCTGACGCACGGGTCAATGCCAGCGTACGGGCCAGGAGTAGGCAACGGCGTAGGATAAAGTGTAGGGCTGGTGGTGGATTTGCGTTCCGGGCTAGGGTTAGGGTTAGGGAACGGTAAGGCTTAGGGCACAGGTGTGGGAACGGAAACGTGGGAGGGTCAGGCTACGTGCTGACGCACGGTTCAGTGCCAGCGTACGGGCCAGGAATAGGAAACGGCAAAATTTAGGGTTTAGGGCTGGTGGTGGGTTTCCGTTCAGGGCTAGGGTTAGGGTTAGGGAACGGCAAGGCTTAGGGCACAGGTGATGGTATGGAAACGTGGGAGGTTCAGGCTACGTGCTGACGCATGGGTCAGTGCCAGCGTACGGGTCAGCAGTAGGTTACGGCGTAATGTAAGGTGTAGGGTTGGTGGTGGGTTTCTATTCCGGGCAAGGGTTAGGGTTAGGGAACGGCAAGGCTTAGGGCACAGGTGAGGGTACGGAAACTTGGGAGGGTCAGGCTACATGCTGACGCACTGTTCAGTGCCAGCGTACGGGCCAGGAATAGGGTACGGCGTAAGGTAAGGTGTAGGTCTGGTGGTGGGTTTCTAATCCGGGCTAGGGTTAGGGTTAGGGAACGGCAAGTCTTAGGGCAAAGGAGAGGGTACGGAAACGTGGGAGGGTCAGGCTACGTGCTGACGCACGGTTCAGTGCCAGCGTACGGGCCAGGAATAGGGTACGGCGTAAGGTAAGGTGTACGGCTGGTGGTGGGTTTCCGTTCCGGGCTAGGGTTAGGGTTAGGGAACGGCAAGGCTTAGGGCACAGGTGAGGTTACAGAAACGTGGGACTGTCAGGCTACGTGCTGACGCACGGTTCAGTGCCAGCGTACGGGTCAGTAGCAGCGTACGGCGTAAGGTATGGTGTAGGGCTGGTGGTGGGTTACTATTCCGGGCTAGGGTTAGGGTTAGGGAATGGCAAGGCTTAGGGCACAGGTGAGGGTACGGAAACGTGGGAGGGTCAGGCTACGTGCTGACGCACGTGTCAGTGCCAGCGTACGGGCCAGGAGTAGGCAACGGCGTAAGGTAAGGTGTAGGGCTGGTGGTTGGTTTCCGTACCAGGCTAGGGTTAGGGTTAGGGAACGGCAAGGCTTAGGGCACAGGTGAGAGTACGGAAACGTGGGAGGGTCGGGCTATGTGCTGACGCACGGGTCAGTGCCAGCGTACGGGCCAGGAGTAGGCAACGGCCTAGGATAAAGTGTAGGGCTGGTGGTGGATTTGCGTTCTGGGCTAGTGTTAGGGTTAGGGAACGGCAAGGCTTAGGGCACAGGTCAGGGTACAGAAACGCGGGAGGGTAAGGCTATGTGCTGATGCACGGTTCAGTGCCAGAGTACAGGCCAGGAGTACGCAACGGCATAGGGTAAGGTGTAGGGCTGGTGGTGGGTTTCCGTTCCGGGCTAGGGTTAGGGTTAGGGAACGCCAAGGCTTAGGGCACAGGTGAGGGTACGTAAACGTGGGAGGGTCAGGCTACGTGCTGATGCACGGGTCAAAGAGAGCGTACGGGCGAGGAGTAGGCAACGGCGTAAGGTAAGGTTTAGGGCTGGTGGTGGGTTTCCGTTCCGGACTAGGGTTAGGGTTAGGGAACGGCAAGGATTAGGGCACAGGTCAGGGTACGGAAACGCGTGAGGGTAAGGCTACGTGCTGATGCACGGTTCAGTGCCAGAGTACAGGCCAGGAGTAGGCAACGGCGTAGGGTAAGGTGTAGGGCTGGTGGTGGGTTTCCGTTCCGGGCTAGGGTTAGAATTAGGGAACGGCAAGGCTTAGGGCACAGGTGAGGGTACGTAAACGTGGGAGGGTCAGGCTACGTGCTGACGCACGGGTCAATGCCAGCGTACGGGCGAGGAGTAGGCAACGACGTAAGGTAAGGTGTACGGCTGGTGGTTGGTTTCCGTTCCAGGCTAGGGTTAGGGTTAGGGAATGGCAAGGCTTAGGGCACAGGTGAGGGTACGGAAACGTGGGAGGGTCAGGCTACGTGCTGACGCACGGTTCAGTGCCAGCGTACGGGCCAGGAATAGGGTACGGCGTAAGGTAAGGTGTAGGGCTGGTGGTGGTTTTCTAATCCTGGCTAGGGTTAGGGTTAGGGAACGGCAAGTCTTAGGGCAAAGGAGAGGGTACGGAAACGTGGGAGGGTCAGGCTACGTGCTGACGCACGGTTCAGTGCCAGCGTACGGGCCAGGAATAGGGTACGGCGTAAGGTAAGGTGTACGGCTGGTGGTGGGTTTCCGTTCCGGGCTAGGGTTAGGGTTAGGGAACGGCAAGGCTTAGGGCACAGGTGAAGTTACCGAAACGTGGGACGGTCAGGCTACGTGCTGACGCACGTGTCAGTGCCAGCGTATGGGCCAGGGGTAGGCAACGGCGTAAGGTAAGATGTAGGGCTGGTGGTTGGTTTCCGTTCCAGGCTAGGGTTAGGGTAAGGGAACGGCAAGGCTTAGGGCACAGGTGAGGGTACCGAAACGTGGGAGGGTCAGGCTACATGCTGACGCACGGTTCAGTGCCAGCGTATGGGCCAGGAATAAGTTACGGCGTAAGGTAAGGTGTAGGGCTGGTGGTGGGTTTCCGTTCGGGGCTAGGGTTAGGGTTAGGGAACGGCAAGGCTTAGGGCACAGGTGAGGGTACGGAAACGTGGGAGGGTCAGGCTACGTGTTGACGCACGGGTCAGTGCCAGCGTACGGGTCAGTTGCAGCGTAAGGCGTAAGGTATGGTGTAGGGCTGGTGGTGGGTTACTATTCCGGGCTAGGGTTAGGGTTAGAAAATGGCAAGGCTTAGGGCACAGGTGAGGGTACGGAAACGTGGGAGGGTCAGGCTACGTGCTGACGCACGTGTCAGTGCCAGCGTACGGGCCAGGAGTAGGCAACGGCGTAAGGTAAGGTGTAGGGCTGGTGGTTGGTTTCCGTACCAGGCTAGGGTTAGGGTTAGGGAACGGCAAGGCTTAGGGCACAGGTGAGGGTACGGAAACGTTGGAGGGTCAGGCTACGTGCTGACGCATGGGTCAGTGCCAGCGTACGGGTCAGCAGTAGGGTACGGCGTAATGTAAGGTGTAGGGCTGGTGGTGGGTTTCTATTCCGGGCTAGGTTTAGGGTTAGGGAACGGCAAGGCTTAGGGCACAGGTGAGGGTACGGAAACTTGGGAGGGTCAGGCTACACGCTGACGCACTGTTCAGTGCCAGCGTACGGGCCAGGAATAGGGTACGGCGTAAGGTAAGGTGTAGGGCTGGTGGTGGGTTTCTAATTCGGCATTGGGTTAGGGTTAGGGAACGGCAAGTCTTAGGGCACAGGTGAGGGTACGGAAACGTGGGACGGTCGGGCTATGTGCTGACGCACGGGTCAGTGCCAGCGTACGGGCCAGGAGTAGGCAACGGCGTAGGATAAAGTGTAGGGCTGGTGGTGGATTTGCGTTCTGGACTAGGGTTAGGGTTAGGGAACGGCAAGGCTTAGGGCACAGGTCAGGGTACAGAAACGCGGGAGGATAAGGCTATGTGCTGATGCACGGTTCAGTCCCAGAGTACAGGCCAGGAGTAGGCAACGGCATAGGGTAAGGTGTAGGGCTGGTGGTGGGTTTCCGTTCCGGGCTAGGGTTAGGGTCAGGGAACGGCAAGGTTTAGGGCACAGGTGAGGGTACGGAAACGTGGGAGGGTCAGGCTACGTGCTGACGCACGTGTCAGTGCCAGCGTACGGGTCAGTTGCAGCGTACGGCATAAGGTATGGTGTAGGGCTGGTGGTGGGTTACTATTCCGGGCTAGGGTTAGGGTTAGGGAATGGCAAGGCTTAGGGCACAGGTGATGGTACGGAAACGTGGGAGGGTCAGGCTACGTGCTGACGCACGTGTCAGTGCCAGCGTACGGGCCAGGAGTAGTCAACGGCGTAAGGTAAGGTGTACGGCAGGTAGTTGTTTTCCGTTCCAGGCTAGGGTTAGGGTTAGGGAAAGGCAAGGCTTAGGGCACAGGTGAGGGTACGGAAAAGTGGGAGGGTCAGGCTATGTGCTGACGCACGGTTCAGTGCCAGCATACGGGCCAGGAATAGGGAAAGGCGTAAGGTAAGGTGTAGGGCTGGTGGTGGGTTTCTAATCCGGGCTAGGTTTAGGGTTAGGGAACGGCAAGGCTTAGGGCACAGGTGAGGGTACGGAAACTTGGGAGGGTCAGGCTACATGCTGACGCAATGTTCAGTGCCAGCGTACGGGCCAGGAATAGGGTACGGCGTAAGGTAAGGTGTAGGGCTGGTGGTGGGTTTCTAATCCAGGCTAGGTTTAGGGTTAGGGAACGGCAAATCTTAGGGCAAAGGAGACGGTACGGAAACGTGGGAGGGTCAGGCTACATGCTGACGCACGGTTCAGTGCCAGCGTACGGGCCAGGAATAGGGTACGTCGTAAGGTAAGGTGTACGGCTGGTGGTGGGTTTCCGTTCCGGGCTAGGGTTAGGGTTAGGGAACGGCAAGGCTTAGGGCACATGTGAGGTTACAGAAACGTGGGACGGTCAGGCTACGTGCTGACGCATGTGTCAATGCCAGCATACGGGCGAGGAGTAGGCAACGGCGTAAGGTAAGGTGTACGGCTGGTGGTTGGTTTCCGTTCCAGGCTAAGGTTAGTGTTAGGGAACGGCAAGGCTTAGGGCACAGGTGATGGTACGGAAACGTGGGAGGGTCAGGCTACGTGCTGACGCACGGTTCAGTGCCAGCATACGGGCCAGGAATAGTGAACGGCGTAAGGTAAGGTGTAGGGCTGGTGGTGGGTTTCCGTTCCAGGCTAGGGTTAGGGTTAGGGAATGGCAAGGCTTAGGGCACAGGTCAGGGTACGGAAACGCGGGAGGGTAAGGCTACGTGCTGATGCACGGGTCAGTACCAGAGTACAGGCCAGTAGTAGGCAACGGCGTAGGGTAAGGTTTTGGGCTGGTGGTGGGATTCCATTCCGGGCTAGGGTTAGGTTTAGGGAACCGCAGGGCTTAGCGCACAGGTGAGGGTACGGAGACGAGGGAGGGTCAGGCTACGTGCTGACGCACGGGTCAATGCCAGCGTACGGGCCAGGAGTAGGCAACGGCGTAAGGTAAGGTGTAGGGCTGGTGGTTGGTTTCTGTTCCAGGCTAGGGTTAGGGTTAGGGAACGGCAAGGCTTAGGGCACAGGTGAGGGTACGGAAACGTTGGAGGGTCGGGCTATGTGCTGATGCACGGGTCAGTGCCAGCGTACGGGCCAGGAGTAGGCAACGGCGTAGGATAAAGTGTAGGGCTGGTGATGGATTTGCGTTCCGGGCTAGGGTTAGGGTTAGGGAACGGCAGGCTTAGGGCTCAGGTGAGGGAACGGAAACGTGGGAGGGTCAGGCTACGTGCTGATGCACGGTTCAGTGCCAGCGTACGGGCCAGGAATAGGGAACGGCGTAAGTTAAGGTGTAGGGCTGGTGGTGGGTTTCCGTTCCGGGCTAGGTTTAGGGTTAGGGAACGGCAAGGCTTAGGGTACAGGTCAGGGTACGGAAACGCGGGAGGGTAAGTCTACGTGCTGATGCGCAGGTCAGTGCCAGAGTACACGCCAGTAGTAGGCAACGGCGTAGGGTAAGGTTTTGGGATGGTGGTGGGTTTCAATTCCGGGCTAGTGTTAGGGTTAGGGAACCGAAAGACTTAGGGCACAGGTGAGGGTACGGAGACGTGGGTGGGTCAGGCTACGTGCTGACGCACGTGTCAATGCCAGCGTACGGGCCAAGAGTAGGCAACGGCGTAAGGTATGGTGTAGGGCTTGTGGTTGGTTTCCGTTCGGGGCTAGGGTTAGGGTTAGGGAACGGCAAGGCTTAGGGCACAGGTGAGGGTACGGAAACTTGGGAGGGTCAGGCTACATGCTGACGCACTGTTCAGTGCCAGCGTACGGGCCAGGAATAGGGTACGGCGTAAGGTAAGGTTTAGGGCTGGTGGTGGGTTTCTAATCCGGGCTAAGGTTAGGGTTAGGGAACGGCAAGTCTTAGGGCAAAGGAGAGGGTACGGAAACGTGGGAGGGTCAGGCTACGTGCTGACGCACGGTTCAGTGCCAGCGTACGGGCCAGGAATAGGGTACGGCGTAAGGTAAGGTGTACGGCTGGTGGTGGGTTTCCGTTCCGGGCTAGGGTTAGGGTTAGGGAACGGCAAGGCTTAGGGCACAGGTGAGGTTACAGAAACGTGGGACTGTCAGGCTACGTGCTGATGCACGTGTCAGTGCCAGCGTACGGGCCAGGTGTAGGCAACGGCGTAAGTTAAGATGTAGGGCTGGTGGTTGGTTTCCGTTCCAGGCTAGGGTTAGGGTAAGGGAACGGCATGGCTTAGGGAACAGGTGAGGGTACCGAAACGTGGGAGGGTCAGGCTACATGCTGACGCACGGTTCAGTGCCAGCGTACGGGCCAGGAATAAGTTACGGTGTAAGGTAAGGTGTAGGGCTGATGGTGTGTTTCCGTTCCGGGCTAGGGTTATGGTTAGGGAACGGCAAGGCTTAGGGCACAAGTGAGGGTACTGAAACGTGGGAGGGTCAGGCTACGTGCTGACGCATGCGTCAGTGCCAGCGTACGGGCCAGGAGTAAGGTACGGCGTAAGGTAAAGTGTAGCGCTTGTGGTTGATTTCCTTTCCAGGCTAGGTTTAGGGTTAGGGAACGGCAAGGCTTAGGGCACAGGTGAGGGTACAGAAACGTGAGAGGGACGGGCTACCTGCTGACGCACGGTTCAGTGCCAGCGTACGGAACAGGAGTAGGCAACGGCATAGGATACAGTGTAGGGCTGGTGGTGGATTTGCGTTCAGGGCTAGGGTTAGGGTTAGGGAACGGCAAGGCTTAGGGCACAGGTGAGGGTATGGAAACGTGGGAGGGTCAGGCTACGTTCTGACGCATGGGTCAGTGCCAGCGTACGGGTCAGGAGTAGGGTACGGCGTAATGTAAGGTGTAGGGCTGGTGGTGGGTTTCCGTTTCGGGCTAGGGTTAGGGTTAGGGAACGGCTAGGCTTAGGGCACAGGTGAGGGTACGGAAACTTGGGAGGCTCAGGCTACATGCTGACGCAATGTTCAGTGCCAGCGTACGGGCCAGGAGTAGGGTACAGCGTAAGGTAAGGTGTAGGGATGGTGGTGGGTTTCTAATCCGGGCTAGGGTTAGGGTTAGGGAACGGCAAGTCTTAGGGCAAAGGAGAGGGTACGGAAACTTGGGAGGGTCAGGCTACATGCTGACGCACGGTTCAGTGCCAGCGTACGGGCCAGGAATAGGGTACGGCGTAAGGTAAGGTGTACGGCTGGTGGTGGGTTTCCGTTCCGGGCTAGGGTTAGGGTTAGGGAACGGCAAGGCTTAGGGCACAGGTGAGGTTACAGAAACGTGGGATGGTCAGGCTACGTGCTGACGCATGTGTCAATGCCAGCATACGGGCGAGGAGTAGGCAACGGCGTAAGGTAAGGTGTACGGCTGGTGGTTGGTTTCCGTTCCAGGCTAGGGTTAGGGTTAGGGAACGGCAAGGCTTTGGGCACAGGTGATGGTACGGAAACGTGGGAGGGTCAGGCTACGTGCTGACGCACGGTTCAGTGCCAGCGTACGGGCCAGGAATAGGGAACGGCGTAAGGTAAGGTGTAGGGCTGGTGGTGGGTTTCCTTTCCGGGCTAGGGTTAGGGTTAGGGAACGGCAAGGCTTAGGGCACAGGTCAGGGTACGGAAACGCGGGAGGGTAATGCTACGTGCTGATGCACGGGTCAGTGCCAGAGTACGGGCCAGTAGTAGGCAACGGCGTAGGGTAAGGTTTTGGGCTGGTGGTGGGATTCCATTCCGGGCTAGGGTTAGGGTTAGGGAACCGCAGGGCTTAGGGCACAGGTGAGGGTACGGAGACGAGGGAGGGTCAGGCTACGTGCTGACGCACGAGTCACTGCCAGCGTACGGACCAGGAGTAGGCAACGGCGTAAGGTAAGGTGTAGGGCTGGTGGTTGGTTTCTGTTCCAGGCTAGGGTTAGGGTTAGGGAACGGCAAGGCTTAGGGCACAGGTGAGGGTACGGAAACGTTGGAGGGTCGGGCTACTTGCTGATGCACGGGTCAGTGCCAGCGTACGGGACAGGAGTAGGCAACGGCGTAGGATAAAGTGTAGGGCTGGTGGTGGATTTGCGTTCCGGGCTAGGGTTAGGGTTAGGGAAAGGCAAGGCTTAGGGCTCAGGTGAGGGAACGGAAACGTGGGAGGGTCAGGCTACGTGCTGACGCACGGTTCAGTGCCAGCGTACGGGCCAGGAATAGGGAACGGCATAAGTTAAAGTGTAGGGCTGGTGGTGGGTTTCCGTTCCGGGCTAGGGTTAGTGTTAGGGAACAGCAAGGCTTAGGGCACAGGTGAGGGTACGTAAACGTGGGAGGGTCAGGGTACGTGCTGACGCACGGGTCAATGCCAGCGTACGGGCGAGTAGTAGGCAACGGCGTAAGGTAAGGTGTACGGCAGGTGGTTGTTTTCCGTTCCAGGCTAGGGTTAGGGTTAGGGAACGGCAAGGCTTAGGACACAGGTGAGGGTACGGAAAAGTGGGAGGGTCAGGCTACGTGCTGACGCACGGTTCAGTGCCAATATACGGGCCAGGAATAGGGAAAGTCGTAAGGTAAGGTATAGGGCTGGTGGTGGATTTCCGTTCCGGGCTAGGGTTAGGGTTAGGGAACGGCAAGGCTTCGGGCACAGGTCAGTGTACGGAAACGCGTGAGGGTAAGGTCACGTGCTAATGCACGGGTCAGTGCCGGATTACAGGCCAGTAGTAGGCAACGGCGTAAGGTATGGTGTAGGGCTGGTGGTTGGTTTCCGTTCCAGGCTAGGGTTAGTGTTAGGGAACGGCAAGGCTTAGGGCACAGGTGAGGGTACGGAAACGTGGGAGGGTCGGGCTACGTGCTGACGCACTGGTCAGTGCCTGCGTACGGGCCAGGAATAAGTTACGGCGTAAGGTAAGGTGTAGGGCTGGTGGTGGGTTTCCATTCGGGGCTAGGGTTAGGGTTAGGGAACGGCAAGGCTTAGGGCACAGGTGAGGGTACGGAAACGTGGGAGGGTCAGGCTACGTGCTGACGCACGGGTCAGTGCCAGCGTGCGGGTCAGTAGCAGCGTACGGCGTAAGGTATGGTGTAGGGCTGGTGGTGGGTTACCATTCCGGGCTAGGGTTAGGGTTAGGGAATGGCAAGGCTTAGGGCACAGGTGAGGGTACGGAAACGTGGGAGGGTCAGGCTATGTGCTGACGCACGGGTCAGTGCCAGCGTACGGGCCAGGAGTAGGCAACGGCGTAAGGTAAGGTGTAGGGCTGGTGGTTGGTTTCTGTTCCAGGCTAGGGTTAGGGTTAGGGAACGGCAAGGCTTAGGGCACAGGTGAGGGTATGGAAACGTGGGAGGGTCGGGCTACGTGCTGACGCATGTGTCAGTGCCAGCGTACGGGCCAGGAGTAGGCAACGGCGTAGGATAAAGTGTAGGGCTGGTGGTGGGTTTCCGTTCCGGGCTAGGGTTAGGGTTAGGGAACGGCAAGCCTTAGGGCACAGGTGAGGGTACGGAAACGTGGGAGGGTCAGGCTACATGCTGACGCACTGTTCAGTGCCAGCGTACGGGCCAGGAATAGGGTACGGCGTAAGGTAAGGTGTAGGGCTGGTGGTAGGTTTCTAATCCGGGCTAGGGTTAGGGTTAGGGAACGGCAAGTCTTAGGGCAAAGGAGAGGTTACGGAAACGTGGGAGGGTCAGGCTACGTGCTGACCCACGGTTCAGTGCCAGCGTACGGGCCAGGAATAGGGTACGGCGTAAGGTAAGGTGTACGGCTGGTGGTGGGTTTCCGTTCCGGGCTAGGGTTAGGGTTAGGGAACGGCAAGGCTTAGGGCACAGGTGAGGGTACGTAAACGTGGGAGGGTCAGGCTACGTGCTGACGCACGGGTCAATGCCAGCGTACGGGCCAGGTGTAGGCAACGGCGTAAGGTAAGATGTAGGGCTGGTGGTTGGTTTCCGTTCCAGGCTAGGGTTAGGGTAAGGGAACGGCAAGGCTTAGGGCACAGGTGAGGGTACGTAAACGTGGGAGGGTCAGGCTACGTGCTGACGCACGGGTCAATGCCAGCGTACGGGCGAGGAGTAGGCAACGGCGTAAGGTAAGGTTTAGGGCTGGTGGTGGGTTTCCGTTCCGGACTAGGGTTAGGGTTAGGGAACGGCAAGGCTTAGGGCACAGGTCAGGGTACGGAAACGCGTGAGGGTAAGGCTACGTGCTGAAGCACGGTTCAGTGCCAGAGTACAGGCCAGGATAGGCAACGGCGTAGGGTAAGGTGTAGGGCTGGTGGTGGGTTTCCGTTCCGGGCTAGGGTTAGGGTTAGGGAACGGCAAGGCTTAGGGCACAGGTGAGGGTACGGAAACGTGGGAGGGTCAGGCTACGTGCTGACGCACGGTTCAGTGCCAGCGTACGGGCCAGGAATAGGGTACGGCGTAAGGTAAGGTGTAGGGCTGGTGGTGGGTTTCTAATCCGGGCTAGGGTTAGGGTTAGGGAACGGCAAGTCTTAGGGCAAAGGAGAGGGTACGGAAACGTGGGAGGGTCAGGCTACGTGCTGACGCACGGTTCAGTGCCAGCGTACGGTCCTGGAATAGGGTACGGCGTAAGGTAAGGTGTACGGCTGGTGGTGGGTTTCCGTTCCGGGCTAGGGTTAGGGTTAGGGAACGGCAAGGCTTAGGGCACAGGTGAAGTTACAGAAACGTGGGACGGTCAGGCTACGTGCTGACGCACGTGTCAGTGCCAGCGTACGGGCCAGGGGTAGGCAACGGCGTAAGGTAAGATGTAGGGCTGGTGGTGGGTTTCCGTTCCAGGCTGGGGTTAGGGGAAGGGAACGGCAAGGCTTAGGGCACAGGTCAGGGTACGGAAACGCGGGAGGGTAAGGCTACGTGCTGATGCACGGGTCAGTACCAGAGTACAGGCCAGTAGTAGGCAACGGCGTCGGGTAAGGTTTTGGGCTGGTGGTGGGATTCCTTTTCGGGCTAGGGTTAGGGTTAGGGATCCGCAGTGCTTAGCGCACAGGTGAGGGTACGGAGACGAGCGAGGGTCAGGCTACGTGCTGACGCACGGGTCAATGCCAGCGTACGGGCCAGGAGTAGGCAACGGCGTAAGGTAAGGTGTAGGGCTGGTGGTTGGTTTCTGTTCCAGGCTAGGGTTAGGGTTAGGGAACGGCAAGGCTTAGGGCACAGGTGAGGGTACGGAAACGTTGGAGGGTCGGGCTACGTGCTGATGCACGGGTCAGTGCCAGCGTACGGGCCAGGAGTAGGCAACGGCGTAGGATAAAGTGTAGGGCTGGTGGTGGATTTGCGTTCCGGGCTAGGGTTAGGGTTAGGGAATGGCAAGGCTTAGGGCACAGGTGAGGGTACGGAAACGTGGGACGTTCAGGCTACGTGCTGACGCACGTGTCAGTGCCAGCGTACGGGCCAGGGGTAGGCAACGGCGTAAGGTATGATGTAGGGCTGGTGGTTGGTTTCCGTTTCAGGTTAGGGTTAGGGTAATGGAACGGCAAGGCTTAGGGCACAGGTGAGGGTACCGAAACGTGGGAGGGTCAGGCTACATGCTGACGCACGGTTCAGTGCCAGCGTATGGGCCAGGAATAAGTTACGGCGTAAGGTAAGGTGTAGGGCTGGTGGTGGTTTTCCATTCGGGGCTAGGGTTAGGGTTAGGGAACGGCAAGGCTTAGGGCACAGGTGAAGGTACGGAAACGTGGGAGGGTCAGGCTACGTGCTGACGCACGGGTCAGTGCCAGCGTGCGGGTCAGTAGCAGCGTACGGCGTAAGGTATGGTGTAGGGCTGGTGGTGGGTTACTATTCCGGGCTAGGGTTAGGGTTAGGGAATGGCAAGGCTTAGGGCACAGGTGAGGGTACGGAAACGTGGGAGGGTCAGGCTATGTGCTGACGCACGGGTCAGTGCCAGCGTACGGGCCAGGAGTAGGCAACGGCGTAAGGTAAGGTGTAGGGGTGGTGGTTGGTTTCCGTTCCAGGCTAGGGTTAGGGTTAGGGAACGGCAAGGCTTAGGGCACAGGTGAGGGTACGGAAACGTGGGAGGGTCGGGCTACGTGCTGACGCACGGGTCAGTGCCAGCGTACGGGCCAGGAGTAGGCAACGGCGTAGGATAAAGTGTAGGGCTGGTGGTGGATTTGCGTTCTGGGCTAGGGTTAGGGTTAGGGAACGGCAAGGCTTAGGGCACAGGTGAGGGTACGTAAACGTGGGAGGGTAAGGCTACGTGCTGATGCACGGTTCAGTGCCAGCGTACGGGCCAGGAATAGGGTACGGCGTAAGGTAAGGTGTAGGGCTGGTGGTGGGTTTCTATTCCGGGCTAGGGTTAGGGTTAGGGAACGGCAAGGCTTAGGGCACAGGTGAGGGTACGGAAACTTGGGAGGGTCAGGCTACATGCTGACGCAATGTTCAGTGCCAGCGTACGGGCCAGGAATAGGGTACGGCGTAAGGTAAGGTGTAGGGCTGGTGGTGGGTTTCTAATCCGGGCTAGGGTTAGGGTTAGGGAACGGCAAGTCTTAGGGCAAAGGAGACGGTACGGAAACGTGGGAGGGTCAGGCTACATGCTGACGCACGGTTCAGTGCCAGCGTACGGGCCAGGAATAGGGTACGGCGTAAGGTAAGGTGTACGGCTGGTGGTGGGTTTCCGTTCCGGGCTAGGGTTAGGGTTAGGGAACGGCAAGGCTTAGGGCACAGGTGAGGTTACAGAAACGTGGGACGGTCAGGCTACGTGCTGACGCATGTGTCAATGCCAGCATACGGGCGAGGAGTAGGCAACGGCGTAAGGTAAGGTGTACGGCTGGTGGTTGGTTTCCGTTCCAGGCTAAAGTTAGGGTAAGGGAACGGCAAGGCTTAGGGCACAGGTGATGGTACGGAAACGTGGGAGGGTCAGGCTACGTGCTGACGCACGGTTCAGTGCCAGCATACGGGCCAGAAATAGGGAACGGCGTAAGGTAAGGTGTAGGGCTGGTGGTGGGTTTCCGTTCCGGGCTAGGGTTAGGGTTAGGGAACGGCAAGGCTTAGGGCACAGGTCAGGGTACGGAAACGCGGGAGGGTAAGGCTACGTGCTGATGCACGGGTCAGTACCAGAGTACAGGCCAGTAGTAGGCAACGGCGTAGGGTAAAGTTTTGGGCTGGTGGTGGGATTCCATTCCGGGCTAGGGTTAGGGTTAGGGAACCGCAGGGCTTAGCGCACAGGTGAGGGTACGGAGACGAGGGCGGGTCAGGCTACGTGCTGACGCACGGGTCAATGCCAGCGTACGGGCCAGGAGTAGGCAACGGCGTAAGGTAAGGTGTAGGGCTGGTGGTTGGTTTCTGTTCCAGGCTAGGGTTAGGGTTAGGGAACGGCAAGGCTTAGGGCACAGGTGAGAGTACAGAAACGTTGGAGGGTCGGGCTACGTGCTGATGCACGTGTCATTGCCAGCGTACGGGCCAGGAGTAGGCAACGGCGTAGGATAAAGTGTAGGGCTGGTGGTGGATTTGCGTTCCGGGCTAGGGTTAGGGTTAGCGAACGGCAAGGCTTAGGGCATAGGTGAGGGTATGGAAACGTGGGAGGGACAGGCTACGTGCTGACGCACGGGTCAGAGCCAGCGTACGGGTCAGGAGTAGGGTACGGCGTAATGTAAGGTGTAGGGCTGGTGGTGGGTTTCTATTCCGGGCTAGGGTTAGGGTTAGGGAACGGCAAGGCTTAGGGCACAGGTGAGGGTACGGAAACTTGGGAGGGTCAGGCTACATGCTGACGCAATGTTCAGTGCCAGCGTACGGGCCAGGAATAGGGTACGGCGTAAGGTAAGGTGTAGGGCTGGTGGTGGGTTTCTAATCCGGGCTAGGGTTAGGGTTAGGGAACGGCAAGTCTTAGGGCAAAGGAGACGGTACGGAAACGTGGGAGGGTCAGGCTACATGCTGACGCACGGTTCAGTGCCAGCGTACGGGCCAGGAATAGGGTACGGCGTAAGGTAAGGTGTACGGCTGGTGGTGGGTTTCCGTTCCGGGCTAGGGTTAGGGTTAGGGAACGGCAAGGCTTAGGGCACAGGTGAGGTTACAGAAACGTGGGACGGTCAGGCTACGTGCTGACGCATGTGTCAATGCCAGCATACGGGCGAGGAGTAGGCAACGGCGTAAGGTAAGGTGTACGGCTGGTGGTTGGTTTCCGTTCCAGGCTAAGGTTAGGGTAAGGGAACGGCAAGGCTTAGGGCACAGGTGATGGTACGGAAACGTGGGAGGGTCAGGCTACGTGCTGACGCACGGTTCAGTGCCAGCATACGGGCCAGAAATAGGGAACGGCGTAAGGTAAGGTGTAGGGCTGGTGGTGGGTTTCCGTTCCGGGCTAGGGTTAGGGTTAGGGAACGGCAAGGCTTAGGGCACAGGTCAGGGTACGGAAACGCGGGAGGGTAAGGCTACGTGCTGATGCACGGGTCAGTACCAGAGTACAGGCCAGTAGTAGGCAACGGCGTAGGGTAAAGTTTTGGGCTGGTGGTGGGATTCCATTCCGGGCTAGGGTTAGGGTTAGGGAACCGCAGGGCTTAGCGCACAGGTGAGGGTACGGAGACGAGGGCGGGTCAGGCTACGTGCTGACGCACGGGTCAATGCCAGCGTACGGGCCAGGAGTAGGCAACGGCGTAAGGTAAGGTGTAGGGCTGGTGGTTGGTTTCTGTTCCAGGCTAGGGTTAGGGTTAGGGAACGGCAAGGCTTAGGGCACAGGTGAGAGTACAGAAACGTTGGAGGGTCGGGCTACGTGCTGATGCACGTGTCATTGCCAGCGTACGGGCCAGGAGTAGGCAACGGCGTAGGATAAAGTGTAGGGCTGGTGGTGGATTTGCGTTCCGGGCTAGGGTTAGGGTTAGCGAACGGCAAGGCTTAGGGCATAGGTGAGGGTATGGAAACGTGGGAGGGACAGGCTACGTGCTGACGCACGGGTCAGAGCCAGCGTACGGGTCAGGAGTAGGGTACGGCGTAATGTAAGGTGTAGGGCTGGTGGTGGGTTTCTATTCCGGGCTAGGGTTAGGGTTAGGGAACGGCAAGGCTTAGGGCACAGGTGAGGGTACGGAAACTTGGGAGCGTCAGGCTACATGCTGACGCAATGTTCAGTGCCAGCGTACGGGCCAGGAATAGGGTACGGCGTAAGGTAAGGAGTAGGGCTGGTGGTGGGTTTCTAATCCGGGCTAGGGTTAGGGTAAGGGAACGGCAAGGCTTAGGGCACGGGTGAGGGTATGGAAACGTGGGAGGGTCAGGCTTCGTGCTGACGCATGGGTCAGTGCCAGCGTACGGGTCAGCAGTAGGGTACGGCGTAATGTAAGGTGTAGGGCTGGTGGTGGGTTTCTATTCCGGGCTAGGTTTAGGGTTAGGGAACGGCAAGGCTTAGGGCACAGGTGAGGGTACGGAAACTTGGGAGGGTCAGGCTACATGCTGACGCACTGTTCAGTGCCAGCGTACGGGCCAGGAATAGGGTACGGCGTAAGGTAAGGTGTAGGGCTGGTGGTGGGTTTCTAATCCGGGCTAGGGTTAGGGTTAGGGAACGGCAAGTCTTAGGGCAAAGGAGAGGGTACGGAAACTTGGGAGGGTCAGGCTACGTGCTGACGCACGTTTCAGTGCCAGCGTACGGGCCAGGAATAGGGTACGGCGTAAGGTAAGGTGTACGGCTGGTGGTGGGTTTCCGTTCCGGGCTAGGGTTAGGGTTAGGGAACGGCAAGGCTTAGGGCACAGTTGAGTGTACGTAAACGTGGGAGGGTCAGGCTACGTGCTGACGCACGGGTCAATGCCAGCGTACGGGCGAGAAGTAGGCAACGGCGTAAGGTAAGGTTTAGGGCTGGTGGTGGGTTTCCGTTCCGGACTGGGGTTAGGGTTAGGGAACGGCAAGGCTTAGGGCACAGGTCAGAGTACGGAAACGCGTGAAGGTAAGGCTACGTGCTGATGCACGGTTCAGTGCCAGAGTACAGGCCAGGAGTAGGCAACGGCGTAGGGTAAGGTGTAGGGCTGGTGGTGGGTTTCCGTTCAGGGCTAGGGTTAGGGTTAGGGAACGGCAAGGCTTAGGGCACAGGTGAGGTACGTAAACGTGGGAGGGTCAGGCTACGTGCTGACGCACGGGTCAATGCCAGCGTACGGGCGAGGTGTAGGCAACGACGTAAGGTGAGGTGTACGGCTGGTGGTTGGTTTCCGTTCCAGGCTAGGGTTAGGGTTAGGGAATGGCACGGCTTAGGGCACAGGTGTGGGTACGGAA
The DNA here is from genome assembly GCF_964165515.1 of Mesoplodon bidens. Classification (NCBI taxonomy): domain Eukaryota; kingdom Metazoa; phylum Chordata; class Mammalia; order Artiodactyla; family Ziphiidae; genus Mesoplodon; species Mesoplodon bidens. The sequence goes on along the minus strand of NW_027672568.1, from coordinate 416,361 downwards.
ACGTAGGAGGGTCAGGCTACGTGCTGACGCACGGTTCAGTGCCAGCGTACGGGCCAGGAATAGGGTACGGCATAAGGTAAGGTGTAGGGCTGTTGGTGGGTTTCTAATCCGGGCTAGGGTTAGGGTTAGGGAACGGCAAGTCTTAGGGCAAAGGAGAGGATACGGAAACGTGGGAGGGTCAGGCTACGTGCTGACGCACGGTTCAGTGCCAGCGTACGGGCCAGGAATAGGGTACGGCGTAAGGTAAGGTGTACGGTTGGTGGTGGGTTTCCGTTCCGGGCTAGGGTTAGGGTTAGGGAACGGCAAGGCTTAGGGCACAGGTGAGGTTACAGAAACGTGGGACGGTCAGGCTACGTGCTGACGCACGTGTCAGTGCCAGCGTACGGGCCAGGGGTAGGCATCGGCGTAAGGTAAGATGTAGGGCTGGTGGTTGGTTTCCGTTCCAGGCTAGGGTTAGGGTAAGGGAACGGCAAGGCTTAGGGCACAGGTGAGGGTACCGAAACGTGGGAGGGTCAGGCTACATGCTGACGCACGGTTCAGTGCCTGCGTATGGGCCAGGAATAAGTTACGGCGTAAGGTAAGGTGTAGGGCTGGTGGTGGGTTTCCGTTTGGGCCTGGGTTAGGGTTAGGGAACGGCAAGGCTTAGGGCACAGGTGAGGGTACGGAAACGTGGGAGGGTCCGGCTACGTGCTGACGCACGGGTCAGTGCCAGCGTACGGGTCAGTAGCAGCGTACGGCGTAAGGTATGGTGTAGGGCTGGTGGTGGGTTTCTATTCCGGGCTAGGGTTAGGGTTAGGGAATGGCAAGGCTTAGGGCACAGGTGAGGGTACGGAAACGTGGGAGGGTCAGGCTATGTGCTGACGCACGGGTCAGTGCCAGCGTACGGGCCAGGAGTAGGCAACGGCGTAAGGTAAGGTGTAGGGCTGGTGGTTGGTTTCCGTTCCAGGCTAGGGTTAGGGTTAGGGAACGGCAAGGCTTAGGGCAGAGGTGAGGGTACGGAAACGTGGGAGGGTCGGGCTACGTGCTGACGCACGGGTCAGTGCCAGCGTACGGGCCAGGAGTAGGCAACGGCGTAGGATAAAGTGTAGGGCTGGTGGTGGATTTGAGTTCTGGGCTAGGGTTAGGGTTAGGGAACGGCAAGGCTTAGGGCACAGGTCAGGGTACGGAAACGCGGGAGGCTAAGGCTACGTGCTGATGCACGGTTCAGTGCCAGAGTACAGGCCAGGAGTAGGCAACGGCGTAGGGTAAGGTGTAGGGCTGGTGGTGGCTTTCCGTTCTGAGCTAGGGTTAGGGTTAGGGAACGGCAAGGCTTAGGGCACAGGTGAGGGTACGTAAACGTGAGAGGGTCAGACTACGTGCTGACGCACGGGTCAATGCCAGCGTACGGGCGAGGAGTAGGCAACGGCGTAAGGTAATGTTTAGGGCTGGTGGTGGGTTTCCGTTCCGGACTAGGGTTAGGGTTTGGGAACGTCACGGCTTAGGGCACAGGTCAGGGTATGGAAACGCGGGAGGGTAAGGCTACGTGCTGATGCACGGTTCAGTGCCAGAGTACAGGCCAGGAGTAGGCAACGGCGTAGGGTAAGGTGTAGGGCTGGTGGTGGGTTTCCGTTCCGGGCTAGGGTTAGGGTTAGGTAACGCAAGGCTTAGGGCACAGGTGAGGGTACGTAAACGTGGGAGGGTCAGGCTACGTGCTGACGCATGGGTCAATGCCAGCGTACGGGCGAGGAGTAGGCAACGCCGTAAGGTAAGGTGTACGGCTGGTGGTTGGTTTCCGTTCCAGGCTAGGGTTAGGGTAAGGGAATGGCAAGGCTTAGGGCACAGGTGAGGGTACGTAAACGTGGGAGGGTCAGGCTACGTGCTGATGCACGGTTCAGTGCCAGCGTACGGGCCAGGAATATGGTACGGCGTAAGGTAAGGTGTAGGGCTGGTGGTGGGTTTCTAATCAGGGCTAGGGTTAGGGTTAGGGAACGGCAAGTCTTAGGGCAAAGGAGAGGATACGGAAACGTGGGAGGGTCAGGCTACGTGCTGACGCACGGTTCAGTGCCTGCGTACGGGCCAGGAATAGGGTACGGCGTAAGGTAAGGTGTACGGCTGATGGTGGGTTTCCGTTCGGGTCTAGGGTTAGGGTTAGGGAACGGCAAGGCTTAGGGCACAGGTGAGGTTACAGAAACGTGGGACGGTCAAACTACGTGCTGACGCACGTGTCAGTGCCAGCGTACGGGCCAGGGGTAGGAAACGGCGTAAGGTAAGATGTAGGGCTGGTGGTTGGTTTCCGTTACAGGCTAGGGTTAGGGTAAGGGAACGGCATGGCTTAGGGCACAGGTGAGAGTACCGAAACGTGGGAGGGTCAGGCTACATGATGACGCATGTTTTAGTGCCAGCGTATGGGCCAGGAATAAGTTACGGCTTAAGGTAAGGTGTAGGGCTGGTGGTGGGTTTCCGTTCCTGGCTAGGGTTAGGGTTAGGGAACGGCAAGGCATAGGGCACAGGTGAGGGTACGGAAACGTGGGAGGGTCGGGCTACGTGCTGACGCACGGTTCAGTGCCAGCGTACGGGCCAGGAGTAGGCAACGGCGTAGGATAAAGTGTAAGGCTGGTGGTGGATTTGCGTTCTGGGCTAGGGTTAGGGTTAGGGAACGGCAAGGCTTAGGGCACAGGTCAGGGTACGGAAACGCGGGAAGGTAAGGCTACGTGCTGATGCACGGTTAAGTGCCAGAGTACAGGCCAGGAATAGGCAACGGCGTAGGGTAAGGTGTAGGGCTGGTGGTTGGTTTCCGTTCCGGGCTAGGGTTAGTGTTAGGGAACGGCAAGGCTTAGGGCACAGGTGAGGGTACGGAAACGTGGGAGGGTCGGGCTACGTGCTGACGGACTGGTCAGTGCCAGCGTACGGGCCAGGAGTAGGCAACGGCGTAGGATAAAGTGTAGGGCTGGTGGTGGATTTGCGTTCCTGGCTAGGGTTAGGGTTAGGGAACGGCAAGGCTTAGGGCACAGGTGAGGGAACGGAAACGTGGGAGGGTCAGGCTACGTGCTGACACACGGTTCAGTGCCAGCGTACGGGCCAGGAATAGGGAACGGCGTAAGTTAAGGTGTAGGGCTGGTGGTGGGTTTCCGTTCCGGGCTAGGGTTAGGGTTAGGGAACGTCAAGGCTTAGGGCACAGGTGAGGGTACGGAAACGTTGGAGGCTCAGACTACGTGCTCACGCATGGTTCAGTGCCAGCGTACGGGTCAGGAGTAGGATACGGCGTAAGGTAAAGTGTAGGGCTGTTGGTGGGTTTCTATTCCGGGATAGGGTTAGGGTTAGGGAAAGGCAAGGCTTAGGGCACAGGTGAGGATACGGAAACGTGGGAGGGTCAGGCTACATGCTGACGCACGGTTCATTGCCAGCGTACGGGCCAGGAATAGGTTACGGCGTAAGGTAAGGTGTAGGGCTGATGGTGGGTTTCCGTTCCGGGCTAGGGTTATGGTTAGGGAACGGCAAGGCTTAGGGCAAAAGTGAGGGAACTGAAACGTGGGAGGGTCAGGCTACGTGCTGACGCATGCGTCAGTGCCAGCGTACGGGCCAGGAGTAGGGTACGGCGTAAGGTAAAGTGTAGCGCTTGTGGTTGATTTCCTTTCCAGGCTAGGTTTAGGGTTAGGGAACGGCAAGGCTTAGGGCACAGGTGAGGTTACGGAAGCGTGAGAGGGACGGGCTACGTGCTGACGCACGGGTCAGTGCCAGCGTACGGAACAGGAGTAGGCAACGGCATAGGATACAGTGTAGGGCTGGTGGTGGATTTGCGTTCAGGGCTAGGGTTAGGGTTAGGGAACGGCAAGGCTTAGGGCACAGGTGAGGGTATGGAAACGTGGGAGGGTCAGGCTACGTGCTGACGCACGGGTCAGTGCCAGCGTACGGGTCAGGAGTAGGGTACGGTGTAATGTAAGGTGTAGGGCTAGTGGTGGGTTTCCGTTCCAGGCTAGGGTTAGGGTTAGGGAACGGCTAGGCGTAGGGCACAGGTGAGGGTACGGAAACTTGGGAGGCTCAGGCTACATGCTGACGCAATGTTCAGTGCCAGCGTACGGGCCAGGAATAGGGTACAGCGTAAGGTAAGGTGTAGGGATGGTGGTGGGTTTCTAATCCGGGCTAGGGTTAGGGTTAGGGAACGGCAAGTCTTAGGGCAAAGGAGAGGGTACGGAAAAGTGGGAGGGTCAGGCTACATGCTGACGCACGGTTCAGTGCCAGCGTACGGGCCAGGAATAGGGTACGGCGTAAGGTAAGGTGTACGGCTGGTGGTGGGTTTCCGTTCCGGGCTAGGGTTAGGGTTAGGGAACGGCAAGGCTTAGGGCACAGGCGAGGTTACAGAAACGTGGGACGGTCAGGCTACGTGCTGACGCATGTGTCAATGCCAGCATACGGGCGAGGAGTAGGCAACGGCGTAAGGTAAGGTGTACGGCTGGTGGTTGGTTTCCGTTCCAGGCTAGGGTTAGGGTTAGGGAACGGCAAGGCTTAGGGCCCAGGTGATGGTACGGAAACGTGGGAGGGTCAGGCTACGTGCTGACGCACGGTTCAATGCCAGAGTACAGGCCAGGATAGGCAACGGCGTAGGGTAAGGTGTGGGGCTGGTGGTGGGTTTCCGTTCCGGGCTAGGGTTAGGGTTAGGGAACGGCAAGGCTTAGGGCACAGGTGAGGGTACGGAAACGTGGGAGGGTCAGGCTACGTGCTGACGCACGGTTCAGTGCCAGCGTACGGGCCAGGAATAGGGTACGGCTTAAGGTAAGGTGTAGGGCTGGTGGTGGGTTTCTAATCCGGGCTAGGGTTAGGGTTAGGGAACGGCAAGTCTTAGGGCAAAGGAGAGGGTACGGAAACGTGGGAGGGTCAGGCTACGTGCTGACGCACGGTTCAGTGCCAGCGTACGGGCCAGGAATAGGGAACGGCGTAAGGTAAGGTGTACGGGTGGTGGTGGGTTTCCGTTCCGGGCTAGGGTTAGGGTCAGGGAACGGCAAGGCTTAGGGCACAGGTGAAGTTACAGAAACGTGGGAAGGTCAGGCTATGTGCTGACGCACGTGTCAGTGCCAGCGTACGGGCCAGGGGTAGGCAACGGCGTAAGGTAAGATGTAGGGCTGGTGGTTGGTTTCCGTTCCAGGCTAGGGTTAGGGTAAGGGAACGGCAAGGCTTAGGGCACAGGTCAGGGTACGGAAACGCGGGAGGGTAAGGCTACGTGCTGATGCACGGGTCAGTACCAGAGTACAGGCCAGTAGTAGGCAACGGCGTAGGGTAAGGTTTTGGGCTGGTGGTGGGATTCCTTTTCGGGCTAGGGTTAGGGTTAGGGAACCGCAGTGCTTAGCGCACAGGTGAGGGTACGGAGACGAGGGAGGGTCAGGCTACGTGCTGACGCACGGGTCAATGCCAGCGTACGGGCCAGGAGTAGGCAACGGCGTAAGGTAAGGTGTAGGGCTGGTGGTTGGTTTCTGTTCCAGGCTAGGGTTAGGGTTAGGGAACGGCAAGGCTTAGGGCACAGGTGAGGGTACGGAAACGTTGGAGGGTCGGGCTACGTGCTGATGCACGGGTCAGTGCCAGCGTACGGGCCAGGAGTAGGCAACGGCGTAGGATAAAGTGTAGGGCTGGTGGTGGATTTGCGTTCCGGGCTAGGGTTAGGGTTAGGGAATGGCAAGGCTTAGGGCACAGGTGAGGGTACGGAAACGTGGGACGGTCAGGCTACGTGCTGACGCACGTGTCAGTGCCAGCGTACGGGCCAGTGTTAGGCAACGGCGTAAGGTAAGATGTAGGGCTGGTGGTTGGTTTCCGTTTCAGGTTAGGGTTAGGGTAAGGGAACGGCAAGGCTTAGGGCACAGGTGAGGGTACCGAAACGTGGGAGGGTCAGGCTACATGCTGACGCACGGTTCAGTGCCAGCGTATGGGCCAGGAATAAGTTACGGCGTAAGGTAAGGTGTAGCGCTGGTGGTGGGTTTCCATTCGGGGCTAGGGTTAGGTTTAGGGAACGGCAAGGCTTAGGGCACATGTCAGGGAACGAAAACGCGGGAGGGTAAGGCTACGTGCTGATGCACGGTTCAGTGCCAGAGTACAGGCCAGGAGTAGGCAACGGCGTAGGGTAAGGTGTAGGGCTGGTGGTGGGTTTCCGTTCCGGGCTAGGGTTAGGGTTAGGGAACGGCAAGGCTTAGGGCAGAGGTGAGGGTACGGAAACGTGAGAGGGACGGGCTACGTGCTGACGCACGGGTCAGTGGCAGCGTACGGAACAGGAGTAGGCAACGGCATAGGATACAGGGTAGGGCTGGTGGTGGATTTGCGTTCAGGGCTAGGGTTAGGGTTAGGGAATGGCAAGGCTTAGGGCACAGGTGAGGGTATGGAAACGTGGGAGGGTCAGGCTACGTGCTGACGCACGGGTCAGTGCCAGCGTACGGGTCAGGAGTAGGGTACGGCGTAATGTAAGGTGTAGGGCTGGTGGTGGGTTTCTATTCCGGGCTAGGGTTAGGGTTAGGGAACGGCAAGGCTTAGGGCACAGGTGAGGGTACGGAAACTTGGGAGGGTCAGGCTACATGCTGACGCAATGTTCAGTGCCAGCGTACGGGCCAGGAATAGGGTACGGCGTAAGGTAAGGTTTAGGGCTGGTGGTGGGTTTCTAATCCGGGCTAGGGTTAGGGTTAGGGAACGGCAAGTCTTAGGGCAAAGGAGACGGTACGGAAACGTGGGAGGGTCAGGCTACATGCTGACGCACGGTTCCGTGCCAGCGTACGGGCCAGGAATAGGGTACGGCGTAAGGTAAGGTGTACCGCTGGTGGTGGGTTTCCGTTCCGGGCTAGGGTTAGGGTTAGGGAACGGCAAGGCTTAGGGCACAGGTGAGGTTACAGAAACGTGGGACGGTCAGGCTACGTGCTGACGCATGTGTCAATGCCAGCATACGGGCGAGGAGTAGGCAACGGCGTAAGGTAAGGTGTACGGCTGGTGGTTGGTTTCCGTTCCAGGCTAGGGTTAGGGTTAGGGAACGGCAAGACTTTGGGCACAGGTGAGGGTACCGAAACGTGGGAGGGTCAGGCTACATGCTGACGCACGGTTCAGTGCCAGCGTATGGGCCAGGAATAAGTTACGGCGTAAGGTAAGGTTTAGGGCTGGTGGTGGGTTTCCGTTCCGGACTAGGGTTAGGGTTAGGGAACGGCAAGGCTTAGGGCACAGCTCAGGGTACGGAAACGCGTGAGGGTAAGGCTACGTGCTGATGCACGGTTCAGTGCCAGAGTACAGGCCAGGAGTAGGCAACGGCGTAGGGTAAGGTGTAGGGCTGGTGGTGGGTTTCCGTTCCGGGCTAGGGTTAGGATTAGGGAACGGCGAGGCTTAGGGCACAGGTGAGGGTACGTAAACGTGCGAGGGTCAGGCTACGTGCTGACGCACGGGTCAATGCCAGCGTACGGGCAGGAGTAGGCAACGACGTAAGGTAAGGTGTACGGCTGGTGGTTGGTTTCCCTTCCAGGCTAGGGTTAGGGTTAGGGAATGGCAAGGCTTAGGGCACAGGTGAGGGTACGGAAACGTGGGAGGGTCAGGCTACGTGCTGACGCACGGTTCAGTGCCAGCGTACGGGCCAGGAATAGGGTACGGCGTAAGGTAAGGTGTAGGGATGGTGGTGGTTTTCTAATCCGGGCTAGGGTTAGGGTTAGGGAACGGCAAGTCTTAGGGCAAAGGAGAGGGTACGGACACGTGGGAGGGTCAGGCTACGTGCTGACGTACGGTTCAGTGCCAGCGTACGGGCCAGGAATAGGGTACGGCGTAAGGTAAGGTGTATGGATGGTGGTGGGTTTCCATTCCGGGCTAGGGTTAGGGTTAGGGAACGGCAAGGCTTAGGGCACAGGTGAAGTTACCGAAACGTGTGACGGTCAGGCTACGTGCTTACGCACGTGTCAGTGCCAGCGTACGGGCCAGGGGTAGGCAACGGCGTAAGGCAAGATGTAGGGCTGGTGGTTGGTTTCCGTTCCAGGCTAGGGTTAGGGTAAGGGAACGGCAAGGCTTAGGGCACAGGTGAGGGTACCGAAACGTGGGAGGGTCAGGCTACATGCTGACGCACGTTTTAGTGCCAGCGTATGGGCCAGGAATAAGTTACGGCGTAAGGTAAGGTGTAGGGCTGGTGGTGGGTTTCCGTTCGGGGCTAGGGTTAGGGTTAGGGAACGGCAAGGCTTAGGGCACAGGTGAGGGTACGGAAACGTGGGAGGGTCAGGCTACGTGCTGACGCACGGGTCAGTGCCAGCGTGCGGGTCAGTAGCAGTGTACGGCGTAAGGTATGGTGTAGGGTTGGTGGTGGGTTACTATTCCGGGCTAGGGTTAGGGTTAGGGAATGGCAAGGCTTAGGGCACAGGTGAGGGTAAGGAAATGTTGGAGGCTCAGACTACGTGCAGACGCATGGTTCAGTGCCAGCGTACGGGTCAGGAGTAGGATACGGCGTAAGGTAAGGTGTAGGGCTGGTGGTGGGATTCTATTCCGGGCTAGGGTTAGGGTTAGGGAAAGGCAAGGCTTAGGGCACAGGTGAGGTTACGGAAACGTGGGAGGGTCAGGCTACATGCAGACGAACGGTTCAGTGCCTGCGTACGGGCCAGGAATAGGTTACGGCGTAAGGTAAGGTGTAGGGCTGGTGGTGGGTTTCCGTTCGTGGCTAGGGTTAGTGTTAGGGAACGGCAAGGCTTAGGGCACAGGTGAGGGTACGGAAACGTGGGAGGGTCAGGCTACGTGCTGACGCACGGGTCAGTGCCAGCGTACGGGTCAGTAGCAGCGTACGGCGTAAGGTATGGTGTAGGGCTGGTGGTGGGTTACTATTCCGGGCTAGGGTTAGGGTTAGGGAATGGCAAGGCTTAGGGCACAGGTGAGGGTACGGAAACGTGGGAGGGTCAGGCTATGTGCTGACGCACGGGTCAGTGCCAGCGTACGGGCCAGGAGTAGGCAACGGCGTAAGGTAAGGTGTAGGACTGGTGGTTGGTTTCCGTTCCAGGCTAGGGTTAGGGTTAGGGAACGGCAAGGCTTAGGGCACAGGTGAGGATACGGAAACGTGGGAGGGTCGGGCTACGTGCTGACGCACGGGTCAGTGCCAGCGTACGGGCCAGGAGTAGGCAACGGCGTAGGATAAAGTGTAGGGCTGGAGGTGGATTTGCGTTCTGGGCTAGGGTTAGGGTTAGGGAACGGCAAGGCTTAGGGCACAGGTCAGGGTACGGAAACGCGGGAGGCTAAGGCTACGTGCTGATGCACGGTTCAGTGCCAGAGTACATGCCAGGAGTAGGCAACGGCGTAGGGTAAGGTGTAGGGCTGGTGGTGGCTTTCCGTTCCGGGCTAGGGTTAGGGTTAGGGAACGGCAAGGCTTAGGGCACAGGTGAGGGTACGGAAACTTGGGAGGGTCAGGCTACATGCTGACGCAATGTTCAGTGCCAGCGTACGGGCCAGGAATAGGGTACGGCGTAAGGTAAGGTGTACGGGTGGTGGTGGGTTTCCGTTCCGGGCTAGGGTTAGGGTCAGGGAACGGCAAGGCTTAGGGCACAGGTGAAGTTACAGAAACGTGGGAAGGTCAGGCTATGTGCTGACGCACGTGTCAGTGCCAGCGTACGGGCCAGGGGTAGGCAACGGCGTAAGGTAAGATGTAGGGCTGGTGGTTGGTTTCCGTTCCAGGCTAGGGTTAGGGTAAGGGAACGGCAAGGCTTAGGGCACAGGTCAGGGTACGGAAACGCGGGAGGGTAAGGCTACGTGCTGATGCACGGGTCAGTACCAGAGTACAGGCCAGTAGTAGGCAACGGCGTAGGGTAAGGTTTTGGGCTGGTGGTGGGATTCCTTTTCGGGCTAGGGTTAGGGTTAGGGAACCGCAGTGCTTAGCGCACAGGTGAGGGTACGGAGACGAGGGAGGGTCAGGCTACGTGCTGACGCACGGGTCAATGCCAGCGTACGGGCCAGGAGTAGGCAACGGCGTAAGGTAAGGTGTAGGGCTGGTGGTTGGTTTCTGTTCCAGGCTAGGGTTAGGGTTAGGGAACGGCAAGGCTTAGGGCACAGGTGAGGGTACGGAAACGTTGGAGGGTCGGGCTACGTGCTGATGCACGGGTCAGTGCCAGCGTACGGGCCAGGAGTAGGCAACGGCGTAGGATAAAGTGTAGGGCTGGTGGTGGATTTGCGTTCCGGGCTAGGGTTAGGGTTAGGGAATGGCAAGGCTTAGGGCACAGGTGAGGGTACGGAAACGTGGGACGGTCAGGCTACGTGCTGACGCACGTGTCAGTGCCAGCGTACGGGCCAGTGTTAGGCAACGGCGTAAGGTAAGATGTAGGGCTGGTGGTTGGTTTCCGTTTCAGGTTAGGGTTAGGGTAAGGGAACGGCAAGGCTTAGGGCACAGGTGAGGGTACCGAAACGTGGGAGGGTCAGGCTACATGCTGACGCACGGTTCAGTGCCAGCGTATGGGCCAGGAATAAGTTACGGCGTAAGGTAAGGTGTAGCGCTGGTGGTGGGTTTCCATTCGGGGCTAGGGTTAGGTTTAGGGAACGGCAAGGCTTAGGGCACATGTCAGGGAACGAAAACGCGGGAGGGTAAGGCTACGTGCTGATGCACGGTTCAGTGCCAGAGTACAGGCCAGGAGTAGGCAACGGCGTAGGGTAAGGTGTAGGGCTGGTGGTGGGTTTCCGTTCTGGGCTAGGGTTACGGTTAGGGAACGGCAAGGCTTAGGGCAGAGGTGAGGGTACGGAAACGTGAGAGGGACGGGCTACGTGCTGACGCACGGGTCAGTGGCAGCGTACGGAACAGGAGTAGGCAACGGCATAGGATACAGGGTAGGGCTGGTGGTGGATTTGCGTTCAGGGCTAGGGTTAGGGTTAGGGAATGGCAAGGCTTAGGGCACAGGTGAGGGTATGGAAACGTGGGAGGGTCAGGCTACGTGCTGACGCACGGGTCAGTGCCAGCGTACGGGTCAGGAGTAGGGTACGGCGTAATGTAAGGTGTAGGGCTGGTGGTGGGTTTCTATTCCGGGCTAGGGTTAGGGTTAGGGAACGGCAAGGCTTAGGGCACAGGTGAGGGTACGGAAACTTGGGAGGGTCAGGCTACATGCTGACGCAATGTTCAGTGCCAGCGTACGGGCCAGGAATAGGGTACGGCGTAAGGTAAGGTTTAGGGCTGGTGGTGGGTTTCTAATCCGGGCTAGGGTTAGGGTTAGGGAACGGCAAGTCTTAGGGCAAAGGAGACGGTACGGAAACGTGGGAGGGTCAGGCTACATGCTGACGCACGGTTCCGTGCCAGCGTACGGGCCAGGAATAGGGTACGGCGTAAGGTAAGGTGTACCGCTGGTGGTGGGTTTCCGTTCCGGGCTAGGGTTAGGGTTAGGGAACGGCAAGGCTTAGGGCACAGGTGAGGTTACAGAAACGTGGGACGGTCAGGCTACGTGCTGACGCATGTGTCAATGCCAGCATACGGGCGAGGAGTAGGCAACGGCGTAAGGTAAGGTGTACGGCTGGTGGTTGGTTTCCGTTCCAGGCTAGGGTTAGGGTTAGGGAACGGCAAGACTTAGGGCACAGGTGAGGGTACCGAAACGTGGGAGGGTCAGGCTACATGCTGACGCACGGTTCAGTGCCAGCGTATGGGCCAGGAATAAGTTACGGCGTAAGGTAAGGTTTAGGGCTGGTGGTGGGTTTCCGTTCCGGACTAGGGTTAGGGTTAGGGAACGGCAAGGCTTAGGGCACAGCTCAGGGTACGGAAACGCGTGAGGGTAAGGCTACGTGCTGATGCACGGTTCAGTGCCAGAGTACAGGCCAGGAGTAGGCAACGGCGTAGGGTAAGGTGTAGGGCTGGTGGTGGGTTTCCGTTCCGGGCTAGGGTTAGGATTAGGGAACGGCGAGGCTTAGGGCACAGGTGAGGGTACGTAAACGTGCGAGGGTCAGGCTACGTGCTGACGCACGGGTCAATGCCAGCGTACGGGCAGGAGTAGGCAACGACGTAAGGTAAGGTGTACGGCTGGTGGTTGGTTTCCCTTCCAGGCTAGGGTTAGGGTTAGGGAATGGCAAGGCTTAGGGCACAGGTGAGGGTACGGAAACGTGGGAGGGTCAGGCTACGTGCTGACGCACGGTTCAGTGCCAGCGTACGGGCCAGGAATAGGGTACGGCGTAAGGTAAGGTGTAGGGATGGTGGTGGTTTTCTAATCCGGGCTAGGGTTAGGGTTAGGGAACGGCAAGTCTTAGGGCAAAGGAGAGGGTACGGACACGTGGGAGGGTCAGGCTACGTGCTGACGCACGGTTCAGTGCCAGCGTACGGGCCAGGAATAGGGTACGGCGTAAGGTAAGGTGTATGGATGGTGGTGGGTTTCCATTCCGGGCTAGGGTTAGGGTAAGGGAACGGCAAGGCTTAGGGCACAGGTGAAGTTACCGAAACGTGTGACGGTCAGGCTACGTGCTTACGCACGTGTCAGTGCCAGCGTACGGGCCAGGGGTAGGCAACGGCGTAAGGCAAGATGTAGGGCTGGTGGTTGGTTTCCGTTCCAGGCTAGGGTTAGGGTAAGGGAACGGCAAGGCTTAGGGCACAGGTGAGGGTACCGAAACGTGGGAGGGTCAGGCTACATGCTGACGCACGGTACAGTGCCAGCGTACGGGCCAGGAATAAGTTACGGCGTAAGGTAAGGTGTAGGGCTGGTGGTGGGTTTCCGTTCGGGGCTAGGGTTAGGGTTAGGGAACGGCAAGGCTTAGGGCACAGGTGAGGGTACGGAAACGTGGGAGGGTCAGGCTACGTGCTGACGCACGGGTCAGTGCCAGCGTGCGGGTCAGTAGCAGCGTACGGCGTAAGGTATGGTGTAGGGTTGGTGGTGGGTTACTATTCCGGGCTAGGGTTAGGGTTAGGGAATGGCAAGGCTTAGGGCACAGGTGAGGGTAAGGAAATGTTGGAGGCTCAGACTACGTGCAGACGCATGGTTCAGTGCCAGCGTACGGGTCAGGAGTAGGATACGGCGTAAGGTAAGGTGTAGGGCTGGTGGTGGGATTCTATTCCGGGCTAGGGTTAGGGTTAGGGAAAGGCAAGGCTTAGGGCACAGGTGAGGTTACGGAAACGTGGGAGGGTCAGGCTACATGCAGACGAACGGTTCAGTGCCTGCGTACGGGCCAGGAATAGGTTACGGCGTAAGGTAAGGTGTAGGGCTGGTGGTGGGTTTCCGTTCGTGGCTAGGGTTAGTGTTAGGGAACGGCAAGGCTTAGGGCACAGGTGAGGGTACGGAAACGTGGGAGGGTCAGGCTACGTGCTGACGCACGGGTCAGTGCCAGCGTACGGGTCAGTAGCAGCGTACGGCGTAAGGTATGGTGTAGGGCTGGTGGTGGGTTACTATTCCGGGCTAGGGTTAGGGTTAGGGAATGGCAAGGCTTAGGGCACAGGTGAGGGTACGGAAACGTGGGAGGGTCAGGCTATGTGCTGACGCACGGGTCAGTGCCAGCGTACGGGCCAGGAGTAGGCAACGGCGTAAGGTAAGGTGTAGGGCTGGTGGTTGGTTTCCGTTCCAGGCTAGGGTTAGGGTTAGGGAACGGCAAGGCTTAGGGCACAGGTGAGGATACGGAAACGTGGGAGGGTCGGGCTACGTGCTGACGCACGGGTCAGTGCCAGCGTACGGGCCAGGAGTAGGCAACGGCGTAGGATAAAGTGTAGGGCTGGTGGTGGATTTGCGTTCTGGGCTAGGGTTAGGGTTAGGGAACGGCAAGGCTTAGGGCACAGGTCAGGGTACGGAAACGCGGGAGGCTAAGGCTACGTGCTGATGCACGGTTCAGTGCCAGAGTACAGGCCAGGAGTAGGCAACGGCGTAGGGTAAGGTGTAGGGCTGGTGGTGGCTTTCCGTTCCGGGCTAGGGTTAGGGTTAGGGAACGGCAAGGCTTACGGCACAGGTGAGGGTACGTAAACGTGGGAGGGTCAGACTACGTGCTGACGCACGGGTCAATGCCAGCGTACGGGCGAGGAGTAGGCAACGGCGTAAGGTAAGGTTTAGGGATGGTGGTTGGTTTCCGTTCCGGACTAGGGTTAGGGTTAGGGAACGGCAAGGCTTAGGGCAAAGGAGAGGATACGGAAACGTGGGAGGGTCAGGCTACGTGCTGACGCACGGTTCAGTGCCTGCGTACGGGCCAGGAATAGGGTACGGCGTAAGGTAAGGTGTACGGCTGGTGGTGGGTTTCCATTCAGGTCTAGGGTTAGGGTTATGGAACGGCAAGGCTTAGGGCACAGGTGAGGTTACAGAAACGTGGGACTGTCAGGCTACGTGCTGACGCACGTGTCAGTGCCAGCGTACGGGCCAGGGGTAGGCAACGGCGTAAGGTAAGATGTAGGGCTGGTGGTTGGTTTCCGTTCCAGGCTAGGGTTAGGGTAAGGGAACGGCAAGGCTTAGGGCACAGATGAGAGTACCGAAACGTGGGAGGGTCAGGCTACATGCTGACGCACGGTTCAGTGCCAGCGTATGGGCCAGGAATAAGTTACGGCGTAAGGTAAGGTGTAGCGCTGGTGGTGGGTTTCCATTCGGGGCTAGGGTTAGGTTTAGGGAACGGCAAGGCTTAGGGCACATGTCAGGGAACGAAAACGCGGGAGGGTAAGGCTACGTGCTGATGCACGGTTCAGTGCCAGAGTACAGGCCAGGAGTAGGCAACGGCGTAGGGTAAGGTGTAGGGCTGGTGGTGGGTTTCCGTTCTGGGCTAGGGTTAGGGTTAGGGAACGGCAAGGCTTAGGGCAGAGGTGAGGGTACGGAAACGTGAGAGGGACGGGCTACGTGCTGACGCACGGGTCAGTGGCAGCGTACGGAACAGGAGTAGGCAACGGCATAGGATACAGGGTAGGGCTGGTGGTGGATTTGCGTTCAGGGCTAGGGTTAGGGTTAGGGAATGGCAAGGCTTAGGGCACAGGTGAGGGTATGGAAACGTGGGAGGGTCAGGCTACGTGCTGACGCACGGGTCAGTGCCAGCGTACGGGTCAGGAGTAGGGTACGGCGTAATGTAAGGTGTAGGGCTGGTGGTGGGTTTCTATTCCGGGCTAGGGTTAGGGTTAGGGAACGGCAAGGCTTAGGGCACAGGTGAGGGTACGGAAACTTGGGAGGGTCAGGCTACATGCTGACGCAATGTTCAGTGCCAGCGTACGGGCCAGGAATAGGGTACGGCGTAAGGTAAGGTTTAGGGCTGGTGGTGGGTTTCTAATCCGGGCTAGGGTTAGGGTTAGGGAGCGGCAAGTCTTAGGGCAAAGGAGACGGTACGGAAACGTGGGAGGGTCAGGCTACATGCTGACGCACGGTTCCGTGCCAGCGTACGGGCCAGGAATAGGGTACGGCGTAAGGTAAGGTGTACCGCTGGTGGTGGGTTTCCGTTCCGGGCTAGGGTTAGGGTTAGGGAACGGCAAGGCTTAGGGCACAGGTGAGGTTACAGAAACGTGGGACGGTCAGGCTACGTGCTGACGCATGTGTCAATGCCAGCATACGGGCGAGGAGTAGGCAACGGCGTAAGGTAAGGTGTACGGCTGGTGGTTGGTTTCCGTTCCAGGCTAGGGTTAGGGTTAGGGAACGGCAAGACTTAGGGCACAGGTGAGGGTACCGAAACGTGGGAGGGTCAGGCTACATGCTGACGCACGGTTCAGTGCCAGCGTATGGGCCAGGAATAAGTTACGGCGTAAGGTAAGGTTTAGGGCTGGTGGTGGGTTTCCGTTCCGGACTAGGGTTAGGGTTAGGGAACGGCAAGGCTTAGGGCACAGCTCAGGGTACGGAAACGCGTGAGGGTAAGGCTACGTGCTGATGCACGGTTCAGTGCCAGAGTACAGGCCAGGAGTAGGCAACGGCGTAGGGTAAGGTGTAGGGCTGGTGGTGGGTTTCCGTTCCGGGCTAGGGTTAGGATTAGGGAACGGCGAGGCTTAGGGCACAGGTGAGGGTACGTAAACGTGCGAGGGTCAGGCTACGTGCTGACGCACGGGTCAATGCCAGCGTACGGGCAGGAGTAGGCAACGACGTAAGGTAAGGTGTACGGCTGGTGGTTGGTTTCCCTTCCAGGCTAGGGTTAGGGTTAGGGAATGGCAAGGCTTAGGGCACAGGTGAGGGTACGGAAACGTGGGAGGGTCAGGCTACGTGCTGACGCACGGTTCAGTGCCAGCGTACGGGCCAGGAATAGGGTACGGCGTAAGGTAAGGTGTAGGGATGGTGGTGGTTTTCTAATCCGGGCTAGGGTTAGGGTTAGGGAACGGCAAGTCTTAGGGCAAAGGAGAGGGTACGGACACGTGGGAGGGTCAGGCTACGTGCTGACGCACGGTTCAGTGCCAGCGTACGGGCCAGGAATAGGGTACGGCGTAAGGTAAGGTGTATGGATGGTGGTGGGTTTCCATTCCGGGCTAGGGTTAGGGTAAGGGAACGGCAAGGCTTAGGGCACAGGTGAAGTTACCGAAACGTGTGACGGTCAGGCTACGTGCTTACGCACGTGTCAGTGCCAGCGTACGGGCCAGGGGTAGGCAACGGCGTAAGGCAAGATGTAGGGCTGGTGGTTGGTTTCCGTTCCAGGCTAGGGTTAGGGTAAGGGAACGGCAAGGCTTAGGGCACAGGTGAGGGTACCGAAACGTGGGAGGGTCAGGCTACATGCTGACGCACGGTACAGTGCCAGCGTACGGGCCAGGAATAAGTTACGGCGTAAGGTAAGGTGTAGGGCTGGTGGTGGGTTTCCGTTCGGGGCTAGGGTTAGGGTTAGGGAACGGCAAGGCTTAGGGCACAGGTGAGGGTACGGAAACGTGGGAGGGTCAGGCTACGTGCTGACGCACGGGTCAGTGCCAGCGTGCGGGTCAGTAGCAGCGTACGGCGTAAGGTATGGTGTAGGGTTGGTGGTGGGTTACTATTCCGGGCTAGGGTTAGGGTTAGGGAATGGCAAGGCTTAGGGCACAGGTGAGGGTAAGGAAATGTTGGAGGCTCAGACTACGTGCAGACGCATGGTTCAGTGCCAGCGTACGGGTCAGGAGTAGGATACGGCGTAAGGTAAGGTGTAGGGCTGGTGGTGGGATTCTATTCCGGGCTAGGGTTAGGGTTAGGGAAAGGCAAGGCTTAGGGCACAGGTGAGGTTACGGAAACGTGGGAGGGTCAGGCTACATGCAGACGAACGGTTCAGTGCCTGCGTACGGGCCAGGAATAGGTTACGGCGTAAGGTAAGGTGTAGGGCTGGTGGTGGGTTTCCGTTCGTGGCTAGGGTTAGTGTTAGGGAACGGCAAGGCTTAGGGCACAGGTGAGGGTACGGAAACGTGGGAGGGTCAGGCTACGTGCTGACGCACGGGTCAGTGCCAGCGTACGGGTCAGTAGCAGCGTACGGCGTAAGGTATGGTGTAGGGCTGGTGGTGGGTTACTATTCCGGGCTAGGGTTAGGGTTAGGGAATGGCAAGGCTTAGGGCACAGGTGAGGGTACGGAAACGTGGGAGGGTCAGGCTATGTGCTGACGCACGGGTCAGTGCCAGCGTACGGGCCAGGAGTAGGCAACGGCGTAAGGTAAGGTGTAGGGCTGGTGGTTGGTTTCCGTTCCAGGCTAGGGTTAGGGTTAGGGAACGGCAAGGCTTAGGGCACAGGTGAGGATACGGAAACGTGGGAGGGTCGGGCTACGTGCTGACGCACGGGTCAGTGCCAGCGTACGGGCCAGGAGTAGGCAACGGCGTAGGATAAAGTGTAGGGCTGGTGGTGGATTTGCGTTCTGGGCTAGGGTTAGGGTTAGGGAACGGCAAGGCTTAGGGCACAGGTCAGGGTACGGAAACGCGGGAGGCTAAGGCTACGTGCTGATGCACGGTTCAGTGCCAGAGTACAGGCCAGGAGTAGGCAACGGCGTAGGGTAAGGTGTAGGGCTGGTGGTGGCTTTCCGTTCCGGGCTAGGGTTAGGGTTAGGGAACGGCAAGGCTTACGGCACAGGTGAGGGTACGTAAACGTGGGAGGGTCAGACTACGTGCTGACGCACGGGTCAATGCCAGCGTACGGGCGAGGAGTAGGCAACGGCGTAAGGTAAGGTTTAGGGATGGTGGTTGGTTTCCGTTCCGGACTAGGGTTAGGGTTAGGGAACGGCAAGGCTTAGGGCAAAGGAGAGGATACGGAAACGTGGGAGGGTCAGGCTACGTGCTGACGCACGGTTCAGTGCCTGCGTACGGGCCAGGAATAGGGTACGGCGTAAGGTAAGGTGTACGGCTGGTGGTGGGTTTCCATTCAGGTCTAGGGTTAGGGTTATGGAACGGCAAGGCTTAGGGCACAGGTGAGGTTACAGAAACGTGGGACTGTCAGGCTACGTGCTGACGCACGTGTCAGTGCCAGCGTACGGGCCAGGGGTAGGCAACGGCGTAAGGTAAGATGTAGGGCTGGTGGTTGGTTTCCGTTCCAGGCTAGGGTTAGGGTAAGGGAACGGCAAGGCTTAGGGCACAGATGAGAGTACCGAAACGTGGGAGGGTCAGGCTACATGCTGACGCATGTTTCAGTGCCATCGTATGGGCCAGGAATAAGTTACGGCGTAAGGTAAGGTGTAGGGCTGTTGGTGGGTTTCCGTTCGGGGCTAGGGTTAGGGTTAGGGAACGGCAAGGCTTAGGGCACAGGTGAGGGTACGGAAAGGTGGGAGGGTCAGGCTACGTGCTGACGCACGGGTCAGTGCCAGCGTACGGGTCAGTAGCAGCGTACGGCGTAAGGTATGGTGTAGGGCTGGTGGTGGGTTACTATTCTGGGCTAGGGTTAGGGTTAGGGAATGGCAAGGCTTAGGGCACAGGTGAGGGTACGGAAACGTGGGAGGGTCAGGCTACGTGCTGACGCACGGGTCAGTGCCAGCGTACGGGCCAGGAATAGGCAACGGCGTAAGGTAAGGTGTAGGGCTGGTGGTTGGTTTCCGTTCCTGGCTAGGGTTAGGGTTAGGGAACGGCAAGGCATAGGGCACAGGTGAGGGTACGGAAACGTGGGAGGGTCGGGCTACGTGCTGACGCACGGGTCAGTGCCAGCGTACGGGCCAGGAGTAGGCAACGGCGTAGGATAAAGTGTAAGGCTGGTGGTGGATTTGCGTTCTGGGCTAGGGTTAGGGTTAGGGAACGGCAAGGCTTAGGGCACAGGTCAGGGTACGGAAACGCGGGAGGGTAAGGCTACGTGCAGATGCACGGTTAAGTGCCAGAGTACAGGCCAGGAAGAGGCAACGGCGTAGGGTAAGGTGTAGGGCTGGTGGTTGGTTTCCGTTCCAGGCTAGGGTTAGTGTTAGGGAACGGCAAGGCTTAGGGCACAGGAGAGGGTACGGAAACGTGGGAGGGTCGGGCTACGTGCTGACGGACTGGTCAGTGCCAGCGTACGGGCCAGGAGTAGGCAACGGCGTAGGATAAAGTGTAGGGCTGGTGGTGGATTTGCGTTCCTGGCTAGGGTTAGGGTTAGGGAACGGCAAGGCTTAGGGCACAGGTGAGGGAACGGAAACGTGGGAGGGTCAGGCTACGTGCTGACACACGGTTCAGTGCCAGCGTACGGGCCAGGAATAGGGAACGGCGTAAGTTAAGGTGTAGGGCTGGTGGTGGGTTTCCGTTCCGGGCTAGGGTTAGGGTTAGGGAACGTCAAGGCTTAGGGCACAGGTGAGGGTACGGAAACGTTGGAGGCTCAGACTACGTGCTGACGCATGGTTCAGTGCCAGCGTACGGGTCAGGAGTAGGATACGGCGTAAGGTAAGGTGTAGGGCTGGTGGTGGGTTTCTATTCCGGGCTAGGGTTAGGGTTAGGGAAAGGCAAGGCTTAGGGCACAGGTGAGGATACGGAAACGTGGGAGGGTCAGGCTACATGCTGACGCACGGTTCATTGCCAGCGTACGGGCCAGGAATAGGTTACGGCGTAAGGTAAGGTGTAGGGCTGGTGGTGGGTTTCCGTTCCGGGCTAGGGTTATGGTTAGGGAACGGCAAGGCTTAGGGCACAAGTGAGGGTACTGAAACGTGGGAGGGTCAGGCTACGTGCTGACGCATGGGTCAGTGCCAGCGTACGGGCCAGGAGTAGGGTATGGCGTAAGGTAAAGTGTAGCGCTTGTGGTTGATTTCCTTTCCAGGCTAGGTTTAGGGTTAGGGAACGGCAAGGCTTAGGGCACAGGTGAGGGTACGGAAACGTGGGAGGGTAGGGCTGCGTGCTGATGCACGGGTCAGTGCCAGCGTACGGAACAGGAGTAGGCAACGGCATAGGATACAGTGTAGGGCTGGTGGTGGATTTGCGTTCAGGGCTAGGGTTAGGGTTAGGGAACGGCAAGGCTTAGGGCACAGGTGAGGGTATGGAAACGTGGGAGGGTCAGGCTACGTGCTGACGCAAGGGTCAGTGCCAGCGTACGGGCCAGGAGTAGGCAACGGTGTAAGGTAAGGTGTAGGGCTGGTGGTTGGTTTCCGTTCCGGGCTAGGGTTAGCGTTAGGGAACGGCAAGGCTTAGGGCACAGGTGAGGGTACGGAAACGTGGGAGGGTCGGGCTACGTGCTGACGCACGGGTCAGTGCCAGCGTACGGGCCAGGAGTAGGCAACGGCGTAGGATACAGTGTAGGACTGGTGGTGGATTTGCGTTCAGGGCTAGGGTTAGGGTTAGGGAACGGCAAGGCTTAGGGCACAGGTGAGGGTATGGAAACGTGGGAGGGACAGGCTACGTGCTGACGCACGGGTCAGTGCCAGCGTACGGGTCAGGATTAGGGTACGGCGTAATGTAAGGTGTAGGGCTGGTTGTGGGTTTCTATTCCGGGCTAGGGTTAGGGTTAGGGAACGGCTAGGCTTAGGGCACAGGTGAGGGTACAGAAACTTGGATGGGTCAGGCTACATGCTGACGCAATGTTCAGTGACAGCGTACGGGCCAGGAATAGGGTACGGCGTACGGTAAGGTGTAGGGCTGGTGGTGGGTTTCTAATCCGGGCTAGGGTTAGGGTTATGGAACGGCAAGTCTTAGGGCAAAGGAGAGTGTACGGAAACGTGGGAGGGTCAGGCTACATGCTGACGCACGGTTCAGTGCCAGCGTACGGGCCAGGAATAGGGTACGGCGTAAGGTAAGGTGCACGGCTGGTGGTGGGTTTCCGTTCTGGGCTAGGGTTAGGGTTAGGGAAAGGCAAGGCTTAGGGCACAGGTGAGGTTACAGAAACGTGGGACGGTCAGGCTACGTGCTAACGCATGTGTCAATGCCAGCATACGGGCGAGGAGTAGGCAACGGCGTAAGGTAAGGTGTACGGCTGGTGGTTGGTTTCCGTTCCAGGCTAGGGTTAGGGTTAGGGAACGGCAAGGCTTAAGGCACAGGTGATGGTACGGAAACGTGAGAGGGTCAGGCTACGTGCTGACGCATGGTTCAGTGCCAGCATACGGGCCAGGAATAGGGAACGGCGTAAGGTAAGGTGTAGGGCTGGTGGTGGGTTTCCGTTCCGGGCTAGGGTTAGGGTTAGGGAACGGCAAGGCTTAGGGCACAGGTCAGGGTACGGAAACGCGGGAGGCTAAGGCTACGTGCTGATGCACGGTTCAGTGCCAGAGTACAGGCCAGGAGTAGGCAACGGCGTAGGGTAAGGTGTAGGGCTGGTGGTGGCTTTCCGTTCCGGGCTAGGGTTAGGGTTAGGGAACGGCAAGGCTTACGGCACAGGTGAGGGTACGTAAACGTGGGAGGGTCAGACTACGTGCTGACGCACGGGTCAATGCCAGCGTACGGGCGAGGAGTAGGCAACGGCGTAAGGTAAGGTTTAGGGATGGTGGTGGGTTTCCGTTCCGGACTAGGGTTAGGGTTAGGGAACGTCAAGGCTTAGGGCACAGGTCAGGGTACGGAAACGCGGGAGGGTAAGGCTACGTGCTGATGCACGGTTCAGTGCCAGCGTACGGGCCAGGAATAGGGTACGGCGTAAGGTAAGGTGTAGGGCTGGTGGTGGGTTTCTAATCAGGGCTAGGGTTAGGGTTAGGGAACGGCAAGGCTTAGGGCAAAGGAGAGGATACGGAAACGTGGGAGGGTCAGGCTACGTGCTGACGCACGGTTCAGTGCCTGCGTACGGGCCAGGAATAGGGTACGGCGTAAGGTAAGGTGTACGGCTGGTGGTGGGTTTCCGTTCAGGTCTAGGGTTAGGGTTAGGGAACGGCAAGGCTTAGGGCACAGGTGAGGTTACAGAAACGTGGGACGGTCAGGCTACGTGCTGACGCACGTGTCAGTGCCAGCGTACGGGCCAGGGGTAGGCAACGGCGTAAGGTAAGATGTAGGGCTGGTGGTTGGTTTCCGTTCCAGGCTAGGGTTAGGGTAAGGGAACGGCAAGGCTTAGGGCACAGATGAGAGTACCGAAACGTGGGAGGGTCAGGCTACATGCTGACGCAGGTTTCAGTGCCAGCGTATGGGCCAGGAATAAGTTACGGCGTAAGGTAAGGTGTAGGGCTGGTGGTGGGTTTCCGTTCGGGGCTAGGGTTAGGGTTAGGGAACGGCAAGGCTTAGGGCACAGGTGAGGGTACGGAAAGGTGGGAGGTTCAGGCTACGTGCTGACGCACGGGTCAGTGCCAGCGTACGGGTCAGTAGCAGCGTACGGCGTAAGGTATGGTGTAGGGCTGGTGGTGGGTTACTATTCTGGGCTAGGGTTAGGGTTAGGGAATGGCAAGGCTTAGGGCACAGGTGAGGGTACGGAAACGTGGGAGGGTCAGGCTTCGTGCTGACGCACGGGTCAGTGCCAGCGTACGGGCCAGGAATAGGCAACGGCGTAAGGTAAGGTGTAGGGCTGGTGGTTGGTTTCCGTTCCTGGCTAGGGTTAGGGTTAGGGAACGGCAATGCATAGGGTACAGGTGAGGGTACGGAAACGTGGGAGGGTCGGGCTACGTGCTGACGCACGGGTCAGTGCCAGCGTACGGGCCAGGAGTAGGCAACGGCGTAGGATAAAGTGTAAGGCTGGTGGTGGATTTGCGTTCTGGGCTAGGGTTATGGTTAGGGAACGGCAAGGCTTAGGGCACAGGTCAGGGTACGGAAACGCGGGAGGGTAAGGCTACGTGCAGATGCACGGTTAAGTGCCAGAGTACAGGCCAGGAATAGGCAACGGCGTAGGGTAAGGTGTAGGGCTGGTGGTTGGTTTCCGTTCCAGGCTAGGGTTAGTGTTAGGGAACGGCAAGGCTTAGGGCACAGGTGAGGGTACGGAAACGTGGGAGGGTCGGGCTACGTGCTGACGGACTGGTCAGTGCCAGCGTACGGGCCAGGAGTAGGCAACGGCGTAGGATAAAGTGTAGGGCTGGTGGTGGATTTGCGTTCCTGGCTAGGGTTAGGGTTAGGGAACGGCAAGGCTTAGGGCACAGGTGAGGGAACGGAAACGTGGGAGGGTCAGGCTACGTGCTGACACACGGTTCAGTGCCAGCGTACGGGCCAGGAATAGGGAACGGCGTAAGTTAAGGTGTAGGGCTGGTGGTGGGTTTCCGTTCCGGGCTAGGGTTAGGGTTAGGGAACGTCAAGGCTTAGGGCACAGGTGAGGGTACGGAAACGTTGGAGGCTCAGACTACGTGCTGACGCATGGTTCAGTGCCAGCGTACGGGTCAGGAGTAGGATACGGCGTAAGGTAAGGTGTAGGGCTGGTGGTGGGTTTCTATTCCGGGCTAGGGTTAGGGTTAGGGAAAGGCAAGGCTTAGGGCACAGGTGAGGATACGGAAACGTGGGAGGGTCAGGCTACATGCTGACGCACGGTTCATTGCCAGCGTACGGGCCAGGAATAGGTTACGGCGTAAGGTAAGGTGTAGGGCTGGTGGTGGGTTTCCGTTCCGGGCTAGGGTTATGGTTAGGGAACGGCAAGGCTTAGGGCACAAGTGAGGGTACTGAAACGTGGGAGGGTCAGGCTACGTGCTGACGCATGGGTCAGTGCCAGCGTACGGGCCAGGAGTAGGGTATGGCGTAAGGTAAAGTGTAGCGCTTGTGGTTGATTTCCTTTCCAGGCTAGGTTTAATGTTAGGGAACGGCAAGGCTTAGGGCACAGGTGAGGGTACGGAAACGTGGGAGGGTAGGGCTGCGTGCTGATGCACGGGTCAGTGCCAGCGTACGGAACAGGAGTAGGCAACGGCATAGGATACAGTGTAGGGCTGGTGGTGGATTTGCGTTCAGGGCTAGGGTTAGGGTTAGGGAACGGCAAGGCTTAGGGCACAGGTGAGGGTATGGAAACGTGGGAGGGTCAGGCTATGTGCTGACGCAAGGGTCAGTGCCAGCGTACGGGCCAGGAGTAGGCAACGGTGTAAGGTAAGGTGTAGGGCTGGGGGTTGGTTTCCGTTCCGGGCTAGGGTTAGCGTTAGGGAACGGCAAGGCTTAGGGCACAGGTGAGGGTACGGAAACGTGGGAGGGTAGGGCTACGTGCTGACGCACGGGTCAGTGCCAGCGTACGGGCCAGGAGTAGGCAACGGCGTAGGATAAAGTGTAGGACTGGTGGTGGATTTGCGTTCAGGGCTAGGGTTAGGGTTAGGGAACGGCAAGGCTTAGGGCACAGGTGAGGGTATGGAAACGTGGGAGGGACAGGCTACGTGCTGACGCACGGGTCAGTGCCAGCGTACGGGTCAGGATTAGGGTACGGCGTAATGTAAGGTGTAGGGCTGGTGGTGGGTTTCTATTCCGGGCTAGGGTTAGGGTTAGGGAACGGCTAGGCTTAGGGCACAGGTGAGGGTACAGAAACTTGGATGGGTCAGGCTACATGCTGACGCAATGTTCAGTGCCAGCGTACGGGCCAGGAATAGGGTACGGCGTACGGTAAGGTGTAGGGCTGGTGGTGGGTTTCTAATCCGGGCTAGGGTTAGGGTTATGGAACGGCAAGTCTTAGGGCAAAGGAGAGGGTACGGAAACGTGGGAGGGTCAGGCTACATGCTGACGCACGGTTCAGTGCCAGCGTACGGGCCAGGAATAGGGTACGGCGTAAGGTAAGGTGTACGGCTGGTGGTGGGTTTCCGTTCTGGGCTAGGGTTAGGGTTAGGGAACGGCAAGGCTTAGGGCACAGGTGAGGTTACAGAAACGTGGGACGGTCAGGCTACGTGCTGACGCATGTGTCAATGCCAGCATACGGGCGAGGAGTAGGCAACGGCGTAAGGTAAGGTGTACGGCTGGTGGTTGGTTTCCGTTCCAGGCTAGGGTTAGGGTTAGGGAACGGCAAGGCTTAAGGCACAGGTGATGGTACGGAAACGTGAGAGGGTCAGGCTACGTGCTGACGCATGGTTCAGTGCCAGCGTACGGGCCAGGAATAGGGAACGGCGTAAGGTAAGGTGTAGGGCTGGTGGTGGGTTTCCGTTCCGGGCTAGGGTTAGGGTTAGGGAACGGCAAGGCTTAGGGCACAGGTCAGGGTACGGAAACGCGGGAGGCTAAGGCTACGTGCTGATGCACGGTTCAGTGCCAGAGTACAGGCCAGGAGTAGGCAACGGCGTAGGGTAAGGTGTAGGGCTGGTGGTGGCTTTCCGTTCCGGGCTAGGGTTAGGGTTAGGGAACGGCAAGGCTTACGGCACAGGTGAGGGTACGTAAACGTGGGAGGGTCAGACTACGTGCTGACGCACGGGTCAATGCCAGCGTACGGGCGAGGAGTAGGCAACGGCGTAAGGTAAGGTTTAGGGATGGTGGTGGGTTTCCGTTCCGGACTAGGGTTAGGGTTAGGGAACGTCAAGGCTTAGGGCACAGGTCAGGGTACGGAAACGCGGGAGGGTAAGGCTACGTGCTGATGCACGGTTCAGTGCCAGCGTACGGGCCAGGAATAGGGTACGGCGTAAGGTAAGGTGTAGGGCTGGTGGTGGGTTTCTAATCAGGGCTAGGGTTAGGGTTAGGGAACGGCAAGGCTTAGGGCAAAGGAGAGGATACGGAAACGTGGGAGGGTCAGGCTACGTGCTGACGCACGGTTCAGTGCCTGCGTACGGGCCAGGAATAGGGTACGGCGTAAGGTAAGGTGTACGGCTGGTGGTGGGTTTCCGTTCAGGTCTAGGGTTAGGGTTAGGGAACGGCAAGGCTTAGGGCACAGGTGAGGTTACAGAAACGTGGGACGGTCAGGCTACGTGCTGACGCACGTGTCAGTGCCAGCGTACGGGCCAGGGGTAGGCAACGGCGTAAGGTAAGATGTAGGGCTGGTGGTTGGTTTCCGTTCCAGGCTAGGGTTAGGGTAAGGGAACGGCAAGGCTTAGGGCACAGATGAGAGTACCGAAACGTGGGAGGGTCAGGCTACATGCTGACGCATGTTTCAGTGCCAGCGTATGGGCCAGGAATAAGTTACGGCGTAAGGTAAGGTGTAGGGCTGGTGGTGGGTTTCCGTTCGGGGCTAGGGTTAGGGTTAGGGAACGGCAAGGCTTAGGGCACAGGTGAGGGTACGGAAAGGTGGGAGGGTCAGGCTACGTGCTGACGCACGGGTCAGTGCCAGCGTACGGGTCAGTAGCAGCGTACGGCGTAAGGTATGGTGTAGGGCTGGTGGTGGGTTACTATTCTGGGCTAGGGTTAGGGTTAGGGAATGGCAAGGCTTAGGGCACAGGTGAGGGTACGGAAACGTGGGAGGGTCAGGCTTCGTGCTGACGCACGGGTCAGTGCCAGCGTACGGGCCAGGAATAGGCAACGGCGTAAGGTAAGGTGTAGGGCTGGTGGTTGGTTTCCGTTCCTGGCTAGGGTTAGGGTTAGGGAACGGCAATGCATAGGGCACAGGTGAGGGTACGGAAACGTGGGAGGGTCGGGCTACGTGCTGACGCACGGGTCAGTGCCAGCGTACGGGCCAGGAGTAGGCAACGGCGTAGGATAAAGTGTAAGGCTGGTGGTGGATTTGCGTTCTGGGCTAGGGTTATGGTTAGGGAACGGCAAGGCTTAGGGCACAGGTCAGGGTACGGAAACGCGGGAGGGTAAGGCTACGTGCAGATGCACGGTTAAGTGCCAGAGTACAGGCCAGGAATAGGCAACGGCGTAGGGTAAGGTGTAGGGCTGGTGGTTGGTTTCCGTTCCAGGCTAGGGTTAGTGTTAGGGAACGGTAAGGCTTAGGGCACAGGTGAGGGTACGGAAACGTGGGAGGCTCGGGCTACGTGCTGACGGACTGGTCAGTGCCAGCGTACGGGCCAGGAGTAGGCAACGGCGTAGGATAAAGTGTAGGGCTGGTGGTGGATTTGCGTTCCTGGCTAGGGTTAGGGTTAGGGAACGGCAAGGCTTAGGGCACAGGTGAGGGAACGGAAACGTGGGAGGGTCAGGCTACGTGCTGACACACGGTTCAGTGCCAGCGTACGGGCCAGGAATAGGGAACGGCGTAAGTTAAGGTGTAGGGCTGGTGGTGGGTTTCCGTTCCGGGCTAGGGTTAGGGTTAGGGAACGTCAAGGCTTAGGGCACAGGTGAGGGTACGGAAACGTTGGAGGCTCAGACTACGTGCTGACGCATGGTTCAGTGCCAGCGTACGGGTCAGGAGTAGGATACGGCGTAAGGTAAGGTGTAGGGCTGGTGGTGGGTTTCTATTCCGGGCTAGGGTTAGGGTTAGGGAAAGGCAAGGCTTAGGGCACAGGTGAGGATACGGAAACGTGGGAGGGTCAGGCTACATGCTGACGCACGGTTCATTGCCAGCGTACGGGCCAGGAATAGGTTACGGCGTAAGGTAAGGTGTAGGGCTGGTGGTGGGTTTCCGTTCCGGGCTAGGGTTATGGTTAGGGAACGGCAAGGCTTAGGGCACAAGTGAGGGTACTGAAACGTGGGAGGGTCAGGCTACGTGCTGACGCATGGGTCAGTGCCAGCGTACGGGCCAGGAGTAGGGTATGGCGTAAGGTAAAGTGTAGCGCTTGTGGTTGATTTCCTTTCCAGGCTAGGTTTAGGGTTAGGGAACGGCAAGGCTTAGGGCACAGGTGAGGGTACGGAAACGTGGGAGGGTAGGGCTGCGTGCTGATGCACGGGTCTGTGCCAGCGTACGGAACAGGAGTAGGCAACGGCATAGGATACAGTGTAGGGCTGGTGGTGGATTTGCGTTCAGGGCTAGGGTTAGGGTTAGGGAACGGCAAGGCTTAGGGCACAGGTGAGGGTACGGAAACGTTGGAGGCTCAGACTACGTGCTGACGCATGGTTCAGTGCCAGCGTACGGGTCAGGAGTAGGATACGGCGTAAGGTAAAGTGTAGGGCTGGTGGTGGGTTTCTATTCCGGGCTAGGGTTAGGGTTAGGGAAAGGCAAGGCTTAGGGCACAGGTGAGGATACGGAAACGTGGGAGGGTCAGGCTACATGCTGACGCACGGTTCATTGCCAGCGTACGGGCCAGGAATAGGTTACGGCGTAAGGTAAGGTGTAGGGCTGGTGGTGGGTTTCCGTTCCGGGCTAGGGTTATGGTTAGGGAACGGCAAGGCTTAGGGCACAAGTGAGGGTACTGAAACGTGGGAGGGTCAGGCTACGTGCTGACGCATGGGTCAGTGCCAGCGTACGGGCCAGGAGTAGGGTATGGCGTAAGGTAAAGTGTAGCGCTTGTGGTTGATTTCCTTTCCAGGCTAGGTTTAGGGTTAGGGAACGGCAAGGCTTAGGGCACAGGTGAGGGTACGGAAACGTGGGAGGGTAGGGCTGCGTGCTGATGCACGGGTCAGTGCCAGCGTACGGGCCAGGAGAAGGCAACGGCGTAGGATAAAGTGTAGGGCTGGTGGTGGATTTGCGTTCCGGGCTAGGGTTAGTGTTAGGGAACGGCAAGGCTTAGGGCTCAGGTGATGGAACGGAAACGTGGGAGGGTCAGGCTACGTGCTGACGCACGGTTCAGTGCCAGCGTACGGGCCAGGAATAGGTTACGGCGTAAGGTAAGGTGTAGGGCTGGTGGGGGGTTTCCGTTACGGGCTAGGGTTAGGGTTAGGGAACGGCAAGGCTTACGGCACAGGTGAGGGTACGGAAACGTGGGAGGGTCAGGCTACGTGCTGACGCACGGGTCAGTGCCAGCGTACGGTTCAGGAGTAGGGTACGGCGTAATGTAAGGTGTAGGGCTGGTGGTGGTTTTCTATTCCGGGCTAGGGTTAGGGTTAGGGAACGGCAAGGCTTAGGGCACAGGTCAGGGTACGGAAACGCGTGAGGGTAAGGCTACGTGCTGATGCACGGTTCAGTGCCAGAGTAGAGGCCAGGAGTAGGCAACGGCGTAGGGTAAGGTGTAGGGCTGGTGGTGGGTTTCCGTTCCGGGCTAGGGTTAGGATTAGGGAACGGCGAGGCTTAGGGCACAGGTGAGGGTACGTAAACGTGCGAGGGTCAGGCTACGTGCTGACGCACGGGTCAATGCCAGCGTACGGGCAGGAGTAGGCAACGACGTAAGGTAAGGTGTACGGCTGGTGGTTGGTTTCCCTTCCAGGCTAGGCTTAGGGTAAGGGAACGGCAAGGCTTAGGGCACAGGTGAGGGTACGGAAACGTGGGAGGGTCAGGCTACGTGCTGACGCACGGTTCAGTGCCAGCGTACGGGCCAGGAATAGTGTACGGCGTAAGGTAAGGTGTAGGGCTGGTGGTGGTTTTCTAATCCGGGCTAGGGTTAGGGTTAGGGAACGGCAAGTCTTAGGGCAAAGGAGAGGGTACGGAAACGTGGGAGGGTCAGGCTACGTGCTGACGCACGGTTCAGTGCCAGCATACGGGCCAGGAATAGGGTACGGCGTAAGGTAAGGTGTACGGTTGGTGGTGGGTTTCCGTTCCGGGCTAGGGTTAGGGTTAGGGAACGGCAAGGCTTAGGGCACAGGTGAAGTTACCGAAACGTGTGACGGTCAGGCTACGTGCTGACGCACGTGTCAGTGCCAGCGTACGGGCCAGGGGTAGGCAACGGCGTAAGGTAAGATGTAGGGCTGGTGGTTGGTTTCCGTTCCAGGCTAGGGTTAGGGTAAGGGAACGGCAAGGCTTAGGGCACAGGTGAGGGTACCGAAACGTGGGAGGGTCAGGCTACATGCTGACGCACGTTTCAGTGCCAGCGTATGGGCCAGGAATAAGTTACGGCGTAAGGTAAGGTGTAGGGCTGGTGGTGGGTTTCCGTTCGGGGCTAGGGTTAGGGTTAGGGAACGGCAAGGCTTAGGGCACTGGTGAGGGTACGGAAACGTGCGAGGGTCAGGCTACGTGCTGACGCACGGGTCAGTGCCAGCGTGCGGGTCAGTAGCAGCGTACGGCGTAAGGTATGGTGTAGGGTTGGTGGTGGGTTACTATTCCGGGCTAGGGTTAGGGTTAGGGAATGGCAAGGCTTAGGGCACAGGTGAGGGTACGGAAACGTTGGAGGCTCAGACTACGTGCAGACGCATGGTTCAGTGCCAACGTACGGGTCAGGAGTAGGATACGGCGTAAGGTAAGGTGTAGGGCTGGTGGTGGGATTCTATTCCGGGCTAGGGTTAGGGTTAGGGAAAGGCAAGTCTTAGGGCACAGGTGAGGTTACGGAAACGTGGGAGGGTCAGGCTACATGCAGACGAACGGTTCAGTGCCTGCGTACGGGCCAGGAATAGGTTACGGCGTAAGGTAAGGTGTAGGGCTGGTGGTGGGTTTCCGTTCGGGGCTAGGGTTAGGGTTAGGGAACGGCAAGGCTTAGGGCACAGGTGAGATTACGGAAACGTGGGAGGGTCAGGCTACGTGCTGACGCACGGGTCAGTGCCAGCGTACGGGTCAGTAGCAGCGTACGGCGTAAGGTATGGTGTAGGGCTGGTGGTGGGTTACTATTCCGGGCTAGGGTTAGGGTTAGGGAATGGCAAGGCTTAGGGCACAGGTGAGGGTACGGAAACGTGGGAGGGTCAGGCTATGTGCTGACGCACGGGTCAGTGCCAGCGTACGGGCCAGGAGTAGGCAACGGCGTAAGGTAAGGTGTAGGGCTGGTGGTTGGTTTCCGTTCCAGGCTAGGGTTAGGGTTAGGGAACGGCAAGGCTTAGGGCACAGGTGAGGATACGGAAACGTGGGAGGGTCGGGCTACGTGCTGACGCACGGGTCAGTGCCAGCGTACGGGCCAGGAGTAGGCAACGGCGTAGGATAAAGTGTAGGGCTGGTGGTGGATTTGCGTTCTGGGCTAGGGTTAGGGTTAGGGAACGGCAAGGCTTAGGGCACAGGTCAGGGTACGGAAACGCGTGAGGGTAAGGCTACGTGCTGATGCACGGTTCAGTGCCAGAGTAGAGGCCAGGAGTAGGCAACGGCGTAGGGTAAGGTGTAGGGCTGGTGGTGGGTTTCCGTTCCGGGCTAGGGTTAGGATTAGGGAACGGCGAGGCTTAGGGCACAGGTGAGGGTACGTAAACGTGCGAGGGTCAGGCTACGTGCTGACGCACGGGTCAATGCCAGCGTACGGGCAGGAGTAGGCAACGACGTAAGGTAAGGTGTACGGCTGGTGGTTGGTTTCCCTTCCAGGCTAGGCTTAGGGTAAGGGAACGGCAAGGCTTAGGGCACAGGTGAGGGTACGGAAACGTGGGAGGGTCAGGCTACGTGCTGACGCACGGTTCAGTGCCAGCGTACGGGCCAGGAATAGTGTACGGCGTAAGGTAAGGTGTAGGGCTGGTGGTGGTTTTCTAATCCGGGCTAGGGTTAGGGTTAGGGAACGGCAAGTCTTAGGGCAAAGGAGAGGGTACGGAAACGTGGGAGGGTCAGGCTACGTGCTGACGCACGGTTCAGTGCCAGCATACGGGCCAGGAATAGGGTACGGCGTAAGGTAAGGTGTACGGATGGTGGTGGGTTTCCGTTCCGGGCTAGGGTTAGGGTTAGGGAACGGCAAGGCTTAGGGCACAGGTGAAGTTACCGAAACGTGTGACGGTCAGGCTACGTGCTGACGCACGTGTCAGTGCCAGCGTACGGGCCAGGGGTAGGCAACGGCGTAAGGTAAGATGTAGGGCTGGTGGTTGGTTTCCGTTCCAGGCTAGGGTTAGGGTAAGGGAACGGCAAGGCTTAGGGCACAGGTGAGGGTACCGAAACGTGGGAGGGTCAGGCTACATGCTGACGCACGTTTCAGTGCCAGCGTATGGGCCAGGAATAAGTTACGGCGTAAGGTAAGGTGTAGGGCTGGTGGTGGGTTTCCGTTCGGGGCTAGGGTTAGGGTTAGGGAACGGCAAGGCTTAGGGCACAGGTGAGGGTACGGAAACGTGCGAGGGTCAGGCTACGTGCTGACGCACGGGTCAGTGCCAGCGTGCGGGTCAGTAGCAGCGTACGGCGTAAGGTATGGTGTAGGGTTGGTGGTGGGTTACTATTCCGGGCTAGGGTTAGGGTTAGGGAATGGCAAGGCTTAGGGCACAGGTGAGGGTACGGAAACGTTGGAGGCTCAGACTACGTGGAGACGCATGGTTCAGTGCCAACGTACGGGTCAGGAGTAGGATACGGCGTAAGGTAAGGTGTAGGGCTGGTGGTGGGATTCTATTCCGGGCTAGGGTTAGGGTTAGGGAAAGGCAAGGCTTAGGGCACAGGTGAGGTTACGGAAACGTGGGAGGGTCAGGCTACATGCAGACGAACGGTTCAGTGCCTGCGTACGGGCCAGGAATAGGTTACGGCGTAAGGTAAGGTGTAGGGCTGGTGGTGGGTTTCCGTTCGGGGCTAGGGTTAGGGTTAGGGAACGGCAAGGCTTAGGGCACAGGTGAGTGTACGGAAACGTGGGAGGGTCAGGCTACGTGCTGACGCACGGGTCAGTGCCAGCGTACGGGTCAGTAGCAGCGTACGGCGTAAGGTATGGTGTAGGGCTGGTGGTGGGTTACTATTCCGGGCTAGGGTTAGGGTTAGGGAATGGCAAGGCTTAGGGCACAGGTGAGGGTACGGAAACGTGGGAGGGTCAGGCTATGTGCTGACGCACGGGTCAGTGCCAGCGTACGGGCCAGGAGTAGGCAACGGCGTAAGGTAAGGTTTAGGGCTGGTGGTTGGTTTCCGTTCCAGGCTAGGGTAAGGGTTAGGGAACGGCAAGGCTTAGGGCACAGGTGAGGATACGGAAACGTGGGAGGGTCGGGCTACGTGCTGACGCACGGGTCAGTGCCAGCGTACGGGCCAGGAGTAGGCAACGGCGTAGGATAAAGTGTAGGGCTGGTGGTGGATTTGCGTTCTGGGCTAGGGTTAGGGTTAGGGAACGGCAAGGCTTAGGGCACAGGTCAGGGTACGGAAACGCGGGAGGCTAAGGCTACGTGCTGATGCACGGTTCAGTGCCAGAGTACAGGCCAGGAGTAGGCAACGGCGTAGGGTAAGGTGTAGGGCTGGTGGTGGCTTTCCGTTCCGGGCTAGGGTTAGGGTTAGGGAACGGCAAGGCTTAGGGCACAGGTGAGGGTACGTAAACGTGGGAGGGTCAGACTACGTGCTGACGCACGGGTCAATGCCAGCGTACGGGCGAGGAGTAGGCAACGGCGTAAGGTAAGGTTTAGGGATGGTGGTGGGTTTCCGTTCCGGACGAGGGTTAGGGTTAGGGAACGTCAAGGCTTAGGGCACAGGTCAGGGTACGGAAACGCGGGAGGGTAAGGCTACGTGCTGATGCACGGTTCAGTGCCAGCGTACGGGCCAGGAATAGGGTACGGCGTAAGGTAAGGTGTAGGGCTGGTGGTGGGTTTCTAATCAGGGCTAGGGTTAGGGTTAGGGAACGGCAAGGCTTAGGGCAAAGGAGAGGATACGGAAACGTGGGAGGGTCAGGCTACGTGCTGACGCACGGTTCAGTGCCTGCGTACTGGCCAGGAATAGGGTACGGCGTAAGGTAAGGTGTACGGCTGGTGGTGGGTTTCCATTCAGGTCTAGGGTTAGGGTTATGGAACGGCAAGGCTTAGGGCACAGGTGAGGTTACAGAAACGTGGGACGGTCAGGCTACGTGCTGACGCACGTGTCAGTGCCAGCGTACGGGCCAGGGGTAGGCAACGGCGTAAGGTAAGATGTAGGGCTGGTGGTTGGTTTCCGTTCCAGGCTAGGGTTAGGGTAAGGGAACGGCAAGGCTTAGGGCACAGATGAGAGTACCGAAACGTGGGAGGGTGAGGCTACATGCTGACGCATGTTTCAGTGCCAGCGTATGGGCCAGGAATAAGTTACGGCGTAAGGTAAGGTGTAGGGCTGGTGGTGGGTTTCCGTTCGGGGCTAGGGTTAGGGTTAGGGAACGGCAAGGCTTAGGGCACAGGTGAGGGTACGGAAAGGTGGGAGGGTCAGGCTACGTGCTGACGCACGGGTCAGTGCCAGCGTACGGGTCAGTAGCAGCGTACGGCGTAAGGTATGGTGTAGGGCTGGTGGTGGGTTACTATTCTGGGCTAGGGTTAGGGTTAGGGAATGGCAAGGCTTAGGGCACAGGTGAGGGTACGGAAACGTGGGAGGGTCAGGCTACGTGCTGACGCACGGGTCAGTGCCAGCGTACGGGCCAGGAATAGGCAACGGCGTAAGGTAAGGTGTAGGGCTGGTGGTTGGTTTCCGTTCCTGGCTAGGGTTAGGGTTAGGGAACGGCAAGGCATAGGGCACAGGTGAGGGTACGGAAACGTGGGATGGTCGTGCTACGTGCTGACGCACGGGTCAGTGCCAGCGTACGGGCCAGGAGTAGGCAACGGCGTAGGATAAAGTGTAAGGCTGGTGGTGGATTTGCGTTCTGGGCTAGGGTTAGGGTTAGGGAACGGCAAGGCTTAGGGCACAGGTCAGGGTACGGAAACGCGGGAGGGTAAGGCTACGTGCAGATGCACGGTTAAGTGCCAGAGTACAGGCCAGGAATAGGCAACGGCGTAGGGTAAGGTGTAGGGCTGGTGGTTGGTTTCCGTTCCAGGCTAGGGTTAGTGTTAGGGAACGGCAAGGCTTAGGGCACAGGTGAGGGTACGGAAACGTGGGAGGGTCGGGCTACGTGCTGACGGACTGGTCAGTGCCAGCGTACGGGCCAGGAGTAGGCAACGGCGTAGGATAAAGTGTAGGGCTGGTGGTGGATTTGCGTTCCTGGCTAGGGTTAGGGTTAGGGAACGGCAAGGCTTAGGGCACAGGTGAGGGAACGGAAACGTGGGAGGGTCAGGCTACGTGCTGACACACGGTTCAGTGCCAGCGTACGGGCCAGGAATAGGGAACGGCGTAAGTTAAGGTGTAGGGCTGGTGGTGGGTTTCCGTTCCGGGCTAGGGTTAGGGTTAGGGAACGTCAAGGCTTAGGGCACAGGTGAGGGTACGGAAACGTTGGAGGCTCAGACTACGTGCTGACGCATGGTTCAGTGCCAGCGTACGGGTCAGGAGTAGGATACGGCGTAAGGTAAGGTGTAGGGCTGGTGGTGGGTTTCTATTCCGGGCTAGGGTTAGGGTTAGGGAAAGGCAAGGCTTAGGGCACAGGTGAGGATACGGAAACGTGGGAGGGTCAGGCTACATGCTGACGCACGGTTCATTGCCAGCGTACGGGCCAGGAATAGGTTACGGCGTAAGGTAAGGTGTAGGGCTGGTGGTGGGTTTCCGTTCCGGGCTAGGGTTATGGTTAGGGAACGGCAAGGCTTAGGGCACAAGTGAGGGTACTGAAACGTGGGAGGGTCAGGCTACGTGCTGACGCATGGGTCAGTGCCAGCGTACGGGCCAGGAGTAGGGTATGGCGTAAGGTAAAGTGTAGCGCTTGTGGTTGATTTCCTTTCCAGGCTAGGTTTAGGGTTAGGGAACGGCAAGGCTTAGGGCACAGGTGAGGGTACGGAAACGTGAGAGGGACGGGCTACGTGGTGACCCACGGGTCAGTGCCAGCGTACGGAACAGGAGTAGGCAACTGCATAGGATACAGTGTATGGCTGGTGGTGGATTTGCGTTCAGGGCTAGGGTTAGGGTTAGGGAACGGCAAGGCTTAGGGCACAGGTGAGGGTATGGAAACGTGGGAGGGTCAGGCTACGTGCTGACGCAAGGGTCAGTGCCAGCGTACGGGCCAGGAGTAGGCAACGGTGTAAGGTAAGGTGTAGGGCTGGTGGTTGGTTTCCGTTCCGGGCTAGGGTTAGCGTTAGGGAACGGCAAGGCTTAGGGCACAGGTGAGGGTACGGAAACGTGGGAGGGTCGGGCTACGTGCTGACGCACGGGTCAGTGCCAGCGTACGGGCCAGGAGTAGGCAACGGCGTAGGATAAAGTGTAGGACTGGTGGTGGATTTGCGTTCAGGGCTAGGGTTAGGGTTAGGGAACGGCAAGGCTTAGGGCACAGGTGAGGGTATGGAAACGTGGGAGGGACAGGCTACGTGCTGACGCACGGGTCAGTGCCAGCGTACGGGTCAGGATTAGGGTACGGCGTAATGTAAGGTGTAGGGCTGGTGGTGGGTTTCTATTCCGGGCTAGGGTTAGCGTTAGGGAACGGCTAGGCTTAGGGCACAGGTGAGGGTACAGAAACTTGGGTGGGTCCGGCTACATGCTGACGCAATGTTCAGTGCCAGCGTACGGGCCAGGAATAGGGTACGGCGTACGGTAAGGTGTAGGGCTGGTGGTGGGTTTCTAATCCGGGCTAGGGTTAGGGTTATGGAACGGCAAGTCTTAGGGCAAAGGAGAGGGTACGGAAACGTGGGAGGGTCAGGCTACATGCTGACGCACGGTTCAGTGCCAGCGTACGGGCCAGGAATAGGGTACGGCGTAAGGTAAGGTGTACGGCTGGTGGTGGGTTTCCGTTCTGGGCTAGGGTTAGGGTTAGGGAACGGCAAGGCTTAGGGCACAGGTGAGGTTACAGAAACGTGGGACAGTCAGGCTACGTGCTGACGCATGTGTCAATGCCAGCATACGGGCGAGGAGTAGGCAACGGCGTAAGGTAAGGTGTACGGCTGGTGGTTGGTTTCCGTTCCAGGCTAGGGTTAGGGTTAGGGAACGGCAAGGCTTAGGGCACAGGTGATGGTACGGAAACGTGAGAGGGTCAGGCTACGTGCTGACGCATGGTTCAGTGCCAGCGTACGGGCCAGGAATAGGGAACGGCGTAAGGTAAGGTGTAGGGCTGGTGGTGGGTTTCCGTTCCGGGCTAGGGTTAGGGTTAGGGAACGGCAAGGCTTAGGGCACAGGTCAGGGTACGGAAACGCGGGAGGCTAAGGCTACGTGCTGATGCACGGTTCAGTGCCAGAGTACAGGCCAGGAGTAGGCAACGGCGTAGGGTAAGGTGTAGGGCTGGTGGTGGCTTTCCGTTCCGGGCTAGGGTTAGGGTTAGGGAACGGCAAGGCTTACGGCACAGGTGAGGGTACGTAAACGTGGGAGGGTCAGACTACGTGCTGACGCACGGGTCAATGCCAGCGTACGGGCGAGGAGTAGGCAACGGCGTAAGGTAAGGTTTAGGGATGGTGGTGGGTTTCCGTTCCTGGCTAGGGTTAGGGTTAGGGAACGGCAAGGCATAGGGCACAGGTGAGGGTACGGAAACGTGGGAGGGTCGGGCTACGTGCTGACGCACAGGTCAGTGCCAGCGTACGGGCCAGGAGTAGGCAACGGCGTAGGATAAAGTGTAAGGCTGGTGGTGGATTTGCGTTCTGGGCTAGGGTTAGGGTTAGGGAACGGCAAGGGTTAGGGCACAGTTCAGGGTACGGAAACGCGGGAGGGTAAGGCTACGTGCAGATGCACGGTTAAGTGCCAGAGTACAGGCCAGGAATAGGCAACGGCGTAGGGTAAGGTGTAGGGCTGGTGGTTGGTTTCCGTTCCAGGCTAGGGTTAGTGTTAGGGAACGGCAAGGCTTAGGGCACAGGTGAGGGTACGGAAACGTGGGAGGGTCGGGCTACGTGCTGACGGACTGGTCAGTGCCAGCGTACGGGCCAGGAGTACGCAACGGCGTAGGATAAAGTGTAGGGCTGGTGGTGGATTTGCGTTCCTGGCTAGGGTTAGGGTTAGGGAACGGCAAGGCTTAGGGCACAGGTGAGGGAACGGAAACGTGGGAGGGTCAGGCTACGTGCTGACACACGGTTCAGTGCCAGCGTACGGGCCAGGAATAGGGAACGGCGTAAGTTAAGCTGTAGGGCTGGTGGTGGGTTTCCGTTCCGGGCTAGGGTTAGGGTTAGGGAACGTCAAGGCTTAGGGCACAGGTGAGGGTACGGAAACGTTGGAGGCTCAGACTACGTGCTGACGCATGGTTCAGTGCCAGCGTACGGGTCAGGAGTAGGATACGGCGTAAGGTAAGGTGTAGGGCTGGTGGTGGGTTTCTATTCCGGGCTAGGGTTAGGGTTAGGGAAAGGCAAGGCTTAGGGCACAGGTGAGGATACGGAAACGTGGGAGGGTCAGGCTACATGCTGACGCACGGTTCATTGCCAGCGTACGGGCCAGGAATAGGTTACGGCTTAAGGTAAGGTGTAGGGCTGGTGGTGGGTTTCCGTTCCGGTCTAGGGTTATGGTTAGGGAACGGCAAGTCTTAGGGCACAAGTGAGGGTACTGAAACGTGGGAGGGTCAGGCTACGTGCTGACGCATGGGTCAGTGCCAGCGTACGGGCCAGGAGTAGGGTATGGCGTAAGGTAAAGTGTAGCGCTTGTGGTTGATTTCCTTTCCAGGCTAGGTTTAGGGTTAGGGAACGGCAAGGCTTAGGGCACAGGTGAGGGTACGGAAACGTGGGAGGGTAGGGCTGCGTGCTGATGCACGGGTCAGTGCCAGCGTACGGGCCAGGTGTAGGCAACGGCGTAGGATAAAGTGTAGGGCTGGTGATGGATTTGCGTCTGGGCTAGGGTTAGGATTAGGAACGGCAAGGCTTAGGGCACTGGTCAGGGTACGGAAACGCGGGAGGGTAAGGCTACGTGCTGATGCACGGGTCAGTGCCAGCGTACGGTTCAGGAGTAGGCAACGGCGTAGGGTAAGGTGTAGGGCTGGTGGTGGGTTTCCGTTCCGGGCTAGGGTTAGGGTTAGGGAACGGCAAGGCTTATGGCACAGGTGAGTGTACGGAAACGTGGGAGGGTCAGAATACGAGCTGACGCACGGGTCAGTGCCAGCATACGGGCCAGGAGTAGGCAACGGCGTAAGGTAAGGTGTAGGGCTGGGGGTTGGTTTCCGTTCCAGTCTAGGGTTAGGGTTAGGGAACGGCAAGGCTTAGGGCACAGGTGAGGGTACGGAAACGTGGGATGCTCGGGCTACGTGCTGACGCACGGGTCAGTGCCAGCGTACGGGCCAGGAGTAGGCAACAGCGTAGGATAAAGTGTAGGGCTGGTGATGGATTTGCGTTCTGGGCTAGGGTTAGGGTTAGGAAACGGCAAGGCTTAGGGCACAAGTCAGGGTACGGAAACGCGGGAGGGTAAGGATACGTGCTGGTGCACGGTTCAGTGCCAGAGTACATGCCAGGAGGAGGCAACGGCGTAGGGTAAGGTGTAGGGCTGGTGGTGGGTTTCCGTTCCGGGCTAGGGTTAGGGTTATGGAACGGCAAGGCTTAGGGCACAGGTGAGGGTACGTATACGTGGGAGGGTCAGGCTACGTGCTGACGCATGTGTCAATGCCAGCGTACGGGCGAGGAGTAGGCAACGGCGTAAGGTATGGTGTACGGCTGGTGGTTGGTTTCCGTTCCAGGCTAGGGTTAGGGTTAGGGAACGGCAAGGCTTAGGGCACAGGTGAGGGTACGGAAACGTGGGAGGGTCAGGCTACGTGCTGACGCATGGTTCAGTGCCAGCGTACGGGCCAGGAATAGGGAACGGCGTAAGGTAAGGTGTAGGGCTGGTGGTGGGTTTCCGTTTCGGGCTAGGGTTAGGGTTAGGGAACGGCAAGGCTTAGGGCACAGGTCAGGGTACGGAAACGCGGGAGGGTAAGGCTACGTGCTGATGCACGGGTCAGTACCAGAGTACAGGCCAGTAGTAGGCAACGGCGTAGGGTAAGGTTTTGGGCTGGTGGTGGGTTTCCATTCCGGGCTAGGGTTAGGGTTAGGGAACCGCAGGGCTTAGGGCACATGTGAGGGTACGGAGACGAGGGAGGGTCAGGCTACATGCTGACGCACGGGTCAATGCCAGCGTACGGGCCAGGAGTAGGCAACGGCGTAAGGTAAGGTGTAGGTATGGTGGTTGGTTTCCGTTCCAGGCTAGTGTTAGTGTTAGGGAACGGCAAGGCTTAGGGCACAGGTGAGGGTACGGAAACGTGGGAGGGTCGGGCTACGTGCTGATGCACGCGTCAGTGCCAGCGTACGGGCCAGGAGTAGGCAACGGCGTAGGATAAAGTGTAGGGCGGGTGGTGGATTTGCGTTCCGGGCTAGGGTTAGGGTAAGTGAACGGCAAGGCTTAGGGCACAGTTGAGGGTATGGAAACGTGGGAGAGTCACGCTACGTGCTGACGCACGGGTCATTGCCAGCGTACGGGTCAGGAGTAGCGTACGGCGTAAGGTAAGGTGTAGGGCTGGTGGTGGGTTTCTATTCCAAGCTAGGGTTAGGGTTAGGGAACGGCAAGGCTTAGGGCACAGGTGAGGGTACGGAAACGTGGGAGGTTCAGGCTACGTGCTGACGCACGGCTCAGTGCCAGCGTACGGGCCAGGAATATGGAACGGCGTAAGGTAAGGTGTAGGGGTGGTGGTGGGTTTCCGTTCCGGTCTAGGGTTAAGGTTAGGGAACGGCAAGGCTTAGGGCACAGGTCAGGGTACGGAAACGCGGGAGGGTAAGGCTACGTGCTGTTGCACGGGTCATTGCCAGAGTACAGGCCAGTAGAAGGCAACGGCGTAGGTTAAGGTGTTGGGCTGGTGGTGGGTTTCCGTTCCGGGCTAGGGTTAGGGTTAGGGAACCGCAAGGCTTAGGGCACAGGTGAGGGTACGGAGACGTGGGAGGGTCAGGTTACGTGCTGACGCACGGGTCAATGCCAGCGTACGGGAGAGGAGTAGGCAATGGCGTAAGGTAAGGTGTAGGGCTGGTGGTTGGTTTCCGTTCCAGGCTAGGATTAGGGTTAGGGAACGGCAAGGCTTAGGGCACAGGTGAGGGTACTGAAACGTGGGATGGTCGGGCTACGTGCTGACGCACGGGTCAGTGCCAGCATACGGGCCAGGAGTAGGCAACGGCATAGGATAAAGTGTAGGGCTGGTGGTGGATTTGGGTTCCGGGCAAGGGTTAGGGTTAGGGAACGGCAAGGCTTTGGGCACAGGTGTGGGAACGGAAACGTGGGAGGGTCAGGGTACGTGCTGACGCACGGTTCAGTGCCAGCGTACGGGCCAGGACTAGGGAACGGCGTAAGTTAAGGTGTAGGGCTGGTGGTGGGTTTCCGCTCCGGGCTAGGGTTAGGGTTAGGGAACGGCAAGGCTTAGGGCACAGGTGAGGGTACGGAAACGTGGGAGGGTCAGACTACGTGCTGACGCATGGTTCAGTGCCAGCGTACGGGCCAGGACTAGGGAACGGCGTAAGTTAAGGTGTAGGGCTGGTGGTGGGTTTCCGCTCCGGGCTAGGGTTAGTGTTAGGGAAAGGCAAGGCTTAGGGCACAGGTGAGGGTACAGAAACGTGGGAGGGTCAGGCTACGTGCTGACGCACGGGTCAGTGCCAGCGTACGGGCCAGGAGTAGGCAACGGCGTAAGGTAAGGTGTAGGGCTGGTGGTTGGTTTCCGTTCCAGGCTAGGGTTAGGGTTAGGGAATGGCAAATCTTAGGACACAGGTGAGGGTACGGAAACGTGGGAGGGTCGGTCTACGTGCTGACGCACGGGTCAGTGCCAGCGTACGGGCCAGGAGTAGGCAACGGCGTTGGATAAAGTGTAGGGCTGGTGGTGGTTTTGCGTTTGGGTTAGGGTTAGGGTTAGGGAACGGCAAGGCTTAGGGCGCAGGTCAGGGTACGGAAACGCGGGTGGCTAAGGCTACGTGCTGACGCATGGGTCAGTGCCAGCGTACGGGTCAGGAGTAGGGTACGGCGTAATGTAAGGGGTAGGGCTGGTGGTGGGTTTCTATTCCG
Organism: Mesoplodon bidens; assembly: GCF_964165515.1. NCBI lineage: Eukaryota > Metazoa > Chordata > Mammalia > Artiodactyla > Ziphiidae > Mesoplodon > Mesoplodon bidens. The sequence goes on along the minus strand of NW_027672568.1, from coordinate 374,845 downwards.
GGCTAGGGTTAGGGTTAGGGAACGGCAAGGCTTAGGGCACAGGTGAGGGTACGGAAACTTGGGAGAGTCAGGCTACGTGCTGACGCACTGTTAAGTGCCAGCGTACGGGCCAGGAATAGGGTACGGCGTAAGGTAAGGTTAGGGTTAGGGTTAGGGTTAGGGTTAGGGTTAGGGTTAGGGTTAGAGAATTGCAAGGTTTAGGGCACAGGTGATGGTACCGAAATGTGTTAGGTTCAGGGTACGTGTTGACTCAAGGGTTAGTGTTTGCGTACGCATGAGTATTAGGGTACCGCGTAGAGTCAGGTGTAGGGTTGGTGGTAGATTTCCCTTCCAGTCTAGGGTTATGTTTAGGGACCGGCAAAGTTTAGGGCACAGGTTAGGGTACGAAACGTGTTAGGGTCAGGGTACGTGTTGATGCACATGTTAGCGTCCGCATACGGATTAGGATTAGGGTACGGCGTAACGTAAGGTGTAGGGTTGGTGGAAGGTTTCCGTTCCGGTCTAGGGTTAGGGTTAGGGAACGGCAAGTTTTATGGCAGAGGTGAGGGAACCGAAACGTGTTAGGGTCAGGGTATGTGTTGACGTATGGATTAGGATTAGGGTACGGCTTAGGGTAAGGTGTAGGGCTGATGGTAGGTTTCCGTTCTGGGCTAAGGTTAAGGTAAGGCAACGGCAAAGTTTAGGGCAGAGCTGAGGGTACGGAAAAGTTTTAGGGTCAGGGTACGTGTTTACTCACTGGTTAGGGCCAGCGTACAGATTAGGATTTGTGCACGGCGTAGATAATGTGTAGGGTTGGTGGTAGGTTTCCGTTCCGGGCTATGGTTAGGGTTAGGGAAAGTCAAGGTTTCTATTTCTAGTTTTTTTAAGGAAACTCCATTCTGTTCTCCATAGTGACTGTATCAATTTACATTCCCACCAATAGTGGAAGAGGGCTCCTTTTGTCCACACCCTCCCCAGAATTTGTTGTTTATAGATTTTCTAATGATGCCGATTCTAACAGGTGTGAGGTTATATCTCATTGTAGTTTTGATTTGCATTTCTCTAATAATTAGTGATGTTGAGCAACTTTTCATGTGCGTCTTGGCCATTTCTGTGTTTTTTTGAAGAAACGTCTCTTTAGATCTTCTGCCCATTTTTGTATTGGGTTGTTTGTTTTTTCAAAATTAAGCTGCATGAGCTGCTTATATATATTGGAGATTAAACCTTTGTCCATTGATTCGTTTGCAACGATTTTCGCCCATTCTGAGGGATGCCTTTTTCCATTCCCGTTTTTTTAACAAAAAAGGAAAGAAAGAAAAAGGAACAGAACACTAATGTGCGTATAATATGCCTTTTGAAACGGTCGTTTTGAAATATGGACGTCCTTTAAATTTTTTGGTCGATATGTGACCCCAGGATTTGTTTTCAGGGCAGGTGTCATTTACAGGCCTACAATGATTATGAATACCAAGTGACCATTAGCACTGCGATTAAATCTTCTGTTGTGAGAAACGGCCACAAGGTGGCAGCTGTTCTCCCTTACCAAATCTGGTTACTAGGGCAACAGAGCCTCAATGGAAGTCCTGTTCTAGATTGGAATTTAGAATGGAATGTGCCAGGAGAAAGCCCCTCAAGTTTGTCTCACTACTTCTTGTTCGTGTTTTTAATTTAATTTTTAATTTTTTATTGCAGCAAGATTGATTACAATCTTTGGCTTGATGTAGTCGTGGAAGATGTGGTTCTTTTACACATATACAGATGTCTGTTCTTCCTGGGATCCTATTCCCATGTACGTTATGACAGAACGTTGAGTAGTCTTCTCTTGGTATTCCGTAGGTCTTTGGTGATTATATATGTCACCTGTGATTGTATATGTCTGTTAACCCCAATATCGTAATGAAACCAGTCCTCACACCTTTCCATTGGTGAAACATAAGTTTGTTTAATGAATCTGTGATTGCCCTTCTCCGTGGAAATATCTGCCCTGGTATCCATTTTTAGGTAACACCTATAAGTGATATGATATGATATGTGTCTTTCACTTTCTGACTTACTACAAGTCACGTGATTACCTCTCGACTCATCTACGGGGCTGCAAATGGCATTGTGTCCTTTTATTCCTTGGCTTCTATTCTGCCTTAGTGAGGTCCATTTTCAACAATGTGATTCCATGAGGGTTGTGGATTAGCTGACCTGGGAAGCCTTGCCCTGCCGGCCGGCCCTCCCCAGGTGTGCCTGGTTGAGGTCAATATAAACAGCGCTCCAGGCAGCAATAGCCCCTGAAGCTGTGCCTGACTCCATATTCTCTGCCCCGTCAGCAGTCTCGGGGCTGTGCTGGTGGAAGGGAGCGAGGGGCCACAGTTTTGTGGTTGGCCAGCTGTGAGTGGGGTTCTGCTGGCCGTTCTGCAGGAGTTGTCAGGCTGCCACCTGTAAAGAAGAGGATGTGTCACCTATACCTTGCACTGGAATTTCTCTCCGGACAGAGGTGAGGAAGGAAAAAAGGAGTTGGTGCCGTGACAGGAGGGGTATTTCAGGCAGGGCAATGGAAAGCTTCTGGAAGAATGGCCGGTGCCAGGACCACCCTGGCTGGCCTGCTGGCACCAAGTTGGCCTCCGTGCTGTGGCTGGTGTGGCTCCGTGGCCCTTCCTCTAGGCTTTTAAGCCCTTGTACGTATTCAGGTGTTTTACCTGGGAAGGGTGGGAACAGTTCAGCAGCAGCTGGCCTGGGGCTCAGCTCACGTTTACTCACAGATGCCTCGGCACGGTCCCCCAGCTTTGCAATGAGGACGCTCCGTGCGTGGGGGTGTTTCTGGCTGTATGGGAGATGGTTCCCCACCTCTGACCCATTTCAGAATTGTTTACCGCTGGAGCAAGTGCCCTGATAGCGTTTTCCTCTGTATAACTGGGGTGTTCAGCTTTTTTTATCTTTTATGTTTCAAGTTAGATTTTATTACTCTTTTATGTATTTATAGATATAAGCAGAGAAATAATTCATTCCTATAAATACATCTGTGTGAAGGGAAGAAATTTTTTCTGTTTTATTTTTAAATTTTATTTTTTAAAATTTTGAAATTTATTATTTTTTTATTTTTTTATACACCAGGTTATTATTAGTTATGTATTTTATGCATATACATGTACACAGGTCAATCTCATTCTCCCAAATCATCCCACCACCACCACCCCATGGCTTCCCACACTTGGTGTCCATACGTTTGTTCTCTACCTCTGTGTCTCTATTTCTTCCCTGCAAACCAGTGCATCTGTACCATTTTTTAGGTTCCATATATATGCATTAATATACAATATTTGTTTTCCTCTTTCTGACTTACTTCATTCTGTATGACAGTCTCTAGATCCATCGATGTCTCTAAAAATGACCCAGTTTCATTCCTTTTTATGGCCGAGTAATATTCCATTTTATATATGTAGCCCATCTTTATCCATTCATCGGTCTGTGGGCATTTAGTTTGCTTCCATTAACTGGCTATTTTAAATAGTGCTGCAATGAACATTGTGGTGAATGTGCCTTTTTGATTTTCGGTTTTCTCTGGGTCTATGTCCGGAAGTGGGATTGCTGGATCAGTTGGTAATTCTATTTCTAGTTTTTTTAAGGAAACTCCATACTCTTCTCCATAGAGACTGTATCAATTTACATTCCCACCAATAGTGGAAGAGGGCTCCTTTTGTCCACACCCTCCCCAGAATTTGTTGTTTGTAGATTTTCTGGTGATGCCGATTCTAACAGGTGTGAGGTGACACCTCATTGTAGTTTTGATTTGCATTTCTCTAATAATTAGTGCTGTTGAGCAGCTTTTCATGTGCTTCTTGGACATCTCTGTGTCTTCTTTGAAGAAACGTCTTTTTAGATTTTCTGCCCATTTATATATTGGGTTGTTTGTTTTTTTAATATTAAGCTGCATGAGCTGTTTATATATATTGGAGATTAAACCTTTGTCCATTGATTCGTTTGCAATGATTTTCGCCCATTCTGATGGATGCCTGTTTCCATTCCCGTTTTTTTAACAAAAAAGGAAAGAAAGAAAAAGAAGCAGAACACTAATGTGTGTTAAGTATGCCTTTTGAAACGGTTGTTTTGAAATATGGACGTCCTTTGAATTTTTTGATCGATATGTGACCCCAGGATTTGTTTTCAGGGCAGGTGTCATTTATAGGCCTGCAATGATTTTGAATATCAACTGACCATTAGTGCTGGGATTTAGGCTGCAGTTGTGTGAAACGGCCACATGGTGGCAGCAGTTCTCCCTTACCAAATCTGGTTACTAGGGCAGCAGAACCTCAATGGATGTCGCGTTCTAGATTGGAATTTAGAACAGAATGTGCCAGGAGAAAGCCCCTCAAGTTTGTCTCACTACTTCTTGTTCGTGTTTTTAATTTAATTTTTTATTTTTTATTACAGCAAGTTTGATTACAACGTTTGGCTTGTTGTAGGTGTTCAAGATGTGTTTCTTTTACACATATACATATGTCTGTTCTTCCTGGGATCCTTTTCCCATGTACGTTATGGCAGAATGTTGAGTAGTCTTCCCTTGGTATTCCGTAGGTCTTTCGTGATTATATATTTCACCTGTGTTTATATATGTCTGTTAACCCAAATATCGTAATGAATCCAATCCTCACACCTTTCCATTGGTGAACCATAAGTGTGTTTAATGAATCTTTGATTGCCCTTCTCCGTGGAAATATCTGCCCTGGTATCCATTTTTAGGTAACACCTATAAGTGATATGATATGATATGTGTCTTTCACTTTCTGACTTACTACAAGTCACGTGATTACCTCTCGACTCATCTACGGGGCTGCAAATGGCATTGTGTCCTTTTTTTCCTTGGCAAATATTCTGTCTTAGCGAGGTCCATTTTCTGCAATGTGATTCCCTGAGGGCTGAGGATTAGCTGACCTGGGCAGCCTGACACTGCCGGCAAGCCCTCCCCAGGTGTGCCTGGGTTGAGGTCAATATAAACAGCACTCCAGGCAACAATAGCCCTTGCAGCTGTGCCTGACTCCATATTCTCTGCCCCGTCAGCAGTCTCGGGGCTGTGCTGGTGGGAGGGTGTGAGGGTCCACGGCTTTGTGGGTGGCCCGGTGTGAGTGGGGCTATGCTGGACTTTCTGCAGGAGTTGCCAGGCTGCCACCTGTAAAGAAGACGATGTGTCACCCATAACTTCCACTGGAATTTCTCTCCGGGCTGAGGTGAGGAAGGAAAAAAAGAGTGGGGGCCGGGACAGGAGGGGTATCTCAGGCAGGGAAATGGAAAGTTTCCAGAAGAGTGCCCGGGGCCAGGACCATCCTGGCTGGCCTGCAGGCACCAAGTTGGCCTGCGTGCTGTCGCTGGTGTGGCGCCACGGCCCTTCCCTTAGGCTTTCAAGCCCTTGTACATATTCAGGTGTTTTACCTGGGAAGGGTGGGAACAGTTCAGCAGCAGCTGGCCTGGGGCTCAGATCACGTTTACTCACAGAGTCCTCGGCACGGTCCCCCAGGATTGCAATGAGGACGCTCCTTGCGTGGGGTGGCGGGGCTGCTGGCAGTGTGGGAGATGATTACCCACCTCTGACCAATTTCAGAATTGTTTACCACTGGAGCAAGTGCCTTGGTAGGGTTTTCCTCTCTATAACTGTTAGGTTCAGGTATTTTTTTTCTTTTTCAGTCCCAGTTACATTCTGTTCTTCTTTTATGTATTTATAGATATAAGCATGGAAATAATTCATTCATATAAATACATTTGTGTGAATGGAAGACCATTTTTCTCTTTTATTTTTAAATTTTATTTTTAAAAATTTTGAAATTTAAGTTTATTTATTTATTTTATACAGCAGGTTATTATTAGTTATCTATTTTATGCATATACATGTATACAGGTCAATCCCAATCTCCCAACTCATCCCACCACCACCACCCCATGGCTTCCCCCACTTTGTGTCCATACGTTTGTTCTCTACCTCTGTGTCTCTATTTCTGCCCTGCAAACCAGTTCATCTGTACCATTTTTCTAGGTTCCACATATAGGCATTAATATACAATATTTGTTTTTCTCTTTCTGACTTACTTCATTCCGTATGACAGTATCTAGATCCATCCACTTCTCTACAAATGACCCAGTTTCATTCCTTTTTATGGCTGAGTAATATTCCATTTTATATATGTACCACATCTTTATCCATTCGCCTGTCTGTGGGCATTTAGGTTGCTTCCATTAGCTGGCTATTGTAAATAGTGCTGCAATGAACATTGTGGTGAATGTGTCTTTGTGATTTATGGTTTTCTCTGGGTATATGCCCAGAAGTGGTATTGCTTGATCCTATGGTAATTCTCCTTTTAGTTTTTTAAAGGAACCTCCATACTCTTCTCCATAGTGACTGTATCAATTTACATTCCCACCAATAGTGGAAGGGGGTTCCTTTTGTCCACACCCTCCCCAGAATTTGTTGTTTGTAGACTTTCCGATGATGCCGATTCTAACAGGTGTGAGGTCTTACCTCATTGTAGTTTTGATTTGCATTTCTCTAATAATTAGTGATGTTGAGCAGCTTTTCATGAGCGTCTTGGCCATCTCTGGGTCTTCTTTGAAGAAACGTCTATTTAGATCTTCTGCCCATTTTTCTATTGGGTTGTTTGTTTTATTAATATTAAGCTTCATGAGCTGTTTATATATATTGGAGATTGAACCTGTGTCCATTGATTCGTTTGCAAACGTTTTCACCCATCTGAGTGTTGCCTTTTTCCATTCCCTTTTTTTTAACAAAGAAAGAAAGAAAGCAAAAGAAGCAGAACACTAATGTGCGTGAAATATGCCTCTTGAAATTGTCGTTTTGAAATATGGACGTCTTTTGAATTTTTTGGTCGATATATGACCCCAGGATTTGTTTTCAGGGCAGGTGTCATTTACAGGCCTGTAATGATTTTGAATATCCACTGACCAATAGTGCTGGGATTAAGGCTGCAGTTGTGTGAAACGGCCACATGGTGGCAGCAGTTCTCCCTTACCAAATCTGGTTACTAGGGCAGCAGAGCCTCAATGGAAGTCGCGTTCTAGATTGGAATTTAGGACGGAATGTGCCAGGAGAAAGCCCCTCAAGTTTGTCTCACTACTTCTTGATCGTGTTTTTAATTTAATTTTTTATTTTTTATTACAGCAAGTTTGATTACAACGTTTGGCCTTTTGTAGGTGTGAAAGATGTGTTTCTTTTACACATATAGTTATGTCTGTTCTTCCTGGGATCCTTTTCCCATGTACGTTATGACAGAATGTTGAGTAGTCTTCCCCTGGTTCCGTAGGTCTTTGGTAATTATATATTTCACCTGTGTTTGTATATGTCTGTTAACCCCAATATCGTAATGAATCCAATCCTCACACCTTTCCATTGGTGAACCACAAGTGTGTTTAATGAATCTGTGATTGCCCTTCTCCGTGGAAATATCTGCCCTGGTATCCATTTTTAGGTAACACCTATAAGTGATATGATACGATATGTATCTTTCACTTTCTGACTTACTACAAGTCACGTGATTACCTCTCGACTCATCTACGGTGCTGCAAATGGCATTGTGTCCTTTTTTTCCTTGGCGAATATTCTGTCTTAGCTAGGTCCACTTTCTGCAATGTGATTCCCTTAGGGCTGAGGATTAGCTGACCTGGGCTGCCTGACCCTGCCGGCAAGCCCTGCCCAGGTGTGCCTGGGTTGAGGTCAATATAAACAGCACTCCTGGCAGCAATAGCCCCTGCAGCTTTGCCTGACTCCATATTCTCTGCCCCGTCAGCAGTCTCGGGGCTGTGCTGGTGGGAGGGTGTGAGGGTCCACGGCTTTGTGGGTGGCCCGGTGTGAGTGGGGCTCTGCTGGACTTTCTGCAGGAGTTGCCAGGCTGCCACCTGTAAAGAAGACGATGTGTCACCCATAACTTCCACTGGAATTTCTCTCCGGGCTGAGGTGAGGAAGGAAAAAAAGGAGTGGGGGCCGGGACAGGAGGGGTATCTCAGGCAGGGAAATGGAAAGCTTCCAGAAGAGCGCCCGGGGCCAGGACCATCCTGGCTGGCCTGCAGGCACCAAGTTGGCCTGCGTGCTGTCGCTGGTGTGGCTCCACGGCCCTTCCTCTAGGCTTTCAAGCCCTTGTACATATTCAGGTGTTTTACCTGGGAAGGGTGGGAACAGTTCAGCAGCAGCTGGCCTGGGGCTCAGATCACGTTTACTCACAGAGGCCTCGGCACGGTCCCCCAGGATTGCAATGAGGACGCTCCTTGCGTGGGGGGCGGGGCTGCTGGCAGTATGGGAGATGATTCCCCACCTCTGACCAATTTCAGAATTGTTTACCACTGGAGCAAGTGCCTTGGTAGGGTTTTCCTCTCTATAACTGTTAGGTTCAGGTATTTTTTTTCTTTTTCCGTCCCAGTTACATTCTGTTCTTCTTTTATGTATTTATAGATATAAGCATGGAAATAATTCATTCATATAAATACATCTGTGTGAATGGAAGAACTTTTTTCTGTTTTATTTTTAAATTTTATTTTTAAAAATTTTGAAATTTAAGTTTATTTATTTATTTTATACAGCAGGTTATTATTAGTTATCTATTTTATGCATATACATGCATACAGGTCAATCCCAATCTCCCAACTCATCCCACCACCACCACCCCATGGCTTCCCCCACTTGGTGTCCATACCTTTGTTCTCTACCTCTGTGTCTCTATTTCTGCCCTGCAAACCAGTTCATCTGTACCATTTTTCTAGGTTCCACATATAGGCATTAATATACAATATTTGTTTTTCTCTTTCTGACTTACTTCATTCCGTATGACAGTCTCTAGATCCATCCACTTCTCTACAAATGACCCAGTTTCATTCCTTTTTATGGCTGAGTAATATTCCATTTTATATATGTACCACATCTTTATCCATTCGCCTGTCTGTGGGCATTTACGTTGCTTCCACTACCTGGCTATTGTAAATAGTGCTGCAATGAACATTGTGGTGAATGTGTCTTTGTGATTTATGGTTTTCTCTGGGTATATGCCCAGAAGTGGGATTGCTGGATCCTATGGTAATTCTCCTTTTAGTTTTTTAAAGGAACCTCCATACTCTTCTCCATAGTGACTGTATCAATTTACATTCCCACCAATAGTGGAAGGGGGTTCCTTTTGTCCACACCCTCCCCAGAATTTGTTGTTTGTAGATTTTCGGATGATGCCGATTCTAACAGGTGTGAGGTCTTACCTCATGGTAGTTTTGATTTGCATTTCTCTAATAATTAGTGATGTTGAGCAGCTTTTCATGAGCGTCTTGGCCATCTATGGGTCTTCTTTGAAGAAACGTCTATTTAGATCTTCTGCCCATTTTTGTATTGGGTTGTTTGTTTTATTAATATTAAGCTTCATGAGCTGTTTATATATATTGGCGATTGAACCTGTGTCCATTGATTCGTTTGCAAACGTTTTCGCCCATCTGAGTGTTGCCTTTTTCCATTCCCTTTTTTTAACAAAGAAAGAAAGAAAGCAAAAGAAGCAGAACACTAATGTGCGTGAAATATGCCTCTTGAAATTGTCGTTTTGAAATATGGACGTCTTTCGTATTTTTTGGTCGATATATGAACCCAGGAATTGTTTTCAGGGCAGGTGTCATTTACAGGCCTGTAATGATTTTGAATATCCACTGACCAATAGTGCTGGGATTAAGGCTGCAGTTGTGTGAAACGGCCACATGGTGGCAGCAGTTCTCCCTTACCAAATCTGGTTACTAGGGCAGCAGAGCATCAATGGAAGTCGCGTTCTAGATTGGAATTTAGAACGGAATGTGCCAGGAGAAAGCCCCTCAAGTTTGTCTCACTACTTCTTGTTCGTGTTTTTAATTTAATTTTTTATTTTTATTACAGCAAGTTTGATTACAACGTTTGGCCTTTTGTAGGTGTGCAAGATGTGTTTCTTTTACACATATACATATGTCTGTTCTTCCTGGGATCCTTTTCCCATGTACGTTATGACAGAATGTTGAGTAGTCTTCCCCTGGTATTCCGTAGGTCTTTGGTGATTATATATTTCACCTGTGTTTGTATATGTCTGTTAACCCCAATATCGTAATGAATCCAATCCTCACACTTTCCATTGGTGAACCATAAGTGTGTTTAATGAATCTGTGATGGCCCTTCTCCGTGGAAATATCTGCCCTGGTATCCATTTTTAGGTAACACCTATAAGTGATATGATACGATATGTGTCTTTCACTTTCTGACTTACTACAAGTCACGTGATTACCTCTCGACTCATCTACGGTGCTGCAAACGGCATTGTGTCCTTTTTTCCCTTGGTGAATATTCTGTCTTAGCGAGGTCCATTTTCTGCAATGTGATTCCCTGAGGGCTGAGGATTAGGTGACCTGGGCAGCCTGACCCTGCCGGCAAGCCCTGCCCAGGTGTGCCTGGGTTGAGGTCAATATAAACAGCACTCCAGGCAGCAATAGCTCCTGCAGCTGTGCCTGACTCCATATTCTCTGCCCCGTCAGCAGTCTCGGGGCTCTGCTGGTGGGAGGGTGTGAGTGTCCATGGCTTTGTGGGTGGCCCGGTGTGAGTGGGGCTCTGCTGGTCTTTCTGCAGGAGTTGCCAGGCTGCCACCTGTAAAGAAGACGATGTGTCACCCATAACTTCCACTGGAATTTCTCTCCGGGCTGAGGTGAGGAAGGAAAAAAAGGAGTGGGGGCCGGGACAGGAGGGGTATCTCAGGCAGGGAAATGGAAAGCTTCCAGAAGAGCGCCCGGGGCCAGGACCATCATGGCTGGCCTGCAGGCACCAAGTTGGCCTGCGTGCTGTCGCTGGTGTGGCTCCACGGCCCATCCTCTAGGCTTTCAAGCCCTTGTACATATTCAGGTGTTTTACCTGGGAAGGGTGGGAACAGTTCAGCAGCAGCTGGCCTGGGGCTCAGTTCACGTTTACTCACAGAGTCCTCGGCACGGTCCCCAAGGATTGCAATGAGGATGCTCCTTGCGTGGGGGGGCGGAGCTGCTGGCAGTATGGGAGATGATTCCCCAACTCTGACCAATTTCAGAATTGTTTACCACTGGAGCAAGTGCCTTGGTAGTGTTTTCCTCTCTATAACTGTTAGGTTCAGGTATTTTTTTTCTTTTTCGGTGCCAGTTACATTCTGTTCTTCCTTTATGTATTTATAGATATAAGCATGGAAATAATTCATTCATATAAATACATCTGTGTGAATGGAAGAACTTCTTTCTGTTTTATTTATAAATTTTATTTTTAAAAATTTTGAAATTTAAGTTTATTTATTTATTTTATACAGCCGGTTATTATTAGTTATCTATTTTATGCATATACATGCATACAGGTCAATCCCAATCTCCCAACTCATCCCACCACCACCACCCCATGGCTTCCCCCACTTGGTGTCCATACGTTTGTTCTCTACCTCTGTGTCTCTATTTCTGCCCTGCAAACCAGTTCATCTGTACCATTTTTCTAGGTTCCACATATAGGCATTAATATACAATATTTGTTTTTCTCTTTCTGACTTACTTCATTCCGTATGACAGTCTCTAGATCCATCCACTTCTCTACAAATGACCCAGTTTCATTCCTTTTTATGGCTGAGTAATATTCCATTTTATATATGTACCACATCTTTATCCATTCGCCTGTCTGTGGGCATTTAGGTTGCTTCCATTACCTGGCTATTGTAAATAGTGCTGCAATGAACATTGTGGTGAATGTGTCTTTGTGATTTATGGTTTTCTCTGGGTATATGCCCAGAAGAGGGATTGCTGGATCCTATGGTAATTCTCCTTTTAGTTTTTTAAAGGAACGTCCATACTCTTCTCCATAGTGACTGTATCAATTTACATTCCCACCAATAGTGGAAGGGGGTTCCTTTTGTCCACACCCTCCCCAGAATTTGTTGTTTGTAGATTTTCGGATGATGCCGATTCTAACAGGTGTGAGGTCTTACCTCATGGTAGTTTTGATTTGCATTTCTCTAATAATTAGTGATGTTGAGCAGCTTTTCATGAGCGTCTTGGCCATCTCTGTGTCTTCTTTGAAGAAACGTCTATTTAGATCTTCTGCCCAATTTTGTATTGGGTTGTTTGTTTTATTAATATTAAGCTTCATGAGCTGTTTATATATATTGGCGATTGAACCTGTGTAAATTGATTCGTTTGCAAACGTTTTCGCCCATCTGAGTGTTGCCTTTTTCCATTCCCTTTTTTTAACAAAGAAAGAAAGAAAGCAAAAGAAGCAGAACACTAATGTGCGTGAAATATGCCTCTTGAAATTGTCGTTTTGAAATATGGACGTCTTTTGAATTTTTTGGTCGATATATGACCCCAGGAATTGTTTTCAGGGCAGGTGTCATTTACAGGCCTGTAATGATTTTGAATATCCACTGACCAATAGTGCTGGGATTAAGGCTGCAGTTGTGTGAAACGGCCACATGGTGGCAGCAGTTCTCCCTTACCAAATCTGGTTACTAGGGCAGCAGAGCATCAATGGAAGTCGCGTTCTAGATTGGAATTTAGAACGGAATGTGCCAGGAGAAAGCCCCTCAAGTTTGTCTCACTACTTCTTGTTCGTGTTTTTAATTTAATTTTTTATTTTTATTACAGCAAGTTTGATTACAACGTTTGGCCTTTTGTAGGTGTGCAAGATGTGTTTCTTTTACACATATACATATGTCTGTTCTTCCTGGGATCCTTTTCCCATGTACGTTATGACAGAATGTTGAGTAGTCTTCCCCTGGTATTCCGTAGGTCTTTGGTGATTATATATTTCACCTGTGTTTGTATATGTCTGTTAACCCCAATATCGTAATGAATCCAATCCTCACACTTTCCATTGGTGAACCATAAGTGTGTTTAATGAATCTGTGATTGCCCTTCTCCGTGGAAATATCTGCCCTGGTATCCATTTTAGGTAACACCTATAAGTGATATGATACGATATGTGTCTTTCACTTTCTGACTTACTACAATTCACATGATTACCTCTCGACTCATCTACGGTGCTGCAAACGGCATTGTGTCCTTTTTTCCCTTGGCGAATATTCTGTCTTAGCGAGGTCCATTTTCTGCAATGTGATTCCCTGAGGGCTGAGGATTAGCTGACCTGGGCAGCCTGACACTGCCGGCAAGCCCTCCCCAGGTGTGCCTGGGTTGAGGTCAATATAAACAGCACTCCAGGCAGCAATAGCTCCTGCAGCTGTGCCTGACTCCATATTCTCTGCCCCGTCAGCAGTCTCGGGGCTGTGCTGGCGGGAGGGTGTGAGTGTCCATGGCTTTGTGGGTGGCCCGGTGTGAGTGGGGCTCTGCTGGACTTTCTGCAGGAGTTGCCAGGCTGCCACCTGTAAAGAAGACGATGTGTCACCCATAACTTCCACTGGAATTTCTCTCCGGGCTGAGGTGAGGAAGGAAAAAAAGGAGTGGGGGCCGGGACAGGAGGGGTATCTCAGGCAGGGAAATGGAAAGCTTCCAGAAGAGCGCCCGGGGCCAGGACCATCCTGGCTGGCCTGCAGGCACCAAGTTGGCCTGCGTGCTGTCGCTGGTGTGGCTCCACGGCCCATCCTCTAGGCTTTCAAGCCCTTGTACATATTCAGGTGTTTTACCTGGGAAGGGTGGGAACAGTTCAGGAGCAGCTGGCCTGGGGCTCAGATCACGTTTACTCACAGAGTCCTCGGCACGGTCCCCCAGGATTGCAATGAGGACGCTCCTTGCGTGGGGAGGCGGAGCTGCTTGCATTATGGGAGATGATTCCCCACCTCTGACCAATTTCAGAATTGTTTACCACTGGAGCAAGTGCCTTGGTAGTATTTTCCTCTCTATAACTGTTAGGTTCAGGTAATTTTTTCTTTTTCGGTGCCAGTTACATTCTGTTCTTCCTTTATGTATTTATAGATATAAGCATGGAAATAATTCATTCATATAAATACATCTGTGTGAATGGAAGAACTTCTTTCTGTTTTATTTATAAATTTTATTTTTAAAAATTTTGAAATTTAAGTTTATTTATTTATTTTATACAGCAGGTTATTATTAGTTATCTATTTTATGCATATACATGCATACAGGTCAATCCCAATCTCCCAACTCATCCCACCACCACCACCCCATGGCTTCCCCCACTTGGTGTCCATACGTTTGTTCTCTACCTCTGTGTCTCTATTTCTGCCCTGCAAACCAGTTCATCTGTACCATTTTTCTAGGTTCCACATATAGGCATTAATATACAATATTTGTTTTTCTCTTTCTGACTTACTTCATTCCGTATGACAGTCTCTAGATCCATCCACTTCTCTACAAATGACCCAGTTTCATTCCTTTTTATGGCTGAGTAATATTCCATTTTATATATGTACCACATCTTTATCCATTCGCCTGTCTGTGGGCATTTAGGTTGCTTCCATTAGCTGGCTATTGTAAATAGTGCTGCAATGAACATTGTTGTGAATGTGTCTTTGTGATTTATGGTTTTCTCTGGGTATATGCCCAGAAGTGGGATTGCTGGATCCTATGGTAATTCTCCTTTTAGTTTTTTAAAGGAACCTCCATACTCTTCTCCATAGTGACTGTATCAATTTACATTCCCACCAATAGTGGAAGGGGGTTCCTTTTGTCCACACCCTCCCCAGAATTTGTTGTTTGTAGATTTTCGGATGATGCCGATTCTAACAGGTGTGAGGTCTTACCTCATGGTAGTTTTGATTTGCATTTCTCTAATAATTAGTGATGTTGAGCAGCTTTTCATGAGCGTCTTGGCCATCTCTGTGTCTTCTTTGAAGAAACGTCTATTTAGATCTTCTGCCCATTTTTGTATTGGGTTGTTTGTTTTATTAATATTAAGCTTCATGAGCTGTTTATATATATTGGCGATTGAACCTGTGTCCATTGATTCGTTTGCGAACGTTTTCGCCCATCTGAGGGTTGCCTTTTTCCATTCCCTTTTTTTTAACAAAGAAAGAAAGAAAGCAAAAGAAGCAGAACACTAATGTGCGTGAAATATGCCTCTTGAAATTGTCGTTTTGAAATATGGACGTCTTTTGAATTTTTTGGTCGATATATGACCCCAGGAATTGTTTTCAGGGCAGGTGTCATTTACAGGCCTGTAATGATTTTGAATATCCACTGACCATTAGTGCTGGGATTAAGGCTGCAGTTGTGTGAAACGGCCACATGGTGGCAGCAGTTCTCCCTTACCAAATATGGTTACTAGGGCAGCAGAACCTCAATGGATGTCGCGTTCTAGATTGGAATTTAGAACAGAATGTGCCAGGAGAAAGCCCCTCAAGTTTGTCTCACTACTTCTTGTTCGTGTTTTTAATTTAATTTTTTATTTTTTATTACAGCAAGTTTGATTACAACGTTTGGCTTGTTGTAGGTGTTCAAGATGTGTTTCTTTTACACATATACATATGTCTGTTCTTCCTGGGATCCTTTTCCCATGTACGTTATGGCAGAATGTTGAGTAGTCTTCCCTTGGTATTCCGTAGGTCTTTCGTGATTATATATTTCACCTGTGTTTATATATGTCTGTTAACCCAAATATCGTAATGAATCCAATCCTCACACCTTTCCATTGGTGAACCATAAGTGTGTTTAATGAATCTTTGATTGCCCTTCTCCGTGGAAATATCTGCCCTGGTATCCATTTTTAGGTAACACCTATAAGTGATATGATATGATATGTGTCTTTCACTTTCTGACTTACTACAAGTCACGTGATTACCTCTCGACTCATCTACGGGGCTGCAAATGGCATTGTGTCCTTTTTTTCCTTGGCAAATATTCTGTCTTAGCGAGGTCCATTTTCTGCAATGTGATTCCCTGAGGGCTGAGGATTAGCTGACCTGGGCAGCCTGACACTGCCGGCAAGCCCTCCCCAGGTGTGCCTGGGTTGAGGTCAATATAAACAGCACTCCAGGCAACAATAGCCCTTGCAGCTGTGCCTGACTCCATATTCTCTGCCCCGTCAGCAGTCTCGGGGCTGTGCTGGTGGGAGGGTGTGAGGGTCCACGGCTTTGTGGGTGGCCCGGTGTGAGTGGGGCTCTGCTGGACTTTCTGCAGGAGTTGCCAGGCTGCCACCTGTAAAGAAGACGATGTGTCACCCATAACTTCCACTGGAATTTCTCTCCGGGCTGAGGTGAGGAAGGATAAAAAGGAGTGGGGGCCGGGACAGGATGGGTATCTCAGGCAGGGAAATGGAAAGCTTCCAGAAGAGCGCCCGGGGCCAGGACCATCCTGGCTGGCCTGCAGGCACCAAGTTGGTCTGCGTGCTGTCGCTGGTGTGGCTCCACGGCCCTTCCTCTAGGCTTTCAAGCCCTTGTACATATTCAGGTGTTTTACCTGGGGAGGGTGTGAACAGTTCAGCAGCAGCTGGCCTGGGGCTCAGATCACGTTTACTCAGAGAGGCCTCGGCACGGTCCCCCAGGATTGCAATGAGGACGCTCCTTGCGTGGGGGGGAGGGGCTGCTGGCAGTATGGGAGATGATTCCCCACCTCTGACCAATTTCAGAATTGTTTACCACTGGAGCAAGTGCCTTGGTAGGGTTTTCCTCTCTATAACTGTTAGGTTCAGGTATTTTTTTTTCTTTTTCAGTCCCAGTTACATTCTGTTCTTCTTTTATGTATTTATAGATATAAGCATGGAAATAATTCATTCATATAAATACATTTGTGTGAATGGAAGAACATTTTTCTCTTTTATTTTTAAATTTTATTTTTAAAAATTTTGAAATTTAAGTTTATTTATTTATTTTATACAGCAGGTTATTATTAGTTATCTATTTTATGCATATACATGTATACAAGTCAATCCCAATCTCCCAACTCATCCCACCACCACCACCCCATGGCTTCCCCCACTTGGTGTCCATACGTTTCTTCTCTACCTCTGTGTCTCTATTTCTGCCCTGCAAACCAGTTCATCTGTACTATTTTTCTAGGTTCCACATATAGGCATTAATATACAATATTTGTTTTTCTCTTTCTGACTTACTTCATTCCGTATGACAGTCTCTAGATCCATCCACTTCTCTACAAATGACCCAGTTTCATTCCTTTTTATGGCTGAGTAATATTCCATTTTATATATGTACCACATCTTTATCCATTCGCCTGTCTGTGGGCATTTAGGTTGCTTCCATTACCTGGCTATTGTAAATAGTGCTGCAATGAACATTGTTGTGAATGTGTCTTTGTGATTTATGGTTTTCTCTGGGTATATGCCCAGAAGTGGGATTGCTGGATCCTATGGTAATTATCCTTTTAGTTTTTTAAAGGAACCTCCATACTCTTCTCCATAGTGACTGTATCAATTTACATTCCCACCAATAGTGGAAGGGGGTTCCTTTTGTCCACACCCTCCCCAGAATTTGTTGTTTGTAGATTTTCGGATGATGCCGATTCTAACAGGTGTGAGGTCTTACCTCATTGTAGTTTTGATTTGCATTTCTCTAATAATTAGTGATGTTGAGCAGCTTTTCATGAGCGTCTTGGCCATCTCTGGGTCTTCTTTGAAGAAACGTCTCTTTAGATCTTCTGCCCATTTTTGTATTGGGTTGTTTGTTTTATTAATATTAAGCTTCATGAGCTGTTTATATATATTGGCGATTGAACCTGTGTCCATTGATTCGTTTGCGAACGTTTTTGCCCATCTGAGGGTTGCCTTTTTCCATTCCCTTTTTTTTAACAAAGAAAGAAAGAAAGCAAAAGAAGCAGAACACTAATGTGCGTGAAATATGCCTCTTGAAACTGTCGTTTTGAAATATGGACGTCTTTTGAATTTTTTGGTCGATATATGACCCCAGGAATTGTTTTCAGGGCAGGTGTCATTTACAGGCCTGTAATGATTTTGAATATCCCTGACCATTAGTGTTGGGATTAAGGTTGCAGTTGTGTGAAACGGCCACATGGTGGCAGCAGTTCTCCCTTACCAAATCTGGTTACTAGGGCAGCAGAGCCTCAATGGAAGTTGTGGTCTAGATTGGAATTTAGAACGGAATGTGCCAGGAGAAAGCCCCTCAAGTTTGTCTCACTACTTCTTGTTCGTATTTTTAATTTAATTTTTTATTTTTTATTACAGCAAGTTTGATTACAACGTTTGGCCTTTTGTAGGTGTGCAAGATGTGTTTCTTTTACACATATACATATGTCTGTTCTTCCTGGGATCCTTTTCCCATGTACGTTATGATAGAATGTTGAGTAGTCTTCCCTTGGTATTCCGTAGGTCTTTGGTGATTATATATTTCACCTGTGTTTGTATATGTCTGTTAACCCCAATATCGTAATGAATCCAATCCTCACACCTTTCCATTGGTGAACCATAAGTGTGTTTAATGAATCTGTGATTGCCCTTCTCTGTGGAAATATCTGCACTGGTATCCATTTTTAGGTAACACCTATAATGATATGATACGGTATGTGTCTTTCACTTTCTGACTTACTACAAGTCACGTGATTACCTCTCGACTCATCTACGTTGCTTCAAATGGCATTGTGTCCTTTTTTCCCTTGGTTTCTATTCTGCCTTATTGAGGTCCATTTTCAAGAATGTGATTCCCTGAGGGTTGTGGATAAGCTGACCTAGGCAGCCTGACCCTGCCGGCCGGCCCTCCCCAAGTGTGCCTGGTTGAGGTCAATATAAAGAGTGCTACAGGCAGCAATAGCCCCTGAAGCTGTGCCTGACTCCATATTCTCTGCCCAGTCAGCAGTCTCGGGGCTCTTCTGTTGGGAGGGAGTGAGGGGCCACGGCTCTGTGGGTGGCCCGGTGTGAGTGGGGCTCTGCTGGCCTTTCTTCAGTAGTTGCCAGGCTGCCATCTGTAAAGAAGATGATGTGTCGCCCATACCATCTGCTGGAATTTATCTCCGGACAGAGGTGAGGAAGGAAAAAAGCAGTGGGGGCCGGGACAGGAGGGGTATCTCAGGCAGGGAAATGGAAAGCTTCCAGAAGAGCGCCCGGGGCCAGGACACTCCTAGCTGGCCTGCAGGCACCAAGTTGGCCTGCGTGCTCTCGCTGGTGTGGCTCCACCGCCCTTCCTCTAGTCTTTCAAGCCCTTGTACATATTCAGGTGTTTTACCTGGGAAGGGTGGGTACAGTTCAGCAGCAGCTGGCCTGGGGCTCAGCTCACGTTTACTCACAGATGCCTCAGCACGGTCCCACAGCTTTGCAATGAGGACACTCCTTGCATGGGGGGTGGGTTGCTGGCTGAATTGGAGATGTTTCCCCACCTCTGACCAATTTCAGAATTGTTTACCCCTGGAGCAAGTGCCCTGATAGGGTTTTCCTCTGTATAACTAGTGGGTTCAGGTTTTTTTTTCTTTTATGGTTCAAGTTAGATTTTATTCCTCTTTTATGTATTTATAGATATAAGCATGGAAATAATTCATTCCTATAAATACATCTGTGTGAAGGGAAGAACTTTTTTCTGTTTCATTGTGAAATTTTATTTTTTAACATTTTGAAATTTAATTTTATTTACTTTTTTATACAGCAGGTTATTATTAGTTATGTATTTTATACATATACATGTATACAGGTCAATCTCAATCTCCCAACTCATCCCACCACCAACACCCCATGGCTTCCCACACTTGGTGTCCATACGTTTGTTCTCTACCTCTGTGTCTCTATTTCTTCCCTGCAAACCAGTTCAACTGTACCATATTTTAGTTTCCACATATATGCATTAATATACAATATTTGTTTTCTTCTTTCTGACTTACTTCATTCTGTATGACAGTCTCTAGATCCATCGATTTCTCTACAAATGACCCAGTTTTATTCCTTTTTATGGCCGAGTAATATTCCATTTGATATATGGACACCATCTTTATCCATTCATTTCTCTGTGGGCATTTAGTTTGCTTCCATTACCTGCCTATTGTAAATAGTGGTGCAAAGAACATTGTGGTGACTGTGCCTTTTTGATTTATGGTTTTCTCTGGGTATATGCCCAGAAGTTGGATTGCTGGATCAGTTGGTATTTCTATTTCTAGATTTTTAAAGGAAACTCCATACTGTTCTCCATAGTGACTGTATAAATTTACATTCCCATCAATAGTGGAATATGGCTCCTTTTGTCCACACCCTCCCCAGAATTTGTTGTTTGTAGATTTTCTGATGATGACGATTCTAACAGGTGTGAGGTGATACCTCATTGTAGTTTTGAGTTGCACTTCTCAAATAATTAGTGATGTTGAGGAGCTTTTCATGTGCGTCTTGGCCATCTCTGTGTCTTCTTTGAAGAAACGTCTCTTTAGATCTTCTGCCCATTTTTGTATTGGGTTGTTTGTTTTTTTAATATTAAGCTGCATGAGCTGTTTATATATATTGGAGATTAAACCTTTGTCCATTGATTCGTTTGCAACGATTTTCGCACATTCTGAGGGATGCCTTTTTCCATTCCCGTTTTTTTAACCAAAAAAGACAGAAAGAAAAACAAGCAGAACACTAATGTGTTTAAAATATGCCTTTTGAAACGGTCGTTTTGAAATATGGACGTCCTTTGAATTTTTTGGTCGATATGTGACCCCAGGATTTGTTTTCTGGGCAGGTGTCATTTACAGGCCTGCAATGATTTTGAATATCTACTGACCATTAGCGCTGGGATTAAAGCTGCTGTTTTGTGAAAGGGCCACAAGGTGGCAGCAGTTCTGCCTTACCAAATCTGGTTACTAGGGCAACAGAGCCTCAAAGGAAGTCGTGTTCTAGATTGGAATTTAGAATGGAATGTGCCAGGAGAAAGCCCCTCAAGTTTCTCTCACTCCTTCTTGCACGTGTTTTTAATTTAATTTTTTATTTTTTGTTACAGCAAGTTTGATTACAATGTTTGGCTTGTTGAAGGTGTGGAAGATGTGGTTCTTTTACACATATACAGATGTCTGTTCTTCCTGGGATCCTTTTCCCATGTACGTTATGACAGAATGGTGAGTAGTCCTCTCTTGGTTTTCCGTAGGTCTTTGGTGATTATATATGTCACCTGTGTTTGTATATATCTGTTAACCCCAATATCGTAATGAAACCAATCCTCACACCTTTCCATTGGTGAACCTTAAGTTTGTTTAATGAATATGTCGTTGCACTTCTCCATGGAAATATCTACCCTCGTATCCATTTTTAGGTTACACCTATAAGTGACATGATATGATATGTGTCTTTCACTTTCTGACTTACTACAAGTCACGTGATTACCTCTAGACTCATCTATGGTGCTGCAAATGGCATTGTGTCCTTATTTTCGTTGGCTTCTATACTGCCTTAGCGAGGTCCATTTTCAACAATGTGATTCCCTGAGGTTTGTGGATTAGGTGACCTGGGCAGCCTTACCCTGCTGGCCGGTCATCCCCAGGTGTGCCTGGTTGAGGTCAATATAAACAGCGCTCCAGGCAGCAATAGCCCCTGAAGCTGTGCCTGACTCCATATTCTCTGCCCCGTCAGCAGTCTCGGGGCTGTGTTGGTGGGAGGGAGTGAGGGGCCACAGCTTTGTGGGTGGCCTGGTGTGAGTGGGGCTCTGCTGGCTTTTCTGCAGGAGTTGCCAGGCTGCCACCTGTAAAGAAGAGGATTTGTCACCCATAACTTTCGCTGGAATTTCTCTCGGGACAGAGGTGAGGAAGGAAAAAAGCAGTGGGGGCCGGGACAGGAGGGGTATCTGAGGCAGGGCAATGGAAAGATACTGAAGAGTGCCCGGGGTCAGGACCACACTGGATGGCCTGCAGGCACCAAGTAGGCCTGCGTGCTGTCGCTGGTGTGGTTCCGTGGATCTTCGTCTAGGCTTTTAAGCCCTTGTACGTATTCAGGTGTTTTACCTGGGAAGGGTGGGAACATTTCAGCAGCAGCTGTCCTGGGGATCAGCTCACGCTTACTCACAGATGCCTCGGCACGGTCCCCCAGCTTTGCAATGAGGACGCTCCTTGCGTGGGGGGGGGTTGCTGTCTGTATGGGAGATGGTTCCCCACCTCTGACCAATTTCAGAATTGTTTACCACTGGAGCAAGTGCGTGACAGGGTTTTTCTCTGTATAACTGGTTGGTTCAGGTTTTTTTTTTCTTTTATGGTTTAAGTTAAATTTTATTCCTCTTTTATGTATTTATAGATATAATCATGGAATTAATCATTCCTATAAATACATCTGTGTGAAGGGAAGAAAGTTTTTCTGTTTTCTGTTTAAATTTTATTTTTTAAAATTTTGAAATTTAATTTTATTTATTTTTTATACAAAAGGTTTTTATTAGTTATATATTTTATGCATATACATGTAAACAGGTCAATCCCAATCTCCCATCTCATCCCACCACCACCACCCCATGGCGTCCCAACTTGGTGTCCATACGTTTTTTCTCTACCTCTGTGTCTCTATTTCTTCCCTGCAAACCAGTTCATCTGTCCCATTTTTTTGGTTCCACATATATGCATTAATATACAATATTTGTTTTCCTCTTTCTGACTTACTTCATTCTGTATGACAGTCTCTATATCCATCGATGTCTCTACAAATGACCCAGTTTCATTCCTTTTTATTGCTGAGTAATATTCCATTTTATATATGTACCACATCTTTATCCATTCATCTGTTTGTGGGCATTTATGTTGCTTCCCTTACCTGGCTACTGTAAATAATGCTGCAATGAACATTGTGGTGAATGTGCCTTTTTGATTTATGGTTTTCTCTGGGTATATGCCCAGAAGTGGGATGGCTGGATCAGATGGTAATTCTATTTCTAGTTTTTTTAAGGAAACTCCACACTGTTCTCCATAGTGACTGTATCAATTTACATTTCCACCAATAGTGGAAGAGGGATCCTTTTGTCCACACCCTCCCCAGAATTTGTTTTTTGTAGGTTTTCTGATGATTCCGATTCTAACAGGTGTGAGGTGATACCTCATTGTAGTTTTGATTTGCATTTCTCTCATAATTAGTGTTGTTGAGCAGATTTTCATGTGCGTCTTGGCCATCATTTTGTCTTCTTTGAAGAAAAGTCTATTGAGATCTTCTGCCCATTTCTGTATTGGGAGGGTGGTGGGAGGGTCAGGCTACGTGCTGACGCACGTGTCAGTGCCTGTGTAAGGGCCAGGAGTAGTGTACAGCGTAGGGTAAGGTGTAGGTCTTGTGGTGCCTTTCCATTCAGGGCTAGGTTTAGGGTATGGGAACGGCAAGGCTTAGGGAACAGGTGAGGGTACAGAAACATGGGAGCGTCTGGCTACGTGCAGACGCATGGGTCAGTGCCAGCGTACAGGCCAGGAGTAGGCTATGGCGTAGGGTATGGTATAGGGCAAGTTGTGGGTCTCTGTTCTGGGCTCGAATTAGGGTTAGGGAATGGCAAGGATTAGGGCACAGGTGAGGGTACGGAAACGTGGGACGGTCAGGCTACGTTCTTACGCATGGTTCAGTGCCAGCGTACGGGCCAGGAGTAGGGTACGGCATAGCGTAAAGTTTAGGGCTGGGGGTGGGTTTCCGTTCCGGGATATGGTTAGGGTTACAGAACGACAAGCCTTAGGGCACAGGTGCGGGTACGGAAACGTGGGAGGTTCAGGCTATCTGCTGACACACGGGTTAGTGACAGCGTACAGGGCAGGAGTAGGCAATGGCGTAGGGTAAGGTGTAGGGCTGGTGGTGCGTTTCCTTTCTGGGCGAGGGTAAGGGTTAGGGAACGGCAAGGCTTAGGGCCCAAGTGAGGGTAGGTAAAAGTTGGAGTGTCAGGCTACGTGCTGACGCACAGGGCAGTGCCAGGTTACAGGCCAGGAGTAGGCTACAGCATAGGTAAAGGGTAGCGCTGGTGTTGGGTTTCAGTTCTGGGCTAGGGTTAGGGTTAGGGAACGGCCAGGCTTAGGGCACAGGTGAGGGTACTGAAACGTGGGAGGGTCAGGCTGCGTGCGGAAGCACGGGTCAGTGCCAGCGTATGGGCAAGGAGTAGGCTACGGCATAGGGTAAGGTGTAGAGCTGGTGGTAGGTTTCCGTTCCAGTCTAGGGTTAGGGTTAGGGAACGACAAGGTTTACGGGACAGGTGAGGGTACGGAAACGTGGGAGGGTCAGTCTACGTGGGGACGCATGGGTCAGTGCCAGCGTACAGGCCAGGAGTAGGCAACGGCTTAGGGTAAGGTGTAGGGCTGGTGGTGGGTTTCTGTTCCGGGCTAGGGTTAGGGTTAGGGAACGGCATGGCTTAGGGCACAGGTGAGCATACAGAAACGTGGGAGGGACAGGCTTCATGCTGACTCACGGGTCAGTGCCAGCGTATGGGCCAAGAGTAGGATACGGCGTAGGGTAAGGTGTAGGGCTGGTGGTAGGTTTCCGTCCGGGCTAGGGTTATGGTTAGGGAACGGTAAGGCTTAGGGCCCAGGTGACGGTACGGAAACGTGGGAGGTTCAGGATATGTGCTGACGCATGTGTCAGTGCCAGCGTACGGGCGAGGATTATGGTACGGCGTAGTGTAAGGTGTAGGGCTGGTGGTGCATTACTGTTCTGGGCTACGGTTAGGGCTAGGGAACCGCAAGGCTTAGGGAACAGGTGAGTGTACGGAAACGTGGGAGGGTCAGGCAACGTGCTGACGCACGGGAAAGTGCCAGCGTACGGGCCAGAAATAGGGTACGGCGTAGCGTAAGGTTTAGGTCTGGGGGTGGGTTTCCGTTCCGGGATATGGTTAGGGTTACAGAACGACAAGCCTTAGGGCACAGGTGCCGGTACGGAAACGTGGGAGGTTCAGGCTATGTGCTGACACACGGGTTAGTGCCAGTGTACAGGGCAGGAGTAGGCAACGGCGTAGGGCAAGGTGTAGGGCTGGTGGTGCGTTTCCTTTCTGGGCTATGGTTAGGGTTAGGGAACGGCAAGGATTAGGGCACAAGTGAGGGTAGGTAAAAGTGGGAGTGTCAGGCTACGTGCTGACGCACAGGGCAGTGCCAGCTTACGGGCCAGGAGTAGGGAACGACATAGGTAAGGGGTAGCGCTGGAGTTGGGTTTCCGTTCCGGGATAGGGTTAGTGTTAGGGAATGGCAAGGCTTAGGGCACAGGTGAGGGTACGGAAACGTGGGAAGGTCAGGCTACGTGCGGAAGCAGGTGTCAGTGCCAGCGTATGTGCAAGGAGTAGACTACGGCATAGGGTAAGGTGTAGAGCTGGTGTTGGGTTTCCGTTCCAGGCTAGGGTTAGGGTTAGGGAACGACAAGGTTTATAGGACAGGTGAGGGTACGGAAACGTGGGAGGGACAGGCTACGTGGTGACGCACGGGTCAGTGCCAGCGTACAGGCCAGGAGTACGCAACGGCTTAGGGTAAGGTGTAGGGCTGGTGGTGGGTTTCTGTTCCGGGCTAGGGTTAGGGATAGGGAACGGCAAGGCTTAGGGCACAGGTGAGGGTACAGAAACGTGGGAGGGTCAGGCTACGTGCTGACGCACGTGTCAGTGCCAGCGTACGGGCCAGGAGTACCGTACGGTGTAGGGTAAAGTTTAGGGCTGGTGGTGGGTTTCCGTTCTGGGGTTGGGTTAAGGTTAGGGAACAGCAAGGCTTAGGGAACAGGTGAAGGTACGGAAACGTGGGAGGGTCAGGCTATGTGCTGACGCACAGGTCAGTGCCAGCGTACGGGCCAGGAGTAGGGTACGGCGTAGGGTAAGGTGTAGGGCTGGTGGTGGGTTAACATTCCGGGTTAGGGATAGGTTTAGGGAACGGTAAGGCTTTGGGCACAGGTGAGGGTACGGAAACGTGGGAAAGTCAGGCTACGTGCTGATGCACAGATCAGTGCCAGGTTACGTGACAGGATTAGGCTATGGCATAGGGTAAGGTTTAGGGCTGGTGGTGGGTTTCCGTTCATGGCTAGGGTTAGGGTTAGCGAACGGCAAGTCTTAGGGCACAGGTGAGGGTACGGAAACGTGTGAGGGGCAGGCTACATGCTGACGAACGGGTCAGTGCCAGCATACTGGCTAGGATTTGGCTACGGCGTAGGGTAAGCTTTAGGGCTGGTGGTGGATTTCCTTTCCGGGCTAGGGTTAGGGTTAGGAAATGGCCAGGCTTAGGGCACAGGTGAGGTTACGGAAACATGGGAGGGTCAGGCTACGTGCTGACGCACAGGTCAGTGACAGCGTCCGGGCCAGGTGTAGGCTACGGCGTAGGGTAAGGTGTAGTTCCGGTGGTGGGTTTCCGTTCCAGGCTATGGTTAGGGTTAGCGAACGGCAAGGCTTAGGGCACAGGCGAGGGTACAGAAACGTGGGAGGGTCAGGCTACGTGCTCACGCACGGGTCAGTGCCAGCTTCCGGGCAGGAGTAGGCTTCAACGTAGGGTAAGTTGTAGGGCTGCTGGTGCATCTACGTTTCGAGCTAGAGTTAGGGTTAGGGAACGGCAATTTTTAGGGCACAGGTGAGTGTACGGCAACGTGGGAGAGGTAGGCTACGTGCAGACGGACGGTTCAGTGCCAGCGTACGGGCCAGGAGTAGTGTACGGCGTAGGGTGAGGTGTAGGGCTGGTGGTGGGTTTCCGTACAGGGCTAGGGTTAGGGAACGGCAAGGCTTAGGGCACAGGTGAGGGTACGTAAACGTGGGAGAGGCCGGCTACGTGCTGACACATGGGTCAGTGCCAGCGTACGGGCCACGAGTATGCTACGGCGTAGGCTATGGTATAGGGCTTTTGGTGGATTTCCTTTCCGTGCTAGGGTTAGGGTTAGGGAACTGCAAGTCTTAGGGCACAGGTGAGGGTACGGAAACGTGGGAGGGTCAGGCTACGTGCTGACGCACGGGTCAGTGCCAGCATACGGGCCAGGAGTAGGGTAAGGCGTAGGGTTAGGTTTAGGGCTGGCGGTGGGTTTCCGTTTCGGGCTAGTGTTAGGGTTAGGGAACGGCAAGGCTTAGGGAACAGGTGAGGGTATGGAAACGTGGGAGGGTCAGGCTACGTGCTGACGCACGGGTAAGTGTCAGCGTACGGGCCAGTAGTAGGGTACGGCATAGGGTAAAGTTTAGGGCTGGGGGTGGGTTTACGTTCCGGGATAGGGTTAAGGTTAGAGAACGACAAGCCTTAGGGCACAGGTGGGGGTACGGAAACGTGGGAGGTTCAGGCTATGTGCTGACGCACGGGTTAGTGCCAGCGTACAGGGCAGGAGTACGCAACGGCGTAGGGCAAGGTGTAGGGCTGGTGGTGCGTTTCCTTTCTGGGCTATGGTTAGGGTTAGGGAACGGCAAGGATTAGGGCACAAGTGATGGTAGGTAAAAGTGGGAGTGTCAGGCTACGTGCTGACGCACAGGGCAGTGCCAGCTTACGGGCCAGGTGTAGGGAACGGCATAGGTAAGGGGTAGCGCTGGAGTTGGGTTTCCGTTCCGGGATAGGGTTAGTGTTAGGGAATGGCAAGGCTTAGGGCACAGGTGAGGGTACGGAAACGTGGGAAGGTCAGGCTACGTGCGGAAGCAGGTGTCAGTGCCAGCGTATGTTCAAGGAGTAGACTACGGCATAGGGTAAGGTGTAGAGCTGGTGTTGGGTTTCCGTTCCAGGCTAGGGTTAGGGTTAGGGAACGACAAGGTTTACGGGACAGGTGAGGGTACGGAAACGTGGAAGGGACAGGCTACGTGGTGACGCACGGGTCAGTGCCAGCGTACGGGCCAGGAATAGGGAACAGCGTAAGGTATGGTGTAAGGCTGGTGGTGGGTTTCCATTCCGGGCTAGGGTTAGGGTTAGTGAACGGCAAGGCTTAGGGCACAGGTGAGGGTACGGAAACGTGGGAGGGTCGGGCTAAGTGCTGACGCACGGGTCAGTGCCAACGTATGGGCCTGGAGTAGGCTACGGCGTAGTGTATGGTGTAGGGCTGTTGGTGGATTTCCGCTCCAGGCTAGGTTTAGGGTTAGGGTTAGGGAACGGCAAGGCTTAGGGCACAGTTGAGGGTACGGAAACGTGGGAGGGTCAGGCTACGTGCTGACACACGGGTCAGTGCCAGCGTACGGGCCAGGAATAGGGAACAGCGTAAGGTATGGTGTAAGGCTGGTGGTGGGTTTCCATTCCGGGCTAGGGTTAGGGTTAGTGAACGGCAAGGCTTAGGACACAGGTGAGGGTACGGAAACGTGGGAGGGTCGTGCTAAGTGCTGACGCACGGGTCAGTGCCAGCGTACGGGCCAGGAGTAGGCAACGGCGTAGGATAAAGTGTAGGGCTGGTGGTGGATTTGCGTTCTGCGCTAGGGTTAGGGTTAGGGAACGGCAAGGCTTAGGGCGCAGGTCAGGGAACGGAAACGCGGGTGGGTAAGGCTACGTGCTGATGAGCGGGTCAGTGCCAGAGTACAGGCCAGGAGTAGGCAACGGCATATGGTAAGGTGTAGGGCTGGTGGTGGCTTTCCGTATAGGGCTAGGGTTACGGTTAGGGAACGGCAAGTCTTAGGAAACAGGTGAAGGTACGGAAACGTGTGAGGGTCAGGCTACGTGCTGTCGCACGGGTCAGTGCCAGCTATGGGACAGGTGTAGGCAACGGCGTAAGGTAAGGTGTTGGGCTGGTGGTTGGTTTCCGTTCCAGGCTAGGGTTAGGGTTAGGGAACGGCAAGGCTTAGCTCACAGGTGAGGGTACGGAAACGTGGGAGGGACGGGCTACGTGCTGACGCACGGGTCAGTGCCAGCATACGGGCCAGGAGTAGGCAACGTCATAGGATACAGTGTAGGGCTGGTGGTGGATTTGCGTTCCGGGCTAGGGTTAGGGTTAGGGAAAGGCAAGGCTTAGGGCACAGGTGAAGGTATGGAAACGTGGGAGGGTCAGGCTACGAGCTGACGCACGGTTCAGTGCCAGCGTACGGGTCAGGAGTAGGGTACGGCGTAATGTAAGGTGTAGGGCTTGTGCTGGGTTTCTATTCCGGGCTAGGGTGAGGGTTAGGGAACGGCAAGGCTTAGGGCACAGGTGAGGGTACGGAAACTTGGGAGGGTCAGGCTACGTGCTGACGCACTGTTCAGTGCCAGCGTACGGGCCAGGAATAGGGTACGGCGTAAGGTAAAGTGTGGGGCTGGTGGTGGGTTTCTAATCCGGTCTAGTGTTAGGGTTAGGGAACGGCAAGTCTTAGGGCAAAGGTGAGGGTACGGAAACGTGGGAGGGTCAGGCTACGTGCTGACGCACGGGTCAGTGCCAGCGTACGGGCCAGGAGTAGGCAACGGCGTAGGATAAAGTGTAGGGCTGGTGGTGGATTTGTGTTCTGGGCTAGGGTTAGGGTTAGGGAACGGCAAGGCTTAGGGCACTGGTAAGGGAACGGAAACACGGGAGGGTAAGGCTACGTGCTGATGCAAGGGTCAGTGCCAGAGTACAGGCCAGGAGTAGGCAACGGCGTACGGTAAGGTGTAGGGCTGGTGGTAGGTTACCGTTCCGGGCTAGTGTTTGTGTTAGGGAACGGCAAGGCTTAGGGCACAGGTGAGGTTACAGAAACGTGGGATGGTCAGGCTACATGCTGACGCACGTGTCAGTGCCAGCGTACGGGCCACGAGAAGGCAACGACGTAAGGTAAGATGTAGGGCTTGTGGTTGGTTTCTGTTCCAGGCTAGGGTTAGGGTAAGGGAACGGCAAGGCTTAGGGCACAGTTGAGGGTACGGAAACGTGGGAGGGTCAGGCTACATGCTGACGCACTGTTCAGTGCCAGCGTACGGGCCAGGAATTGGTTACGGCGTAAGGTAAGGTGTAGGGCTGGTGGTGGGTTTCAGTTCGGGGCTAGGGTTAAAGTTAGGGAACGGCAAGTCTTAGGGCACTGGTGAGGTTACGGAAACGTGGGAGGGTCAGGCTACTTGCTGACGCACGGGTCAGTGCCAGCGTACGGGTCAGTAGTAGGGTACAGCGTAAGGTATTGTGTAGGGCTGGTGGTGGGTTTCTATTCCGGGCTAGGGTTAGGGTTATGGAATGGCAAGGCTTAGGGCACATGTGAGGGTACGGAAACGTGGGAGAGTCGGGCTACGTGCTGACGCACGGGTCAGTGCCAGCGTATGGGACAGGAGTAGGCAACGGCGTAGGATAAAGTGTAGGGCTGGTGATGGATTTGCGTTCTGGGCTAGGGATAGGGTTAGGGAACGGCAAGGCTTCGGGCACTGGTCAGGGTACGGAAACGCGGGAGGGTAAGGCTACGTGCTGATGCACGGGTCAGTGCCAGAGAACAGGCCAGGAGTAGGCAATGGCGTACGGTAAGGTGTAGGACTGGTGGTGGGTTTCCGTTCCGGGCTAAGGTTAGTGTTATGGAACGGCAAGGCTTAGGGCACAGGTGAGGGTACGGAAACGTGGGAGGGTCTGGCTACGTGCTGACGCACGTGTCAGTGCCAGCGTACGGGCCAGGAGTAGGCAACGGCGTAAGGTAAGGTGTAGGGCTGGTGGTTGGTTTCCGTTCCAGGCTAGGGTTAGGGTTAGGGAACGGCAAGGCTTAGTGCACAGGTGAGGGTACGGAAACGTGGGAGGGTCGGGCTACGTGCTGACGCACGGGTCAGTGCCAGCATACGGGCCAGGAGTAGGCAACGGCGTAGGATAAAGTGTACGGCAGGTGGTGGATTTGCGTTCTGGGCTAGCTTTAGGGTTAGGGAACGGCAAGGCTTAGGGCACAGGTCAGGGTACGGAAACCCGGGAGGGTAAGGCTACGTGCTGATGCACGGTTCAGTGCCAGCATACAGGCCAGGAGTAGGCAACGGCGTAGGGAAAGGTGTAGGGCTGGTGGTGGGTTTCCGTTCCGTGCTAGGGTTAAGGTTAGGGAACGGCAAGGCTTAGGGCACAGGTGAGGGTACGTAAACGTGGGAGGTCAGGCTACGTGCTGACGCACGGGTCAATGCCAGCGTACGGGCGAGGAGTAGGCAACGGCGTAAGGTAAGGCGTACGGCTGGTGGTTGGTTTCCGTACCAGGCTAGGGTTAGGGTTAGGGAACGGCAAGGCTTAGGGCACAGGTGAGGGTACGGAAACATGGGAGGGTCAGGCTACGTGCTGACGCACGGTTCAGTGCCAGCATACGGACCAGGAATAGGGAACGGCATAAGGTAAGTTGTAGGGCTGGTTGTGGGTTTCAGTTCCGAGCTAGGGTTAGGGTTAGGGAACGGCAAGGCTTAAGGCACAGGTCACGGTACGGAAACGCGGGAGGGTATGGCTACGTGCTGATGCACAGGTCAGTGCCAGAGTACAGGCCAGTAGTAGGCAACGGCGTAAGGTAAGGAGTAGGGCTGGTGGTTGTTTTCCGTTCCAGGCTAGGGTTAGGGAACGGCAAGGCTTAGGGCACAGGTGAGGGTACGGAAACTTGGGAGGGTCTGGCTACATGGTGACGCACGGGTCAGTGCCAGCGTACGGGCCAGGAGTAGGCAACGGCATAGGATACAGTGTAGGGCTGGTGGTGGATTTGCGTTCCTGGCTAGGGTTAGGGTTAGGGAACGGCAAGGCTTAGGGCACAGGTGAGGGAACGGAAACGTGGGAGGGTCAGGTTACGTGCTGACGCACGGGTCAGTGCCAGCGTACGGGCCAGGTGTAGGCAACGGCGTAAGGTAAGGTGTTGGGCTGGTGGTTGGTTTCCGTTCCAGGCTAGGGTTAGGGTTAGGGAACTGCAAGGCTTAGGGCACAGGTGAGGGTACGGAAACGTGGTAGGGACGGGCTACGTGCTGACGCACGGGTCAGTGCCAGCGTACGGGCGAGGAGTAGGCAACGGCATAGGATACAGTGTAGGGCTGGTGGTGGATTTGCGTTCCGGGCTAGGGGTAGGGTTAGGGAAAGGCAAGGCTTAGGGCACAGGTGAAGGTATGGAAACGTGGGAGGGTCAGGCTACGTGCTGACGCACGGTTCAGTGCCTGCGTACGGGTCAGGAGTAGGGTACGGCGTAATGTAAGGTGTAGGGCTGGTGGTGGGTTTCTATTCCGGGCTAGGTTTAGGGTTAGGGAACGGCAAGGCTTAGGGCACAGGTGAGGGTACGGAAACTTGGGAGGGTCAGGCTACGTGCTGACGCACGTGTCATTGCCAGCGTAAGGGCCAGGAGTAGTGTACAGCGTAGGGTAAGGTGTAGGGCTGGTGGTGGATATGCGTTCTGGGCTACGGTTATGGTTAGGGAACGGCAAGGTTTAGGGCACAGGTGAGGGTACGGAAACGTGGGAGGGTCAGGCTACATGCTGACGCACGGTTCAGTGCCAGCATACGGGCCAGGAATAGGTTACGGCGTAAGGTAAGGTGTAGGGCTGGTGGTGGGTTTCCGTTCCGGGCTAGGGTTTGGGTTAGCGAACGGCAAGTCTTAGGGCACAGGTGAGTTTACAGAAACGTGGGACGGTCAAGCTACGTGCTGACGCACGTGTCAGTGCCAGCGTACGGGCCAGGAGTAGGCAAAGGCGTAAGGTAAGATGTAGGGCTGGTGGTTGGTTTCCGTTCCAGTCTAGGCTTAGGGTAAGGGAACGGCAAGGTTTAGGGCACAGGTGAGGGTACGGAAACGTGGGAGGGTCAGGCTACATGCTGACGCACGGTTCAGTGCCAGGGTACGGGCCAGGAATAGGTTACGGCGTAAGGTAAGGTGTAGGGCTGGTGGAGGGTTTCCGTTCGGGGCTAGGGTTAGGGTTAGGGAACGGCAAGGCTTAGGGCACAGGTGAGGGTACTGAAACGTGGGAGGGTCAGGCTACGTGCTGACGCATGGGTCAGTGCCAGCGTACGGGCCAGGAGTAGGGTACGGCCTAAGGTAAAGTGTAGGGCTTGTGGTTGATTTCCTTTCCAGGCTAGGTTTAGGGTTAGGGAACGGCAAGGCTTAGGGCACAGGTGAGGGTACGGAAACGTGGGAGGGACGGGCTACGTGCTGACGCACGTGTCAGTGCCAGCGTACGGGCCAGGAGTAGGCAACGGCGTAGGATAAAGTGTAGGGCTGGTGGTGGATTAGCGTTTTGGGCTAGGGTTAGGGTTAGGGAACGGCAAGGCTTAGGGCGCAGGTCAGGGTACGGAAACGCGGGAGGGTAAGGCTACGTGCTGATGCACAGGTCAGTGCCAGAGTACACGCCAGTAGTAGGCAACGGCGTAGGGTAAGGTTTTGGGCTGGTGGTGGGTTTCCATTCAGGGCTAGTGTTAGGTTTAGGGAACCGCAAGGCTTAGGGCACAGGTGAGGGTACGGCAACGTGGGAGGGTCAGGCTACGTGCTAACGCACGGGTCAGTGCCAGCGTACGGGCCAGGGGTAGGCAACGGCGTAAGTTAAGATGTAGGGCTGGTGGTTGCTTTCCGTTCCAGGCTAGGGTTAGGGTAAGGGAACGGCAAGGCTTAGGGCACAGGTGAGGGTACCGAAACGTGGGAGGGTCAGGCTACATGCTGACGCACGGTTCAGTGCCAGCGTACGGGCCAAGAATAAGTTACGGCGTAAGGTAAGGTGTAGGGCTGGTGGTGGGTTTCCGATCGGGGCTAGGGTTAGGGTTAGGGAACGGCAAGGCTTACGGCACAGCTGAGGGTACGGAAACGTGGGAGGGTCAGGCTACGTGCTGACGCACGGGTCAGTGACAGCGTACGGTTCAGGAGTAGGGTACGGCGTAATGTAAGGTGTAGGGCTGGTGGTGGGTTTCTATTCCGGGCTAGGGTTAGGGTTAGGGAACGGCAAGGCTTAGGGCACAGGTGAGGGTACGGAAACTTGGGAGGGTCAGGCTACGTGCTGACGCACTGTTCAGTGCCAGCGTAGGGGCCAGCAATAGGGTACGGCGTAAGGTAAGGTGTAGGGCTGGTGGTGGGTTTCTAATCCGGGCTAGGGTTAGGGTTAGGTTACGGCAAGTCTTAGGGCAAAGGTGGGGTACGGAAACGTGGGAGGGTCAGGCTACGTGCTGACGCACGGTTCAGTGCCAGCGTACGGGCCAGGAATAGTGTACGTCGTAAGGTAAGGTGCACAGCTGGTGGTGGGTTTCCGTTCCGGGCTAGGCTTAGGGTTATGGAACGGCAAGGCTTAGGGCACAGGTGAGTGTACGGAAACGTGGGAGGGTCAGGCTACGTGCTGAGGCACGGGTCAGTGCCAGCGTACGGGCCAGGAGTAGGGTACGGCGTAAGGTAAGGTGTAGGGCTTCTGGTTGATATCCGTTCCAGGCTAGGGTTAGGGTTAGGGAACGGCAAGGCTTAGGGCACAGGTGAGGGTACGGAAACGTGGGAGTGTCAGGCTACGTGCTGACGCACGGGTCAGTGCCAGCGTATGGTCCAGGAGTAGGCAACGGCGTAGGATAAAGTGTACGGCTTGTGGTGGATTTGCGTTCTGGGCTATTGTTAGGGTTAGGGAACGGCAAGGCTTAGGGCACTGGTCAGGGAACGGAAACGCGGGAGGGTAAGGCTACGTGCTGATGCACGGGTCAGTGCCAGAGTACAGGCCAGGAGTAGGCAACGGCGTAGGGTAAGGTGTAGGGCTGGTGGTAGGTTTCCGTTCCGGGCTAGGGTTTGGGTTAGGGAACGGCAAGGCTTAGGGCACAGGTGAGGTTACAGAAACGTGGGACGGTGAGGCTACGTGCTGACACAAGTGTCAGTGCCAGCGTACGGGCCAGGAGTAGGCAACGGCGTAAGGTAAGATGTAGGGCTGGTGGTTGGTTTCCGTTCCAGGCTAGGCTTAGGGTAAGGGAACGGCAAGGTTTAGGGCACAGGTGAGGGTACGGAAACGTGGGTGGGTCAGGCTACATGCTGACGCACGGTTGAGTGCCAGCGTACGGGCCAGGAATAGGTTACGGCGTAAGGTAAGGTGTAGGGCTGGTGGTGGGTTTCCGTTCGGGGCTAGGGTTAGGGTTAGGGAACGGCAAGGCTTAGGGCACAGGTGATGGTACGGAAACGTGGGAGGGTCGGGCTCCGTGCTGACACACTGGTCAGTGCCAGCGTACGGGCCAGGAGTAGGCAACGGAGTAGGATAAAGTGTACGGCTGGTGGTTGATATGCGTTCTGGGCAAGGGTTAGGGTTACGGAATTGCAAGGCTTAGGGCACAGGTCAGGGTACGGAAACGCGGGAGGGTAAGACTACCTGCTGATGCACGGGTCTGTGCCAGAATACAGGCCAGGAGTAGGCAACGGCGTAGGGTAAAGTGTAGGGCTGGTGGTAGGTTTCCGTTCCGGGCTAGGGTTTGGGTTAGGGAACGGCTAGGCTTAGGGCACAGGTGAGGTTACAGAAACGTGGGACGGTCAGGCTACGTGCTGACGCACGGGTCAGTGCCAGCGTACGGGCCAGGTGTAGGCAACGGCGTAAGGTAAGATGTAGGGCTGGTGGTGGGTTTCCATTCCAGGCTAGGATTAGGGTAAGGGAACGGCACGGCTTAGGGCACAGGTGAGGGTACGGAAACGTGGGAGGGTCAGGCTACATGCTGACACACGGTTCTGTGCCAGCATACGGGCCAGGAATAGGTTACGGCGTAAGGTAAGGTTAAGGGCTGGTGGTGTGTTTCTGTTCGGGGCTAGGTTTAGGGTTAGGGAACAGCAAGGCTTAGGGCATAGGTGAGGTTACGGAAACGTGGGAGGGTCAGGCTACGTGCTGACGCACGTGTCAATGCCAGCGTACGGGCCAGGAGTAGGCAACGGCGTAAGGTAAGGTGTAGGGCTGGTGGTTGGTTTCCGTTCCAGGCTAGGGTTAGGGTTAGGGAACGGCAAGGCTTAGGGCACAGGTGAGTGTACGGAAACGTGGGAGGGTCGGGCTACGTGCTGATGCACGCGTCAGTGCCAGCGTACGGGCCAGGAGTAGGCAACGGCGTAGGATAAAGTGTAGGGCTAGTGGTGGATTTGCGTTCTGGGCTACGGTTATGGTTAGGGAACGGCAAGTCTTAGGGCACAGGTCGGGGTACGGAAACGTGGGAGGTTAAGGCTACGTGCTGATGCACGGTTCAGTGCCAGAGTACAGGCCAGGAGTAGGCAACGGCGTAGGGTAAGGTGTAGGGCTGGTGGTGGGTTTCCGTTCCGGGCTAGGGTTAGGGTTAGGGAACGTCAAGGCTTAGGGCACAGGTGAGGGTACGTAAACGTGGGAGGGTCAGGCTACGTGCTGACGCACGGGTCAATGCCAGCGTACAGGCGAGGTGTAGGCAACGGCGTAAGGTAAGGTGTACGGCTGGTGGTTGGTTTCCGTTCCAGGCTAGTGTTAGGGTTAGGGAACGGCAAGGCTTAGGGCACAGGTGAGGGTACGGAAAAGTGGGAGGGTCAGGTTACGTGCTGACGCACGGGTCAATGCCAGCGTACGGGAGAGTAGTAGGCAACGGCGTAAGGTAAGGTGTAGAGCTGGTGGTTGGTTTCCGTTCCAGGCTAGGATTAGGGTTAGGGAACGGCAAGGCTTAGGGCTCAGGTGAGGGTACGGAAAAGTGGGATGGTCGGGCTACGTGCTGACGCTCGGGTCAGTGCCAGCGTACGGGCCAGGAGTAGGCAACGGCATAGGAAAAAGTGTAGGGCTCGTGGTGGATTTGCGTTCCGGGCAAGGGTTAGGGTTAGGGAACGGCAAGGCTTAGGGCACAGGTGTGGGAACGGAAACGTGGGAGGGTCAGGCTTCGTGCTGACGCACGGTTCAGTGCCAGCGTACGGGCCAGGATTAGGGAACGGCGTAAGTTAAGGTGTAGGGCTGGTGGTGGATTTCCGTTCCGGGCTCGGGTTAGGGTTAGGGAACGGCAAGGCTTAGGGCACAGGTGAGGGTACGGAAACGTTGGAGGGTCAGACTACGTGCTGACGCATGGTTCAGTGCCAGCGTACGGGTCAGGAGTAGGATACGGCGTAAGGTATGGTGTAGGGCTGGTGGTGGGTTTCTATTCTGGGCTAGGGTTAGGGTAAGGGAAAGGCAAGTCTTAGGGCACAGGTGAGGGTACGGAAACGTGGGAGGGTCAGGCTACATGCTGACGCACGGTTCAATGCCAGCGTACGGGCCAGGAATAGGTTAAGGCGTAAGGTAAGGTGTAGGGCTGGTGGTGGATTTCCGTTCCGGGCTAGGGTTATGGTTAGGGAAAGGCAAGGCTTAGGGCACAGGTGACGGTACAGAAACGTGGGAGGGTCAGGCTACGTGCTGACGCACGGGTCAGTGCCAGCGTACGGGCCAGTATTAGGCAACGGCGTAATGTAAGGTGTAGGTCAGGTGGTTGGTTTCCATTCCAGGTTAGGGTTAGGGTTAGGGAATGGCAAATCTTAGGACAAAGGTGAGGGTACGGAAACGTGGGATGGTCGGGCTACGTGCTGACGCACGGTCAGTGCCAGCATACGGGCCAGGTGTAGGCAACGGCGTAGGATAAAGTGTAGGGCTGGTGGTGGATATGCGTTCCGGGCTAGGGTTAGGGTTAGGAAACGGCAAGGCTTAGGGCACAGGTGAGGGTACGGAAACGTGGGAGGGTCAGGCTACGTGCTGACGCACTGGTCAGTGCCAGTGTACGGGTCAGGAGTAGGGTACGGTGTAAGGTATGGTGTAGGGCTGGTGGTGGGTTTCTATTCCGGGCTAGGTTTAGGGTTAGGGAACGGCAAGGCTTAGGGCACAGGTGAGGGTACGGAAACTTGGGAGGGTCTGGCTACGTGCGGACGCATGGATCAGTGCTAGCGTACGGGCCAGGGATAGGGTACGGCGTAAGGTAAGGTGTAGGGCTGGTGGTGGGTTTCCGTTCCGGGCTAGGGTTAGGGTTAGGGAACGGCATGGCTTAGGGCACAGGTGAGGGTACGGAAACGTGAGAGGGTCAGGCTACGTGCTGACGCACGGGTCAGTGCCAGAGTACAGGCCGGGAGTAGGCAACGGCGTAGGGTAAGGTGTAGGGCTGGTGGTGGGTTTCCGTTCCGGGCTAGGGTTAGGGTTAGGGAACGGCAAAGCTTAGGGCGCAGGTGAGGGTACGGAAACGTGGGAGGGTCGGGCTACGTGCTGACGCACGGGTCAGTGCCAGCGTACGGGCCAGGAGTAGGCAACGGCGTAGGATAAAATTTAGGGCTGGTGGTGGATTTGCGTTTTGGGCTAGGGTTAGGGTTAGGGAACGGCAAGGCTTAGGGCGCAGGTCAGGGTACGGAAACGCGGGTGGGTAAGGCTACGTGCTGACGCATGGGTCAGTGCCAGCGTACGGGTCAGGAGTAGGGTACGGCGTAATGTAAGGGGTAGGGCTGTTGGTGTGTTTCTATTCCGGGCTAGGGTTAGGGTTAGGGAACGGCAAGGCTTAGGGCACAGGTGACGGTACGGAAACTTGGGAGGGTCAGGCTACGTGCTGACGCACTGTTCAGTGCCAGCGTACGGGCCAGGAATAGGGTACGGTGTAAGGTAAGGTGTAGGGCTGGTGGTGGGTTTCTAATCCGGGCTAGGGTTAGCGTTAGGGAACAGCAAGGCTTAGGGCAAAGGTGAGGTTACGGAAACGTGGGAGGGTCAGGCTACGTGCTGACGCACGTTTCAGTGCCAGCCTACGGGCCAGGATTAGGGTACTGCTTAAGGTAAGGTGTAGGGCTGGTGGTGGGTTTCCGTTCCGGGCTAGGGTTAGGGTTAGGGAATGGCAAGTTTTAGGGCACAGGTGAGGGTACGGAAACGTGGGATGGTCGGGCTACGTGCTGACGCATGGGTCAGTGTCAGCGTACGGGCCAGGAGTAGGCAACGGCGTAGGATATTGTGTAGGGCCGGTGATGGATTTGTGTTCCGGGCTAGGGTTAGGGTAAGGGAACGGCAAGGCTTAGGGTACAGGTGAGGGTACGGAAACGTGGGAGGCTGAGGGTACGTGCTGACGCATGGGTCAGTGCCAGCGTACGGGTCAGGAGTAGAGTACGGCGTAAGTTATGGTGTAGGGCTTGTGGTGGGTTTCTATTCCGGGCTAAGGTTAGGGTTAGGGAACGGCAAGGCTTAGGGCACAGGTGAGGGTACGTAAACGTGGGAGGGTCAGGCTACGTGCTGACGCACGGGTCATTGCCAGCGTACGGGTCAGTAGTAGGGTACGGCGTAAGGTATGGTTTAGGGCTGTTGGTGGGTTTCTATTGAGGGCTATGGTTAGGGTTAGGGAACGGCAAGGCTTAGGGCACAGGTGAGGGTACGGAAACGGGGGAGGGTCGGGCTACGTGCTGACGCACGGGTCAGTGCCAGCGTACGGGCCAGGAGTAGGCAACGGCGTAGGATAAAGTGTAGGGCTGGTGATGGATTTGCGTTCAGGGCTAGGGTTAGGGTTAGGGAACGGCAAGGCTTAGGGCACTGGTTAGGGTACCGAAACGCGGGAGGGTAAGGCTACATCCTGATGCACGGGTCAGTGCCAGAGTACAGGCCAGGAGTAGGCAACGGCATTTGGTAAGGTGTAGGGCAGGTGGTTGGTTTCCTTTCCGGGCTAGGGTTAGGGTTAGTGAACGGCAAGGCTTAGGCCACAGGTGAGGGTACGGAAACGTGGGAGGGTCACGCTACGTGCTGATGCACTTGTCAGTGCCAGCGTACGGGCCAGGAGTAGGCAACGGCGTAAGGTAAGGTGTAGGGCTGGTGGTTAGTTTCCGTTCCAGGTTAGGGTTAGGGAACGGCAAGCCTTAGGGCACAGGTGAGGGTACGGAAACGTGGGAGGCTCGGGTTACGTGCTGACGCACGGGTCAGTGCCAGCGTACGGGCCAGGAGTAGGCAACGGCGTAGGATAAAGTGTAGGGCTGGTGGTGGATTTGCGTTCTGGGCTACGGTTATGGTTAGGGAACGGCAAGGTTTAGGGCACAGGTGAGTGTACGGAAACGTGGGAGGGTCAGGCTACATGCTGACGCACGGTTCAGTGCCAGCGTACGGGCCAGGAATAGGTTACGGCGTAAGGTAAGGTGTAGGGCTGGTGGTGGGTTTCCGTTCCGGGCTAGGGTTTGGGTTAGGGAACGGCAAGGCTTAGGGCACAGGTGAGGTTACAGAAACGTGGGACGGTCAGGCTACGTGCTGAGCACGTGTCAGTGCCAGCGTACGGGCCAGGAGTAGGCAACGGCGTATGGTAAGATGTAGGGCTGGTGGTTGGTTTCCGTTCCAGGCTAGGCTTAGGGTAAGGGAACGGCAAGGTTTAGGGCACAGGTGAGGGTACGGAAACGTGGGAGGGTCAGGCTACATGCTGACGCACGGTTCAGTGCCAGCGTACGGGCCAGGAATAGGTTACGGCGTAAGGTAAGGTGTAGGGCTGGTGGTGGGTTTCCGTTCGGGGCTAGGGTTAGGGTTAGGGAACGGCAAGTCTTAGGGCACAGGTGAGGGTACCGAAACGTGGGAGGGTCAGGCTACGTGCTGACGCACGGTTCAGTGCCAGCGTACGGGACAGGAATAGGGAACGGCGTAAGGTAAGGTGTAGGGCTGGTGGTGGGTTTCCATTTCGGGCTAGGGTTACGGTTAGGGAACGGCAAGGCTTAGGGCACAGGTCAGGGTACGGAAACGTGGGAGGGTAAGGCTACGTGCTGATGCACGGGTCAGTACCAGAGTACAGGCCAGTAGTAGGCAACGGCGTAGGGTAAGGTGTTGGGCTGGTGGTGGGTTTCCATTCTGGGCCAAGATTAGGGTTAGGGAACCGCAGGGCTTAGGGCACAGGTGAGGGTACGGAGACGAGGGAGGGTCAGGCTACGTGCTGACGCACGGGTCAATGCCAGCGTACGGGCCAGGAGTTGGCAACGGCGTAAGGTAAGGTGTAGGGCTGGTGGTTGGTTTCCGTTCCAGGCTAGGGTTAGGGTTAGGGAACGGCAAGGCTTAGGGCACAGGTGAGGGTACGGAAACGTGGGAGGGTCGGGCTACGTGCTGATGCACGGGTCAGTGCCAGCGTACGGGCCAGGAGTAGGCAACGGCGTAGGATAAAGTGTAGGGCGGGTGGTGGATTTGCGTTCCGGGCTAGGGTTAGGGTTAGGGAACGGCAAGGCTTAGGGCTCAGGTGAGGGAACGGAAACGTGGGAGGGTCAGGCTACGAGCTGACGCACGGTTCAGTGCCAGCGTACAGGCCAGGAATAGGGAATGGCGTAAGTTAAGGTGTAGGGCTGGTGGTGGGTTTCCGTTCCGGGCTAGGTTTAGGGATAGGGAACGTCAAGGCTTAGGGCACAGATGAGGGTACGGAAACATTGGAGGCACAGACTACGTGCTGACGCATGGTTCAGTGCCAGCGTATGGGTCAGGAGTAGGATACGGCGTAAGGTAAGGTGTAGGGCTGGTGGTGGGTTTCCGTTCCGGGCTAGGGTTATGGTTAGGGAACGGCAAGGCTTAGGGCACAGGTGAGGGTACGGAAACGTGGGAGTGTCAGGCTACGTGCTGACGCACGGGTCAGTGCCAGCGTACGGGCCAGGAGTAGGGTACGGCGTAAGGTAAGGTGTAGGGCTTGTGGTTGATTTCCGTTCAAGGCTAGGGTTAGGGTTAGGGAATGGCAAGGCTTAGGGCACAGGTGAGGGTACGGAAACGTGGGAGGGTCGGGCTCCGTGCTGACACACTGGTCAGTGCCAGCGTACGGGACAGGAGTAGGCAACGGCGTAGGATAAAGTGTAGGGCTGGTGGTTGATATGCGTTCTGGGCAAGGGTTAGGGTTAGGGAATGGCAAGGCTTAGGGCACAGGTCAGGGTACGGAAACGCGGGAGGGTAAGACTACCTGCTGATGCACGGGTCAGTGCCAGAGTACAGGCCAGCAGTAGGCAACGGCGTAGGGTAAGGTGTAGGGCTGGTGGTAGGTTTCCGTTCCGGGCTAGGGTTTGGGTTAGGGAACGGCTAGGCTTAGGGCAGAGGTGAGGTTACAGAAACGTGGGACGGTCAGGCTACGTGCTGACGCACGGGTCAGTGCCAGCGTACGGGCCAGGTGTAGGCAACGGCGTAAGGTAAGATGTAGGGCTGGTGGTGGGTTTCCGTTCCAGGCTAGGATTAGGGTAAGGGAACGGCACGGCTTAGGGCACAGGTGAGGGTACGGAAACGTGGGAGGGTCAGGCTACATGCTGACACACGGTTCTGTGCCAGCGTACGGGCCAGGAATAGGTAACGGCGTAAGGTAAGGTGTAGGGCTGGTGGTGGGTTTCTGTTCGGGTCTAGGGTTAGGGTTAGGGAACGGCAAGGCTTAGGGCATAGGTTCGGTTACGTAAACGTGGGAGGGTCAGGCTACGTGCTGACGCACGGGTCATTGCCAGCGTACGGGTCAGTAGTAGGGTACGGCGTAAGGTATGGTTTAGGGTTGTTGGTGGGTTTCTATTCAGGGCTAGGGTTAGGGTTAGGGAACGGCAAGGCTTAGGGCACAGGTGAGGGTACGGAAACGGGGGAGGGTCGGGCTACGTGCTGAGGCACGGGTCAGTGCCAGCGTACGGGCCAGGAGTAGGCAACGGCGTAGGATAAAGTGTAGGGATGGTGATGGATTTGCGTTCAGGGTTACGGTTAGGGTTAGGGAACGGCAAGGCTTAGGGCACTGGTCAGGGTACCGAAACGCGGGAGGGTAAGGCTACATCCTGATGCACGGGTCAGTGCCAGAGTACAGGCCAGGAGTAGGCAACGGCATTGGGTAAGGTGTAGGGCAGGTGGTTGGTTTCCTTTCCGGGCTAGGGTTAGGGTTAGTGAATGGCAAGGCTTAGGGCACAGGTGAGGGTACGGAAACGTGGGAGGGTCACGCTACGTGCTGACGCACTTGTCAGTGCCAGCGTACGGGCCAGGAGTAGGCAACGGCGTAAGGTAAGGTGTAGGGCTGGTGGTTGGTTTCCGTTCCAGGCTAGGGTTAGGGTTAGGGAACGGCAAGCCTTAGGGCACAGGTGAGGGTACGGAAACGTGGGAGGCTCGGGTTACGTGCTGACGCACGGGTCAGTGCCAGCGTACGGGCCAGGAGTAGGCAACGGCGTAGGATAAAGTATAGGGCTGGTGGTGGATTTGCGTTCTGGGCTACGGTTATGGTTAGGGAACGGCAACTCTTAGGGCACAGGTCAGGGTACGGAAACGCGGGAGGGTAAGGCTACGTGCTGATGCACGGTTCAGTGCCAGAGTACAGGCCAGGAGTAGGCAACGGCGTAGGGTAAGGTGTAGGCCTGGTGGTGGGTTTCCATTCCGGGCTAGGGTTAGGGTTAGGGAATGGCAAGGCTTAGGGCACAGGTGAGGGTACGTAAACGTGGGAGGGTCAGGCTACGTGCTGACGCACGTGTCAGTGCCAGCGTACGGGACAGGAGTAGGCAACGGCGTAAGGTAAGATGTAGGGCTGGTGGTTGGTTTCCGTTCCAGGCTAGGGTTAGGGTTAGGGAACGGCAAGGCTTAGGGCACAGGTGAGGGTACGGAAAAGTGGGAGGTTCGGGCTACGTGCTGACGCACGTGTCAGTGCCAGCGTACGGTCCAGGAGTAGGCAATGGCGTAGGATAAAGTGTAGGGCTGGTGGTGGATTTGCGTTCCGGGCTAGTGTTAGGGTTAGGGAACGGCAAGGCTTAGGGCACAGTTGAGGGTACGGAAACGTGGGAGAGTCAGGCTACGTGCTGACGCACGGGTCATTGCCAGCGTACGGGTCAGGAGTAGCGTACGGCGTAAGGTAAGGTGTAGGGCTGGTGGTGGGTTTCTATTCCACGCTAGGGTTAGGGTTAGGGAACCGCAAGGCTTAGGGCACAGGTGAGGGTACGGAGACGTGGGAGGTTCAGGTTACGTGCTGACGCACGGGTCAATGCCAGCGTACGGGAGAGGAGTAGGCAACGGCGTAAGGTAAGGTGTAGGGCTGGTGGTTGGTTTTCGTTCCAGGCTAGGATTAGGGTTAGGGAACGGCAAGGCTTAGGGCACAGGTGAGGGTACGGAAACGTGGGAGGGTCAGGCTACGTGCTGACGCACTGGTCAGTGCCAGCATACGGGTCAGGAGTAGGGTACGGTGTAAGGTATGGTGTAGGGCTGGTGGTGGGTTTCTATTCCGGGCTAGGTTTAGGGTTAGGGAAGGGCAAGGCTTAGGGCACAGGTGAGGGTACGGAAACTTGGGAGGGTCTGGCTACGTGCGGACGCCCGGATCAGTGCCAGCGTACGGGCCAGTAATAGGTTACGGCGTAAGGTAAGGGGTAGGGCTGGTGGTGGGTTTCTATTCCGTGCTAGGGTTAGGGTTAAGGAACAGCAAGGCTTAGGGCACAGGTGAGGGTACGGAAACGTGGGAGGGTCAGGCAACGTGCTGACGCACGGTTCAGTACTAGCGTACGGGCCAGTAATAGGGTACGGCGTAAGGTAATGTGTAGGGCTGGTGGTGGGTTTCCGTTCCGGGCTAGGGTTAGGGTTAGGGAACGGCAAGGCTTAGGGCACAGGTCAGGGTACGGAAACGTGAGAGTGTCAGGCTACGTGCTGACGCACGTGTCAGTGCCAGAGTACAGGCCGCTAGTAGGCATCGGCGTAGGGTAAGGTGTAGGGCTGGTGGTGGGTTTCCGTTCCGGGCTAGGGTTAGGGTTAGGGAACGGCAAGGCTTAGGGCGCAGGTGAGGGTACGGAAACGTGGGAGGGTCGGGCAACGTGCTGACGCACGGGTCAGTGCCAGCGTACGGGCCAGGAGTAGGCAACGGCGTAGGATAAAGTTTAGGGCTGGTGGTGGATTTGCGTTTTGGGCTAGGGTTAGGGTTAGGGAACGGCAAGGCTTACGGCGCAGGTCAGGGTAGTGAAACGCGGGTGTTTAAGGCT
Organism: Mesoplodon bidens; assembly: GCF_964165515.1. NCBI lineage: Eukaryota > Metazoa > Chordata > Mammalia > Artiodactyla > Ziphiidae > Mesoplodon > Mesoplodon bidens. The sequence continues at coordinate 330,482 of NW_027672568.1, read as the reverse complement.
ACGTGCTGACGCATGGGTCAGTTCCAGCGTACGGGTCAGGAGTAGGGTACGGCGTAATGTAAGGGGTAGGGCTGGTGGTGGGTTTCTATTCCGGGCTAGGGTTAGGGTTAGGGAACGGCAAGGCTTAGGGCACAGGTGAGGTTACGGAAACTTGGGAGGGTCAGGCTACGTGCTGACGCACTGTTCAGTGCCAGCGTATGGGCCAGGAATAGGGTACGGTGTAAGGTAAGGTGTAGGGCTGGTGGTGGGTTTCTAATCCGGGCTAGGGTTAGGGTTACGGAACAGCAAGGCTTAGGGCAAAGGTGAGAGTACGGAAACGTGGGAGGGTCAGGCTACGTGCTGACGCACGTTTCAGTGCCAGCCTACGGGCCAGGATTAGGGTACGGCGTAAGGTAAGGTGTAGGGCTGGTGGTGGGTTTCCGTTCCGGGCTAGGGTTAGGGTTAGGGAATGGCAAGTCTTAGGGCACAGGTGAGGGTACGGAAACGTGGGAGGCTGAGGGTACGTGCTGACGCATTGGTCAGTGCCAGCGTACGGGTCAGGAGTATAGTACAGCGTAAGTTATGGTGTAGGGCTTGTGGTGGGTTTCTATTCCGGGCTAAGGTTAGGGTTAGGGAACGGCAAGGCTTAGGGCACAGGTGAGGGTACGTAAACGTGGGAGGGTCAGGCTACGTGCTGACGCACGGTTCAGTGCCAGCGTACGGGTCAGGAGTAGGGTACGGCATAAGGTAAGGTGTAGGGCTGGTGGTGGGTTTCCTTTACGGGCTAGGGTTAGGGTTAGGGAACGGCAAGGCTTAGGGCACAGGTGCGGGTACGGAAACGTGAGAGGGTCGGGCTACGTGCTGACGCATGGGTCAGTGCCAGCGTACGGGTCAGGAGTAGGCAACGGCGTAGGAATAAGTGTAGGGCTGGTGGTGAATTTGCGTTCTGGGCGAGGGTTAGGGTTAGGGAAAGGCAAGGCTTAGGGCACAGGTCAGGGTACGGAAACGCGGGAGGGTAAGGCTACGTGCTGATGCACGGGTCAGTGCCAGCGTACTGGCCAGGAGTAGGCAACGGCGTAAGGTAAGGTCTAGGGCTGGTGGTTGGTTTCCGTTCCAGGCTAGGGTTAGGGTTAGGGAACGGCAAGGCTTAGGGCACAGGTGAAGGTACGGAAACGTGGGAGGGACGGGCTACGTGCTGACGCACGGGTCAGTGCCAGCGTACGGGCCAGGAGTACGCAACGGCGTAGGATACAGTGAATGGCTGGTGGTGGATTTGCGTTCCGGGCTAGGGTTAGTGTTAGGGAAAGGCAAGGCTTAGGGCACAGGTGAGGGTATGGAAACGTGGGAGGGTCAGGCTACGTGCTGACACATGTGTCAGTGCCAGCGTACGTGTCAGGAGTAGGGTACGGCGTAATGTAAGGTGTAGGGCTGATGGTAGATTTCTATTCCGGGCTAGGGTTAGGGTTAGGGAACGGCAAGGCTTAGGGCACAGGTGAGGGTACGGAAATGTGGGAGGGTCGGGCTACGTGCTGACGCACGGGTCAGTGCCAGCGTACGGGCCAGGAGTAGGCAACGGCGTAGGATAAAGTGTAGGGCTTGTGGTGGATTTGCGTTCTGGGCTAGGGTTAGTGTTAGGGAACGGCAAGGCTTAGGGCACAGGTCAGGGTACGGAAACGCGGGAGGGTAAGGCTACGTGCTGATGCATGGTTCAGTGCCAGAGTACAGGCCAGGAGTATGCAACGGCATAGGGTAAGGTGTAGGGCTGGTGGTGGATTTGCGTTCCGGGCTAGTGTTAGGGTTAGGGAACGGCAAGGGTTAGGACACAGGTGAGGGTACGGAAACGTGGGACGGTCAGGCTACGTGCTGACGCACGGATCATTGCCAGCGTACGGGTCAGGAGTAGCGTACGGCGTAAGGTAAGGTGTAGGGCTGGCGGTGGGTTTCTACTCCAGGCTAGGGTTACGGTTAGGGAACGTCAAGGCTGAAGGCACAGGTGAGGGTACGGAAACGTGGGAGGGTCAGGCTACGTGCTGACGCACGGTTCAGTGCTAGCGTACGGGCCAGGATTAGGGAACGGCGTAAGGTAAGGTTTAGGGCTGGTGGTGGGTTTCCGTTCCGGGCTAGGGTTAGGGTTAGGGAACGGCAAGGCTTAGGGAACAGGTGAGGGTATGAAAACGTGTGGGGGTCAGGCTACGTGCTGACGCACGGGTCAGTGCCAGCGTACTGGCCAGGAATAGGTAACGGCGTAAGTTAAAGTCTAGGGCTGGTGGTCGGTTTCCGTTCCGGGCTATGGTTAGGGATAGGGAACGGCAAGTCATAGGGCACAGGTGAGGGTACGGAAACGTGGGATGATCAGGCTACGTGCTGACGCACAGGTCAGTGCCAGCGTACGGGCCAGGAGTACGCAACGGCATAAGGTAAGGTGTAGGGCTGGTGGTTGGTTTACGTTCCAGGCTAGCGTTAGGGTTAGGGAACGACAAGGCTTAGGGCACAGGTCAGGATACGGAAACGCGGGAGGGTAAGGCTACGTGCTGATGCGCAGGTCAGTGCCAGGGTACACGCCAGTAGTAGGCAACGGCGTAGGGTAAGGTTTTGGGCTGGTGGTGGGTTTCCATTCCGGGCTAGTGTTAGGGTTAGGGAACCGCAAGGCTTAGGGCACAGGTGAGGGTACAGAGACGTGGGTGGGTCAGGCTACGTGCAGACGCACGGGTCAATGCCAGCGTAAGGGCCAGGAGTAGGCAACGGCGAAGGTATGGTGTAGGGATGGTGGTTGGTTTCCGTTCCAGGCTAGGGTTAGTGTTAGGGAACGGCAAGGCTTAGTGCACAGGTGAGGGTACGGAAACGTGGGAGGGTCGGGCTACGTGCTGACGCATGGGTCAGTGCCAAGTACGGGCCAGGAGTAGGCAACGGTGTAGGATAAAGTTTAGGGCTGGTGGTGGATTTGCGTTCCGGGCTAGGGTTAGGGTTAGGGAACGGTAAGGCTTAGGGCACAGGTGTGGGAACGGAAACGTGGGAGGGTCAGGCTACATGCTGACGCACGGTTCAGTGCCAGCGTACGGGCCAGGAATAGGTTACGGCGTAAGGTAAGGTGTAGGGCTGGTGGTGGGTTTCCGTTCCGGGCTAGGGTTAGGGTAAGGGAACGGCAAGGCTTAGGGCACACGTGAGGGTACGGAAACGTGGGAGGGTCAGGCTACATGCTGACGCACGGTTCAGTGCCAGCGTACGGGCCAGGAATAGGTTACGGCGTAAGGTAAGGTGTAGGGCTGGTGGTTGGTTTCCGTTCCGGGCTAGGGTTAGGGTAAGGGAACGGCAAGGCTTAGGGCACACGTGAGGGTACGGAAACGTGGGAGGGTCAGGCTACATGCTGACGCACGGTTCAGTGCCAGCGTACGGGCCAGGAATAAGTTACGGCATAAGGTAAGGTGTAGGGCTGGTGGTGGGTTTCCGTTGGTGGCTAGGGTTAGAGTTAGGGAACGGCAAGGCTTAGGGCACAGGTGAGGTTACGGAAACGTGGGAGGGTCAGGCTACGTGCTGACGCACGGTTCAGAGCCAGCGTACGTGCCAGTAATAGGGTACGGTGTAAGGTAATGTGTAGGGCTGGTTGTGGGTTTCCGTTCCGGGCTAGGGTTAGCGTTAGGGAATGGCAAGGCTTAGGGCACAGGTGAGGGTACGGAAACGTGAGAGGGTCAGGCTACGTGCTGACGCACGGGTCTGTGCCAGCGTACGGGCCAGGAGTAGGCAACGGCGTAAGGTAAGGTGTAGGGCTGGTGGTTGTTTTCCGTTCCAGGCTGGGGTTAGGGTTAGGGAATGGCAAGGCTTAGGGCACAGGTGAGGGTACGGAAACGTGGGAGGGTAAGGCTACATGCTGACGCACGGGTCAGTGCCAGCGTACGGGCCAGGAGTAGGCAACGGCGTAAGGTAAAGTGTAGGGCTGGTGGTTGGGTTCCGTTCCAGGCTAGGGTTAGGGTTAGGGAACCGCAAGTCTTAGGGCGCATGTGAGGGTACGGAAACGTGGGAGGGTCCGGCTACGTGCTGACGCACGGGTCAGTGCCAGCATACGGGCCAGGAGTAGGCAACAGCGAAGGATAAAGTGTAGGGCTGGTGGTGGATTTGCGTTCTGGGCTAGGGTTAGGGTTAGGGAACGGCAAGGCTTAGGGCGCAGGTCAGGGTACGGAAACGCGGGTGGGTAAGGCTACGTGCTGGTGAACGGGTCAGTGCCAGAGTACAGGCCAGGAGTAGGCAATGGCGTAGGGTAAGGTTTAGGGCTGGTGGTGGGTTTCCGTTCCGGGCTAGGGTTAGGTTTAGGGAACGGTAAGGGTTAGGGCACTGGTCAGGGTACGGAAACGCGGGAGGGTAAGTCTACGTGGTGATGCACGGTCAGTGCCAGAGTACAGGCCGGGAGTAGGCAACGGCGTATGGTAAGGTGTAGGGCTGGTGGTGTGTTTCCGTTCCGGGCTAGGGTTAGGGTTAGGGAACGGCAAGGCTCATGGCACAGGTGAGGTTACGGAAACGTGGGAGGGTCAGGCTACGTGCGGACGCACGGGTCTGTGCCAGCGTACCGGCCAGGAGTAGGCAACGGCGTATGGTAAGGTGTAGGGCTGGTGGTTGTATTCCGTTCCAGGCTGGGGTTAGGGTTAGGGAATGGCAAGGCTTAGGGCACAGGTGAGGGTACGGAAACGTGGGAGGGTCAGGCTACGTGCTGACGCACGGGTCAGTGCCAGCGTACGGGCCAGGAGTAGGCAACGGCGTAAGGTAAGGTCTAGGGCTGGTGGTTGGGTTCCGTTCCAGGCTAGGGTTAGGGTTAGGGAACGGCAAGTCTTAGGGCACAGGTGAGGGTACGGAAACGAGGGAGGGTCGGGCTACGTGCTGACGCACGGGTCAGTGCCAGCGTACGGGCCAGGAGTAGGCAACGGCGTAGGATAAAGTGTAGGGCTGGTGGTGGATTTGCGTTCTGGGCTAGGGTTAGGGTTAGGGAACCGCAAGGCTTAGGGCACAGGTCAGGGTACGGAAACGCGGGTGGGTAAGGCTACGTGCTGATGAACGGGTCAGTGCCAGAGTACAGGCCAGGAGTAGGCAACGGCGTAGGGTAAGGTTTAGGGCTGGTGGTGGGTTTCCGTTCCGGGCTAGGGTTAGGGTTAGGGAAAGGCAAGGCTTAGGGCACAGGTGATGGTACGGAAACGTGGGAGGGACGGGCTACGTGCTGACACACGGGTCAGTGCCAGCGTACGGGCCAGGAGTAGGCAACGGCGTAGGATACAGTGTAGGGCTGGTGGTGGATTTGCGTTCCGGGCTAGGGTTAGGGTTAGGGAACGGCAAGGCTTAGGGCACAGGTGAGGGTATGGAAACGTGTGAGGGACAGGCTCCGTGCTGACGCACGGGTCAATGCCAGCGTACGGGCCAGGAGTAGGCAACGGCGTAAGGTAAGGTGTAGGGCTGGTGGTTGGTTTCCGTTCCAGGCTAGGGTTAGTGTTAGGGAACGGCAAGGCTTAGGGCACAGGTGAGGGTACGGAAACGTGGGAGGGTCAGGCTACATGCTGACGCATGGTTCAGTGCCAGCGTACGGGCCAGGAATAGGTTATGGCATAAGGTAAGGTGTAGGGCTGGTGGTGGGTTTCCGTTCCGGGCTAGGGTTATGGTTAGGGAATGGCAAGGCTTAGGGCACAGGTGACGGTACGGAAACGTGGGAGGGTCAGGCTACATGCTGACGCACGGTTCAGTGCCAGCGTACGGGCCAGGAATAGGTTACGGCGTAAGGTAAGGTGTAGGGCTGGTGGTTGGTTTCCGTTCCGGGCTAGGGTTAGGGTAAGGGAACGGCAAGGCTTAGGGCACACGTGAGGGTACGGAAACGTGGGAGGGTCAGGCTACATGCTGACGCACGGTTCAGTGCCAGCGTACGGGCCAGGAATAAGTTACGGCATAAGGTAAGGTGTAGGGCTGGTGGTGGGTTTCCGTTGGTGGCTAGGGTTAGAGTTAGGGAACGGCAAGGCTTAGGGCACAGGTGAGGTTACGGAAACGTGGGAGGGTCAGGCTACGTGCTGACGCACGGTTCAGAGCCAGCGTACGTGCCAGTAATAGGGTACGGTGTAAGGTAATGTGTAGGGCTGGTTGTGGGTTTCCGTTCCGGGCTAGGGTTAGCGTTAGGGAATGGCAAGGCTTAGGGCACAGGTGAGGGTACGGAAACGTGAGAGGGTCAGGCTACGTGCTGACGCACGGGTCTGTGCCAGCGTACGGGCCAGGAGTAGGCAACGGCGTAAGGTAAGGTGTAGGGCTGGTGGTTGTTTTCCGTTCCAGGCTGGGGTTAGGGTTAGGGAATGGCAAGGCTTAGGGCACAGGTGAGGGTACGGAAACGTGGGAGGGTAAGGCTACATGCTGACGCACGGGTCAGTGCCAGCGTACGGGCCAGGAGTAGGCAACGGCGTAAGGTAAAGTGTAGGGCTGGTGGTTGGGTTCCGTTCCAGGCTAGGGTTAGGGTTAGGGAACCGCAAGTCTTAGGGCGCATGTGACGGTACGGAAACGTGGGAGGGTCGGGCTACGTGCTGACGCACGGGTCAGTGCCAGCATACGGGCCAGGAGTAGGCAACAGCGAAGGATAAAGTGTAGGGCTGGTGGTGGATTTGCGTTCTGGGCTAGGGTTAGGGTTAGGGAACGGCAAGGCTTAGGGCGCAGGTCAGGGTACGGAAACGCGGGTGGGTAAGGCTACGTGCTGGTGAACGGGTCAGTGCCAGAGTACAGGCCAGGATTAGGCAATGGCGTAGGGTAAGGTTTAGGGCTGGTGGTGGGTTTCCGTTCCGGGCTAGGGTTAGGTTTAGGGAACGGTAAGGGTTAGGGCACTGGTCAGGGTACGGAAACGCGGGAGGGTAAGTCTACGTGGTGATGCACGGTCAGTGCCAGAGTACAGGCCGGGAGTAGGCAACGGCGTATGGTAAGGTGTAGGGCTGGTGGTGTGTTTCCGTTCCGGGCTAGGGTTAGGGTTAGGGAACGGCAAGGCTCATGGCACAGGTGAGGTTACGGAAACGTGGGAGGGTCAGGCTACGTGCGGACGCACGGGTCTGTGCCAGCGTACCGGCCAGGAGTAGGCAACGGCGTATGGTAAGGTGTAGGGCTGGTGGTTGTATTCCGTTCCAGGCTGGGGTTAGGGTTAGGGAATGGCAAGGCTTAGGGCACAGGTGAGGGTACGGAAACGTGGGAGGGTCAGGCTACGTGCTGACGCACGGGTCAGTGCCAGCGTACGGGCCAGGAGTAGGCAACGGCGTAAGGTAAGGTCTAGGGCTGGTGGTTGGGTTCAGTTCCAGGCTAGGGTTAGGGTTAGGGAACGGCAAGTCTTAGGGCACAGGTGAGGGTACGGAAACGAGGGAGGGTCGGGCTACGTCCTGACGCACGGGTCAGTGCCAGGGTACGGGCCAGGAGTAGGCAACGGCGTAGGATAAAGTGTAGGGCTGGTGGTGGATTTGCGTTCTGGGCTAGGGTTAGGGTTAGGGAACCGCAAGGCTTAGGGCACAGGTCAGGGTACGGAAACGCGGGTGGGTAAGGCTACGTGCTGATGAACGGGTCAGTGCCAGAGTACAGGCCAGGAGTAGGCAACGGCGTAGGGTAAGGTTTAGGGCTGGTGGTGGGTTTCCGTTCCGGGCTAGGGTTAGGGTTAGGGAAAGGCAAGGCTTAGGGCACAGGTGATGGTACGGAAACGTGGGAGGGACGGGCTACGTGCTGACACACGGGTCAGTGCCAGCGTACGGGCCAGGAGTAGGCAACGGCGTAGGATACAGTGTAGGGCTGGTGGTGGATTTGCGTTCCGGGCTAGGGTTAGGGTTAGGGAACGGCAAGGCTTAGGGCACAGGTGAGGGTATGGAAACGTGTGAGGGACAGGCTCCGTGCTGACGCACGGGTCAATGCCAGCGTACGGGCCAGGAGTAGGCAACGGCGTAAGGTAAGGTGTAGGGCTGGTGGTTGGTTTCCGTTCCAGGCTAGGGTTAGTGTTAGGGAACGGCAAGGCTTAGGGCACAGGTGAGGGTACGGAAACGTGGGAGGGTCAGGCTACATGCTGACGCATGGTTCAGTGCCAGCGTACGGGCCAGGAATAGGTTACGGCATAAGGTAAGGTGTAGGGCTGGTGGTGGGTTTCCGTTCCGGGCTAGGGTTATGGTTAGGGAATGGCAAGGCTTAGGGCACAGGTGACGGTACGGAAACGTGGGAGTGTCAGGCTACGTGCTGACGCACGGGTCAGTGCCAGCGTACGGGCCAGGAGGACGGTACGGCGTAAGGTAAGGTGTAGGGCTTGTGGTTGATTTCCGTTCCATGCTAGGGTTAGGGTTAGGGAACGGCATGGCTTAGGGCACAGGTGATGGTACGGAAACGTGGGAGGGTCGGGCTCCGTGCAGACACACTGGTCAGTGCCAGCGTACGGGCCAGGAGTAGGCAACGGCGTAGGATAAAGTGTAGGGCTGGTTATTGATATGCGTTCTGGGCAAGGGTTAGGGTTAGGGAATGGCAAGGTTTAGGGCACAGGTCAGGGTACGGAAACGCGGGAGGGTAAGACTACCTGCTGATGCACGGGTCAGTGCCAGAGTACAGGCCAGGAGTAGGCAACGGCGTAGGGTAAGGTGTAGGGCTGGTGGTAGGTTTCCGTTCAGGGCTAGGGTTTGGGTTAGGGAACGGCTAGGCTTAGGGCACAGGTGAGGTTACAGAAACGTGGGACGGTCAGGCTACGTGCTGACGCACGGGTCAATGCCAGCGTACGGGCCAGGTGTAGGCAACGGCGTAAGGTAAGATGTAGGGCTGGTGGTGGATTTCCGTTCCAGGCTAGGGTAAGGGTAAGGGAACGGCAGGGCTTAGGGCACAGGTGAGGGTACGGAAACGTGGGAGGGTCAGGCTACATGTTGACACACGGTTCTGTGCCAGCGTACAGGCCAGGAATAGGTTACGGCATAATGTAAGGTGTAGGGCTGGTGGTGGGTTTCTGTTCGGGGCTAGGGTTAGGGTTAGGGAACGGCAAGGCTTAGGGCATAGGTGAGGTTACGGAAACGTGGGAGGGTCAGTCTACGTGCTGACGCACGTGTCAGTGCCAGCGTACGGGCCAGGAGTAGGCAACGGCGTAGGATAAAGTGTAGGGCTGGTGGTGGATTTGCGTTCTGGGCTAGGGTTAGGGTTAGGGAACGGCAAGGCTTAGGGCACAGGTCAGGGTACAGAAACGGGGGAGGGTAAGGCTACGTGCTGATGCACGGTTCAGTGCCAGAGTACAGGCCAGGAGTAGGCAACGGCGTAGGGTAAGGTGTAGGGCTGGTGGTGGGTTTCCGTACCGGGCTAGGGTTAGGGTTAGGGAACGGCAAGGCTTAGGGCACAGGTGAGGGTACGTAAACGTGGGAGGGTCAGGCTACGTGCTGACGCACGGGTCAATGCCAGCGTACGGGCGAGGAGTAGGCAACGGCGTAATGTAAGCTTTAGGGCTGGTGTTGGGTTTCCGTTCCGGACTAGGGTTAGGGTTAGGGAACGGCAAGGCTTAGGGCACAGGTCAGGGTACGGAAACGCGTGAGGGTAAGGCTACGTGCTGATGCACGGTTCAGTGCCAGAGTACAGGCCAGGAGTAGGCAACGGCGTAGGGTAAGGTGTAGGGCTGGTGGTGGGTTTCCGTTCCGGGCTAGGGTTAGGGTTAGGGAACGGCAAGGCTTAGGGCACATGTGAGGGTACGTAAACGTGGGAGGGTCAGGCTACGTGCTGATGCACGGGTCAATGCCAGCGTATGGGAGAGGAGTAGGCAACGACGTAAGTTAAGGTGTACGGCTGGTGGTTGGTTTCCGTTCCAGGCTATGGTTAGAGTTAGGGAATGGCAAGGCTTAGGGCACAGGTGATGGTACGGAAACGTGGGAGGGTCAGGCTACGTGCTGACGCACGGTTCAGTGCCAGCGTACGGTCCAGGAATAGGGTACGGCGTAAGGTAAGGTGTAGGGCTGGTGGTGGGTTTCTAATCTGGGCTAGGGTTAGGGTTAGGGAACGGCAAGTCTTAGGGCAAAGGAGAGGGTACGGAAACGTGGGAGGGTCAGGCTACCTGATGACGCATGGTTCAGTGCCAGCGTACGGGCCAGGAATAGGGTACGGCGTAAGGTAAGGTGTACGGCTGGTGGTGGGTTTCCGTTCCGGGCTAGGTTTAGGGTTAGGGAACGGCAAGGCTTAGGACACAGGTGAGGTTACAGAAACGTGGGACGGTCAGGCTACGTGCTGACGCACGTATCAGTGCCAGCGTACGGGCCAGGGGTATGCAACGGCGTAAGGTAAGATGTAGGGCTGGTGGTTGGTTTCCGTTCCAGGCTAGGGTTAGGGTAAGGGAACGGCAAGGCTTAGGGCACAGGTGAGGGTACGGAAACGTGGGAGGGTCAGGCTACGTGCCGACGCAAGGGTCAGTGCCAGCGTACGGGTCAGTAGCAGCGTACGGCGTAAGGTATGGTGTAGGGCTGGTGGTGGGTTACAATTCCGGGCTAGGGTTAGGGTTAGGGAATGGCAAGGCTTAGGGCACAGGTGAGGGTACGGAAACGTGGGAGGGTCAGGCTATGTGCTGACGCACGGGTCAGTGCCAGCGTACGGGCCAGGAGTAGGCAACGGCGTAAGGTAAGGTGTAGGGCTAGTGGTTGGTTTCCGTTCCAGGCTAGGGTTAGGGTTAGGGAACGGCAAGGCTTAGGGCACAGGTGAGGGTACGGAAACGTGGGAGGGTCGGGCTACGTGCTGACGCACGGGTCAGTGCCAGCGTACGGGCCAGGAGTAGGCAACGGCGTAGGATAAAGTGTAGGGCTGGTGGTGGATTTGCGTTCAGGGCTAGGGTTAGGGTTAGGGAACGGCAAGGCTTAGGGCACAGGTGAGGGTACGTAAACGTGGGAGGGTCAGGCTACGTGCTGACGCACGGGTCAATGCCAGCGTACGGGCGAGGAGTAGGCAACGGCGTAATGTAAGCTTTAGGGCTGGTGTTGGGTTTCCGTTCCGGACTAGGGTTAGGGTTAGGGAACGGCAAGGCTTAGGGCACAGGTCAGGGTACGGAAACGCGTGAGGGTAAGGCTACGTGCTGATGCACGGTTCAGTGCCAAAGTACAGGCCAGGAGTAGGCAACGGCGTAGGGTAAGGTGTAGGGCTGGTGGTGGGTTTCCGTTCCGGGCTAGGGTTAGGGTTAGGGAACGGCAAGGCTTAGGGCACATGTGAGGGTACGTAAACGTGGGAGGGTCAGGCTACGTGCTGATGCACGGGTCAATGCCAGCGTACGGGAGAGGAGTAGGCAACGACGTAAGTTAAGGTGTACGGCTGGTGGTTGGTTTCCGTTCCAGGCTAGGGTTAGAGTTAGGGAATGGCAAGGCTTAGGGCACAGGTGATGGTACGGAAACGTGGGAGGGTCAGGCTACGTGCTGATGCACGGTTCAGTGCCAGCGTACGGGCCAGGTATAGGGTACGGCGTAAGGTAAGGTGTAGGGCTGGTGGTGGGTTTCTAATCCGGGCTAGGGTTAGGGTTAGGGAACGGCAAGTCTTAGGGCAAAGGAGAGGGTACGGAAACGTGGGAGGGTCAGGCTACGTGCTGACGCACGGTTCAGTGCCAGCGTACGGGCCAGGAATAGGGTACGGCGTAAGGTAAGGTGTACGGCTGGTGGTGGGTTTCCGTTCCGGGCTAGGGTTAGGGTTAGGGAACGGCAAGGCTTAGGGCACAGGTGAGGTTACAGAAACGTGGGACGGTCAGGCTACGTGCTGACGCACGTGTCAGTGCCAGCGTACGGGCCAGGGGTATGCAACGGCGTAAGGTAAGATGTAGGGCTGGTGGTTGGTTTCCGTTCCAGGCTAGGGTTAGGGTAAGGGAACGGCAAGGCTTAGGGCACAGATGAGGGTACGGAAACGTTGCAGGCACAGACTACGTGCTGACGCATGGTTCAGTGCCAGCGTATGGGTCAGGAGTAGGGTACGGCGTAAGGTAAGGTGTAGGGCTGGTGGTGGGTTTCTATTCAGGGCTAGGGTTAGGGTTAGGGAAAGGCAAGGCATAGGGCACAGGTGAGGTTACGGAAACGTGGGAGGGTCAGGCTACATGCTGACGCACGGTTCAGTGCCAGCGTACGGGCCAGGAATAGGTTACGGCGTAAGGTAAGGTGTAGGGCTGGTGGTGGGTTTCCGTTCCGGGCTAGGGTTATGGTTAGGGAATGGCAAGGCTTAGGGCACAGGTGACGGTACGGAAACGTGGGAGTGTCAGGCTACGTGCTGACGCACGGGTCAGTGCCAGCGTACGGGCCAGGAGGACGGTACGGCGTAAGGTAAGGTGTAGGGCTTGTGGTTGATTTCCGTTCCAGGCTAGGGTTAGGGTTAGGGAACGGCATGGCTTAGGGCACAGGTGATGGTACGGAAACGTGGGAGGGTCGGGCTCCGTGCAGACACACTGGTCAGTGCCAGCGTACGGGCCAGGAGTAGGCAACGGCGTAGGATAAAGTGTAGGGCTGGTGATTGATATGCGTTCTGGGCAAGGGTTAGGGTTAGGGAATGGCAAGGCTTAGGGCACAGGACAGGGTACGGAAACGCGGGAGGGTAAGACTACCTGCTGATGCACGGGTCAGTGCCAGCGTACGGGTCAGTAGCAGCGTACGGCGTAAGGTATGGTGTAGGGCTGGTGGTGGGTTACTATTCTGGGCTAGGGTTAGGGTTAGGGAATGGCAAGGCTTAGGGCAAAGGTGAGGGTACGGAAACGTGGGAGGGTCAGGCTTCGTGCTGACGCACGGGTCAGTGCCAGCGTACGGGCCAGGAATAGGCAACGGCGTAAGGTAAGGTGTAGGGCTGGTGGTTGGTTTCCGTTCCTGGCTAGGGTTAGGGTTAGGGAACGGCAATGCATAGGGCACAGGTGAGGGTACGGAAACGTGGGAGGGTCGGGCTACGTGCTGACGCACGGGTCAGTGCCAGCGTACGGGCCAGGAGTAGGCAACGGCGTAGGATAAAGTGTAAGGCTGGTGGTGGATTTGCGTTCTGGGCTAGGGTTATGGTTAGGGAACGGCAAGGCTTAGGGCACAGGTCAGGGTACGGAAACGCGGGAGGGTAAGGCTACGTGCAGATGCACGGTTAAGTGCCAGAGTACAGGCCAGGAATAGGCAACGGCGTAGGGTAAGGTGTAGGGCTGGTGGTTGGTTTCCGTTCCAGGCTAGGGTTAGTGTTAGGGAACGGTAAGGCTTAGGGCACAGGTGAGGGTACGGAAACGTGGGAGGGTCGGGCTACGTGCTGACGGACTGGTCAGTGCCAGCGTACGGGCCAGGAGTAGGCAACGGCGTAGGATAAAGTGTAGGGCTGGTGGTGGATTTGCGTTCCTGGCTAGGGTTAGGGTTAGGGAACGGCAAGGCTTAGGGCACAGGTGAGGGAACGGAAACGTGGGAGGGTCAGGCTACGTGCTGTCACACGGTTCAGTGCCAGCGTACGGGCCAGGAATAGGGAACGGCGTAAGTTAAGGTGTAGGGCTGGTGGTGGGTTTCCGTTCCGGGCTAGGGTTAGGGTTAGGGAACGTCAAGGCTTAGGGCACAGGTGAGGGTACGGAAACGTTGGAGGCTCAGACTACGTGCTGACGCATGGTTCAGTGCCAGCGTACGGGTCAGGAGTAGGATACGGCGTAAGGTAAGGTGTAGGGCTGGTGGTGGGTTTCTATTCCGGGCTAGTGTTAGGGTTAGGGAAAGGCAAGGCTTAGGGCACAGGTGAGGATACGGAAACGTGGGAGGGTCAGGCTACATGCTGACGCACGGTTCATTGCCAGCGTACGGGCCAGGAATAGGTTACGGCGTAAGGTAAGGTGTAGGGCTGGTGGTGGGTTTCCGTTCCGGGCTAGGGTTATGGTTAGGGAACGGCAAGGCTTAGGGCACACGTGAGGGTACTGAAACGTGGGAGGGTCAGGCTACGTGCTGACGCATGGGTCAGTGCCAGCGTACGGGCCAGGAGTAGGGTATGGCGTAAGGTAAAGTGTAGCGCTTGTGGTTGATTTCCTTTCCAGGCTAGGTTTAGGGTTAGGGAACGGCAAGGCTTAGGGCACAGGTGAGGGTACGGAAACGTGGGAGGGTAGGGCTGCGTGCTGATGCACGGGTCTGTGCCAGCGTACGGAACAGGAGTAGGCAACGGCATAGGATACAGTGTAGGGCTGGTGGTGGATTTGCGTTCAGGGCTAGGGTTAGGGTTAGGGAACGGCAAGGCTTAGGGCACAGGTGAGGGTACGGAAACGTTGGAGGCTCAGACTACGTGCAGACGCATGGTTCAGTGCCAACGTACGGGTCAGGAGTAGGATACGGCGTAAGGTAAGGTGTAGGGCTGGTGGTGGGATTCTATTCCGGGCTAGGGTTAGGGTTAGGGAAATGCAAGGCTTAGGGCACAGGTGAGGTTACGGAAACGTGGGAGGGTCAGGCTACATGCAGAGGAACGGTTCAGTGCCTGCGTACGGGCCAGGAATAGGTTACGGCGTAAGGTAAGGTGTAGGGCTGGTGGTGGGTTTCCGTTCGGGGCTATGGTTAGGGTTAGGGAACGGCAAGGCTTAGGGCACAGGTGAGTGTACGGAAACGTGGGAGGGTCAGGCTACGTGCTGACGCACGGGTCAGTGCCAGCGTACGGGTCAGTAGCAGCGTACGGCGTAAGGTATGGTGTAGGGCTGGTGGTGGGTTACTATTCCGGGCTAGGGTTAGGGTTAGGGAATGGCAAGGCTTAGGGCACAGGTGAGGGTACGGAAACGTGGGAGGGTCAGGCTATGTGCTGACGCACGGGTCAGTGCCAGCGTACGGGCCAGGAGTAGGCAACGGCGTAAGGTAAGGTGTAGGGCTGGTGGTTGGTTTCCGTTCCAGGCTAGGGTTAGGGTTAGGGAACGGCAAGGCTTAGGGCACAGGTGAGGATACGGAAACGTGGGAGGGTCGGGCTACGTGCTGACGCACGGGTCAGTGCCAGCGTACGGGCCAGGAGTAGGCAACGGCGTAGGATAAAGTGTAGGGCTGGTGGTGGATTTGCGTTCTGGGCTAGGGTTAGGGTTAGGGAACGGCAAGGCTTAGGGCACAGGTCAGGGTACGGAAACGCGGGAGGCTAAGGCTACGTGCTGATGCACGGTTCAGTGCCAGAGTACAGGCCAGGAGTAGGCAACGGCGTAGGGTAAGGTGTAGGGCTGGTGGTGGCTTTCCGTTCCGGGCTAGGGTTAGGGTTAGGGAACGGCAAGGCTTAGGGCACAGGTGAGGGTACGTAAACGTGGGAGGGTCAGACTACGTGCTGACGCACGGGTCAATGCCAGCGTACGGGCGAGGAGTAGGCAACGGCGTAAGGTAAGGTTTAGGGATGGTGGTGGGTTTCCGTTCCGGACTAGGGTTAGGGTTAGGGAACGTCAAGGCTTAGGGCACAGGTCAGGGTACGGAAACGCGGGAGGGTAAGGCTACGTGCTGATGCACGGTTCAGTGCCAGCGTACGGGCCAGGAATAGGGTACGGCGTAAGGTAAGGTGTAGGGCTGGTGGTGGGTTTCTAATCAGGGCTAGGGTTAGGGTTAGGGAACGGCAAGGCTTAGGGCAAAGGAGAGGATACGGAAACGAGGGAGGGTCAGGCTACGTGCTGACGCACGGTTCAGTGCCTGCGTACGGGCCAGGAATAGGGTACGGCGTAAGGTAAGGTGTACGGCTGGTGGTGGGTTTCCATTCAGGTCTAGGGTTAGGGTTATGGAACGGCAAGGCTTAGGGCACAGGTGAGGTTACAGAAACGTGGGACGGTCAGGCTACGTGCTGACGCACGTGTCTGTGCCAGCGTACGGGCCAGGGGTAGGCAACGGCGTAGGATAAAGTGTAGGGCTGGTGGTGGGTTACTATTCTGGGCTAGGGTTAGGGTTAGGGAATGGCAAGGCTTAGGGCACAGGTGAGGGTACGGAAACGTGGGAGGGTCAGGCTACGTGCTGACGCACGGGTCAGTGCCAGCGTACGGGCCAGGAATAGGCAACGGCGTAAGGTAAGGTGTAGGGCTGGTGGTTGGTTTCCGTTCCTGGCTAGGGTTAGGGTTAGGGAACGGCAAGGCATAGGGCACAGGTGAGGGTACGGAAACGTGGGATGGTCGTGCTACGTGCTGACGCACGGGTCAGTGCCAGCGTACGGGCCAGGAGTAGGCAACGGCGTAGGATAAAGTGTAAGGCTGGTGGTGGATTTGCGTTCTGGGCTAGGGTTAGGGTTAGGGAACGGCAAGGCTTAGGGCACAGGTCAGGGTACGGAAACGCGGGAGGGTAAGGCTACGTGCAGATGCACGGTTAAGTGCCAGAGTACAGGCCAGGAATAGGCAACGGCGTAGGGTAAGGTGTAGGGCTGGTGGTTGGTTTCCGTTCCAGGCTAGGGTTAGTGTTAGGGAACGGCAAGGCTTAGGGCACAGGTGAGGGTACGGAAACGTGGGAGGGTCGGGCTACGTGCTGACGGACTGGTCAGTGCCAGCGTACGGGCCAGGAGTAGGCAACGGCGTAGGATAAAGTGTAGGGCTGGTGGTGGATTTGCGTTCCTGGCTAGGGTTAGGGTTAGGGAACGGCAAGGCTTAGGGCACAGGTGAGGGAACGGAAACGTGGGAGGGTCAGGCTACGTGCTGACACACGGTTCAGTGCCAGCGTACGGGCCAGGAATAGGGAACGGCGTAAGTTAAGGTGTAGGGCTGGTGGTGGGTTTCCGTTCCGGGCTAGGGTTAGGGTTAGGGAACGTCAAGGCTTAGGGCACAGGTGAGGGTACGGAAACGTTGGAGGCTCAGACTACGTGCTGACGCATGGTTCAGTGCCAGCGTACGGGTCAGGAGTAGGATACGGCGTAAGGTAAGGTGTAGGGCTGGTGGTGGGTTTCTATTCCGGGCTAGGGTTAGGGTTAGGGAAAGGCAAGGCTTAGGGCACAGGTGAGGATACGGAAACGTGGGAGGGTCAGGCTACATGCTGACGCACGGTTCATTGCCAGCGTACGGGCCAGGAATAGGTTACGGCGTAAGGTAAGGTGTAGGGCTGGTGGTGGGTTTCCGTTCCGGGCTAGGGTTATGGTTAGGGAACGGCAAGGCTTAGGGCACAAGTGAGGGTACTGAAACGTGGGAGGGTCAGGCTACGTGCTGACGCATGGGTCAGTGCCAGCGTACGGGCCAGGAGTAGGGTATGGCGTAAGGTAAAGTGTAGCGCTTGTGGTTGATTTCCTTTCCAGGCTAGGTTTAGGGTTAGGGAACGGCAAGGCTTAGGGCACAGGTGAGGGTACGGAAACGTGAGAGGGACGGGCTACGTGGTGACCCACGGGTCAGTGCCAGCGTACGGAACAGGAGTAGGCAACTGCATAGGATACAGTTTATGGCTGGTGGTGGATTTGCTTTCAGGGCTAGGGTTAGGGTTAGGGAACGGCAAGGCTTAGGGCACAGGTGAGGGTATGGAAACGTGGGAGGGTCAGGCTACGTGCTGACGCAAGGGTCAGTGCCAGCGTACGGGCCAGGAGTAGGCAACGGTGTAAGGTAAGGTGTAGGGCTGGTGGTTGGTTTCCGTTCCGGGCTAGGGTTAGCGTTAGGGAACGGCAAGGCTTAGGGCACAGGTGAGGGTACGGAAACGTGGGAGGGTCGGGCTACGTGCTGACGCACGGGTCAGTGCCAGCGTACGGGCCAGGAGTAGGCAACGGCGTAGGATAAAGTGTAGGACTGGTGGTGGATTTGCGTTCAGGGCTAGGGTTAGGGTTAGGGAACGGCAAGGCTTAGGGCACAGGTGAGGGTATGGAAACGTGGGAGGGACAGGCTACGTGCTGACGCACGGGTCAGTGCCAGCGTACGGGTCAGGATTAGGGTACGGCGTAATGTAAGGTGTAGGGCTGGTGGTGGGTTTCTATTCCGGGCTAGGGTTAGGGTTAGGGAACGGCTAGGCTTAGGGCACAGGTGAGGGTACAGAAACTTGGGTGGGTCCGGCTACATGCTGACGCAATGTTCAGTGCCAGCGTACGGGCCAGGAATAGGGTACGGCGTACGGTAAGGTGTAGGGCTGGTGGTGGGTTTCTAATCCGGGCTAGGGTTAGGGTTATGGAACGGCAAGTCTTAGGGCAAAGGAGAGGGTACGGAAACGTGGGAGGGTCAGGCTACATGCTGACGCACGGTTCAGTGCCAGCGTACGGGCCAGGAATAGGGTACGGCGTAAGGTAAGGTGTACGGCTGGTGGTGGGTTTCCGTTCTGGGCTAGGGTTAGGGTTAGGGAACGGCAAGGCTTAGGGCACAGGTGAGGTTACAGAAACGTGGGACAGTCAGGCTACGTGCTGACGCATGTGTCAATGCCAGCATACGGGCGAGGAGTAGGCAACGGCGTAAGGTAAGGTGTACGGCTGGTGGTTGGTTTCCGTTCCAGGCTAGGGTTAGGGTTAGGGAACGGCAAGGCTTAGGGCACAGGTGATGGTACGGAAACGTGAGAGGGTCAGGCTACGTGCTGACGCATGGTTCAGTGCCAGCGTACGGGCCAGGAATAGGGAACGGCGTAAGGTAAGGTGTAGGGCTGGTGGTGGGTTTCCGTTCCGGGCTAGGGTTAGGGTTAGGGAACGGCAAGGCTTAGGGCACAGGTCAGGGTACGGAAACGCGGGAGGCTAAGGCTACGTGCTGATGCACGGTTCAGTGCCAGAGTACAGGCCAGGAGTAGGCAACGGCGTAGGGTAAGGTGTAGGGCTGGTGGTGGCTTTCCGTTCCGGGCTAGGGTTAGGGTTAGGGAACGGCAAGGCTTACGGCACAGGTGAGGGTACGTAAACGTGGGAGGGTCAGACTACGTGCTGACGCACGGGTCAATGCCAGCGTACGGGCGAGGAGTAGGCAACGGCGTAAGGTAAGGTTTAGGGATGGTGGTGGGTTTCCGTTCCGGACTAGGGTTAGGGTTAGGGAACGTCAAGGCTTAGGGCACAGGTCAGGGTACGGAAACGCGGGAGGGTAAGGCTACGTGCTGATGCACGGTTCAGTGCCAGCGTACGGGCCAGGAATAGGGTACGGCGTAAGGTAAGGTGTAGGGCTGGTGGTGGGTTTCTAATCAGGGCTAGGGTTAGGGTTAGGGAACGGCAAGGCTTAGGGCAAAGGAGAGGATACGGAAACGTGGGAGGGTCAGGCTACGTGCTGACGCACGGTTCAGTGCCTGCGTACGGGCCAGGAATAGGGTACGGCGTAAGGTAAGGTGTACGGCTGGTGGTGGGTTTCCGTTCAGGTCTAGGGTTAGGGTTAGGGAACGGCAAGGCTTAGGGCACAGGTGAGGTTACAGAAACGTGGGACGGTCAGGCTACGTGCTGACGCACGTGTCATTGCCAGCGTACGGGCCAGGGGTAGGCAACGGCGTAAGGTAAGATGTAGGGCTGGTGGTTGGTTTCCGTTACATGCTAGGGTTAGGGTAAGGGAACGGCAAGGCTTAGGGCACAGATGAGAGTACCGAAACGTGGGAGGGTCAGGCTACATGCTGACGCATGTTTCAGTGCCAGCGTATGGGCCAGGAATAAGTTACGGCGTAAGGTAAGGTGTAGGGCTGGTGGTGGGTTTCCGTTCGGGGCTAGGGTTAGGGTTAGGGAACGGCAAGGCTTAGGGCACAGGTGAGGGTACGGAAAGGTGGGAGGGTCAGGCTACGTGCTGACGCACGGGTCAGTGCCAGCGTACGGGTCAGTAGCAGCGTACGGCGTAAGGTATGGTGTAGGGCTGGTGGTGGGTTACTATTCTGGGCTAGGGTTAGGGTTAGGGAATGGCAAGGCTTAGGGAACAGGTGAGGGTACGGAAACGTGGGAGGGTCAGGCTACGTGCTGACGCACGGGTCAGTGCCAGCGTACGGGCCAGGAATAGGCAACGGCGTAAGTTAAGGTGTAGGGCTGGTGGTTGGTTTCCGTTCCTGGCTAGGGTTAGGGTTAGGGAACGGCAAGGCATAGGGCACAGGTGAGGGTACGGAAACGTGGGAGGGTCGGGCTACGTGCTGACGCACAGGTCAGTGCCAGCGTACGGGCCAGGAGTAGGCAACGGCGTAGGATAAAGTGTAAGGCTGGTGGTGGATTTGCGTTCTGGGCTAGGGTTAGGGTTAGGGAACGGCAAGGGTTAGGGCACAGGTCAGGGTACAGAAACGCGGGAGGGTAAGGCTACGTGCAGATGCACGGTTAAGTGCCAGAGTACAGGCCAGGAATAGGCAACGGCGTAGGGTAAGGTGTAGGGCTGGTGGTTGGTTTCCGTTCCAGGCTAGGGTTAGTGTTAGGGAACGGCAAGGCTTAGGGCACAGGTGAGGGTACGGAAACGTGGGAGGGTCGGGCTACGTGCTGACGGACTGGTCAGTGCCAGCGTACGGGCCAGGAGTACGCAACGGCGTAGGATAAAGTGTAGGGCTGGTGGTGGATTTGCGTTCCTGGCTAGGGTTAGGGTTAGGGAACGGCAAGGCTTAGGGCACAGGTGAGGGAACGGAAACGTGGGAGGGTCAGGCTACGTGCTGACACACGGTTCAGTGCCAGCGTACGGGCCAGGAATAGGGAACGGCGTAAGTTAAGCTGTAGGGCTGGTGGTGGGTTTCCGTTCCGGGCTAGGGTTAGGGTTAGGGAACGTCAAGGCTTAGGGCACAGGTGAGGGTACGGAAACGTTGGAGGCTCAGACTACGTGCTGACGCATGGTTCAGTGCCAGCGTACGGGTCAGGAGTAGGATACGGCGTAAGGTAAGGTGTAGGGCTGGTGGTGGGTTTCTATTCCGGGCTAGGGTTAGGGTTAGGGAAAGGCAAGGCTTAGGGCACAGGTGAGGATACGGAAACGTGGGAGGGTCAGGCTACATGCTGACGCACGGTTCATTGCCAGCGTACGGGCCAGGAATAGGTTACGGCTTAAGGTAAGGTGTAGGGCTGGTGGTGGGTTTCCGTTCCGGTCTAGGGTTATGGTTAGGGAACGGCAAGTCTTAGGGCACAAGTGAGGGTACTGAAACGTGGGAGGGTCAGGCTACGTGCTGACGCATGGGTCAGTGCCAGCGTACGGGCCAGGAGTAGGGTATGGCGTAAGGTAAAGTGTAGCGCTTGTGGTTGATTTCCTTTCCAGGCTAGGTTTAGGGTTAGGGAACGGCAAGGCTTAGGGCACAGGTGAGGGTACGGAAACGTGGGAGGGTAGGGCTGCGTGCTGATGCACGGGTCAGTGCCAGCGTACGGGCCAGGTGTAGGCAACGGCGTAGGATAAAGTGTAGGGCTGGTGATGGATTTGCGTCTGGGCTAGGGTTAGGATAAGGAACGGCAAGGCTTAGGGCACTGGTCAGGGTACGGAAACGCGGGAGGGTAAGGCTACGTGCTGATGCACGGGTCAGTGCCAGCGTACGGTTCAGGAGTAGGCAACGGCGTAGGGTAAGGTGTAGGGCTGGTGGTGGGTTTCCGTTCCGGGCTAGGGTTAGGGTTAGGGAACGGCAAGGCTTATGGCACAGGTGAGTGTACGGAAACGTGGGAGGGTCAGAATACGAGCTGACGCACGGGTCAGTGCCAGCATACGGGCCAGGAGTAGGCAACGGCGTAAGGTAAGGTGTAGGGCTGGGGGTTGGTTTCCGTTCCAGTCTAGGGTTAGGGTTAGGGAACGGCAAGGCTTAGGGCACAGGTGAGGGTACGGAAACGTGGGATGCTCGGGCTACGTGCTGACGCACGGGTCAGTGCCAGCGTACGGGCCAGGAGTAGGCAACAGCGTAGGATAAAGTGTAGGGCTGGTGATGGATTTGCGTTCTGGGCTAGGGTTAGGGTTAGGAAACGGCAAGGCTTAGGGCACAAGTCAGGGTACGGAAACGCGGGAGGGTAAGGATACGTGCTGGTGCACGGTTCAGTGCCAGAGTACATGCCAGGAGGAGGCAACGGCGTAGGGTAAGGTGTAGGGCTGGTGGTGGGTTTCCGTTCCGGGCTAGGGTTAGGGTTATGGAACGGCAAGGCTTAGGGCACAGGTGTGGGTACGTATACGTGGGAGGGTCAGGCTACGTGCTGACGCATGTGTCAATGCCAGCGTACGGGCGAGGAGTAGGCAACGGCGTAAGGTATGGTGTACGGCTGGTGGTTGGTTTCCGTTCCAGGCTAGGGTTAGGGTTAGGGAACGGCAAGGCTTAGGGCACAGGTGAGGGTACGGAAACGTGGGAGGGTCAGGCTACGTGCTGACGCATGGTTCAGTGCCAGCGTACGGGCCAGGAATAGGGAACGGCGTAAGGTAAGGTGTAGGGCTGGTGGTGGGTTTCCGTTTCGGGCTAGGGTTAGGGTTAGGGAACGGCAAGGCTTAGGGCACAGGTCAGGGTACGGAAACGCGGGAGGGTAAGGCTACGTGCTGATGCACGGGTCAGTACCAGAGTACAGGCCAGTAGTAGGCAACGGCGTAGGGTAAGGTTTTGGGCTGGTGGTGGGTTTCCATTCCGGGCTAGGGTTAGGGTTAGGGAACCGCAGGGCTTAGGGCACATGTGAGGGTACGGAGACGAGGGAGGGTCAGGCTACATGCTGACGCACGGGTCAATGCCAGCGTACGGGCCAGGAGTAGGCAACGGCGTAAGGTAAGGTGTAGGTATGGTGGTTGGTTTCCGTTCCAGGCTAGTGTTAGTGTTAGGGAACGGCAAGGCTTAGGGCACAGGTGAGGGTACGGAAACGTGGGAGGGTCGGGCTACGTGCTGATGCACGCGTCAGTGCCAGCGTACGGGCCAGGAGTAGGCAACGGTGTAGGATAAAGTGTAGGGCGGGTGGTGGATTTGCGTTCAGGGCTAGGGTTAGGGTAAGTGAACGGCAAGGCTTAGGGCACAGTTGAGGGTATGGAAACGTGGGAGAGTCACGCTACGTGCTGACGCACGGGTCATTGCCAGCGTACGGGTCAGGAGTAGCGTACGGCGTAAGGTAAGGTGTAGGGCTGGTGGTGGGTTTCTATTCCAAGCTAGGGTTAGGGTTAGGGAACGGCAAGGCTTAGGGCACAGGTGAGGGTACGGAAACGTGGGAGGTTCAGGCTACGTGCTGACGCACGGCTCAGTGCCAGCGTACGGGCCAGGAATATGGAACGGCGTAAGGTAAGGTGTAGGGGTGGTGGTGGGTTTCCGTTCCGGTCTAGGGTTAAGGTTAGGGAACGGCAAGGCTTAGGGCACAGGTCAGGGTACGGAAACGCGGGAGGGTAAGGCTACGTGCTGATGCATGGGTCATTGCCAGAGTACAGGCCAGTAGAAGGCAACGGCGTAGGTTAAGGTGTTGGGCTGGTGGTGGGTTTCCGTTCCGGGCTAGGGTTAGGGTTAGGGAACCGCAAGGCTTAGGGCACAGGTGAGGGTACGGAGACGTGGGAGGGTCAGGTTACGTGCTGACGCACGGGTCAATGCCAGCGTACGGGAGAGGAGTAGGCAATGGCGTAAGGTAAGGTGTAGGGCTGGTGGTTGGTTTCCGTTCCAGGCTAGGATTAGGGTTAGGGAACGGCAAGGCTTAGGGCACAGGTGAGGGTACTGAAACGTGGGATGGTCGGGCTACGTGCTGACGCACGGGTCAGTGCCAGCGTACGGGCCAGGAGTAGGCAACGGCATAGGATAAAGTGTAGGGCTGGTGGTGGATTTGGGTTCCGGGCAAGGGTTAGGGTTAGGGAACGGCAAGGCTTTGGGCACAGGTGTGGGAACGGAAACGTGGGAGGGTCAGGGTACGTGCTGACGCACGGTTCAGTGCCAGCGTACGGGCCAGGACTAGGGAACGGCGTAAGTTAAGGTGTAGGGCTGGTGGTGGGTTTCCGCTCCGGGCTAGGGTTAGGGTTAGGGAACGGCAAGGCTTAGGGCACAGGTGAGGGTACGGAAACGTGGGAGGGTCAGACTACGTGCTGACGCATGGTTCAGTGCCAGCGTACGGGCCAGGACTAGGGAACGGCGTAAGTTAAGGTGTAGGGCTGGTGGTGGGTTTCCGCTCCGGGCTAGGGTTAGTGTTAGGGAAAGGCAAGGCTTAGGGCACAGGTGAGGGTACAGAAACGTGGGAGGGTCAGGCTACGTGCTGACGCACGGGTCAGTGCCAGCGTACGGGCCAGGAGTAGGCAACGGCGTAAGGTAAGGTGTAGGGCTGGTGGTTGGTTTCCGTTCCAGGCTAGGGTTAGGGTTAGGGAATGGCAAATCTTAGGACACAGGTGAGGGTACGGAAACGTGGGAGGGTCGGTCTACGTGCTGACGCACGGGTCAGTGCCAGCGTACGGGCCAGGAGTAGGCAACGGCGTTGGATAAAGTGTAGGGCTGGTGGTGGTTTTGCGTTTGGGTTAGGGTTAGGGTTAGGGAACGGCAAGGCTTAGGGCGCAGGTCAGGGTACGGAAACGCGGGTGGCTAAGGCTACGTGCTGACGCATGGGTCAGTGCCAGCGTACGGGTCAGGAGTAGGGTACGGCGTAATGTAAGGTGTAGGGCTGGTGGTGGGTTTCTATTCCGGGCTAGGGTTAGGGTTAGGGAACGGCAAGGCTTAGGGCACAGGTGAGGGTACGGAAACTTGGGAGAGTCAGGCTACGTGCTGACGCACTGTTAAGTGCCAGCGTACGGGCCAGGAATAGGGTACGGCGTAAGGTAAGGTTAGGGTTAGGGTTAGGGTTAGGGTTAGGGTTAGGGTTAGGGTTAGAGAATTGCAAGGTTTAGGGCACAGGTGATGGTACCGAAATGTGTTAGGTTCAGGGTACGTGTTGACTCAAGTGTTAGTGTTTGCGTACGCATGAGTATTAGGGTACCGCGTAGAGTCAGGTGTAGGGTTGGTGGTAGATTTCCCTTCCAGTCTAGGGTTATGTTTAGGGACCGGCAAAGTTTAGGGCACAGGTTAGGGTACGAAACGTGTTAGGGTCAGGGTACGTGTTGATGCACATGTTAGCGTCCGCATACGGATTAGGATTAGGGTACGGCGTAACGTAAGGTGTAGGGTTGGTGGAAGGTTTCCGTTCCGGTCTAGGGTTAGGGTTAGGGAACGGCAAGTTTTATGGCAGAGGTGAGGGAACCGAAACGTGTTAGGGTCAGGGTATGTGTTGACGTATGGATTAGGATTAGGGTACGGCTTAGGGTAAGGTGTAGGGCTGATGGTAGGTTTCCGTTCTGGGCTAAGGTTAAGGTAAGGCAACGGCAAAGTTTAGGGCAGAGCTGAGGGTACGGAAAAGTTTTAGGGTCAGGGTACGTGTTTACTCACTGGTTAGGGCCAGCGTACAGATTAGGATTTGTGCACGGCGTAGATAATGTGTAGGGTTGGTGGTAGGTTTCCGTTCCGGGCTATGGTTAGGGTTAGGGAAAGTCAAGGTTTCTATTTCTAGTTTTTTTAAGGAAACTCCATTCTGTTCTCCATAGTGACTGTATCAATTTACATTCCCACCAATAGTGGAAGAGGGCTCCTTTTGTCCAAACCCTCCCCAGAATTTGTTGTTTATAGATTTTCTAATGATGCCGATTCTAACAGGTGTGAGGTTATATCTCATTGTAGTTTTGATTTGCATTTCTCTAATAATTAGTGATGTTGAGCAACTTTTCATGTGCGTCTTGGCCATTTCTGTGTTTTTTTGAAGAAACGTCTCTTTAGATCTTCTGCCCATTTTTGTATTGGGTTGTTTGTTTTTTCAAAATTAAGCTGCATGAGCTGCTTATATATATTGGAGATTAAACCTTTGTCCATTGATTCGTTTGCAACGATTTTCGCCCATTCTGAGGGATGCCTTTTTCCATTCCCGTTTTTTTAACAAAAAAGGAAAGAAAGAAAAAGGAACAGAACACTAATGTGCGTATAATATGCCTTTTGAAACGGTCGTTTTGAAATATGGACGTCCTTTAAATTTTTTGGTCGATATGTGACCCCAGGATTTGTTTTCAGGGCAGGTGTCATTTACAGGCCTACAATGATTATGAATACCAAGTGACCATTAGCACTGCGATTAAATCTTCTGTTGTGAGAAACGGCCACAAGGTGGCAGCTGTTCTCCCTTACCAAATCTGGTTACTAGGGCAACAGAGCCTCAATGGAAGTCCTGTTCTAGATTGGAATTTAGAATGGAATGTGCCAGGAGAAAGCCCCTCAAGTTTGTCTCACTACTTCTTGTTCGTGTTTTTAATTTAATTTTTAATTTTTTATTGCAGCAAGATTGATTACAATCTTTGGCTTGATGTAGTCGTGGAAGATGTGGTTCTTTTACACATATACAGATGTCTGTTCTTCCTGGGATCCTATTCCCATGTACGTTATGACAGAACGTTGAGTAGTCTTCTCTTGGTATTCCGTAGGTCTTTGGTGATTATATATGTCACCTGTGATTGTATATGTCTGTTAACCCCAATATCGTAATGAAACCAGTCCTCACACCTTTCCATTGGTGAAACATAAGTTTGTTTAATGAATCTGTGATTGCCCTTCTCCGTGGAAATATCTGCCCTGGTATCCATTTTTAGGTAACACCTATAAGTGATATGATATGATATGTGTCTTTCACTTTCTGACTTACTACAAGTCACGTGATTACCTCTCGACTCATCTACGGGGCTGCAAATGGCATTGTGTCCTTTTATTCCTTGGCTTCTATTCTGCCTTAGTGAGGTCCATTTTCAACAATGTGATTCCATGAGGGTTGTGGATTAGCTGACCTGGGAAGCCTTGCCCTGCCGGCCGGCCCTCCCCAGGTGTGCCTGGTTGAGGTCAATATAAACAGCGCTCCAGGCAGCAATAGCCCCTGAAGCTGTGCCTGACTCCATATTCTCTGCCCCGTCAGCAGTCTCGGGGCTGTGCTGGTGGAAGGGAGCGAGGGGCCACAGTTTTGTGGTTGGCCAGCTGTGAGTGGGGTTCTGCTGACCGTTCTGCAGGAGTTGTCAGGCTGCCACCTGTAAAGAAGAGGATGTGTCACCTATACCTTGCACTGGAATTTCTCTCCGGACAGAGGTGAGGAAGGAAAAAAGGAGTTGGTGCCGTGACAGGAGGGGTATTTCAGGCAGGGCAATGGAAAGCTTCTGGAAGAATGGCCGGTGCCAGGACCACCCTGGCTGGCCTGCTGGCACCAAGTTGGCCTCCGTGCTGTGGCTGGTGTGGCTCCGTGGCCCTTCCTCTAGGCTTTTAAGCCCTTGTACGTATTCAGGTGTTTTACCTGGGAAGGGTGGGAACAGTTCAGCAGCAGCTGGCCTGGGGCTCAGCTCACGTTTACTCACAGATGCCTCGGCACGGTCCCCCAGCTTTGCAATGAGGACGCTCCGTGCGTGGGGGTGTTTCTGGCTGTATGGGAGATGGTTCCCCACCTCTGACCCATTTCAGAATTGTTTACCGCTGGAGCAAGTGCCCTGATAGCGTTTTCCTCTGTATAACTGGGGTGTTCAGCTTTTTTTATCTTTTATGTTTCAAGTTAGATTTTATTACTCTTTTATGTATTTATAGATATAAGCAGAGAAATAATTCATTCCTATAAATACATCTGTGTGAAGGGAAGAAATTTTTTCTGTTTTATTTTTAAATTTTATTTTTTAAAATTTTGAAATTTATTATTTTTTTATTTTTTTATACACCAGGTTATTATTAGTTATGTATTTTATGCATATACATGTACACAGGTCAATCTCATTCTCCCAAATCATCCCACCACCACCACCCCATGGCTTCCCACACTTGGTGTCCATACGTTTGTTCTCTACCTCTGTGTCTCTATTTCTTCCCTGCAAACCAGTGCATCTGTACCATTTTTTAGGTTCCATATATATGCATTAATATACAATATTTGTTTTCCTCTTTCTGACTTACTTCATTCTGTATGACAGTCTCTAGATCCATCGATGTCTCTAAAAATGACCCAGTTTCATTCCTTTTTATGGCCGAGTAATATTCCATTTTATATATGTAGCCCATCTTTATCCATTCATCGGTCTGTGGGCATTTAGTTTGCTTCCATTAACTGGCTATTTTAAATAGTGCTGCAATGAACATTGTGGTGAATGTGCCTTTTTGATTTTCGGTTTTCTCTGGGTCTATGTCCGGAAGTGGGATTGCTGGATCAGTTGGTAATTCTATTTCTAGTTTTTTTAAGGAAACTCCATACTCTTCTCCATAGAGACTGTATCAATTTACATTCCCACCAATAGTGGAAGAGGGCTCCTTTTGTCCACACCCTCCCCAGAATTTGTTGTTTGTAGATTTTCTGGTGATGCCGATTCTAACAGGTGTGAGGTGACACCTCATTGTAGTTTTGATTTGCATTTCTCTAATAATTAGTGCTGTTGAGCAGCTTTTCATGTGCTTCTTGGACATCTCTGTGTCTTCTTTGAAGAAACGTCTTTTTAGATTTTCTGCCCATTTATATATTGGGTTGTTTGTTTTTTTAATATTAAGCTGCATGAGCTGTTTATATATATTGGAGATTAAACCTTTGTCCATTGATTCGTTTGCAATGATTTTCGCCCATTCTGATGGATGCCTGTTTCCATTCCCGTTTTTTTAACAAAAAAGGAAAGAAAGAAAAAGAAGCAGAACACTAATGTGTGTTAAGTATGCCTTTTGAAACGGTTGTTTTGAAATATGGACGTCCTTTGAATTTTTTGATCGATATGTGACCCCAGGATTTGTTTTCAGGGCAGGTGTCATTTATAGGCCTGCAATGATTTTGAATATCAACTGACCATTAGTGCTGGGATTTAGGCTGCAGTTGTGTGAAACGGCCACATGGTGGCAGCAGTTCTCCCTTACCAAATCTGGTTACTAGGGCAGCAGAACCTCAATGGATGTCGCGTTCTAGATTGGAATTTAGAACAGAATGTGCCAGGAGAAAGCCCCTCAAGTTTGTCTCACTACTTCTTGTTCGTGTTTTTAATTTAATTTTTTTATTTTTTATTACAGCAAGTTTGATTACAACGTTTGGCTTGTTGTAGGTGTTCAAGATGTGTTTCTTTTACACATATACATATGTCTGTTCTTCCTGGGATCCTTTTCCCATGTACGTTATGGCAGAATGTTGAGTAGTCTTCCCTTGGTATTCCGTAGGTCTTTCGTGATTATATATTTCACCTGTGTTTATATATGTCTGTTAACCCAAATATCGTAATGAATCCAATCCTCACACCTTTCCATTGGTGAACCATAAGTGTGTTTAATGAATCTTTGATTGCCCTTCTCCGTGGAAATATCTGCCCTGGTATCCATTTTTAGGTAACACCTATAAGTGATATGATATGATATGTGTCTTTCACTTTCTGACTTACTACAAGTCACGTGATTACCTCTCGACACATCTACGGGGCTGCAAATGGCATTGTGTCCTTTTTTTCCTTGGCAAATATTCTGTCTTAGCGAGGTCCATTTTCTGCAATGTGATTCCCTGAGGGCTGAGGATTAGCTGACCTGGGCAGCCTGACACTGCCGGCAAGCCCTCCCCAGGTGTGCCTGGGTTGAGGTCAATATAAACAGCACTCCAGGCAACAATAGCCCTTGCAGCTGTGCCTGACTCCATATTCTCTGCCCCGTCAGCAGTCTCGGGGCTGTGCTGGTGGGAGGGTGTGAGGGTCCACGGCTTTGTGGGTGGCCCGGTGTGAGTGGGGCTATGCTGGACTTTCTGCAGGAGTTGCCAGGCTGCCACCTGTAAAGAAGACGATGTGTCACCCATAACTTCCACTGGAATTTCTCTCCGGGCTGAGGTGAGGAAGGAAAAAAAGAGTGGGGGCCGGGACAGGAGGGGTATCTCAGGCAGGGAAATGGAAAGCTTCCAGAAGAGTGCCCGGGGCCAGGACCATCCTGGCTGGCCTGCAGGCACCAAGTTGGCCTGCGTGCTGTCGCTGGTGTGGCGCCACGGCCCTTCCCTTAGGCTTTCAAGCCCTTGTACATATTCAGGTGTTTTACCTGGGAAGGGTGGGAACAGTTCAGCAGCAGCTGGCCTGGGGCTCAGATCACGTTTACTCACAGAGTCCTCGGCACGGTCCCCCAGGATTGCAATGAGGACGCTCCTTGCGTGGGGTGGCGGGGCTGCTGGCAGTGTGGGAGATGATTACCCACCTCTGACCAATTTCAGAATTGTTTACCACTGGAGCAAGTGCCTTGGTAGGGTTTTCCTCTCTATAACTGTTAGGTTCAGGTATTTTTTTTCTTTTTCAGTCCCAGTTACATTCTGTTCTTCTTTTATGTATTTATAGATATAAGCATGGAAATAATTCATTCATATAAATACATTTGTGTGAATGGAAGACCATTTTTCTCTTTTATTTTTAAATTTTATTTTTAAAAATTTTGAAATTTAAGTTTATTTATTTATTTTATACAGCAGGTTATTATTAGTTATCTATTTTATGCATATACATGTATACAGGTCAATCCCAATCTCCCAACTCATCCCACCACCACCACCCCATGGCTTCCCCCACTTTGTGTCCATACGTTTGTTCTCTACCTCTGTGTCTCTATTTCTGCCCTGCAAACCAGTTCATCTGTACCATTTTTCTAGGTTCCACATATAGGCATTAATATACAATATTTGTTTTTCTCTTTCTGACTTACTTCATTCCGTATGACAGTATCTAGATCCATCCACTTCTCTACAAATGACCCAGTTTCATTCCTTTTTATGGCTGAGTAATATTCCATTTTATATATGTACCACATCTTTATCCATTCGCCTGTCTGTGGGCATTTAGGTTGCTTCCATTAGCTGGCTATTGTAAATAGTGCTGCAATGAACATTGTGGTGAATGTGTCTTTGTGATTTATGGTTTTCTCTGGGTATATGCCCAGAAGTGGTATTGCTTGATCCTATGGTAATTCTCCTTTTAGTTTTTTAAAGGAACCTCCATACTCTTCTCCATAGTGACTGTATCAATTTACATTCCCACCAATAGTGGAAGGGGGTTCCTTTTGTCCACACCCTCCCCAGAATTTGTTGTTTGTAGACTTTCCGATGATGCCGATTCTAACAGGTGTGAGGTCTTACCTCATTGTAGTTTTGATTTGCATTTCTCTAATAATTAGTGATGTTGAGCAGCTTTTCATGAGCGTCTTGGCCATCTCTGGGTCTTCTTTGAAGAAACGTCTATTTAGATCTTCTGCCCATTTTTCTATTGGGTTGTTTGTTTTATTAATATTAAGCTTCATGAGCTGTTTATATATATTGGAGATTGAACCTGTGTCCATTGATTCGTTTGCAAACGTTTTCACCCATCTGAGTGTTGCCTTTTTCCATTCCCTTTTTTTTAACAAAGAAAGAAAGAAAGCAAAAGAAGCAGAACACTAATGTGCGTGAAATATGCCTCTTGAAATTGTCGTTTTGAAATATGGACGTCTTTTGAATTTTTTGGTCGATATATGACCCCAGGATTTGTTTTCAGGGCAGGTGTCATTTACAGGCCTGTAATGATTTTGAATATCCACTGACCAATAGTGCTGGGATTAAGGCTGCAGTTGTGTGAAACGGCCACATGGTGGCAGCAGTTCTCCCTTACCAAATCTGGTTACTAGGGCAGCAGAGCCTCAATGGAAGTCGCGTTCTAGATTGGAATTTAGGACGGAATGTGCCAGGAGAAAGCCCCTCAAGTTTGTCTCACTACTTCTTGATCGTGTTTTTAATTTAATTTTTTATTTTTTATTACAGCAAGTTTGATTACAACGTTTGGCCTTTTGTAGGTGTGAAAGATGTGTTTCTTTTACACATATAGTTATGTCTGTTCTTCCTGGGATCCTTTTCCCATGTACGTTATGACAGAATGTTGAGTAGTCTTCCCCTGGTTCCGTAGGTCTTTGGTAATTATATATTTCACCTGTGTTTGTATATGTCTGTTAACCCCAATATCGTAATGAATCCAATCCTCACACCTTTCCATTGGTGAACCACAAGTGTGTTTAATGAATCTGTGATTGCCCTTCTCCGTGGAAATATCTGCCCTGGTATCCATTTTTAGGTAACACCTATAAGTGATATGATACGATATGTATCTTTCACTTTCTGACTTACTACAAGTCACGTGATTACCTCTCGACTCATCTACGGTGCTGCAAATGGCATTGTGTCCTTTTTTTCCTTGGCGAATATTCTGTCTTAGCTAGGTCCACTTTCTGCAATGTGATTCCCTTAGGGCTGAGGATTAGCTGACCTGGGCTGCCTGACCCTGCCGGCAAGCCCTGCCCAGGTGTGCCTGGGTTGAGGTCAATATAAACAGCACTCCTGGCAGCAATAGCCCCTGCAGCTTTGCCTGACTCCATATTCTCTGCCCCGTCAGCAGTCTCGGGGCTGTGCTGGTGGGAGGGTGTGAGGGTCCACGGCTTTGTGGGTGGCCCGGTGTGAGTGGGGCTCTGCTGGACTTTCTGCAGGAGTTGCCAGGCTGCCACCTGTAAAGAAGACGATGTGTCACCCATAACTTCCACTGGAATTTCTCTCCGGGCTGAGGTGAGGAAGGAAAAAAAGGAGTGGGGGCCGGGACAGGAGGGGTATCTCAGGCAGGGAAATGGAAAGCTTCCAGAAGAGCGCCCGGGGCCAGGACCATCCTGGCTGGCCTGCAGGCACCAAGTTGGCCTGCGTGCTGTCGCTGGTGTGGCTCCACGGCCCTTCCTCTAGGCTTTCAAGCCCTTGTACATATTCAGGTGTTTTACCTGGGAAGGGTGGGAACAGTTCAGCAGCAGCTGGCCTGGGGCTCAGTTCACGTTTACTCACAGAGTCCTCGGCACGGTCCCCAAGGATTGCAATGAGGATGCTCCTTGCGTGGGGGGGCGGAGCTGCTGGCAGTATGGGAGATGATTCCCCAACTCTGACCAATTTCAGAATTGTTTACCACTGGAGCAAGTGCCTTGGTAGTGTTTTCCTCTCTATAACTGTTAGGTTCAGGTATTTTTTTTCTTTTTCGGTGCCAGTTACATTCTGTTCTTCCTTTATGTATTTATAGATATAAGCATGGAAATAATTCATTCATATAAATACATCTGTGTGAATGGAAGAACTTCTTTCTGTTTTATTTATAAATTTTATTTTTAAAAATTTTGAAATTTAAGTTTATTTATTTATTTTATACAGCCGGTTATTATTAGTTATCTATTTTATGCATATACATGCATACAGGTCAATCCCAATCTCCCAACTCATCCCACCACCACCACCCCATGGCTTCCCCCACTTGGTGTCCATACCTTTGTTCTCTACCTCTGTGTCTCTATTTCTGCCCTGCAAACCAGTTCATCTGTACCATTTTTCTAGGTTCCACATATAGGCATTAATATACAATATTTGTTTTTCTCTTTCTGACTTACTTCATTCCGTATGACAGTCTCTAGATCCATCCACTTCTCTACAAATGACCCAGTTTCATTCCTTTTTATGGCTGAGTAATATTCCATTTTATATATGTACCACATCTTTATCCATTCGCCTGTCTGTGGGCATTTAGGTTGCTTCCATTACCTGGCTATTGTAAATAGTGCTGCAATGAACATTGTGGTGAATGTGTCTTTGTGATTTATGGTTTTCTCTGGGTATATGCCCAGAAGAGGGATTGCTGGATCCTATGGTAATTCTCCTTTTAGTTTTTTAAAGGAACGTCCATACTCTTCTCCATAGTGACTGTATCAATTTACATTCCCACCAATAGTGGAAGGGGGTTCCTTTTGTCCACACCCTCCCCAGAATTTGTTGTTTGTAGATTTTCGGATGATGCCGATTCTAACAGGTGTGAGGTCTTACCTCATGGTAGTTTTGATTTGCATTTCTCTAATAATTAGTGATGTTGAGCAGCTTTTCATGAGCGTCTTGGCCATCTCTGTGTCTTCTTTGAAGAAACGTCTATTTAGATCTTCTGCCCAATTTTGTATTGGGTTGTTTGTTTTATTAATATTAAGCTTCATGAGCTGTTTATATATATTGGCGATTGAACCTGTGTAAATTGATTCGTTTGCAAACGTTTTCGCCCATCTGAGTGTTGCCTTTTTCCATTCCCTTTTTTTAACAAAGAAAGAAAGAAAGCAAAAGAAGCAGAACACTAATGTGCGTGAAATATGCCTCTTGAAATTGTCGTTTTGAAATATGGACGTCTTTTGAATTTTTTGGTCGATATATGACCCCAGGAATTGTTTTCAGGGCAGGTGTCATTTACAGGCCTGTAATGATTTTGAATATCCACTGACCAATAGTGCTGGGATTAAGGCTGCAGTTGTGTGAAACGGCCACATGGTGGCAGCAGTTCTCCCTTACCAAATCTGGTTACTAGGGCAGCAGAGCATCAATGGAAGTCGCGTTCTAGATTGGAATTTAGAACGGAATGTGCCAGGAGAAAGCCCCTCAAGTTTGTCTCACTACTTCTTGTTCGTGTTTTTAATTTAATTTTTTATTTTTATTACAGCAAGTTTGATTACAACGTTTGGCCTTTTGTAGGTGTGCAAGATGTGTTTCTTTTACACATATACATATGTCTGTTCTTCCTGGGATCCTTTTCCCATGTACGTTATGACAGAATGTTGAGTAGTCTTCCCCTGGTATTCCGTAGGTCTTTGGTGATTATATATTTCACCTGTGTTTGTATATGTCTGTTAACCCCAATATCGTAATGAATCCAATCCTCACACTTTCCATTGGTGAACCATAAGTGTGTTTAATGAATCTGTGATTGCCCTTCTCCGTGGAAATATCTGCCCTGGTATCCATTTTAGGTAACACCTATAAGTGATATGATACGATATGTGTCTTTCACTTTCTGACTTACTACAATTCACATGATTACCTCTCGACTCATCTACGGTGCTGCAAACGGCATTGTGTCCTTTTTTCCCTTGGCGAATATTCTGTCTTAGCGAGGTCCATTTTCTGCAATGTGATTCCCTGAGGGCTGAGGATTAGCTGACCTGGGCAGACTGACCCTGCCGGCAAGCCCTCCCCAGGTGTGCCTGGGTTGAGGTCAATATAAACAGCACTCCAGGCAGCAATAGCTCCTGCAGCTGTGCCTGACTCCATATTCTCTGCCCCGTCAGCAGTCTCGGGGCTGTGCTGGCGGGAGGGTGTGAGTGTCCATGGCTTTGTGGGTGGCCCGGTGTGAGTGGGGCTCTGCTGGACTTTCTGCAGGAGTTGCCAGGCTGCCACCTGTAAAGAAGACGATGTGTCACCCATAACTTCCACTGGAATTTCTCTCCGGGCTGAGGTGAGGAAGGAAAAAAAGGAGTGGGGGCCGGGACAGGAGGGGTATGTCAGGCAGGGAAATGGAAAGCTTCCAGAAGAGCGCCCGGGGCCAGGACCATCCTGGCTGGCCTGCAGGCACCAAGTTGGCCTGCGTGCTGTCGCTGGTGTGGCTCCACGGCCCATCCTCTAGGCTTTCAAGCCCTTGTACATATTCAGGTGTTTTACCTGGGAAGGGTGGGAACAGTTCAGGAGCAGCTGGCCTGGGGCTCAGATCACGTTTACTCACAGAGTCCTCGGCACGGTCCCCCAGGATTGCAATGAGGACGCTCCTTGCGTGGGGAGGCGGAGCTGCTTGCATTATGGGAGATGATTCCCCACCTCTGACCAATTTCAGAATTGTTTACCACTGGAGCAAGTGCCTTGGTAGTATTTTCCTCTCTATAACTGTTAGGTTCACGTAATTTTTTCTTTTTCGGTGCCAGTTACATTCTGTTCTTCCTTTATGTATTTATAGATATAAGCATGGAAATAATTCATTCATATAAATACATCTGTGTGAATGGAAGAACTTCTTTCTGTTTTAT
This sequence comes from Mesoplodon bidens, assembly GCF_964165515.1. NCBI lineage: Eukaryota > Metazoa > Chordata > Mammalia > Artiodactyla > Ziphiidae > Mesoplodon > Mesoplodon bidens. The sequence continues at coordinate 294,963 of NW_027672568.1, read as the reverse complement.
TTATAAATTTTATTTTTAAAAATTTTGAAATTTAAGTTTATTTATTTATTTTATACAGCAGGTTATTATTAGTTATCTATTTTATGCATATACATGCATACAGGTCAATCCCAATCTCCCAACTCATCCCACCACCACCACCCCATGGCTTCCCCCACTTGGTGTCCATACGTTTGTTCTCTACCTCTGTGTCTCTATTTCTGCCCTGCAAACCAGTTCATCTGTACCATTTTTCTAGGTTCCACATATAGGCATTAATATACAATATTTGTTTTTCTCTTTCTGACTTACTTCATTCCGTATGACAGTCTCTAGATCCATCCACTTCTCTACAAATGACCCAGTTTCATTCCTTTTTATGGCTGAGTAATATTCCATTTTATATATGTACCACATCTTTATCCATTCGCCTGTCTGTGGGCATTTAGGTTGCTTCCATTAGCTGGCTATTGTAAATAGTGCTGCAATGAACATTGTTGTGAATGTGTCTTTGTGATTTATGGTTTTCTCTGGGTATATGCCCAGAAGTGGGATTGCTGGATCCTATGGTAATTCTCCTTTTAGTTTTTTAAAGGAACGTCCATACTCTTCTCCATAGTGACTGTATCAATTTACATTCCCACCAATAGTGGAAGGGGGTTCCTTTTGTCCACACCCTCCCCAGAATTTGTTGTTTGTAGATTTTCGGATGATGCCGATTCTAACAGGTGTGAGGTCTTACCTCATGGTAGTTTTGATTTGCATTTCTCTAATAATTAGTGATGTTGAGCAGCTTTTCATGAGCGTCTTGGCCATCTCTGTGTCTTCTTTGAAGAAACGTCTATTTAGATCTTCTGCCCATTTTTGTATTGGGTTGTTTGTTTTATTAATATTAAGCTTCATGAGCTGTTTATATATATTGGCGATTGAACCTGTGTCCATTGATTCATTTGCGAACGTTTTCGCCCATCTGAGGGTTGCCTTTTTCCATTCCCTTTTTTTTAACAAAGAAAGAAAGAAAGCAAAAGAAGCAGAACACTAATGTGCGTGAAATATGCCTCTTGAAATTGTCGTTTTGAAATATGGACGTCTTTTGAATTTTTTGGTCGATATATGACCCCAGGAATTGTTTTCAGGGCAGGTGTCATTTACAGGCCTGTAATGATTTTGAATATCCACTGACCATTAGTGCTGGGATTAAGGCTGCAGTTGTGTGAAACGGCCACATGGTGGCAGCAGTTCTCCCTTACCAAATATGGTTACTAGGGCAGCAGAACCTCAATGGATGTCGCGTTCTAGATTGGAATTTAGAACAGAATGTGCCAGGAGAAAGCCCCTCAAGTTTGTCTCACTACTTCTTGTTCGTGTTTTTAATTTAATTTTTTATTTTTTATTACAGCAAGTTTGATTACAACGTTTGGCTTGTTGTAGGTGTTCAAGATGTGTTTCTTTTACACATATACATATGTCTGTTCTTCCTGGGATCCTTTTCCCATGTACGTTATGGCAGAATGTTGAGTAGTCTTCCCTTGGTATTCCGTAGGTCTTTCGTGATTATATATTTCACCTGTGTTTATATATGTCTGTTAACCCAAATATCGTAATGAATCCAATCCTCACACCTTTCCATTGGTGAACCATAAGTGTGTTTAATGAATCTTTGATTGCCCTTCTCCGTGGAAATATCTGCCCTGGTATCCATTTTTAGGTAACACCTATAAGTGATATGATATGATATGTGTCTTTCACTTTCTGACTTACTACAAGTCACGTGATTACCTCTCGACTCATCTACGGGGCTGCAAATGGCATTGTGTCCTTTTTTTCCTTGGCAAATATTCTGTCTTAGCGAGGTCCATTTTCTGCAATGTGATTCCCTGAGGGCTGAGGATTAGCTGACCTGGGCAGCCTGACACTGCCGGCAAGCCCTCCCCAGGTGTGCCTGGGTTGAGGTCAATATAAACAGCACTCCAGGCAACAATAGCCCTTGCAGCTGTGCCTGACTCCATATTCTCTGCCCCGTCAGCAGTCTCGGGGCTGTGCTGGTGGGAGGGTGTGAGGGTCCACGGCTTTGTGGGTGGCCCGGTGTGAGTGGGGCTCTGCTGGACTTTCTGCAGGAGTTGCCAGGCTGCCACCTGTAAAGAAGACGATGTGTCACCCATAACTTCCACTGGAATTTCTCTCCGGGCTGAGGTGAGGAAGGATAAAAAGGAGTGGGGGCCGGGACAGGATGGGTATCTCAGGCAGGGAAATGGAAAGCTTCCAGAAGAGCGCCCGGGGCCAGGACCATCCTGGCTGGCCTGCAGGCACCAAGTTGGTCTGCGTGCTGTCGCTGGTGTGGCTCCACGGCCCTTCCTCTAGGCTTTCAAGCCCTTGTACATATTCAGGTGTTTTACCTGGGGAGGGTGTGAACAGTTCAGCAGCAGCTGGCCTGGGGCTCAGATCACGTTTACTCAGAGAGGCCTCGGCACGGTCCCCCAGGATTGCAATGAGGACGCTCCTTGCGTGGGGGGGAGGGGCTGCTGGCAGTATGGGAGATGATTCCCCACCTCTGACCAATTTCAGAATTGTTTACCACTGGAGCAAGTGCCTTGGTAGGGTTTTCCTCTCTATAACTGTTAGGTTCAGGTATTTTTTTTTCTTTTTCAGTCCCAGTTACATTCTGTTCTTCTTTTATGTATTTATAGATATAAGCATGGAAATAATTCATTCATATAAATACATTTGTGTGAATGGAAGAACATTTTTCTCTTTTATTTTTAAATTTTATTTTTAAAAATTTTGAAATTTAAGTTTATTTATTTATTTTATACAGCAGGTTATTATTAGTTATCTATTTTATGCATATACATGTATACAAGTCAATCCCAATCTCCCAACTCATCCCACCACCACCACCCCATGGCTTCCCCCACTTGGTGTCCATACGTTTGTTCTCTACCTCTGTGTCTCTATTTCTGCCCTGCAAACCAGTTCATCTGTACTATTTTTCTAGGTTCCACATATAGGCATTAATATACAATATTTGTTTTTCTCTTTCTGACTTACTTCATTCCGTATGACAGTCTCTAGATCCATCCACTTCTCTACAAATGACCCAGTTTCATTCCTTTTTATGGCTGAGTAATATTCCATTTTATATATGTACCACATCTTTATCCATTCGCCTGTCTGTGGGCATTTAGGTTGCTTCCATTACCTGGCTATTGTAAATAGTGCTGCAATGAACATTGTTGTGAATGTGTCTTTGTGATTTATGGTTTTCTCTGGGTATATGCCCAGAAGTGGGATTGCTGGATCCTATGGTAATTATCCTTTTAGTTTTTTAAAGGAACCTCCATACTCTTCTCCATAGTGACTGTATCAATTTACATTCCCACCAATAGTGGAAGGGGGTTCCTTTTGTCCACACCCTCCCCAGAATTTGTTGTTTGTAGATTTTCGGATGATGCCGATTCTAACAGGTGTGAGGTCTTACCTCATTGTAGTTTTGATTTGCATTTCTCTAATAATTAGTGATGTTGAGCAGCTTTTCATGAGCGTCTTGGCCATCTCTGGGTCTTCTTTGAAGAAACGTCTCTTTAGATCTTCTGCCCATTTTTGTATTGGGTTGTTTGTTTTATTAATATTAAGCTTCATGAGCTGTTTATATATATTGGCGATTGAACCTGTGTCCATTGATTCGTTTGCGAACGTTTTTGCCCATCTGAGGGTTGCCTTTTTCCATTCCCTTTTTTTTAACAAAGAAAGAAAGAAAGCAAAAGAAGCAGAACACTAATGTGCGTGAAATATGCCTCTTGAAACTGTCGTTTTGAAATATGGACGTCTTTTGAATTTTTTGGTCGATATATGACCCCAGGAATTGTTTTCAGGGCAGGTGTCATTTACAGGCCTGTAATGATTTTGAATATCCCTGACCATTAGTGTTGGGATTAAGGTTGCAGTTGTGTGAAACGGCCACATGGTGGCAGCAGTTCTCCCTTACCAAATCTGGTTACTAGGGCAGCAGAGCCTCAATGGAAGTTGTGGTCTAGATTGGAATTTAGAACGGAATGTGCCAGGAGAAAGCCCCTCAAGTTTGTCTCACTACTTCTTGTTCGTATTTTTAATTTAATTTTTTATTTTTTATTACAGCAAGTTTGATTACAACGTTTGGCCTTTTGTAGGTGTGCAAGATGTGTTTCTTTTACACATATACATATGTCTGTTCTTCCTGGGATCCTTTTCCCATGTACGTTATGATAGAATGTTGAGTAGTCTTCCCTTGGTATTCCGTAGGTCTTTGGTGATTATATATTTCACCTGTGTTTGTATATGTCTGTTAACCCCAATATCGTAATGAATCCAATCCTCACACCTTTCCATTGGTGAACCATAAGTGTGTTTAATGAATCTGTGATTGCCCTTCTCTGTGGAAATATCTGCACTGGTATCCATTTTTAGGTAACACCTATAATGATATGATACGGTATGTGTCTTTCACTTTCTGACTTACTACAAGTCACGTGATTACCTCTCGACTCATCTACGTTGCTTCAAATGGCATTGTGTCCTTTTTTCCCTTGGTTTCTATTCTGCCTTATTGAGGTCCATTTTCAAGAATGTGATTCCCTGAGGGTTGTGGATAAGCTGACCTAGGCAGCCTGACCCTGCCGGCCGGCCCTCCCCAAGTGTGCCTGGTTGAGGTCAATATAAAGAGTGCTACAGGCAGCAATAGCCCCTGAAGCTGTGCCTGACTCCATATTCTCTGCCCAGTCAGCAGTCTCGGGGCTCTTCTGTTGGGAGGGAGTGAGGGGCCACGGCTCTGTGGGTGGCCCGGTGTGAGTGGGGCTCTGCTGGCCTTTCTTCAGTAGTTGCCAGGCTGCCATCTGTAAAGAAGATGATGTGTCGCCCATACCATCTGCTGGAATTTATCTCCGGACAGAGGTGAGGAAGGAAAAAAGCAGTGGGGGCCGGGACAGGAGGGGTATCTCAGGCAGGGAAATGGAAAGCTTCCAGAAGAGCGCCCGGGGCCAGGACACTCCTAGCTGGCCTGCAGGCACCAAGTTGGCCTGCGTGCTCTCGCTGGTGTGGCTCCACCGCCCTTCCTCTAGTCTTTCAAGCCCTTGTACATATTCAGGTGTTTTACCTGGGAAGGGTGGGTACAGTTCAGCAGCAGCTGGCCTGGGGCTCAGCTCACGTTTACTCACAGATGCCTCAGCACGGTCCCACAGCTTTGCAATGAGGACACTCCTTGCATGGGGGGTGGGTTGCTGGCTGAATTGGAGATGTTTCCCCACCTCTGACCAATTTCAGAATTGTTTACCCCTGGAGCAAGTGCCCTGATAGGGTTTTCCTCTGTATAACTAGTGGGTTCAGGTTTTTTTTTCTTTTATGGTTCAAGTTAGATTTTATTCCTCTTTTATGTATTTATAGATATAAGCATGGAAATAATTCATTCCTATAAATACATCTGTGTGAAGGGAAGAACTTTTTTCTGTTTCATTGTGAAATTTTATTTTTTAACATTTTGAAATTTAATTTTATTTACTTTTTTATACAGCAGGTTATTATTAGTTATGTATTTTATACATATACATGTATACAGGTCAATCTCAATCTCCCAACTCATCCCACCACCAACACCCCATGGCTTCCCACACTTGGTGTCCATACGTTTGTTCTCTACCTCTGTGTCTCTATTTCTTCCCTGCAAACCAGTTCAACTGTACCATATTTTAGTTTCCACATATATGCATTAATATACAATATTTGTTTTCTTCTTTCTGACTTACTTCATTCTGTATGACAGTCTCTAGATCCATCGATTTCTCTACAAATGACCCAGTTTTATTCCTTTTTATGGCCGAGTAATATTCCATTTGATATATGGACACCATCTTTATCCATTCATTTCTCTGTGGGCATTTAGTTTGCTTCCATTACCTGCCTATTGTAAATAGTGGTGCAAAGAACATTGTGGTGACTGTGCCTTTTTGATTTATGGTTTTCTCTGGGTATATGCCCAGAAGTTGGATTGCTGGATCAGTTGGTATTTCTATTTCTAGATTTTTAAAGGAAACTCCATACTGTTCTCCATAGTGACTGTATAAATTTACATTCCCATCAATAGTGGAATATGGCTCCTTTTGTCCACACCCTCCCCAGAATTTGTTGTTTGTAGATTTTCTGATGATGACGATTCTAACAGGTGTGAGGTGATACCTCATTGTAGTTTTGAGTTGCACTTCTCAAATAATTAGTGATGTTGAGGAGCTTTTCATGTGCGTCTTGGCCATCTCTGTGTCTTCTTTGAAGAAACGTCTCTTTAGATCTTCTGCCCATTTTTGTATTGGGTTGTTTGTTTTTTTAATATTAAGCTGCATGAGCTGTTTATATATATTGGAGATTAAACCTTTGTCCATTGATTCGTTTGCAACGATTTTCGCACATTCTGAGGGATGCCTTTTTCCATTCCCGTTTTTTTAACCAAAAAAGACAGAAAGAAAAACAAGCAGAACACTAATGTGTTTAAAATATGCCTTTTGAAACGGTCGTTTTGAAATATGGACGTCCTTTGAATTTTTTGGTCGATATGTGACCCCAGGATTTGTTTTCTGGGCAGGTGTCATTTACAGGCCTGCAATGATTTTGAATATCTACTGACCATTAGCGCTGGGATTAAAGCTGCTGTTTTGTGAAAGGGCCACAAGGTGGCAGCAGTTCTGCCTTACCAAATCTGGTTACTAGGGCAACAGAGCCTCAAAGGAAGTCGTGTTCTAGATTGGAATTTAGAATGGAATGTGCCAGGAGAAAGCCCCTCAAGTTTCTCTCACTCCTTCTTGCACGTGTTTTTAATTTAATTTTTTATTTTTTGTTACAGCAAGTTTGATTACAATGTTTGGCTTGTTGAAGGTGTGGAAGATGTGGTTCTTTTACACATATACAGATGTCTGTTCTTCCTGGGATCCTTTTCCCATGTACGTTATGACAGAATGGTGAGTAGTCCTCTCTTGGTTTTCCGTAGGTCTTTGGTGATTATATATGTCACCTGTGTTTGTATATATCTGTTAACCCCAATATCGTAATGAAACCAATCCTCACACCTTTCCATTGGTGAACCTTAAGTTTGTTTAATGAATATGTCGTTGCACTTCTCCATGGAAATATCTACCCTCGTATCCATTTTTAGGTTACACCTATAAGTGACATGATATGATATGTGTCTTTCACTTTCTGACTTACTACAAGTCACGTGATTACCTCTAGACTCATCTATGGTGCTGCAAATGGCATTGTGTCCTTATTTTCGTTGGCTTCTATACTGCCTTAGCGAGGTCCATTTTCAACAATGTGATTCCCTGAGGTTTGTGGATTAGGTGACCTGGGCAGCCTTACCCTGCTGGCCGGTCATCCCCAGGTGTGCCTGGTTGAGGTCAATATAAACAGCGCTCCAGGCAGCAATAGCCCCTGAAGCTGTGCCTGACTCCATATTCTCTGCCCCGTCAGCAGTCTCGGGGCTGTGTTGGTGGGAGGGAGTGAGGGGCCACAGCTTTGTGGGTGGCCTGGTGTGAGTGGGGCTCTGCTGGCTTTTCTGCAGGAGTTGCCAGGCTGCCACCTGTAAAGAAGAGGATTTGTCACCCATAACTTTCGCTGGAATTTCTCTCGGGACAGAGGTGAGGAAGGAAAAAAGCAGTGGGGGCCGGGACAGGAGGGGTATCTGAGGCAGGGCAATGGAAAGATACTGAAGAGTGCCCGGGGTCAGGACCACACTGGATGGCCTGCAGGCACCAAGTAGGCCTGCGTGCTGTCGCTGGTGTGGTTCCGTGGATCTTCGTCTAGGCTTTTAAGCCCTTGTACGTATTCAGGTGTTTTACCTGGGAAGGGTGGGAACATTTCAGCAGCAGCTGTCCTGGGGCTCAGCTCACGCTTACTCACAGATGCCTCGGCACGGTCCCCCAGCTTTGCAATGAGGACGCTCCTTGCGTGGGGGGGGGTTGCTGTCTGTATGGGAGATGGTTCCCCACCTCTGACCAATTTCAGAATTGTTTACCACTGGAGCAAGTGCGTGACAGGGTTTTTCTCTGTATAACTGGTTGGTTCAGGTTTTTTTTTTCTTTTATGGTTTAAGTTAAATTTTATTCCTCTTTTATGTATTTATAGATATAATCATGGAATTAATCATTCCTATAAATACATCTGTGTGAAGGGAAGAAAGTTTTTCTGTTTTCTGTTTAAATTTTATTTTTTAAAATTTTGAAATTTAATTTTATTTATTTTTTTATACAAAAGGTTTTTATTAGTTATATATTTTATGCATATACATGTAAACAGGTCAATCCCAATCTCCCATCTCATCCCACCACCACCACCCCATGGCGTCCCACACTTGGTGTCCATACGTTTTTTCTCTACCTCTGTGTCTCTATTTCTTCCCTGCAAACCAGTTCATCTGTCCCATTTTTTTGGTTCCACATATATGCATTAATATACAATATTTGTTTTCCTCTTTCTGACTTACTTCATTCTGTATGACAGTCTCTATATCCATCGATGTCTCTACAAATGACCCAGTTTCATTCCTTTTTATTGCTGAGTAATATTCCATTTTATATATGTACCACATCTTTATCCATTCATCTGTTTGTGGGCATTTATGTTGCTTCCCTTACCTGGCTACTGTAAATAATGCTGCAATGAACATTGTGGTGAATGTGCCTTTTTGATTTATGGTTTTCTCTGGGTATATGCCCAGAAGTGGGATGGCTGGATCAGATGGTAATTCTATTTCTAGTTTTTTTAAGGAAACTCCACACTGTTCTCCATAGTGACTGTATCAATTTACATTTCCACCAATAGTGGAAGAGGGATCCTTTTGTCCACACCCTCCCCAGAATTTGTTTTTTGTAGGTTTTCTGATGATTCCGATTCTAACAGGTGTGAGGTGATACCTCATTGTAGTTTTGATTTGCATTTCTCTCATAATTAGTGTTGTTGAGCAGATTTTCATGTGCGTCTTGGCCATCATTTTGTCTTCTTTGAAGAAAAGTCTATTGAGATCTTCTGCCCATTTCTGTATTGGGAGGGTGGTGGGAGGGTCAGGCTACGTGCTGACGCACGTGTCAGTGCCTGTGTAAGGGCCAGGAGTAGTGTACAGCGTAGGGTAAGGTGTAGGTCTTGTGGTGCCTTTCCATTCAGGGCTAGGTTTAGGGTATGGGAACGGCAAGGCTTAGGGAACAGGTGAGGGTACAGAAACATGGGAGCGTCTGGCTACGTGCAGACGCATGGGTCAGTGCCAGCGTACAGGCCAGGAGTAGGCTATGGCGTAGGGTATGGTATAGGGCAAGTTGTGGGTCTCTGTTCTGGGCTCGAATTAGGGTTAGGGAATGGCAAGGATTAGGGCACAGGTGAGGGTACGGAAACGTGGGACGGTCAGGCTACGTTCTTACGCACGGTTCAGTGCCAGCGTACGGGCCAGGAGTAGGGTACGGCATAGCGTAAAGTTTAGGGCTGGGGGTGGGTTTCCGTTCCGGGATATGGTTAGGGTTACAGAACGACAAGCCTTAGGGCACAGGTGCGGGTACGGAAACGTGGGAGGTTCAGGCTATCTGCTGACACACGGGTTAGTGACAGCGTACAGGGCAGGAGTAGGCAATGGCGTAGGGTAAGGTGTAGGGCTGGTGGTGCGTTTCCTTTCTGGGCGAGGGTAAGGGTTAGGGAACGGCAAGGCTTAGGGCCCAAGTGAGGGTAGGTAAAAGTTGGAGTGTCAGGCTACGTGCTGACGCACAGGGCAGTGCCAGGTTACAGGCCAGGAGTAGGCTACAGCATAGGTAAAGGGTAGCGCTGGTGTTGGGTTTCAGTTCTGGGCTAGGGTTAGGGTTAGGGAACGGCAAGGCTTAGGGCACAGGTGAGGGTACTGAAACGTGGGAGGGTCAGGCTGCGTGCGGAAGCACGGGTCAGTGCCAGCGTATGGGCAAGGAGTAGGCTACGGCATAGGGTAAGGTGTAGAGCTGGTGGTAGGTTTCCGTTCCAGTCTAGGGTTAGGGTTAGGGAACGACAAGGTTTACGGGACAGGTGAGGGTACGGAAACGTGGGAGGGTCAGTCTACGTGGGGACGCATGGGTCAGTGCCAGCGTACAGGCCAGGAGTAGGCAACGGCTTAGGGTAAGGTGTAGGGCTGGTGGTGGGTTTCTGTTCCGAGCTAGGGTTAGGGTTAGGGAACGGCATGGCTTAGGGCACAGGTGAGCATACAGAAACGTGGGAGGGACAGGCTTCATGCTGACTCACGGGTCAGTGCCAGCGTATGGGCCAAGAGTAGGATACGGCGTAGGGTAAGGTGTAGGGCTGGTGGTAGGTTTCCGTCCGGGCTAGGGTTATGGTTAGGGAACGGTAAGGCTTAGGGCCCAGGTGATGGTACGGAAACGTGGGAGGTTCAGGATATGTGCTGACGCATGTGTCAGTGCCAGCGTACGGGCGAGGATTATGGTACGGCGTAGTGTAAGGTGTAGGGCTGGTGGTGCATTACTGTTCTGGGCTACGGTTAGGGCTAGGGAACCGCAAGGCTTAGGGAACAGGTGAGTGTACGGAAACGTGGGAGGGTCAGGCAACGTGCTGACGCACGGGAAAGTGCCAGCGTACGGGCCAGAAATAGGGTACGGCGTAGCGTAAGGTTTAGGTCTGGGGGTGGGTTTCCGTTCCGGGATATGGTCAGGGTTACAGAACGACAAGCCTTAGGGCACAGGTGCCGGTACGGAAACGTGGGAGGTTCAGGCTATGTGCTGACACACGGGTTAGTGCCAGTGTACAGGGCAGGAGTAGGCAACGGCGTAGGGCAAGGTGTAGGGCTGGTGGTGCGTTTCCTTTCTGGGCTATGGTTAGGGTTAGGGAACGGCAAGGATTAGGGCACAAGTGAGGGTAGGTAAAAGTGGGAGTGTCAGGCTACGTGCTGACGCACAGGGCAGTGCCAGCTTACGGGCCAGGAGTAGGGAACGACATAGGTAAGGGGTAGCGCTGGAGTTGGGTTTCCGTTCCGGGATAGGGTTAGTGTTAGGGAATGGCAAGGCTTAGGGCACAGGTGAGGGTACGGAAACGTGGGAAGGTCAGGCTACGTGCGGAAGCAGGTGTCAGTGCCAGCGTATGTGCAAGGAGTAGACTACGGCATAGGGTAAGGTGTAGAGCTGCTGTTGGGTTTCCGTTCCAGGCTAGGGTTAGGGTTAGGGAACGACAAGGTTTACAGGACAGGTGAGGGTACGGAAACGTGGGAGGGACAGGCTACGTGGTGACGCACGGGTCAGTGCCAGCGTACAGGCCAGGAGTACGCAACGGCTTAGGGTAAGGTGTAGGGCTGGTGGTGGGTTTCTGTTCCGGGCTAGGGTTAGGGTTAGGGAACGGCAAGGCTTAGGGCACAGGTGAGGGTACAGAAACGTGGGAGGGTCAGGCTACGTGCTGACGCACGTGTCAGTGCCAGCGTACGGGCCAGGAGTACCGTACGGTGTAGGGTAAAGTTTAGGGCTGGTGGTGGGTTTCCGTTCTGGGGTTGGGTTAAGGTTAGGGAACAGCAAGGCTTAGGGAACAGGTGAAGGTACGGAAACGTGGGAGGGTCAGGCTATGTGCTGACGCACAGGTCAGTGCCAGCGTACGGGCCAGGAGTAGGGTACGGCGTAGGGTAAGGTGTAGGGCTGGTGGTGGGTTAACATTCCGGGTTAGGGATAGGTTTAGGGAACGGTAAGGCTTTGGGCACAGGTGAGGGTACGGAAACGTGGGAAAGTCAGGCTACGTGCTGATGCACAGATCAGTGCCAGGTTACGTGACAGGATTAGGCTATGGCATAGGGTAAGGTTTAGGGCTGGTGGTGGGTTTCCGTTCATGGCTAGGGTTAGGGTTAGCGAACGGCAAGGCTTAGGGCACAGGTGAGGGTACGGAAACGTGTGAGGGGCAGGCTACATGCTGACGAACGGGTCAGTGCCAGCATACTGGCTAGGATTTGGCTACGGCGTAGGGTAAGCTTTAGGGCTGGTGGTGGATTTCCTTTCCGGGCTAGGGTTAGGGTTAGGAAATGGCCAGGCTTAGGGCACAGGTGAGGTTACGGAAACATGGGAGGGTCAGGCTACGTGCTGACGCACAGGTCAGTGACAGCGTCCGGGCCAGGTGTAGGCTACGGCGTAGGGTAAGGTGTAGTTCCGGTGGTGGGTTTCCGTTCCAGGCTATGGTTAGGGTTAGCGAACGGCAAGGCTTAGGGCACAGGCGAGGGTACAGAAACGTGGGAGGGTCAGGCTACGTGCTCACGCACGGGTCAGTGCCAGCTTCCGGGCAGGAGTAGGCTTCAACGTAGGGTAAGTTGTAGGGCTGCTGGTGCATCTACGTTTCGATCTAGAGTTAGGGTTAGGGAACGGCAATTTTTAGGGCACAGGTGAGTGTACGGCAACGTGGGAGAGGTAGGCTACGTGCAGACGGACGGTTCAGTGCCAGCGTACGGGCCAGGAGTAGTGTACGGCGTAGGGTGAGGTGTAGGGCTGGTGGTGGGTTTCCGTACAGGGCTAGGGTTAGGGAACGGCAAGGCTTAGGGCACAGGTGAGGGTACGTAAACGTGGGAGAGGCCGGCTACGTGCTGACACATGGGTCAGTGCCAGCGTACGGGCCACGAGTATGCTACGGCGTAGGCTATGGTATAGGGCTTTTGGTGGATTTCCTTTCCGTGCTAGGGTTAGGGTTAGGGAACTGCAAGTCTTAGGGCACAGGTGAGGGTACGGAAACGTGGGAGGGTCAGGCTACGTGCTGACGCACGGGTCAGTGCCAGCATACGGGCCAGGAGTAGGGTAAGGCGTAGGGTTAGGTTTAGGGCTGGCGGTGGGTTTCCGTTTCGGGCTAGTGTTAGGGTTAGGGAACGGCAAGGCTTAGGGAACAGGTGAGGGTATGGAAACGTGGGAGGGTCAGGCTACGTGCTGACGCACGGGTAAGTGTCAGCGTACGGGCCAGTAGTAGGGTACGGCATAGGGTAAAGTTTAGGGCTGGGGGTGGGTTTACGTTCCGGGATAGGGTTAAGGTTAGAGAACGACAAGCCTTAGGGCACAGGTGGGGGTACGGAAACGTGGGAGGTTCAGGCTATGTGCTGACGCACGGGTTAGTGCCAGCGTACAGGGCAGGAGTACGCAACGGCGTAGGGCAAGGTGTAGGGCTGGTGGTGCGTTTCCTTTCTGGGCTATGGTTAGGGTTAGGGAACGGCAAGGATTAGGGCACAAGTGATGGTAGGTAAAAGTGGGAGTGTCAGGCTACGTGCTGACGCACAGGGCAGTGCCAGCTTACGGGCCAGGTGTAGGGAACGGCATAGGTAAGGGGTAGCGCTGGAGTTGGGTTTCCGTTCCGGGATAGGGTTAGTGTTAGGGAATGGCAAGGCTTAGGGCACAGGTGAGGGTACGGAAACGTGGGAAGGTCAGGCTACGTGCGGAAGCAGGTGTCAGTGCCAGCGTATGTTCAAGGAGTAGACTACGGCATAGGGTAAGGTGTAGAGCTGGTGTTGGGTTTCCGTTCCAGGCTAGGGTTAGGGTTAGGGAACGACAAGGTTTACGGGACAGGTGAGGGTACGGAAACGTGGAAGGGACAGGCTACGTGGTGACGCACGGGTCAGTGCCAGCGTACGGGCCAGGAATAGGGAACAGCGTAAGGTATGGTGTAAGGCTGGTGGTGGGTTTCCATTCCGGGCTAGGGTTAGGGTTAGTGAACGGCAAGGCTTAGGGCACAGGTGAGGGTACGGAAACGTGGGAGGGTCGGGCTAAGTGCTGACGCACGGGTCAGTGCCAACGTATGGGCCAGGAGTAGGCTACGGCGTAGTGTATGGTGTAGGGCTGTTGGTGGATTTCCGCTCCAGGCTAGGTTTAGGGTTAGGGTTAGGGAACGGCAAGGCTTAGGGCACAGTTGAGGGTACGGAAACGTGGGAGGGTCAGGCTACGTGCTGACACACGGGTCAGTGCCAGCGTACGGGCCAGGAATAGGGAACAGCGTAAGGTATGGTGTAAGGCTGGTGGTGGGTTTCCATTCCGGGCTAGGGTTAGGGTTAGTGAACGGCAAGGCTTAGGACACAGGTGAGGGTACGGAAACGTGGGAGGGTCGGGCTAAGTGCTGACGCACGGGTCAGTGCCAGCGTACGGGCCAGGAGTAGGCAACGGCGTAGGATAAAGTGTAGGGCTGGTGGTGGATTTGCGTTCTGCGCTAGGGTTAGGGTTAGGGAACGGCAAGGCTTAGGGCGCAGGTCAGGGAACGGAAACGCGGGTGGGTAAGGCTACGTGCTGATGAGCGGGTCAGTGCCAGAGTACAGGCCAGGAGTAGGCAACGGCATATGGTAAGGTGTAGGGCTGGTGGTGGCTTTCCGTATAGGGCTAGGGTTACGGTTAGGGAACGGCAAGTCTTAGGAAACAGGTGAAGGTACGGAAACGTGTGAGGGTCAGGCTACGTGCTGTCGCACGGGTCAGTGCCAGCTATGGGACAGGTGTAGGCAACGGCGTAAGGTAAGGTGTTGGGCTGGTGGTTGGTTTCCGTTCCAGGCTACGGTTAGGGTTAGGGAACGGCAAGGCTTAGCTCACAGGTGAGGGTACGGAAACGTGGGAGGGACGGGCTACGTGCTGACGCACGGGTCAGTGCCAGCATACGGGCCAGGAGTAGGCAACGTCATAGGATACAGTGTATGCCTGGTGGTGGATTTGCGTTCCGGGCTAGGGTTAGGGTTAGGGAAAGGCAAGGCTTAGGGCACAGGTGAAGGTATGGAAACGTGGGAGGGTCAGGCTACGAGCTGACGCACGGTTCAGTGCCAGCGTACGGGTCAGGAGTAGGGTACGGCGTAATGTAAGGTGTAGGGCTTGTGCTGGGTTTCTATTCCGGGCTAGGGTGAGGGTTAGGGAACGGCAAGGCTTAGGGCACAGGTGAGGGTACGGAAACTTGGGAGGGTCAGGCTACGTGCTGACGCACTGTTCAGTGCCAGCGTACGGGCCAGGAATAGGGTACGGCGTAAGGTAAAGTGTGGGGCTGGTGGTGGGTTTCTAATACGGTCTAGGGTTAGGGTTAGGGAACGGCAAGTCTTAGGGCAAAGGTGAGGGTACGGAAACGTGGGAGGGTCAGGCTACGTGCTGACGCACGGGTCAGTGCCAGCGTACGGGCCAGGAGTAGGCAACGGCGTAGGATAAAGTGTAGGGCTGGTGGTGGATTTGTGTTCTGGGCTAGGGTTAGGGTTAGGGAACGGCAAGGCTTAGGGCACTGGTAAGGGAACGGAAACACGGGAGGGTAAGGCTACGTGCTGATGCAAGGGTCAGTGCCAGAGTACAGGCCAGGAGTAGGCAACGGCGTACGGTAAGGTGTAGGGCTGGTGGTAGGTTACCGTTCCGGGCTAGTGTTTGTGTTAGGGAACGGCAAGGCTTAGGGCACAGGTGAGGTTACAGAAACGTGGGATGGTCAGGCTACATGCTGACGCACGTGTCAGTGCCAGCGTACGGGCCACGAGAAGGCAACGACGTAAGGTAAGATGTAGGGCTTGTGGTTGGTTTCTGTTCCAGGCTAGGGTTAGGGTAAGGGAACGGCAAGGCTTAGGGCACAGTTGAGGGTACGGAAACGTGGGAGGGTCAGGCTACATGCTGACGCACTGTTCAGTGCCAGCGTACGGGCCAGGAATTGGTTACGGCGTAAGGTAAGGTGTAGGGCTGGTGGTGGGTTTCAGTTCGGGGCTAGGGTTAAAGTTAGGGAACGGCAAGTCTTAGGGCACTGGTGAGGTTACGGAAACGTGGGAGGGTCAGGCTACTTGCTGACGCACGGGTCAGTGCCAGCGTACGGGTCAGTAGTAGGGTACAGCGTAAGGTATTGTGTAGGGCTGGTGGTGGGTTTCTATTCCGGGCTAGGGTTAGGGTTATGGAATGGCAAGGCTTAGGGCACATGTGAGGGTACGGAAACGTGGGAGAGTCGGGCTACGTGCTGACGCACGGGTCAGTGCCAGCGTATGGGACAGGAGTAGGCAACGGCGTAGGATAAAGTGTAGGGCTGGTGATGGATTTGCGTTCTGGGCTAGGGTTAGGGTTAGGGAACGGCAAGGCTTCGGGCACTGGTCAGGGTACGGAAACGCGGGAGGGTAAGGCTACGTGCTGATGCACGGGTCAGTGCCAGAGAACAGGCCAGGAGTAGGCAATGGCGTACGGTAAGGTGTAGGGCTGGTGGTGGGTTTCCGTTCCGGGCTAAGGTTAGTGTTATGGAACGGCAAGGCTTAGGGCACAGGTGAGGGTACGGAAACGTGGGAGGGTCTGGCTACGTCCTGACGCACGTGTCAGTGCCAGCGTACGGGCCAGGAGTAGGCAACGGCGTAAGGTAAGGTGTAGGGCTGGTGGTTGGTTTCCGTTCCAGGCTAGGGTTAGGGTTAGGGAACGGCAAGGCTTAGTGCACAGGTGAGGGTACGGAAACGTGGGAGGGTCGGGCTACGTGCTGACGCACGGGTCAGTGCCAGCATACGGGCCAGGAGTAGGCAACGGCGTAGGATAAAGTGTACGGCAGGTGGTGGATTTGCGTTCTGGGCTAGCTTTAGGGTTAGGGAACGGCAAGGCTTAGGGCACAGGTCAGGGTACGGAAACCCGGGAGGGTAAGGCTACGTGCTGATGCACGGTTCAGTGCCAGCATACAGGCCAGGAGTAGGCAACGGCGTAGGGAAAGGTGTAGGGCTGGTGGTGGGTTTCCGTTCCGTGCTAGGGTTAAGGTTATGGAACGGCAAGGCTTAGGGCACAGGTGAGGGTACGTAAACGTGGGAGGTCAGACTACGTGCTGACGCACGGGTCAATGCCAGCGTACGGGCGAGGAGTAGGCAACGGCGTAAGGTAAGGTGTACGGCTGGTGGTTGGTTTCCGTACCAGGCTAGGGTTAGGGTTAGGGAACGGCAAGGCTTAGGGCACAGGTGAGGGTACGGAAACATGGGAGGGTCAGGCTACGTGCTGACGCACGGTTCAGTGCCAGCATACGGACCAGGAATAGGGAACGGCATAAGGTAAGTTGTAGGGCTGGTTGTGGGTTTCAGTTCCGAGCTAGGGTTAGGGTTAGGGAACGGCAAGGCTTAAGGCACAGGTCACGGTACGGAAACGCGGGAGGGTATGGCTACGTGCTGATGCACAGGTCAGTGCCAGAGTACAGGCCAGTAGTAGGCAACGGCGTAAGGTAAGGAGTAGGGCTGGTGGTTGTTTTCCGTTCCAGGCTAGGGTTAGGGAACGGCAAGGCTTAGGGCACAGGTGAGGGTACGGAAACGTGGGAGGTTCTGGCTACATGGTGACGCACGGGTCAGTGCCAGCGTACGGGCCAGGAGTAGGCAACGGCATAGGATACAGTGTAGGGCTGGTGGTGGATTTGCGTTCCTGGCTAGGGTTAGGGTTAGGGAACGGCAAGGCTTAGGGCACAGGTGAGGGAACGGAAACGTGGGAGGGTCAGGTTACGTGCTGACGCACGGGTCAGTGCCAGCGTACGGGCCAGGTGTAGGCAACGGCGTAAGGTAAGGTGTTGGGCTGGTGGTTGGTTTCCGTTCCAGGCTAGGGTTAGGGTTAGGGAAATGCAAGGCTGAGGGCACAGGTGAGGGTACGGAAACGTGGTAGGGACGGGCTACGTGCTGACGCACGGGTCAGTGCCAGCGTACGGGCGAGGAGTAGGCAACGGCATAGGATACAGTGTAGGGCTGGTGGTGGATTTGCGTTCCGGGCTAGGGGTAGGGTTAGGGAAAGGCAAGGCTTAGGGCACAGGTGAAGGTATGGAAACGTGGGAGGGTCAGGCTACGTGCTGACGCACGGTTCAGTGCCTGCGTACGGGTCAGGAGTAGGGTACGGCGTAATGTAAGGTGTAGGGCTGGTGGTGGGTTTCTATTCCGGGCTAGGTTTAGGGTTAGGGAACGGCAAGGCTTAGGGCACAGGTGAGGGTACGGAAACTTGGGAGGGTCAGGCTACGTGCTGACGCACGTGTCATTGCCAGCGTAAGGGCCAGGAGTAGTGTACAGCGTAGGGTAAGGTGTAGGGCTGGTGGTGGATTTGCGTTCTGGTCTACGGTTATGGTTAGGGAACGGCAAGGTTTAGGGCACAGGTGAGGGTACGGAAACGTGGGAGGGTCAGGCTACATGCTGACGCACGGTTCAGTGCCAGCATACGGGCCAGGAATAGGTTACGGCGTAAGGTAAGGTGTAGGGCTGGTGGTGGGTTTCCGTTCCGGGCTAGGGTTTGGGTTAGCGAACGGCAAGTCTTAGGGCACAGGTGAGGTTACAGAAACGTGGGACGGTCAAGCTACGTGCTGACGCACGTGTCAGTGCCAGCGTACGGGCCAGGAGTAGGCAAAGGCGTAAGGTAAGATGTAGGGCTGGTGGTTGGTTTCCGTTCCAGTCTAGGCTTAGGGTAAGGGAACGGCAAGGTTTAGGGCACAGGTGAGGGTACGGAAACGTGGGAGGGTCAGGCTACATGCTGACGCACGGTTCAGTGCCAGGGTACGGGCCAGGAATAGGTTACGGCGTAAGGTAAGGTGTAGGGCTGGTAGTGGGTTTCCGTTCGGGGCTAGGGTTAGGGTTAGGGAACGGCAAGGCTTAGGGCACAGGTGAGGGTACTGAAACGTGGGAGGGTCAGGCTACGTGCTGACGCATGGGTCAGTGCCAGCGTACGGGCCAGGAGTAGGGTACGGCCTAAGGTAAAGTGTAGGGCTTGTGGTTGATTTCCTTTCCAGGCTAGGTTTAGGGTTAGGGAACGGCAAGGCTTAGGGCACAGGTGAGGGTACGGAAACGTGGGAGGGACGGGCTACGTGCTGACGCACGTGTCAGTGCCAGCGTACGGGCCAGGAGTAGGCAACGGCGTAGGATAAAGTGTAGGGCTGGTGGTGGATTAGCGTTTTGGGCTAGGGTTAGGGTTAGGGAACGGCAAGGCTTAGGGCGCAGGTCAGGGTACGGAAACGCGGGAGGGTAAGGCTACGTGCTGATGCACAGGTCAGTGCCAGAGTACACGCCAGTAGTAGGCAACGGCGTAGGGTAAGGTTTTGGGCTGGTGGTGGGTTTCCATTCAGGGCTAGTGTTAGGTTTAGGGAACCGCAAGGCTTAGGGCACAGGTGAGGGTACGGCAACGTGGGAGGGTCAGGCTACGTGCTAACGCACGGGTCAGTGCCAGCGTACGGGCCAGGGGTAGGCAACGGCGTAAGTTAAGATGTAGGGCTGGTGGTTGCTTTCCGTTCCAGGCTAGGGTTAGGGTAAGGGAACGGCAAGGCTTAGGGCACAGGTGAGGGTACCGAAACGTGGGAGGGTCAGGCTACATGCTGACGCACGGTTCAGTGCCAGCGTACGGGCCAAGAATAAGTTACGGCGTAAGGTAAGGTGTAGGGCTGGTGGTGGGTTTCCGATCGGGGCTAGGGTGTGGGTTAGGGAACGGCAAGGCTTACGGCACAGCTGAGGGTACGGAAACGTGGGAGGGTCAGGCTACGTGCTGACGCACGGGTCAGTGACAGCGTACGGTTCAGGAGTAGGGTACGGCGTAATGTAAGGTGTAGGGCTGGTGGTGGGTTTCTATTCCGGGCTAGGGTTAGGGTTAGGGAACGGCAAGGCTTAGGGCACAGGTGAGGGTACGGAGACTTGGGAGGGTCAGGCTACGTGCTGACGCACTGTTCAGTGCCAGCGTAGGGGCCAGCAATAGGGTACGGCGTAAGGTAAGGTGTAGGGCTGGTGGTGGGTTTCTAATCCGGGCTAGGGTTAGGGTTAGGTTACGGCAAGTCTTAGGGCAAAGGTGGGGTACGGAAACGTGGGAGGGTCAGGCTACGTGCTGACGCACGGTTCAGTGCCAGCGTACGGGCCAGGAATAGTGTACGTCGTAAGGTAAGGTGTACAGCTGGTGGTGGGTTTCCGTTCCGGGCTAGGCTTAGGGTTATGGAACGGCAAGGCTTAGGGCACAGGTGAGTGTACGGAAACGTGGGAGGGTCAGGCTACGTGCTGAGGCACGGGTCAGTGCCAGCGTACGGGCCAGGAGTAGGGTACGGCGTAAGGTAAGGTGTAGGGCTTCTGGTTGATATCCGTTCCAGGCTAGGGTTAGGGTTAGGGAACGGCAAGGCTTAGGGCACAGGTGAGGGTACGGAAACGTGGGAGTATCAGGCTACGTGCTGACGCACGGGTCAGTGCCAGCGTATGGTCCAGGAGTAGGCAACGGCGTACGATAAAGTGTACGGCTTGTGGTGGATTTGCGTTCTGGGCTATTGTTAGGGTTAGGGAACGGCAAGGCTTAGGGCACTGGTCAGGGAACGGAAACGCGGGAGGGTAAGGCTACGTGCTGATGCACGGGTCAGTGCCAGAGTACAGGCCAGGAGTAGGCAACGGCGTAGGGTAAGGTGTAGGGCTGGTGGTAGGTTTCCGTTCCGGGCTAGGGTTTGGGTTAGGGAACGGCAAGGCTTAGGGCACAGGTGAGGTTACAGAAACGTGGGACGGTGAGGCTACGTGCTGACACAAGTGTCAGTGCCAGCGTACGGGCCAGGAGTAGGCAACGGCGTAAGGTAAGATGTAGGGCTGGTGGTTGGTTTCCGTTCCAGGCTAGGCTTAGGGTAAGGGAACGGCAAGGTTTAGGGCACAGGTGAGGGTACGGAAACGTGGGTGGGTCAGGCTACATGCTGACGCACGGTTGAGTGCCAGCGTACGGGCCAGGAATAGGTTACGGCGTAAGGTAAGGTGTAGGGCTGGTGGTGGGTTTCCGTTCGGGGCTAGGGTTAGGGTTAGGGAACGGCAAGGCTTAGGGCACAGGTGATGGTACGGAAACGTGGGAGGGTCGGGCTCCGTGCTGACACACTGGTCAGTGCCAGCGTACGGGCCAGGAGTAGGCAACGGAGTAGGATAAAGTGTACGGCTGGTGGTTGATATGCGTTCTGGGCAAGGGTTAGGGTTACGGAATTGCAAGGCTTAGGGCACAGGTCAGGGTACGGAAACGCGGGAGGGTAAGACTACCTGCTGATGCACGGGTCTGTGCCAGAATACAGGCCAGGAGTAGGCAACGGCGTAGGGTAAAGTGTAGGGCTGGTGGTAGGTTTCCGTTCCGGGCTAGGGTTTGGGTTAGGGAACGGCTAGGCTTAGGGCACAGGTGAGGTTACAGAAACGTGGGACGGTCAGGCTACGTGCTGACGCACGGGTCAGTGCCAGCGTACGGGCCAGGTGTAGGCAACGGCGTAAGGTAAGATGTAGGGCTGGTGGTGGGTTTCCATTCCAGGCTAGGATTAGGGTAAGGGAACGGCACGGCTTAGGGCACAGGTGAGGGTACGGAAACGTGGGAGGGTCAGGCTACATGCTGACACACGGTTCTGTGCCAGCATACGGGCCAGGAATAGGTTACGGCGTAAGGTAAGGTTAAGGGCTGGTGGTGTGTTTCTGTTCGGGGCTAGGTTTAGGGTTAGGGAACAGCAAGGCTTAGGGCATAGGTGAGGTTACGGAAACGTGGGAGGGTCAGGCTACGTGCTGACGCACGGGTCAATGCCAGCGTACGGGCCAGGAGTAGGCAACGGCGTAAGGTAAGGTGTAGGGCTGGTGGTTGGTTTCCGTTCCAGGCTAGGGTTAGGGTTAGGGAACGGCAAGGCTTAGGGCACAGGTGAGTGTACGGAAACGTGGGAGGGTCGGGCTACGTGCTGATGCACGCGTCAGTGCCAGCGTACGGGCCAGGAGTAGGCAACGGCGTAGGATAAAGTGTAGGGCTAGTGGTGGATTTGCGTTCTGGGCTACGGTTATGGTTAGGGAACGGCAAGTCTTAGGGCACAGGTCGGGGTACGGAAACGTGGGAGGTTAAGGCTACGTGCTGATGCACGGTTCAGTGCCAGAGTACAGGCCAGGAGTAGGCAACGGCGTAGGGTAAGGTGTAGGGCTGGTGGTGGGTTTCCGTTCCGGGCTAGGGTTAGGGTTAGGGAACGTCAAGGCTTAGGGCACAGGTGAGGGTACGTAAACGTGGGAGGGTCAGGCTACGTGCTGACGCACGGGTCAATGCCAGCGTACAGGCGAGGTGTAGGCAACGGCGTAAGGTAAGGTGTACGGCTGGTGGTTGGTTTCCGTTCCAGGCTAGTGTTAGGGTTAGGGAACGGCAAGGCTTAGGGCACAGGTGAGGGTACGGAAAAGTGGGAGGGTCAGGTTACGTGCTGACGCACGGGTCAATGCCAGCGTACGGGAGAGGAGTAGGCAACGGCGTAAGGTAAGGTGTAGAGCTGGTGGTTGGTTTCCGTTCCAGGCTAGGATTAGGGTTAGGGAACGGCAAGGCTTAGGGCTCAGGTGAGGGTACGGAAAAGTGGGATGGTCGGGCTACGTGCTGACGCTCGGGTCAGTGCCAGCGTACGGGCCAGGAGTAGGCAACGGCATAGGAAAAAGTGTAGGGCTCGTGGTGGATTTGCGTTCCGGGCAAGGGTTAGGGTTAGGGAACGGCAAGGCTTAGGGCACAGGTGTGGGAACGGAAACGTGGGAGGGTCAGGCTTCGTGCTGACGCACGGTTCAGTGCCAGCGTACGGGCCAGGACTAGGGAACGGCGTAAGTTAAGGTGTAGGGCTGGTGGTGGATTTCCGTTCCGGGCTCGGGTTAGGGTTAGGGAACGGCAAGGCTTAGGGCACAGGTGAGGGTACGGAAACGTTGGAGGGTCAGACTACGTGCTGACGCATGGTTCAGTGCCAGCGTACGGGTCAGGAGTAGGATACGGCGTAAGGTATGGTGTAGGGCTGGTGGTGGGTTTCTATTCTGGGCTAGGGTTAGGGTAAGGGAAAGGCAAGTCTTAGGGCACAGGTGAGGGTACGGAAACGTGGGAGGGTCAGGCTACATGCTGACGCACGGTTCAATGCCAGCGTACGGGCCAGGAATAGGTTAAGGCGTAAGGTAAGGTGTAGGGCTGGTGGTGGATTTCCATTCCGGGCTAGGGTTATGGTTAGGGAAAGGCAAGGCTTAGGGCAAAGGTGACGGTACAGAAACGTGGGAGGGTCAGGCTACGTGCTGACGCACGGGTCAGTGCCAGCGTACGGGCCAGTATTAGGCAACGGCGTAATGTAAGGTGTAGGTCAGGTGGTTGGTTTCCATTCCAGGTTAGGGTTAGGGTTAGGGAATGGCAAATCTTAGGACAAAGGTGAGGGTACGGAAACGTGGGATGGTCGGGCTACGTGCTGACGCACGGTCAGTGCCAGCATACGGGCCAGGTGTAGGCAACGGCGTAGGATAAAGTGTAGGGCTGGTGGTGGATATGCGTTCCAGGCTAGGGTTAGGGTTAGGAAACGGCAAGGCTTAGGGCACAGGTGAGGGTACGGAAACGTGGGAGGGTCAGGCTACGTGCTGACGCACTGGTCAGTGCCAGTGTACGGGTCAGGAGTAGGGTACGGTGTAAGGTATGGTGTAGGGCTGGTGGTGGGTTTCTATTCCGGGCTAGGTTTAGGGTTAGGGAACGGCAAGGCTTAGGGCACAGGTGAGGGTACGGAAACTTGGGAGGGTCTGGCTACGTGCGGACGCATGGATCAGTGCTAGCGTACGGGCCAGGAATAGGGTACGGCGTAAGGTAAGGTGTAGGGCTGGTGGTGGGTTTCCGTTCCGGGCTAGGGTTAGGGTTAGGGAACGGCATGGCTTAGGGCACAGGTGAGGGTACGGAAACGTGAGAGGGTCAGGCTACGTGCTGACTCACGGGTCAGTGCCAGAGTACAGGCCGGGAGTAGGCAACGGCGTAGGGTAAGGTGTAGGGCTGGTGGTGGGTTTCCGTTCCGGGCTAGGGTTAGGGTTAGGGAACGGCAAAGCTTAGGGCGCAGGTGAGGGTACGGAAACGTGGGAGGGTCGGGCTACGTGCTGACGCACGGGTCAGTGCCAGCGTACGGGCCAGGAGTAGGCAACGGCGTAGGATAAAATTTAGGGCTGGTGGTGGATTTGCGTTTTGGGTTAGGGTTAGGGTTAGGGAACGGCAAGGCTTAGGGCGCAGGTCAGGGTACGGAAACGCGGGTGGGTAAGGCTACGTGCTGACGCATGGGTCAGTGCCAGCGTACGGGTCAGGAGTAGGGTACGGCGTAATGTAAGGGGTAGGGCTGGTGGTGTGTTTCTATTCCGGGCTAGGGTTAGGGTTAGGGAACGGCAAGGCTTAGGGCACAGGTGAGGGTACGGAAACTTGGGAGGGTCAGGCTACGTGCTGACGCACTGTTCAGTGCCAGCGTACGGGCCAGGAATAGGGTACGGTGTAAGGTAAGGTGTAGGGCTGGTGGTGGGTTTCTAATCCGGGCTAGGGTTAGCGTTAGGGAACAGCAAGGCTTAGGGCAAAGGTGAGGTTACGGAAACGTGGGAGGGTCAGGCTACGTGCTGACGCACGTTTCAGTGCCAGCCTACGGGCCAGGATTAGGGTACTGCTTAAGGTAAGGTGTAGGGCTGGTGGTGGGTTTCCGTTCCGGGCTAGGGTTAGGGTTAGGGAATGGCAAGTTTTAGGGCACAGGTGAGGGTACGGAAACGTGGGATGGTCGGGCTACGTGCTGACGCATGAGTCAGTGTCAGCGTACGGGCCAGGAGTAGGCAACGGCGTAGGATATTGTGTAGGGCCGGTGATGGATTTGTGTTCCGGGCTAGGGTTAGGGTAAGGGAACGGCAAGGCTTAGGGTACAGGTGAGGGTACGGAAACGTGGGAGGCTGAGGGTACGTGCTGACGCATGGGTCAGTGCCAGCGTACGGGTCAGGAGTAGAGTACGGCGTAAGTTATGGTGTAGGGCTTGTGGTGGGTTTCTATTCCGGGCTAAGGTTAGGGTTAGGGAACGGCAAGGCTTAGGGCACTGGTTAGGGTACCGAAACGCGGGAGGGTAAGGCTACATCCTGATGCACGGGTCAGTGCCAGAGTACAGGCCAGGAGTAGGCAACGGCATTGGGTAAGGTGTAGGGCAGGTGGTTGGTTTCCTTTCCGGGCTAGGGTTAGGGTTAGTGAACGGCAAGGCTTAGGGCACAGGTGAGGGTACGGAAACGTGGGAGGGTCACGCTACGTGCTGATGCACTTGTCAGTGCCAGCGTACGGGCCAGGAGTAGGCAACGGCGTAAGGTAAGTTGTAGGGCTGGTGGTTAGTTTCCGTTCCAGGTTAGGGTTAGGGAACGGCAAGCCTTAGGGCACAGGTGAGGGTACGGAAACGTGGGAGGCTCGGGTTACGTGCTGACGCACGGGTCAGTGCCAGCGTACGGGCCAGGAGTAGGCAACGGCGTAGGATAAAGTGTAGGGCTGGTGGTGGATTTGCGTTCTGGGCTACGGTTATGGTTAGGGAACGGCAAGGTTTAGGGCACAGGTGAGGGTACGGAAACGTGGGAGGGTCAGGCTACATGCTGAAGCACGGTTCAGTGCCAGCGTACGGGCCAGGAATAGGTTACGGCGTAAGGTAATGTGTAGGGCTGGTGGTGGGTTTCCGTTCCGGGCTAGGGTTTGGGTTAGGGAACGGCAAGGCTTAGGGCACAGGTGAGGTTACAGAAACGTGGGACGGTCAGGCTACGTGCTGACGCACGTGTCAGTGCCAGCGTACGGGCCAGGAGTAGGCAACGGCGTATGGTAAGATGTAGGGCTGGTGGTTGGTTTCCGTTCCAGACTAGGCTTAGGGTAAGGGAACGGCAAGGTTTAGGGCACAGGTGAGGGTACGGAAACGTGGGAGGGTCAGGCTACATGCTGACGCACGGTTCAGTGCCAGCGTACAGGCCAGGAATAGTTTACGGCGTAAGGTAAGGTGTAGGGCTGGTGGTGGGTTTCCGTTCGGGGCTAGGGTTAGGGTTAGGGAACGGCAAGTCTTAGGGCACAGGTGAGGGTACGGAAACGTGGGAGGGTCAGGCTACGTGCTGACGCACGGTTCAGTGCCAGCGTACGGGACAGGAATAGGGAACGGCGTAAGGTAAGGTGTAGGGCTGGTGGTGGGTTTCCATTTCGGGCTAGGGTTACGGTTAGGGAACGGCAAGGCTTAGGGCACAGGTCAGGGTACGGAAACGTGGAAGGGTAAGGCTACGTGCTGATGCACGGGTCAGTACCAGAGTACAGGCCAGTAGTAGGCAACGGCGTAGGGTAAGGTGTTGGGCTGGTGGTGGGTTTCCATTCTGGGCCAAGATTAGGGTTAGGGAACCGCAGGGCTTAGGGCACAGGTGAGGGTACGGAGACGAGGGAGGGTCAGGCTACGTGCTGACGCACGGGTCAATGCCAGCGTACGGGCCAGGAGTAGGCAACGGCGTAAGGTAAGGTGTAGGGCTGGTGGTTGGTTTCCGTTCCAGGCTAGGGTTAGGGTTAGGGAACGTCAAGGCTTAGGGCACAGATGAGGGTACGGAAACATTGGAGGCACAGACTACGTGCTGACGCATGGTTCAGTGCCAGCGTATGGGTCAGGACTAGGATACGGCGTAAGGTAAGGTGTAGGGCTGGTGGTGGGTTTCCGTTCCGGGCTAGGGTTATGGTTAGGGAACGGCAAGGCTTAGGGCACAGGTGAGGGTACGGAAACGTGGGAGTGTCAGGCTACGTGCTGACGCACGGGTCAGTGCCAGCGTACGGGCCAGGAGTAGGGTACGGCGTAAGGTAAGGTGTAGGGCTTGTGGTTGATTTCCGTTCAAGGCTAGGGTTAGGGTTAGGGAATGGCAAGGCTTAGGGCACAGGTGAGGGTACGGAAACGTGGGAGGGTCGGGCTCCGTGCTGACACACTGGTCAGTGCCAGCGTACGGGACAGGAGTAGGCAACGGCGTAGGATAAAGTGTAGGGCTGGTGGTTGATATGCGTTCTGGGCAAGGGTTAGGGTTAGGGAATGGCAAGGCTTAGGGCACAGGTCAGGGTACGGAAACGCGGGAGGGTAAGACTACCTGCTGATGCACGGGTCAGTGCCAGAGTACAGGCCAGCAGTAGGCAACGGCGTAGGGTAAGGTGTAGGGCTGGTGGTAGGTTTCCGTTCCGGGCTAGGGTTTGGGTTAGGGAACGGCTAGGCTTAGGGCAGAGGTGAGGTTACAGAAACGTGGGACGGTCAGGCTACGTGCTGACGCACGGGTCAGTGCCAGCGTACGGGCCAGGTGTAGGCAACGGCGTAAGGTAAGATGTAGGGCTGGTGGTGGGTTTCCGTTCCAGGCTAGGATTAGGGTAAGGGAACGGCACGGCTTAGGGCACAGGTGAGGGTACGGAAACGTGGGAGGGTCAGGCTACATGCTGACACACGGTTCTGTGCCAGCGTACGGGCCAGGAATAGGTAACGGCGTAAGGTAAGGTGTAGGGCTGGTGGTGGGTTTCTGTTCGGGTCTAGGGTTAGGGTTAGGGAACGGCAAGGCTTAGGGCATAGGTGCGGTTACGTAAACGTGGGAGGGTCAGGCTACGTGCTGACGCACGGGTCATTGCCAGCGTACGGGTCAGTAGTAGGGTACGGCGTAAGGTATGGTTTAGGGTTGTTGGTGGGTTTCTATTCAGGGCTAGGGTTAGGGTTAGGGAACGGCAAGGCTTAGGGCACAGGTGAGGGTACGGAAACGGGGGAGGGTCGGGCTACGTGCTGAGGCACGGGTCAGTGCCAGCGTACGGGCCAGGAGTAGGCAACGGCGTAGGATAAAGTGTAGGGATGGTGATGGATTTGCGTTCAGGGTTAGGGTTAGGGTTAGGGAACGGCAAGGCTTAGGGCACTGGTCAGGGTACCGAAACGCGGGAGGGTAAGGCTACATGCTGATGCACGGGTCAGTGCCAGAGTACAGGCCAGGAGTAGGCAACGGCATTGGGTAAGGTGTAGGGCAGGTGGTTGGTTTCCTTTCCGGGCTAGGGTTAGGGTTAGTGAATGGCAAGGCTTAGGGCACAGGTGAGGGTACGGAAACGTGGGAGGGTCACGCTACGTGCTGACGCACTTGTCAGTGCCAGCGTACGGGCCAGGAGTAGGCAACGGCGTAAGGTAAGGTGTAGGGCTGGTGGTTGGTTTCCGTTCCAGGCTAGGGTTAGGGTTAGGGAACGGCAAGCCTTAGGGCACAGGTGAGGGTACGGAAACGTGGGAGGCTCGGGTTACGTGCTGACGCACGGGTCAGTGCCAGCGTACGGGCCAGGAGTAGGCAACGGCGTAGGATAAAGTATAGGGCTGGTGGTGGATTTGCGTTCTGGGCTACGGTTATGGTTAGGGAACGGCAACTCTTAGGGCACAGGTCAGGGTACGGAAACGCGGGAGGGTAAGGCTACGTGCTGATGCACGGTTCAGTGCCAGAGTACAGGCCAGGAGTAGGCAACGGCGTAGGGTAAGGTGTAGGCCTGGTGGTGGGTTTCCATTCCGGGCTAGGGTTAGGGTTAGGGAACGGCAAGGCTTAGGGCACAGTTGAGGGTACGGAAACGTGGGAGAGTCAGGCTACGTGCTGACGCACGGGTCATTGCCAGCGTACGGGTCAGGAGTAGCGTACGGCGTAAGGTAAGGTGTAGGGCTGGTGGTGGGTTTCTATTCCACGCTAGGGTTAGGGTTAGGGAACCGCAAGGCTTAGGGCACAGGTGAGGGTACGGAGACGTGGGAGGTTCAGGTTACGTGCTGACGCACGGGTCAATGCCAGCGTACGGGAGAGGAGTAGGCAACGGCGTAAGGTAAGGTGTAGGGCTGGTGGTTGGTTTTCGTTCCAGGCTAGGATTAGGGTTAGGGAACGGCAAGGCTTAGGGCACAGGTGAGGGTACGGAAACGTGGGAGGGTCAGGCTACGTGCTGACGCACTGGTCAGTGCCAGCATACGGGTCAGGAGTAGGGTACGGTGTAAGGTATGGTGTAGGGCTGGTGGTGGGTTTCTATTCCGGGCTAGGTTTAGGGTTAGGGAAGGGCAAGGCTTAGGGCACAGGTGAGGGTACGGAAACTTGGGAGGGTCTGGCTACGTGCGGACGCCCGGATCAGTGCCAGCGTACGGGCCAGTAATAGGTTACGGCGTAAGGTAAGGTGTAGGGCTGGTGGTGGGTTTCTATTCCGTGCTAGGGTTAGGGTTAAGGAACAGCAAGGCTTAGGGCACAGGTGAGGGTACGGAA
Organism: Mesoplodon bidens; assembly: GCF_964165515.1. Classification (NCBI taxonomy): domain Eukaryota; kingdom Metazoa; phylum Chordata; class Mammalia; order Artiodactyla; family Ziphiidae; genus Mesoplodon; species Mesoplodon bidens. The sequence continues at coordinate 266,066 of NW_027672568.1, read as the reverse complement.
ACGTGGGAGGGTCAGGCAACGTGCTGACGCACGGTTCAGTACTAGCGTACGGGCCAGTAATAGGGTACGGCGTAAGGTAATGTGTAGGGCTGGTGGTGGGTTTCCGTTCCGGGCTAGGGTTAGGGTTAGGGAACGGCAAGGCTTAGGGCACAGGTCAGGGTACGGAAACGTGAGAGGGTCAGGCTACGTGCTGACGCACGTGTCAGTGCCAGAGTACAGGCCGCTAGTAGGCAACGGCGTAGGGTAAGGTGTAGGGCTGGTGGTGGGTTTCCGTTCCGGGCTAGGGTTAGGGTTAGGGAACGGCAAGGCTTAGGGCGCAGGTGAGGGTACGGAAACGTGGGAGGGTCGGGCAACGTGCTGACGCACGGGTCAGTGCCAGCGTACGGGCCAGGAGTAGGCAACGGCGTAGGATAAAGTTTAGGGCTGGTGGTGGATTTGCGTTTTGGGCTAGGGTTAGGGTTAGGGAACGGCAAGGCTTACGGCGCAGGTCAGGGTACTGAAACGCGGGTGTTTAAGGCTACGTGCTGACGCATGGGTCAGTTCCAGCGTACGGGTCAGGAGTAGGGTACGGCGTAATGTAAGGGGTAGGGCTGGTGGTGGGTTTCTATTCCGGGCTAGGGTTAGGGTTAGGGAACGGCAAGGCTTAGGGCACAGGTGAGGTTACGGAAACTTGGGAGGGTCAGGCTACGTGCTGACGCACTGTTCAGTGCCAGCGTACGGGCCAGGAATAGGGTACGGTGTAAGGTAAGGTGTAGGGCTGGTGGTGGGTTTCTAATCCGGGCTAGGGTTAGGGTTACGGAACAGCAAGGCTTAGGGCAAAGGTGAGAGTACGGAAACGTGGGAGGGTCAGGCTACGTGCTGACGCACGTTTCAGTGCCAGCCTACGGGCCAGGATTAGGGTACGGCGTAAGGTAAGGTTTAGGGCTGGTGGTGGGTTTCCGTTCCGGGCTAGGGTTAGGGTTAGGGAATGGCAAGTCTTAGGGCACAGGTGAGGGTACGGAAACGTGGGAGGCTGAGGGTACGTGCTGACGCATTGGTCAGTGCCAGCGTACGGGTCAGGAGTATAGTACAGCGTAAGTTATGGTGTAGGGCTTTTGGTGGGTTTCTATTCCGGGCTAAGGTTAGGGTTAGGGAACGGCAAGGCTTAGGGCACAGGTGAGGGTACGTAAACGTGGGAGGGTCAGGCTACGTGATGACGCACGGTTCAGTGCCAGCGTACGGGTCAGGAGTAGGGTACGGCATAAGGTAAGGTGTAGGGCTGGTGGTGGGTTTCCTTTACGGGCTAGGGTTAGGGTTAGGGAACGGCAAGGCTTAGGGCACAGGTGCGTGTACGGAAACGTGAGAGGGTCGGGCTACGTGCTGACGCATGGGTCAGTGCCAGCGTACGGGCCAGGAGTAGGCAACGGCGTAGGAATAAGTGTAGGGCTGGTGGTGAATTTGCGTTCTGGGCGAGGGTTAGGGTTAGGGAAAGGCAAGGCTTAGGGCACAGGTCAGGGTACGGAAACGCGGGAGGGTAAGGCTACGTGCTGATGCACGGGTCAGTGCCAGAGTACAGGCCGGGAGAAGGCAACGGCGTATGGTAAGGTGTAGGGCTGGTGGTGGGTTTCCATTCCTGGCTAGGGTTAGGGATAGGGAACGTCAACTCTTAGGGCACAGGTGAGGTTACGGAAACGTGGGAGGGTCAGGCAACGTGCTGACGCACGGGTCAGTGCCAGCGTACTGGCCAGGAGTAGGCAACGGCGTAAGGTAAGGTCTAGGGCTGGTGGTTGGTTTCCGTTCCAGGCTAGGGTTAGGGTTAGGGAACGGCAAGGCTTAGGGCACAGGTGAAGGTACGGAAACGTGGGAGGGACGGGCTACGTGCTGACGCACGGGTCAGTGCCAGCGTACGGGCCAGGAGTACGCAACGGCGTAGGATACAGTGAATGGCTGGTGGTGGATTTGCGTTCCGGGCTAGGGTTAGTGTTAGGGAAAGGCAAGGCTTAGGGCACAGGTGAGGGTATGGAAACGTGGGAGGGTCAGGCTACGTGCTGACACATGTGTCAGTGCCAGCGTACGTGTCAGGAGTAGGGTACGGCGTAATGTAAGGTGTAGGGCTGATGGTAGATTTCTATTCCGGGCTAGGGTTAGGGTTAGGGAACGGCAAGGCTTAGGGCACAGGTGAGGGTACGGAAATGTGGGAGGGTCGGGCTACGTGCTGACGCACGGGTCAGTGCCAGCGTACGGGCCAGGAGTAGGCAACGGCGTAGGATAAAGTGTAGGGCTTGTGGTGGATTTGCGTTCTGGGCTAGGGTTAGTGTTAGGGAACGGCAAGGCTTAGGGCACAGGTCAGGGTACGGAAACGCGGGAGGGTAAGGCTACGTGCTGATGCATGGTTCAGTGCCAGAGTACAGGCCAGGAGTATGCAACGGCATAGGGTAAGGTGTAGGGCTGGTGGTGGATTTGCGTTCCGGGCTAGTGTTAGGGTTAGGGAACGGCAAGGGTTAGGACACAGGTGAGGGTACGGAAACGTGGGACGGTCAGGCTACGTGCTGACGCACGGATCATTGCCAGCGTACGGGTCAGGAGTAGCGTACGGCGTAAGGTAAGGTGTAGGGCTGGCGGTGGGTTTCTACTCCAGGCTAGGGTTACGGTTAGGGAACGTCAAGGCTGAAGGCACAGGTGAGGGTACGGAAACGTGGGAGGGTCAGGCTACGTGCTGACGCACGGTTCAGTGCTAGCGTACGGGCCAGGAATAGGGAACGGCGTAAGGTAAGGTTTAGGGCTGGTGGTGGGTTTCCGTTCCGGGCTAAGTTTAGGGTTAGGGAACGGCAAGGCTTAGGGAACAGGTGAGGGTATGAAAACGTGTGAGGGTCAGGCTACGTGCTGACGCACGGGTCAGTGCCAGCGTACTGGCCAGGAATAGGTAACGGCGTAAGTTAAAGTCTAGGGCTGGTGGTCGGTTTCCGTTCCGGGCTATGGTTAGGGTTAGGGAACGGCAAGTCATAGGGCACAGGTGAGGGTACGGAAACGTGGGATGATCAGGCTACGTGCTGACGCACAGGTCAGTGCCAGCGTACGGGCCAGGAGTACGCAACGGCATAAGGTAAGGTGTAGGGCTGGTGGTTGGTTTACGTTCCAGGCTAGCGTTAGGGTTAGGGAACGACAAGGCTTAGGGCACAGGTCAGGATACGGAAACGCGGGAGGGTAAGGCTACGTGCTGATGCGCAGGTCAGTGCCAGGGTACACGCCAGTAGTAGGCAACGGCGTAGGGTAAGGTTTTGGGCTGGTGGTGGGTTTCCATTCCGGGCTAGTGTTAGGGTTAGGGAACCGCAAGGCTTAGGGCACAGGTGAGGGTACAGAGACGTGGGTGGGTCAGGCTACGTGCAGACGCACGGGTCAATGCCAGCGTAAGGGCCAGGAGTAGGCAACGGCGAAGGTATGGTGTAGGGATGGTGGTTGGTTTCCGTTCCAGGCTAGGGTTAGGGTTAGGGAACGGCAAGGCTTAGTGCACAGGTGAGGGTACGGAAACGTGGGAGGGTCGGGCTACGTGCTGACGCATGGGTCAGTGCCAAGTACGGGCCAAGAGTAGGCAACGGTGTAGGATAAAGTTTAGGGCTGGTGGTGGATTTGCGTTCCGGGCTAGGGTTAGGGTTAGGGAACGGTAAGGCTTAGGGCACAGGTGTAGGAACGGAAACGTGGGAGGGTCAGGCTACATGCTGACGCACGGTTCAGTGCCAGCGTACGGGCCAGGAATAGGTTACGGCGTAAGGTAAGGTGTAGGGCTGGTGGTGGGTTTCCGTTCGGGACTAAGGTTAGGGATAGGGAACGTCAAGGCTTAGGGCACAGGTGAGGGTACGGAAACGTTGGAGGCTCAGACTAGGTGCTGACGCACGGTTCAGTGCCAGCGTACGGGCCAGGAATAGGGTACGGCGTAAGGTAAGGTGTAGGGCTGGTGGTGGGTTTCTAATCCGGGCTAGGGTTAGGGTTAGGGAACGGCAAGTCTTAGGGCAAAGGAGAGGGTACGGAAACGTGGGAGGGTCAGGCTACCTGATGACGCATGGTTCAGTGCCAGCGTACGGGCCAGGAATAGGGGACGGCGTAAGGTAAAGTGTATGGCTGGTGGTGGGTTTCCGTTCCGGGCTAGGGTTAGGGTTAGGGAACGGCAAGTCTTAGGGCACAGGTGAGGTTACAGAAACGTGGGACGCTCAGGCTACGTGCTGACGCACGTGTCAGTGCCAGCGTACGGGCCAGGGGTATGCAACGGCGTAAGGTAAGATGTAGGGCTGGTGGTTGGTTTCCGTTCCAGGCTAGGGTTAGGGTAAGGGAACGGCAAGGCTTAGGGCACACGTGAGGGTACGGAAACGTGGGAGGGTCAGGCTACATGCTGACGCACGGTTCAGTGCCAGCGTACGGGCCAGGAATAGGTTACGGCGTAAGGTAAGGTGTAGGGCTGGTGGTTGGTTTCCGTTCCGGGCTAGGGTTAGGGTAAGGGAACGGCAAGGCTTAGGGCACACGTGAGGGTACGGAAACGTGGGAGGGTCAGGCTACATGCTGACGCACGGTTCAGTGCCAGCGTACGGGCCAGGAATAAGTTACGGCGTAAGGTAAGGTGTAGGGCTGGTGGTGGGTTTCCGTTGGTGGCTAGGGTTAGAGTTAGGGAACGGCAAGGCTTAGGGCACAGGTGAGGTTACGGAAACGTGGGAGGGTCAGGCTACGTGCTGACGCACGGTTCAGAGCCAGCGTACGTGCCAGTAATAGGGTACGGTGTAAGGTAATGTGTAGGGCTGGTTGTGGGTTTCCGTTCCGGGCTAGGGTTAGCGTTAGGGAATGGCAAGGCTTAGGGCACAGGTGAGGGTACGGAAACGTGAGAGGGTCAGGCTACGTGCTGACGCACGGGTCTGTGCCAGCGTACGGGCCTGGAGTAGGCAACGGCGTAAGGTAAGGTGTAGGGCTGGTGGTTGTTTTCCGTTCCAGGCTGGGGTTAGGGTTAGGGAATGGCAAGGCTTAGGGCACAGGTGAGGGTACGGAAACGTGGGAGGGTAAGGCTACATGCTGACGCACGGGTCAGTGCCAGCGTACGGGCCAGGAGTAGGCAACGGCGTAAGGTAAAGTGTAGGGCTGGTGGTTGGGTTCCGTTCCAGGCTAGGGTTAGGGTTAGGGAACCGCAAGTCTTAGGGCGCATGTGAGGGTACGGAAACGTGGGAGGGTCGGGCTACGTGCTGACGCACGGGTCAGTGCCAGCATACGGGCCAGGAGTAGGCAACAGCGAAGGATAAAGTGTAGGGCTGGTGGTGGATTTGCGTTCTGGGCTAGGGTTAGGGTTAGGGAACGGCAAGGCTTAGGGCGCAGGTCAGGGTACGGAAACGCGGGTGGGTAAGGCTACGTGCTGGTGAACGGGTCAGTGCCAGAGTACAGGCCAGGAGTAGGCAATGGCGTAGGGTAAGGTTTAGGGCTGGTGGTGGGTTTCCGTTCCGGGCTAGGGTTAGGTTTAGGGAACGGTAAGGGTTAGGGCACTGGTCAGGGTACGGAAACGCGGGAGGGTAAGTCTACGTGGTGATGCACGGTCAGTGCCAGAGTACAGGCCGGGAGTAGGCAACGGCGTATGGTAAGGTGTAGGGCTGGTGGTGTGTTTCCGTTCCGGGCTAGGGTTAGGGTTAGGGAACGGCAAGGCTCATGGCACAGGTGAGGTTACGGAAACGTGGGAGGGTCAGGCTACGTGCGGATGCACGGGTCTGTGCCAGCGTACCGGCCAGGAGTAGGCAACGGCGTATGGTAAGGTGTAGGGCTGGTGGTTGTATTCCGTTCCAGGCTGGGGTTAGGGTTAGGGAATGGCAAGGCTTAGGGCACAGGTGAGGGTACGGAAACGTGGGAGGGTCAGGCTACGTGCTGACGCACGGGTCAGTGCCAGCGTACGGGCCAGGAGTAGGCAACGGCGTAAGGTAAGGTCTAGGGCTGGTGGTTGGGTTCCGTTCCAGGCTAGGGTTAGGGTTAGGGAACGGCAAGTCTTAGGGCACAGGTGAGGGTACGGAAACGAGGGAGGGTCGGGCTACGTGCTGACGCACGGGTCAGTGCCAGCGTACGGGCCAGGAGTAGGCAACGGCGTAGGATAAAGTGTAGGGCTGGTGGTGGATTTGCGTTCTGGGCTAGGGTTAGGGTTAGGGAATGGCAAGGCTTAGGGCACAGGTGAGGGTACGGAAACGTGGGAGGGTCGGGCTCCGTGCTGACACACTGGTCAGTGCCAGCGTACGGGACAGGAGTAGGCAACGGCGTAGGATAAAGTGTAGGGCTGGTGGTTGATATGCGTTCTGGGCAAGGGTTAGGGTTAGGGAATGGCAAGGCTTAGGGCACAGGTCAGGGTACGGAAACGCGGGAGGGTAAGACTACCTGCTGATGCACGGGTCAGTGCCAGAGTACAGGCCAGCAGTAGGCAACGGCGTAGGGTAAGGTGTAGGGCTGGTGGTAGGTTTCCGTTCCGGGCTAGGGTTTGGGTTAGGGAACGGCTAGGCTTAGGGCAGAGGTGAGGTTACAGAAACGTGGGACGGTCAGGCTACGTGCTGACGCACGGGTCAGTGCCAGCGTACGGGCCAGGTGTAGGCAACGGCGTAAGGTAAGATGTAGGGCTGGTGGTGGGTTTCCGTTCCAGGCTAGGATTAGGGTAAGGGAACGGCACGGCTTAGGGCACAGGTGAGGGTACGGAAACGTGGGAGGGTCAGGCTACATGCTGACACACGGTTCTGTGCCAGCGTACGGGCCAGGAATAGGTAACGGCGTAAGGTAAGGTGTAGGGCTGGTGGTGGGTTTCTGTTCGGGTCTAGGGTTAGGGTTAGGGAACGGCAAGGCTTAGGGCATAGGTGCGGTTACGTAAACGTGGGAGGGTCAGGCTACGTGCTGACGCACGGGTCATTGCCAGCGTACGGGTCAGTAGTAGGGTACGGCGTAAGGTATGGTTTAGGGTTGTTGGTGGGTTTCTATTCAGGGCTAGGGTTAGGGTTAGGGAACGGCAAGGCTTAGGGCACAGGTGAGGGTACGGAAACGGGGGAGGGTCGGGCTACGTGCTGAGGCACGGGTCAGTGCCAGCGTACGGGCCAGGAGTAGGCAACGGCGTAGGATAAAGTGTAGGGATGGTGATGGATTTGCGTTCAGGGTTAGGGTTAGGGTTAGGGAACGGCAAGGCTTAGGGCACTGGTCAGGGTACCGAAACGCGGGAGGGTAAGGCTACATGCTGATGCACGGGTCAGTGCCAGAGTACAGGCCAGGAGTAGGCAACGGCATTGGGTAAGGTGTAGGGCAGGTGGTTGGTTTCCTTTCCGGGCTAGGGTTAGGGTTAGTGAATGGCAAGGCTTAGGGCACAGGTGAGGGTACGGAAACGTGGGAGGGTCACGCTACGTGCTGACGCACTTGTCAGTGCCAGCGTACGGGCCAGGAGTAGGCAACGGCGTAAGGTAAGGTGTAGGGCTGGTGGTTGGTTTCCGTTCCAGGCTAGGGTTAGGGTTAGGGAACGGCAAGCCTTAGGGCACAGGTGAGGGTACGGAAACGTGGGAGGCTCGGGTTACGTGCTGACGCACGGGTCAGTGCCAGCGTACGGGCCAGGAGTAGGCAACGGCGTAGGATAAAGTATAGGGCTGGTGGTGGATTTGCGTTCTGGGCTACGGTTATGGTTAGGGAACGGCAACTCTTAGGGCACAGGTCAGGGTACGGAAACGCGGGAGGGTAAGGCTACGTGCTGATGCACGGTTCAGTGCCAGAGTACAGGCCAGGAGTAGGCAACGGCGTAGGGTAAGGTGTAGGCCTGGTGGTGGGTTTCCATTCCGGGCTAGGGTTAGGGTTAGGGAATGGCAAGGCTTAGGGCACAGGTGAGGGTACGTAAACGTGGGAGGGTCAGGCTACGTGCTGACGCACGTGTCAGTGCCAGCGTACGGGACAGGAGTAGGCAACGGCGTAAGGTAAGATGTAGGGCTGGTGGTTCGTTTCCGTTCCAGGCTAGGGTTAGGGTTAGGGAACGGCAAGGCTTAGGGCAAAGGTGAGGGTACGGAAAAGTGGGAGGTTCGGGCTACGTGCTGACGCACGTGTCAGTGCCAGCGTACGGTCCAGGAGTAGGCAATGGCGTAGGATAAAGTGTAGGGCTGGTGGTGGATTTGCGTTCCGGGCTAGTGTTAGGGTTAGGGAACGGCAAGGCTTAGGGCACAGTTGAGGGTACGGAAACGTGGGAGAGTCAGGCTACGTGCTGACGCATGGGTCATTGCCAGCGTACGGGTCAGGAGTAGCGTACGGCGTAAGGTAAGGTGTAGGGCTGGTGGTGGGTTTCTATTCCACGCTAGGGTTAGGGTTAGGGAACCGCAAGGCTTAGGGCACAGGTGAGGGTACGGAGACGTGGGAGGTTCAGGTTACGTGCTGACGCACGGGTCAATGCCAGCGTACGGGAGAGGAGTAGGCAACGGCGTAAGGTAAGGTGTAGGGCTGGTGGTTGGTTTTCGTTCCAGGCTAGGATTAGGGTTAGGGAACGGCAAGGCTTAGGGCACAGGTGAGGGTACGGAAACGTGGGAGGGTCAGGCTACGTGCTGACGCACTGGTCAGTGCCAGCATACGGGTCAGGAGTAGGGTACGGTGTAAGGTATGGTGTAGGGCTGGTGGTGGGTTTCTATTCCGGGCTAGGTTTAGGGTTAGGGAAGGGCAAGGCTTAGGGCACAGGTGAGGGTACGGAAACTTGGGAGGGTCTGTCTACGTGCGGACGCCCGGATCAGTGCCAGCGTACGGGCCAGTAATAGGTTACGGCGTAAGGTAAGGTGTAGGGCTGGTGGTGGGTTTCTATTCCGTGCTAGGGTTAGGGTTAAGGAACAGCAAGGCTTAGGGCACAGGTGAGGGTACGGAAACGTGGGAGGGTCAGGCAACGTGCTGACGCACGGTTCAGTACTAGCGTACGGGCCAGTAATAGGGTACGGCGTAAGGTAATGTGTAGGGCTGGTGGTGGGTTTCCGTTCCGGGCTAGGGTTAGGGTTAGGGAACGGCAAGGCTTAGGGCACAGGTCAGGGTACGGAAACGTGAGAGGGTCAGGCTACGTGCTGACGCACGTGTCAGTGCCAGAGTACAGGCCGCTAGTAGGCAACGGCGTAGGGTAAGGTGTAGGGCTGGTGGTGGGTTTCCGTTCCGGGCTAGGGTTAGGGTTAGGGAACGGCAAGGCTTAGGGCGCAGGTGAGGGTACGGAAACGTGGGAGGGTCGGGCAACGTGCTGACGCACGGGTCAGTGCCAGCGTACGGGCCAGGAGTAGGCAACGGCGTAGGATAAAGTTTAGGGCTGGTGGTGGATTTGCGTTTTGGGCTAGGGTTAGGGTTAGGGAACGGCAAGGCTTACGGCGCAGGTCAGGGTACTGAAACGCGGGTGTTTAAGGCTACGTGCTGACGCATGGGTCAGTTCCAGCGTACGGGTCAGGAGTAGGGTACGGCGTAATGTAAGGGGGAGGGCTGGTGGTGGGTTTCTATTCCGGGCTAGGGTTAGGGTTAGGGAACGGCAAGGCTTAGGGCACAGGTGAGGTTACGGAAACTTGGGAGGGTCAGGCTACGTGCTGACGCACTGTTCAGTGCCAGCGTACGGGCCAGGAATAGGGTACGGTGTAAGGTAAGGTGTAGGGCTGGTGGTGGGTTTCTAATCCGGGCTAGGGTTAGGGTTACGGAACAGCAAGGCTTAGGGCAAAGGTGAGAGTACGGAAACGTGGGAGGGTCAGGCTACGTGCTGACGCACGTTTCAGTGCCAGCCTACGGGCCAGGATTAGGGTACGGCGTAAGGTAAGGTTTAGGGCTGGTGGTGGGTTTCCGTTCCGGGCTAGGGTTAGGGTTAGGGAATGGCAAGTCTTAGGGCACAGGTGAGGGTACGGAAACGTGGGAGGCTGAGGGTACGTGCTGACGCATTGGTCAGTGCCAGCGTACGGGTCAGGAGTATAGTACAGCGTAAGTTATGGTGTAGGGCTTTTGGTGGGTTTCTATTCCGGGCTAAGGTTAGGGTTAGGGAACGGCAAGGCTTAGGGCACAGGTGAGGGTACGTAAACGTGGGAGGGTCAGGCTACGTGATGACGCACGGTTCAGTGCCAGCGTACGGGTCAGGAGTAGGGTACGGCATAAGGTAAGGTGTAGGGCTGGTGGTGGGTTTCCTTTACGGGCTAGGGTTAGGGTTAGGGAACGGCAAGGCTTAGGGCACAGGTGCGTGTACGGAAACGTGAGAGGGTCGGGCTACGTGCTGACGCATGGGTCAGTGCCAGCGTACGGGCCAGGAGTAGGCAACGGCGTAGGAATAAGTGTAGGGCTGGTGGTGAATTTGCGTTCTGGGCGAGGGTTAGGGTTAGGGAAAGGCAAGGCTTAGGGCACAGGTCAGGGTACGGAAACGCGGGAGGGTAAGGCTACGTGCTGATGCACGGGTCAGTGCCAGAGTACAGGCCGGGAGAAGGCAACGGCGTATGGTAAGGTGTAGGGCTGGTGGTGGGTTTCCATTCCTGGCTAGGGTTAGGGATAGGGAACGTCAACTCTTAGGGCACAGGTGAGGTTACGGAAACGTGGGAGGGTCAGGCAACGTGCTGACGCACGGGTCAGTGCCAGCGTACTGGCCAGGAGTAGGCAACGGCGTAAGGTAAGGTCTAGGGCTGGTGGTTGGTTTCCGTTCCAGGCTAGGGTTAGGGTTAGGGAACGGCAAGGCTTAGGGCACAGGTGAAGGTACGGAAACGTGGGAGGGACGGGCTACGTGCTGACGCACGGGTCAGTGCCAGCGTACGGGCCAGGAGTACGCAACGGCGTAGGATACAGTGAATGGCTGGTGGTGGATTTGCGTTCCGGGCTAGGGTTAGTGTTAGGGAAAGGCAAGGCTTAGGGCACAGGTGAGGGTATGGAAACGTGGGAGGGTCAGGCTACGTGCTGACACATGTGTCAGTGCCAGCGTACGTGTCAGGAGTAGGGTACGGCGTAATGTAAGGTGTAGGGCTGATGGTAGATTTCTATTCCGGGCTAGGGTTAGGGTTAGGGAACGGCAAGGCTTAGGGCACAGGTGAGGGTACGGAAATGTGGGAGGGTCGGGCTACGTGCTGACGCACGGGTCAGTGCCAGCGTACGGGCCAGGAGTAGGCAACGGCGTAGGATAAAGTGTAGGGCTTGTGGTGGATTTGCGTTCTGGGCTAGGGTTAGTGTTAGGGAACGGCAAGGCTTAGGGCACAGGTCAGGGTACGGAAACGCGGGAGGGTAAGGCTACGTGCTGATGCATGGTTCAGTGCCAGAGTACAGGCCAGGAGTATGCAACGGCATAGGGTAAGGTGTAGGGCTGGTGGTGGATTTGCGTTCCGGGCTAGTGTTAGGGTTAGGGAACGGCAAGGGTTAGGACACAGGTGAGGGTACGGAAACGTGGGACGGTCAGGCTACGTGCTGACGCACGGATCATTGCCAGCGTACGGGTCAGGAGTAGCGTACGGCGTAAGGTAAGGTGTAGGGCTGGCGGTGGGTTTCTACTCCAGGCTAGGGTTACGGTTAGGGAACGTCAAGGCTGAAGGCACAGGTGAGGGTACGGAAACGTGGGAGGGTCAGGCTACGTGCTGACGCACGGTTCAGTGCTAGCGTACGGGCCAGGAATAGGGAACGGCGTAAGGTAAGGTTTAGGGCTGGTGGTGGGTTTCCGTTCCGGGCTAAGTTTAGGGTTAGGGAACGGCAAGGCTTAGGGAACAGGTGAGGGTATGAAAACGTGTGAGGGTCAGGCTACGTGCTGACGCACGGGTCAGTGCCAGCGTACTGGCCAGGAATAGGTAACGGCGTAAGTTAAAGTCTAGGGCTGGTGGTCGGTTTCCGTTCCGGGCTATGGTTAGGGTTAGGGAACGGCAAGTCATAGGGCACAGGTGAGGGTACGGAAACGTGGGATGATCAGGCTACGTGCTGACGCACAGGTCAGTGCCAGCGTACGGGCCAGGAGTACGCAACGGCATAAGGTAAGGTGTAGGGCTGGTGGTTGGTTTACGTTCCAGGCTAGCGTTAGGGTTAGGGAACGACAAGGCTTAGGGCACAGGTCAGGATACGGAAACGCGGGAGGGTAAGGCTACGTGCTGATGCGCAGGTCAGTGCCAGGGTACACGCCAGTAGTAGGCAACGGCGTAGGGTAAGGTTTTGGGCTGGTGGTGGGTTTCCATTCCGGGCTAGTGTTAGGGTTAGGGAACCGCAAGGCTTAGGGCACAGGTGAGGGTACAGAGACGTGGGTGGGTCAGGCTACGTGCAGACGCACGGGTCAATGCCAGCGTAAGGGCCAGGAGTAGGCAACGGCGAAGGTATGGTGTAAGGATGGTGGTTGGTTTCCGTTCCAGGCTAGGGTTAGGGTTAGGGAACGGCAAGGCTTAGTGCACAGGTGAGGGTACGGAAACGTGGGAGGGTCGGGCTACGTGCTGACGCATGGGTCAGTGCCAAGTACGGGCCAAGAGTAGGCAACGGTGTAGGATAAAGTTTAGGGCTGGTGGTGGATTTGCGTTCCGGGCTAGGGTTAGGGTTAGGGAACGGTAAGGCTTAGGGCACAGGTGTGGGAACGGAAACGTGGGAGGGTCAGGCTACATGCTGACGCACGGTTCAGTGCCAGCGTACGGGCCAGGAATAGGTTACGGCGTAAGGTAAGGTGTAGGGCTGGTGGTGGGTTTCCGTTCGGGACTAAGGTTAGGGATAGGGAACGTCAAGGCTTAGGGCACAGGTGAGGGTACGGAAACGTTGGAGGCTCAGACTAGGTGCTGACGCACGGTTCAGTGCCAGCGTACGGGCCAGGAATAGGGTACGGCGTAAGGTAAGGTGTAGGGCTGGTGGTGGGTTTCTAATCCGGGCTAGGGTTAGGGTTAGGGAACGGCAAGTCTTAGGGCAAAGGAGAGGGTACGGAAACGTGGGAGGGTCAGGCTACCTGATGACGCATGGTTCAGTGCCAGCGTACGGGCCAGGAATAGGGGACGGCGTAAGGTAAAGTGTATGGCTGGTGGTGGGTTTCCGTTCCGGGCTAGGGTTAGGGTTAGGGAACGGCAAGTCTTAGGGCACAGGTGAGGTTACAGAAACGTGGGACGCTCAGGCTACGTGCTGACGCACGTGTCAGTGCCAGCGTACGGGCCAGGGGTATGCAACGGCGTAAGGTAAGATGTAGGGCTGGTGGTTGGTTTCCGTTCCAGGCTAGGGTTAGGGTAAGGGAACGGCAAGGCTTAGGGCACACGTGAGGGTACGGAAACGTGGGAGGGTCAGGCTACATGCTGACGCACGGTTCAGTGCCAGCGTACGGGCCAGGAATAGGTTACGGCGTAAGGTAAGGTGTAGGGCTGGTGGTTGGTTTCCGTTCCGGGCTAGGGTTAGGGTAAGGGAACGGCAAGGCTTAGGGCACACGTGAGGGTACGGAAACGTGGGAGGGTCAGGCTACATGCTGACGCACGGTTCAGTGCCAGCGTACGGGCCAGGAATAAGTTACGGCGTAAGGTAAGGTGTAGGGCTGGTGGTGGGTTTCCGTTGGTGGCTAGGGTTAGAGTTAGGGAACGGCAAGGATTAGGGCACAGGTGAGGTTACGGAAACGTGGGAGGGTCAGGCTACGTGCTGACGCACGGTTCAGAGCCAGCGTACGTGCCAGTAATAGGGTACGGTGTAAGGTAATGTGTAGGGCTGGTTGTGGGTTTCCGTTCCGGGCTAGGGTTAGCGTTAGGGAATGGCAAGGCTTAGGGCACAGGTGAGGGTACGGAAACGTGAGAGGGTCAGGCTACGTGCTGACGCACGGGTCTGTGCCAGCGTACGGGCCTGGAGTAGGCAACGGCGTAAGGTAAGGTGTAGGGCTGGTGGTTGTTTTCCGTTCCAGGCTGGGGTTAGGGTTAGGGAATGGCAAGGCTTAGGGCACAGGTGAGGGTACGGAAACGTGGGAGGGTAAGGCTACATGCTGACGCACGGGTCAGTGCCAGCGTACGGGCCAGGAGTAGGCAACGGCGTAAGGTAAAGTGTAGGGCTGGTGGTTGGGTTCCGTTCCAGGCTAGGGTTAGGGTTAGGGAACCGCAAGTCTTAGGGCGCATGTGAGGGTACGGAAACGTGGGAGGGTCGGGCTACGTGCTGACGCACGGGTCAGTGCCAGCATACGGGCCAGGAGTAGGCAACAGCGAAGGATAAAGTGTAGGGCTGGTGGTGGATTTGCGTTCTGGGCTAGGGTTAGGGTTAGGGAACGGCAAGGCTTAGGGCGCAGGTCAGGGTACGGAAACGCGGGTGGGTAAGGCTACGTGCTGGTGAACGGGTCAGTGCCAGAGTACAGGCCAGGAGTAGGCAATGGCGTAGGGTAAGGTTTAGGGCTGGTGGTGGGTTTCCGTTCCGGGCTAGGGTTAGGTTTAGGGAACGGTAAGGGTTAGGGCACTGGTCAGGGTACGGAAACGCGGGAGGGTAAGTCTACGTGGTGATGCACGGTCAGTGCCAGAGTACAGGCCGGGAGTAGGCAACGGCGTATGGTAAGGTGTAGGGCTGGTGGTGTGTTTCCGTTCCGGGCTAGGGTTAGGGTTAGGGAACGGCAAGGCTCATGGCACAGGTGAGGTTACGGAAACGTGGGAGGGTCAGGCTACGTGCGGATGCACGGGTCTGTGCCAGCGTACCGGCCAGGAGTAGGCAACGGCGTATGGTAAGGTGTAGGGCTGGTGGTTGTATTCCGTTCCAGGCTGGGGTTAGGGTTAGGGAATGGCAAGGCTTAGGGCACAGGTGAGGGTACGGAAACGTGGGAGGGTCAGGCTACGTGCTGACGCACGGGTCAGTGCCAGCGTACGGGCCAGGAGTAGGCAACGGCGTAAGGTAAGGTCTAGGGCTGGTGGTTGGGTTCCGTTCCAGGCTAGGGTTAGGGTTAGGGAACGGCAAGTCTTAGGGCACAGGTGAGGGTACGGAAACGAGGGAGGGTCGGGCTACGTGCTGACGCACGGGTCAGTGCCAGCGTACGGGCCAGGAGTAGGCAACGGCGTAGGATAAAGTGTAGGGCTGGTGGTGGATTTGCGTTCTGGGCTAGGGTTAGGGTTAGGGAACCGCAAGGCTTAGGGCACAGGTCAGGGTACGGAAACGCGGGTGGGTAAGGCTACGTGCTGATGAACGGGTCAGTGCCAGAGTACAGGCCAGGAGTAGGCAACGGCGTAGGGTAAGGTTTAGGGCTGGTGGTGGGTTTCCGTTCCGGGCTAGGGTTAGGGTTAGGGAAAGGCAAGGCTTAGGGCACAGGTGATGGTACGGAAACGTGGGAGGGACGGGCTACGTGCTGACACACGGGTCAGTGCCAGCGTACGGGCCAGGAGTAGGCAACGGCGTAGGATACAGTGTAGGGCTGGTGGTGGAATTGCGTTCCGGGCTAGGGTTAGGGTTAGGGAACAGCAAGGCTTAGGGCACAGGTGAGGGTATGGAAACGTGTGAGGGACAGGCTACGTGCTGACGCACGGGTCAATGCCAGCGTACGGGCCAGGAGTAGGCAACGGCGTAAGGTAAGGTGTAGGGCTGGTGGTTGGTTTCCGTTCCAGGCTAGGGTTAGTGTTAGGGAACGGCAAGGCTTAGGGCACAGGTGAGGGTACGGAAACGTGGGAGGGTCAGGCTACATGCTGACGCATGGTTCAGTGCCAGCGTACGGGCCAGGAATAGGTTACGGCATAAGGTAAGGTGTAGGGCTGGTGGTGGGTTTCCGTTCCGGGCTAGGGTTATGGTTAGGGAATGGCAAGGCTTAGGGCACAGGTGACGGTACGGAAACGTGGGAGTGTCAGGCTACGTGCTGACGCACGGGTCAGTGCCAGCGTACGGGCCAGGAGGACGGTACGGCGTAAGGTAAGGTGTAGGGCTTGTGGTTGATTTCCGTTCCATGCTAGGGTTAGGGTTAGGGAACGGCATGGCTTAGGGCACAGGTGATGGTACGGAAACGTGGGAGGGTCGGGCTCCGTGCAGACACACTGGTCCGTGCCAGCGTACGGGCCAGGAGTAGGCAACGGCGTAGGATAAAGTGTAGGGCTGGTTATTGATATGCGTTCTGGGCAAGGGTTAGGGTTAGGGAATGGCAAGATTTAGGGCACAGGTCAGGGTACGGAAACGCGGGAGGGTAAGACTACCTGCTGATGCACGGGTCAGTGCCAGAGTACAGGCCAGGAGTAGGCAACGGCGTAGGGTAAGGTGTAGGGCTGGTGGTAGGTTTCCGTTCAGGGCTAGGGTTTGGGTTAGGGAACGGCTAGGCTTAGGGCACAGGTGAGGTTACAGAAACGTGGGACGGTCAGGCTACGTGCTGACGCACGGGTCAATGCCAGCGTACGGGCCAGGTGTAGGCAACGGCGTAAGGTAAGATGTAGGGCTGGTGGTGGATTTCCGTTCCAGGCTAGGGTAAGGGTAAGGGAACGGCAGGGCTTAGGGCACAGGTGAGGGTACGGAAACGTGGGAGGGTCAGGCTACATGTTGACACACGGTTCTGTGCCAGCGTACAGGCCAGGAATAGGTTACGGCATAATGTAAGGTGTAGGGCTGGTGGTGGGTTTCTGTTCGGGGCTAGGGTTAGGGTTAGGGAACGGCAAGGCTTAGGGCATAGGTGAGGTTACGGAAACGTGGGAGGGTCAGTCTACGTGCTGACGCACGTGTCAGTGCCAGCGTACGGGCCAGGAGTAGGCAACGGCGTAGGATAAAGTGTAGGGCTGGTGGTGGATTTGCGTTCTGGGCTAGGGTTAGGGTTAGGGAACGGCAAGGCTTAGGGCACAGGTCAGGGTACAGAAACGGGGGAGGGTAAGGCTACGTGCTGATGCACGGGTCAGTGCCAGAGTACAGGCCAGGAGTAGGCAACGGCGTAGGGTAAGGTGTAGGGCTGGTGGTGGGTTTCCGTACCGGGCTAGGGTTAGGGTTAGGGAACGGCAAGGCTTAGGGCACAGGTGAGGGTACGTAAACGTGGGAGGGTCAGGCTACGTGCTGACGCACGGGTCAATGCCAGCGTACGGGCGAGGAGTAGGCAACGGCGTAATGTAAGCTTTAGGGCTGGTGTTGGGTTTCCGTTCCGGACTAGGGTTAGGGTTAGGGAACGGCAAGGCTTAGGGCACAGGTCAGGGTACGGAAACGCGTGAGGGTAAGGCTACGTGCTGATGCACGGTTCAGTGCCAGAGTACAGGCCAGGAGTAGGCAACGGCGTAGGGTAAGGTGTAGGGCTGGTGGTGGGTTTCCGTTCCGGGCTAGGGTTAGGGTTAGGGAACGGCAAGGCTTAGGGCACATGTGAGGGTACGTAAACGTGGGAGGGTCAGGCTACGTGCTGATGCACGGGTCAATGCCAGCGTATGGGAGAGGAGTAGGCAACGACGTAAGTTAAGGTGTACGGCTGGTGGTTGGTTTCCGTTCCAGGCTATGGTTAGAGTTAGGGAATGGCAAGGCTTAGGGCACAGGTGATGGTACGGAAACGTGGGAGGATCAGGCTACGTGCTGACGCACGGTTCAGTGCCAGCGTACGGTCCAGGAATAGGGTACGGCGTAAGGTAAGGTGTAGGGCTGGTGGTGGGTTTCTAATCTGGGCTAGGGTTAGGGTTAGGGAACGGCAAGTCTTAGGGCAAAGGAGAGGGTACGGAAACGTGGGAGGGTCAGGCTACCTGATGACGCATGGTTCAGTGCCAGCTTACGGGCCAGGAATAGGGTACGGCGTAAGGTAAGGGGTACGGCTGGTGGTGGGTTTCCGTTCCGGGCTAGGGTTAGGGTTAGGGAACGGCAAGGCTTAGGGCACATGTGAGGGTACGTAAACGTGGGAGGGTCAGGCTACGTGCTGACGCACGGGTCAATGCCAGCGTACGGGCGAGGAGTAGGCAACGGCGTAATGTAAGCTTTAGGGCTGGTGTTGGGTTTCCGTTCCGGACTAGGGTTAGGGTTAGGGAACGGCAAGGCTTAGGGCACAGGTGAGGGTACGGAAACGTGGGAGGGTCAGGCTACGTGCCGACGCACGGGTCAGTGCCAGCGTACGGGTCAGTAGCAGCGTACGGCGTAAGGTATGGTGTAGGGCTGGTGGTGGGTTACAATTCCGGGCTAGGGTTAGGGATAGGGAATGGCAAGGCTTAGGGCACAGGTGAGGGTACGGAAACGTGGGAGGGTCAGGCTATGTGCTGACGCACGGGTCAGTGCCAGCGTACGGGCCAGGAGTAGGCAACGGCATAAGGTAAGGTGTAGGGCTAGTGGTTGGTTTCCGTTCCAGGCTAGGGTTAGGGTTAGGGAACGGCAAGGCTTAGGGCACAGGTGAGGGTACGGAAACGTGGGAGGGTCGGGCTACGTGCTGACGCACGGGTCAGTGCCAGCGTACGGGCCAGGAGTAGGCAACGGCGTAGGATAAAGTGTAGGGCTGGTGGTGGATTTGCGTTCAGGGCTAGGGTTAGGGTTAGGGAACGGCAAGGCTTAGGGCACAGGTGAGGGTACGTAAACGTGGGAGGGTCAGGCTACGTGCTGACGCACGGGTCAATGCCAGCGTACGGGCGAGGAGTAGGCAACGGCGTAATGTAAGCTTTAGGGCTGGTGTTGGGTTTCCGTTCCGGACTAGGGTTAGGGTTAGGGAACGGCAAGGCTTAGGGCACAGGTCAGGGTACGGAAACGCGTGAGGGTAAGGCTACGTGCTGATGCACGGTTCAGTGCCAAAGTACAGGCCAGGTGTAGGCAACGGCGTAGGGTAAGGTGTAGGGCTGGTGGTGGGTTTCCGTTCCGGGCTAGGGTTAGGGTTAGGGAACGGCAAGGCTTAGGGCACATGTGAGGGTACGTAAACGTGGGAGGGTCAGGCTACGTGCTGATGCACGGGTCAATGCCAGCGTACGGGAGAGGAGTAGGCAACGACGTAAGTTAAGGTGTACGGCTGGTGGTTGGTTTCCGTTCCAGGCTAGGGTTAGAGTTAGGGAATGGCAAGGCTTAGGGCACAGGTGATGGTACGGAAACGTGGGAGGGTCAGGCTACGTGCTGATGCACGGTTCAGTGCCAGCGTACGGGCCAGGAATAGGGTACGGCGTAAGGTAAGGTGTAGGGCTGGTGGTGGGTTTCTAATCCGGGCTAGGTTTAGGGTTAGGGAACGGCAAGTCTTAGGGCAAAGGAGAGGGTACGGAAACGTGGGAGGGTCAGGCTACGTGCTGACGCATGGTTCAGTGCCAGCGTACGGGCCAGGAATAGAGTACGGCGTAAGGTAAGGTGTACGGCTGGTGGTGGGTTTCCGTTCCGGGCTAGGGTTAGGGTTAGGGAACGGCAAGGCTTAGGGCACAGGTGAGGTTACAGAAACGTGGGACGGTCAGGCTACGTGCTGACGCACGTGTCAGTGCCAGCGTACGGGCCAGGGGTATGCAACGGCGTAAGGTAAGATGTAGGGCTGGTGGTTGGTTTCCGTTCCAGGCTAGGGTTAGGGTAAGGGAACGGCAAGGCTTAGGGCACAGATGAGGGTACGGAAACATGCAGGCACAGACTACGTGCTGACGCATGGTTCAGTGCCAGCGTATGGGTCAGGAGTAGGGTACGGCGTAAGGTAAGGTGTAGGGCTGGTGGTGGGTTTCCGTTCCGGGCTAGGGTTATGGTTAGGGAATGGCAAGGCTTAGGGCACAGGTGACGGTACGGAAACGTGGGAGTGTCAGGCTACGTGCTGACGCACGGGTCAGTGCCAGCGTACGGGCCAGGAGGACGGTACGGCGTAAGGTAAGGTGTAGGGCTTGTGGTTGATTTCCGTTCCAGGCTAGGGTTAGGGTTAGGGAACGGCATGGCTTAGGGCACAGGTGATGGTACGGAAACGTGGGAGGGTCGGGCTCCGTGCAGACACACTGGTCAGTGCCAGCGTACGGGCCAGGAGTAGGCAACGGCGTAGGATAAAGTGTAGGGCTGGTGATTGATATGCGTTCTGGGCAAGGGTTAGGGTTAGGGAATGGCAAGGCTTAGGGCACAGGACAGGGTACGGAAACGCGGGAGGGTAAGACTACCTGCTGATGCACGGGTCAGTGCCAGAGTACAGGCCAGGAGTAGGCAACGGCGTAGGGTAAGGTGTAGGGCTGGTGGTAGGTTTCCGTTCAGGGCTAGGGTTTGGGTTAGGGAACGGCTAGGCTTAGGGCATAGGTGAGGTTACAGAAACGTGGGACGGTCAGGCTACGTGCTGACGCACGGGTCAATGCCAGCGTACGGGCCAGGTGTAGGCAATGGCGTAAGGTAAGATGTAGGGCTGGTGGTGGATTTCCGTTCCAGGCTAGGGTAAGGGTAAGGGAACGGCAGGGCTTAGGGCACAGGTGAGGGTACGGAAACGTGGGAGGGTCAGGCTACATGCTGACACACGGTTCTGTGCCAGCGTACAGGCCAGGAATAGGTTACGGCATACTGTAAGGTGTAGGGCTGGTGGTGGTTTTCCGTTCCGGGCTAGGGTTAGGGTTAGGGAACGGCAAGGCTTAGGGCACATGTGAGGGTACGTAAACGTGGGAGGGTCAGGCTACGTGCTGATGCACGGGTCAATGCCAGCGTACGGGAGAGGAGTAGGCAACGACGTAAGTTAAGGTGTACGGCTGGTGGTTGGTTTCCGTTCCAGGCTAGGGTTAGAGTTAGGGAATGGCAAGGCTTAGGGCACAGGTGATGGTACGGAAACGTGGGAGGGTCAGGCTACGTGCTGACGCACGGTTCAGTGCCAGCGTACGGGCCAGGAATAGGGTACGGCGTAAGGTAAGGTGTAGGGCTGGTGGTGGGATTCTAATCCGGGCTAGGGTTAGGATTAGGGAACGGCAAGTCTTAGGGCAAAGGAGAGGGTACGGAAACGTGGGAGGGTCAGGCTACGTGCTGACGCATGGTTCAGTGCCAGCGTACGGGCCAGGAATAGGGTACGGCGTAAGGTAAGGTGTACGGCTGGTGGTGGGTTTCCGTTCCGGGCTAGGGTTAGGGTTAGGGAACGGCAAGGCTTAGGGCACAGGTGAGGTTACAGAAACGTGGGACGGTCAGGCTACGTGCTGACGCACGTGTCAGTGCCAGCGTACGGGCCAGGGGTATGCAACGGCGTAAGGTAAGATGTAGGGCTGGTGGTTGGTTTCCGTTCCAGGCTAGGGTTAGGGTAAGGGAACGGCAAGGCTTAGGGCACAGGTGAGGGTACCGAAACGTGGCAGGGTTAGGCTACATGCTCACGCACGGTTCAGTGCCAGCGTATGGGCCAGGAATAAGTTACGGTGTAAGGTAAGGTGTAGGGCTGGTGGTGGGTTTCCGTTCGGGGCTAGGGTTAGGGTTAGGGAATGGCAAGGCTTAGGGCACAGGTGAGGGTACGGAAACGTGGGAGGGTCAGGCTACGTGCCGACGCACGGGTCAGTGCCAGCGTACGGGTCAGTAGCAGCGTACGGCGTAAGGTATGGTGTAGGGCTGGTGGTGGGTTACAATTCCGGGCTAGGGTTAGGGTTAGGGAATGGCAAGGCTTAGGGCACAGGTGAGGGTACGGAAACGTGGGAGGGTCAGGCTATGTGCTGACGCACGGCTCAGTGCCAGCGTACGGGCCAGGAGTAGGCAACGGCGTAAGGTAAGGTGTAGGGCTAGTGGTTGGTTTCCGTTCCAGGCTAGGGTTAGGGTTAGGGAACGGCAAGGCTTAGGGCACAGGTGAGGGTACGGAAACGTGGGAGGGTCGGGCTACGTGCTGACGCACGGGTCAGTGCCAGCGTACGGGCCAGGAGTAGGCAACGGCGTAGGATAAAGTGTAGGGCTGGTGGTGGATTTGCGTTCAGGGCTAGGGTTAGGGTTAGGGAACGGCAAGGCTTAGGGCACAGGTGAGGGTACGGAAACGTGGGAGGCTCAGGCTACGTGCTGACGCAAGGGTCAGTGCCAGCGTACGGGTCAGGATTAGGGTACGGCGTAATGTAAGGTGTAGGGCTGGTGGTGGGTTTCCATTCCGGGCTAGGGTTAGGGTTAGGGAACGGCTAGGCTTAGGGCACAGGTGAGGGTACGGAAACTTGGGAGGGTCAGGCTACATGCTGACGCAATGTTCAGTGCCAGCGTACGGGCCAGGAATAGGGTACGGCGTACGGTATGGTGTAGGGCTTGTGGTGGGTTTCTAATCCGGGCTAGGGTTAGGGTTATGGAACGGCAAGTCTTAGGGCAAAGGAGAGGGTACGGAAACGTGGGAGGGTCAGGCTACGTGCTGATGCACGGGTCAATGCCAGCGTACGGGAGAGGAGTAGGCAACGACATAAGTTAAGGTGTACGGCTGGTGGTTGGTTTCCGTTCCAGGCTAGGGTTAGAGTTAGGGAATGGCAAGGCTTAGGGCACAGGTGATGGTACGGAAACGTGGGAGGGTCAGGCTACGTGCTGACGCACGGTTCAGTGCCAGCGTACGGGCCAGGAATAGGGTACGGAGTAAGGTAAGGTGTAGGGATGGTGGTGGGTTTCTAATCCGGGCTAGGGTTAGCGTTAGGGAACGGCAAGTCTTAGGGCAAAGGAGAGGGTACGGAAACGTGGGAGGGTCAGGCTACCTGATGACGCATGGTTCAGTGCCAGCGTACGGGCCAGGAATAGGGGACGGCGTAAGGTAAGGTGTACGGCTGGTGGTGGGTTTCCGTTCCTGGCTAGGGTTAGGGTTAGGGAACGGCAAGGCTTAGGGCACAGGTGAGGTTACAGAAACGTGGGACGCTCAGGCTACGTGCTGACGCACGTGTCAGTGCCAGCGTTCGGGCCAGGGGTATGCAACGGCGTAAGGTAAGATGTAGGGCTGGTGGTTGGTTTCCGTTCCAGGCTAGGGTTAGGGTAAGGGAACGGCAAGGCTTAGGGCACAGGTGAGGGTACCGAAACGTGGGAGGGTTAGGCTACATGCTCACGCACGGTTCAGTGACAGCGTATGGGCCAGGAATAAGTTACGGGGTAAGGTAAGGTGTAGGGCTGGTGGTGGGTTTCCGTTCGGGGCTAGGGTTAGGGTTAGGGAATGGCAAGGCTTAGGGCACAGGTGAGGGTACGGAAACGTGGGAGGGTCAGGCTACGTGCCGACGCACGGGTCAGTGCCAGCGTACGGGTCAGTAGCAGCGTACGGCGTAAGGTATGGTGTAGGGCTGGTGGTGGGTTACAATTCCGGGCTAGGGTTAGGGTTAGGGAATGGCAAGGCTTAGGGCACAGGTGAGGGTACGGAAACGTGGGAGGGTCAGGCTATGTGCTGACGCACGGGTCAGTGCCAGCGTACGGGCCAGGAGTAGGCAACGACGTAAGGTAAGGTGTAGGGCTAGTGGTTGGTTTCCGTTCCAGGCTAGGGTTAGGGTTAGGGAACGGCAAGGCTTAGGGCACAGGTGAGGGTACGGAAACGTGGGAGGGTCGGGCTACGTGCTGACGCACGGGTCAGTGCAAGCGTACGGGCCAGGAGTAGGCAACGGCGTAGGATAAAGTGTAGGGCTGGTGGTGGATTTGCGTTCAGGGCTAGGGTTAGGGTTAGGGAACGGCAAGGCTTAGGGCACAGGTGAGGGTACGGAAACGTGGGAGGCTCAGGCTACGTGCTGACGCAAGGGTCAGTGCCAGCGTACGGGTCAGGATTAGGGTACGGCGTAATGTAAGGTGTAGGGCTGCTGGTGGGTTTCCATTCCGGGCTAGGGTTAGGGTTAGGGAACGGCTAGGCTTAGGGCACAGGTGAGGGTACGGAAACTTGGGAGGGTCAGGCTACATGCTGACGCAATGTTCAGTGCCAGCGTACGGGCCAGGAATAGGGTACAGCGTACGGTAAGGTGTCGGGCTGGTGGTGGGTTTCTAATCCGGGCTAGGGTTAGGGTTATGGAACGGCAAGTCTTAGGGCAAAGGAGAGGGTACGGAAACGTGGGAGGGTCAGGCTACATGCTGACGCACGGTTCAGTGCCAGCGTACGGGCCAGGAATAGGGTACGGCGTAAGGTAAGGTGTACGGCTGGTGGTGGGTTTCCGTTCCGGGCTAGGGTTAGGGTTAGGGAACGGCAAGGCTTAGGGCACAGGTGAGGTTACAGAAACGTGGGACGGTCAGGCTACGTGCTGACGCACGTGTCAGTGCCAGCGTACGGGCCAGGGGTATGCAACGGCGTAAGGTAAGATGTAGGGCTGGTGGTTGGTTTCCGTTCCAGGCTAGGGTTAGGGTAAGGGAACGGCAAGGCTTAGGGCACAGGTGAGGGTACTGAAACGTGGGAGGGTCAGGCTACGTGCTGACGCATGGGTCAGTGCCAGCGTACGGACCAGGAGTAGGGTACGGCGTAAGGTAAAGTGTAGCGCTTGTGGTTGATTTCCTTTCCAATCTAGGTTTAGGGTTAGGGAACGGCAAGGCTTAGGGCACAGGTGAGGGTACGGAAACTTGGGAGTGTCAGGCTTCATGCTGACGCAATGTTCAGTGCCAGCGTACGGGCCAGGAGTAGGCAACGGCGTAAGGTAAGGTGTAGGGCTGGTGGTTGGTTTCTGTTCCAGTCTAGGGTTAGGGTTAGGGAACGGCAAGGCTTAGGGCACAGGTGAGGGTACGGAAACGTTGGAGGGTCGGGCTACGTGCTGATGCACGGGTCAGTGCCAGCGTATGGGCCAGGAGTAGGCAACGGCATAGGATAAAGTGTAGGGATGGTGGTGGATTTGCGTTCCGGGCTAGGGTTAGGGTTAGGGAACGGCAAGGCTTAGGGCTCAGGTGAGGGAACGGAAACGTGGGAGGGTCAGGCTACGTGCTGACGCACGGTTCAGTGCCAGGGTACGGGCCAGGAATAGGGAACGGCGTAAGTTAAGGTGTAGGGCTGGTGGTGGGTTTCCGTTCCGGGCTAGGGTTAGGGTTAGGGAACGGCAAGGCTTAGGGCACAGGTCAGGGTACGGAAACGCGGGAGGGTAAGGCTACGTGCTGATGCGCAGGTCTGTGCCAGAGTACACGCCAGTAGTAGGCAACGGCGTAGGGTAAGGTTTTGGGCTGGTGGTGGGTTTCCATTCCGGGCTAGGGTTAGGGTTAGGGAAAGGCAAGGCTTAGGGCACAGGTGAGGTTACGGAAACGTGGGAGGGTCAGGCTACATGCTGACGCACGGTTCAGTGCCAGCGTACGGGCCAGGAATAGGTTACGGCGTAAGGTAAGGTGTAGGGCTGGTGGTGGTTTTCCGTTCCGGGCTAGGGTTATGGTTAGGGAACGGCAAGGCTTAGGGCACAGGTGAGGGTACTGAAACGTGGGAGGGTCAGGCTACGTGCTGACGCATGTGTCAGTGCCAGCGTACGTGCCAGGAGTAGGGTACGGCGTAAGGTAAAGTGTAGCGCTTGTGGTTGATTTCCTTTCCAGGCTAGGTTTAGGGTTAGGGAACGGCAAGGCTTAGGGCACAGGTGAGGGTACGGAAACGTGAGAGGGACGGGCTACGTGCTGACGCACGGGTCAGTGCCAGCGTACGGAACAGGAGTAGGCAACGGCATAGGATACAGTGTAGGGCTGGTGGTGGATTTGCGTTCAGGGCTAGGGTTAGGGTTAGGGAACGGCAAGGCTTAGGGCACAGGTGAGGGTATGGAAACTTGGGAGGGTCAGGCTACATGCTGACGCAATGTTCAGTGCCAGCGTACGGGCCAGGAATAGGGTACGGCGTACGGTATGGTGTAGGGCTTGTGGTGGGTTTCTAATCCGGGCTAGGGTTAGGGTTATGGAACGGCAAGTCTTAGGGCAAAGGAGAGGGTACGGAAACGTGGGAGGGTCAGGCTACGTGCTGATGCACGGGTCAATGCCAGCGTACGGGAGAGGAGTAGGCAACGACATAAGTTAAGGTGTACGGCTGGTGGTTGGTTTCCGTTCCAGGCTAGGGTTAGAGTTAGGGAATGGCAAGGCTTAGGGCACAGGTGATGGTACGGAAACGTGGGAGGGTCAGGCTACGTGCTGACGCACGGTTCAGTGCCAGCGTACGGGCCAGGAATAGGGTACGGAGTAAGGTAAGGTGTAGGGATGGTGGTGGGTTTCTAATCCGGGCTAGGGTTAGCGTTAGGGAACGGCAAGTCTTAGGGCAAAGGAGAGGGTACGGAAACGTGGGAGGGTCAGGCTACCTGATGACGCATGGTTCAGTGCCAGCGTACGGGCCAGGAATAGGGGACGGCGTAAGGTAAGGTGTACGGCTGGTGGTGGGTTTCCGTTCCTGGCTAGGGTTAGGGTTAGGGAACGGCAAGGCTTAGGGCACAGGTGAGGTTACAGAAACGTGGGACGCTCAGGCTACGTGCTGACGCACGTGTCAGTGCCAGCGTTCGGGCCAGGGGTATGCAACGGCGTAAGGTAAGATGTAGGGCTGGTGGTTGGTTTCCGTTCCAGGCTAGGGTTAGGGTAAGGGAACGGCAAGGCTTAGGGCACAGGTGAGGGTACCGAAACGTGGGAGGGTTAGGCTACATGCTCACGCACGGTTCAGTGACAGCGTATGGGCCAGGAATAAGTTACGGGGTAAGGTAAGGTGTAGGGCTGGTGGTGGGTTTCCGTTCGGGGCTAGGGTTAGGGTTAGGGAATGGCAAGGCTTAGGGCACAGGTGAGGGTACGGAAACGTGGGAGGGTCAGGCTACGTGCCGACGCACGGGTCAGTGCCAGCGTACGGGTCAGTAGCAGCGTACGGCGTAAGGTATGGTGTAGGGCTGGTGGTGGGTTACAATTCCGGGCTAGGGTTAGGGTTAGGGAATGGCAAGGCTTAGGGCACAGGTGAGGGTACGGAAACGTGGGAGGGTCAGGCTATGTGCTGACGCACGGGTCAGTGCCAGCGTACGGGCCAGGAGTAGGCAACGACGTAAGGTAAGGTGTAGGGCTAGTGGTTGGTTTCCGTTCCAGGCTAGGGTTAGGGTTAGGGAACGGCAAGGCTTAGGGCACAGGTGAGGGTACGGAAACGTGGGAGGGTCGGGCTACGTGCTGACGCACGGGTCAGTGCCAGCGTACGGGCCAGGAATAGGCAACGGCGTAGGATAAAGTGTAGGGCTGGTGGTGGATTTGCGTTCAGGGCTAGGGTTAGGGTTAGGGAACGGCAAGGCTTAGGGCACAGGTGAGGGTACGGAAACGTGGGAGGCTCAGGCTACGTGCTGACGCAAGGGTCAGTGCCAGCGTACGGGTCAGGATTAGGGTACGGCGTAATGTAAGGTGTAGGGCTGGTGGTGGGTTTCCATTCCGGGCTAGGGTTAGGGTTAGGGAACGGCTAGGCTTAGGGCACAGGTGAGGGTACGGAAACTTGGGAGGGTCAGGCTACATGCTGACGCAATGTTCAGTGCCAGCGTACGGGCCAGGAATAGGGTACAGCGTACGGTAAGGTGTCGGGCTGGTGGTGGGTTTCTAATCCGGGCTAGGGTTAGGGTTATGGAACGGCAAGTCTTAGGGCAAAGGAGAGGGTACGGAAACGTGGGAGGGTCAGGCTACATGCTGACGCACGGTTCAGTGCCAGCGTACGGGCCAGGAATAGGGTACGGCGTAAGGTAAGGTGTACGGCTGGTGGTGGGTTTCCGTTCCGGGCTAGGGTTAGGGTTAGGGAACGGCAAGGCTTAGGGCACAGGTGAGGTTACAGAAACGTGGGACGGTCAGGCTACGTGCTGACGCACGTGTCAGTGCCAGCGTACGGGCCAGGGGTATGCAACGGCGTAAGGTAAGATGTAGGGCTGGTGGTTGGTTTCCGTTCCAGGCTAGGGTTAGGGTAAGGGAACGGCAAGGCTTAGGGCACAGGTGAGGGTACTGAAACGTGGGAGGGTCAGGCTACGTGCTGACGCATGGGTCAGTGCCAGCGTACGGACCAGGAGTAGGGTACGGCGTAAGGTAAAGTGTAGCGCTTGTGGTTGATTTCCTTTCCAATCTAGGTTTAGGGTTAGGGAACGGCAAGGCTTAGGGCACAGGTGAGGGTACGGAAACTTGGGAGTGTCAGGCTTCATGCTGACGCAATGTTCAGTGCCAGCGTACGGGCCAGGAGTAGGCAACGGCGTAAGGTAAGGTGTAGGGCTGGTGGTTGGTTTCTGTTCCAGTCTAGGGTTAGGGTTAGGGAATGGCAAGGCTTAGGGCACAGGTGAAGTTACAGAAACGTGGGACGGTCAGGCTACGTGCTGACACACGTGTCAGTGCCAGCGTACGGGCCAGGGGTAGGCAACGGCGTAAGGTAAGATGTAGGGCTGGTGGTTGGTTTCCGTTCCAGGCTAGGCTTAGCGTAAGGGAACGGCAAGGCTTAGGGCACAGGTGATGGTACGGAAACGTGGGAGGGTCAGGCTACGTGCTGACGCACGGTTCAGTGCCAGCGTACGGGCCAGGAATAGGGAACTGCGTAAGGTAAGGTGTAGGGCTGGTGGTGGGTTTCCGTTCCGGGCTAGAGTTAGGGTTAGGGAACGGCAAGGCTTAGGGCACAAGTCAGGGTACGGAAACGCGGGAGGGTAAGGCTACAGGCTGATGCACGGGTCAGTACCAGAGTACAGGCCAGTAGTAGGCAACAGCGTAGGGTAAGGTTTTGCGCTGGTGGTGGGATTCCATTCCGGGCTAGGGTTAGGGTTAGGGAACCGCAGGGCTTAGCGCACAGGTGAGGGTACGGAGACGAGGGAGGGTCAGGCTACGTGCTGACGCACGGGTCAATGCCAGCGTACGGGCCAGGAGTAGGCAACGGCGTAGGATAAAGTGTAGGGCTGGTGGTGGATTTGCGTTCCGGACTAGGGTTAGGTTTAGGGAACGGCAAGGCTTAGGGCTCAGGTGAGGGAACGGAAACGTGGGAGGGTCAGGCTACGTGCTGACGCACGGTTCAGTGCCAGCGTACGGGCCAGGAATAGGGAACGGCGTAAGTTAAGGTTTAGGGCTGGTGGTGGGTTTCCGTTCCGGGCTAGGGTTAGGGTTAGGGAACGGCAAGTCTTAGGGCAAAGGAGAGGGTACGGAAACGCGGGAGGGTAAGGCTACGTGCTGATGCGCAGGTCAGTGCCTGAGTACACGGCAGTAGTAGGCAAAGGCGTAGGGTAAGGTTTTGGGCTGGTGGTTGGTTTCCGTTCCAGGCTAGGGTTAGGGTTAGGGAACGGCAAGGCTTAGGGCACAGGTGAGGGTACGGAAACGTGGGAGGGTCGGGCTACGTGCTGACGCACGGGTCAGTGCCAGCGTACGGGCCAGGAGTAGGCAACGGCGTAGGATAAAGTGTAGGGCTGGTGGTGGATTTGCGTTCTGGGCTAGGCTTAGGGTTAGGGAACGGTAAGGCTTAGGGCACAGGTCAGGGTACGGAAACGCGGTAGGCTAAGGCTACGTGATGATGCACGGTTCAGTGCCAGAGTACAGGCCAGGAGTAGGCAACGGCGTAGGGTAAGGTGTAGGGCTGGTGGTGGCTTTCCGTTCCGGGCTAGGGTTAGGGTTAGGGAATGGCAAGGCTTAGGGCATAGGTGAGGGTACGTAAACGTGGGAGGGTCAGACTACGTGCTGACGCACGGGTCAATGCCAGCGTACGGGCGAGGAGTAGGCAACGGCGTAAGGTAAGGTTTAGGGCTGGTGGTGGGTTTCCGTTCCGGACTAGGGTTAGGGTTAGGGAACGTCAAGGCTTATGGCACAGGTCAGGGTACGGAAACGCGGGAGGGTAAGGCTACGTGCTGATGCACGGTTCAGTGCCAGTGTACAGGCCAGGAGTAGGCAACGGCGTAGGGTAAGGTGTAGGGCCGGTGGTGGGTTTCCGTTCCGGGCTAGGGTTAGTGTTAGGTAACGCAAGGCTTAGGGCACAGGTGAGGGTACGTAAACGAGGGAGGGTCAGGCTACACGCTGACGCAATGTTCAGTGCCAGCGTACGGGTCAGGAATAGGGTACGGCGTAAGGTAAGGTGTAGGGATGGTGGTGGGTTTCTAATCCGGGCTAGGGTTAGGGTTAGGGAACGGCAAGTCTTAGGGCAAAGGAGAGGGTACGGAAACGTGGGAGGGTCAGGCTACATGCTGACGCACGGTTCAGTGCTAGCGTACGGGCCACGAATAGGGTACGGCGTAAGGTAAGGTGTACGGCTGGTGGTGGGTTTCCGTTCCGGGCTAGGGTTAGGGTTAGGGAACGTCAAGGCTTAGGGCACAGGTGAGGTTACAGAAACGTGGGACGGTCAGGCTACGTGCTGACGCATGTGTCAATGCCAGCATACGGGCGAGGAGTAGGCAACGGCGTAAGGTAAGGTGTACGGCTGGTGGTTGGTTTCCGTTCCAGGCTAGGGTTAGGGTTAGGGAACGGCAAGGCTTAGGGCACAGGTGATGGTACGGAAACGTGGGAGGGTCAGGCTACGTGCTGACGCACGGTTCAGTGCCAGCGTACGGGCCAGGAATAGGGAACGGCGTAAGGTAAGGTGTAGGGCTGGTGGTGGGTTTCCGTTCCGGGCTAGGGTTAGGGTTAGGGAACGGCAAGGCTTAGGGCACAGGTCAGGGTACGGAAACGCGTGAGGGTAAGGCTACAGGCTGATGCACGGGTCAGTACCAGAGTACAGGCCAGTAGTAGGCAACGGCGTAGGGTAAGGTTTTGCGCTGGTGGTGGGATTCCATTCCGGGCTAGGGTTAGGGTTAGGGAACCGCAGGGCTTAGCGCACAGGTGAGGGTACGGAGACGAGGGAGGGTCAGGCTACGTGCTGACGCACGGGTCAATGCCAGCGTACGGGCCAGGAGTAGGCAATGGCGTAGGATAAAGTGTAGGGCTGGTGGTGGATTTGCGTTCCGGGCTAGGGTTAGGGTTAGGGAACGGCAAGGCTTAGGGCTCAGGTGAGGGAACGGAAACGTGGGAGGGTCAGGCTACGTGCTGACGCACGGTTCAGTGCCAGCGTACGGGCCAGGAATAGGGAACGGCGTAAGTTAAGGTGTAGGGCTGGTGGTGGGTTTCCGTTCCGGGCTAGGGTTAGGGTTAGGGAACGGCAAGGCTTAGGGCACAGGTGAGGGTACGGAAAGGTGGGAGGGTCAGGCTACGTGCTGACACACGGGTCAGTGCCAGCGTACGGGTCAGTAGCAGCGTACGGCGTAAGGTATGGTGTAGGGCTGGTGGTGCGTTACTATTCTGGGCTAGGGTTAGGGTTAGGGAATGGCAAGGCTTAGGGCACAGGTGAGGGTACGGAAACGTGGGAGGGTCAGGCTACGTGCTGATGCACGGGTCAGTGCCAGCGTACGGGCCAGGAATAGGCAACGGCGTAAGGTAAGGTGTAGGGCTGGTGGTTGGTTTCCGTTCCTGGCTAGGGTTAGGGTTAGGGAACGGCAAGGCATAGGGCACAGGTGAGGGTACGGAAACGTGGGAGGGTCGGGCTACGTGCTGACGCACGGGTCAGTGCCAGCGTTCGGTCCAGGAGTAGGCAACGGCGTAGGATAAAGTGTAAGGCTGGTGGTGGATTTGCGTTCTGGGCTAGGGTTAGGGTTAGGGAAAGGCAAGGCTTAGGGCACATGTTAGGGAACGGAAACTCGGGAGGGTAAGGCTACGTGCTGATGCACGGTTCAGTGCAGAGTACAGGCCAGGAATAGGCAACGGCGTAGGGTAAGGTGTAGGGCTGGTGGTGGGTTTCCGTTCCAGGCTAGGTTTAGTGTTAGGGAACGGCAAGGCTTAGGGCACAAGTGAGGGTACGGAAACGTGGGAGGGTCGGGCTACGTGCTGACGGACTGGTCAGTGCCAGCGTACGGGCCAGGAGTAGGCAACTGCGTAGGATAAAGTGTAGGGCTGGTGGTGGATTTGCGTTCCTGGCTAGGGTTAGGGTTAGGAAACGGCAAGGCTTAGGGCACAGGTGAGGGAACGGAAACGTGGGAGGGTCAGGCTACGTGCTGACACACGGTTCAGTGCCAGTGTACGGGCCAGGAATAGGGAACGGCGTAAGTTAAGGTGTAGGGCTGGTGGTGGGTTTCCGTTCCGGGCTAGGGTTAGGGTTAGGGAACGTCAAGGCTTAGGGCACAGGTGAGGGTACGGAAACGTTGGAGGCTCAGACTACGTGCTGACGCATGGTTCAGTGCCAGCGTACGGGTCAGGAGTAGGATACGGCGTAAGGTAAGGTGTAAGGCTGATGGTGGGTTTCTATTCCGGGCTAGGGTTAGGGTTAGGGAAAGGCAAGGCTTAGGGCACAGGTGAGGATACGGAAACGTGGGAGGGTCAGGCTACGTGCTGACGCATGGGTCAGTGCCAGCGTACGGGCCAGGAGTAGGGTACGGCGTAAGGTAAAGTGTAGCGCTTGTGGTTGATTTCCTTTCCAGGCTAGGTTTAGGGTTAGGGAACGGCAAGGCTTAGGGCACAGGTGAGGGTACGGAAACGTGAGAGGGACGTGCTACGTGCTGACGCACGGGTCAGTGCCAGCGTACGGAACAGGAGTAGGCAACGGCATAGGATACAGTGTAGGGCTGGTGGTGGATTTGCGTTCAGGTCTAGGGTTAGGGTTAGGGAACGGCAAGGCTTAGGGCACAGGTGAGGGTATGGAAACGTGGGAGGGTCAGGCTACGTGCTGACGCACGGGTCAGTGCCAGCGTACGGGTCAGGAGTAGGGTACGGCGTAATGTAAGGTGTAGGGCTGGTGGTGGGTTTCTATTCCGGGCTAGGGTTAGGGTTATGGAACGGCTAGGCTTAGGGCACAGGTGAGGGTACGGAAACTTGGGAGGCTCAGGCTACACGCTGACGCAATGTTCAGTGCCAGCGTACGGGCCAGGAATAGGGTACGGCGTAAGGTAAGGTGTAGGGATGGTGGTGGGTTTCTAATCCGGGCTAGGGTTAGGGTTAAGGAACGGCAAGTCTTAGGGCAAAGGAGAGGGTATGGAAACGTGGGAGGGTCAGGCTACATGCTGACGCACGGTTCAGTGCTAGCGTACGAGCCACGAATAGGGTACGGTGTAAGGTAAGGTGTACGGCTGGTGGTGGGTTTCCGTTCCGGGCTAGGGTTAGGGTTAGGGAACGGCAAGGCTTAGGGCACAGGTGAGGTTACAGAAACGTGGGACGGTCAGGCTACGTGCTGACGCATGTGTCAATGCCAGCATACGGGTGAGGAGTAGGCAACGGCGTAAGGTAAGGTGTACGGCTGGTGGTTGGTTTCCGTTCCAGGCTAGGGTTAGGGTTAGGGAACGGCAAGGCTTAGGGCACAGGTGATGGTACGGAAACGTGGGAGGGTCAGGCTACGTGCTGACGCACGGTTCAGTGCCAGCGTACGGGCCAGGAATAGGGAACGGCGTAAGGTAAGGTGTAGGGCTGGTGGTGGGTTTCCTTTCCGGGCTAGGGTTAGGGTTAGGGAACGGCAAGGCTTAGGGCACAGGTCAGGGTACGGAAACGCGGGAGGGTAAGGCTAAGTGCTGATGCACGGGTCAGTGCCAGAGTACGGGCCAGTAGTAGGCAACGGCGTAGGGTAAGGTTTTGGGCTGGTGGTGGGATTCCATTCCGGGCTAGGGTTAGGGTTAGGGAACCGCAGGGCTTAGGGCACAGGTGAGGGTACGGAGACGAGGGAGTGTCAGGCTACGTGCTGACGCACGAGTCACTGCCAGCGTACGGACCAGGAGTAGGCAACGGCGTAAGGTAAGGTGTAGGGCTGGTGGTTGGTTTCTGTTCCAGGCTAGGGTTAGGGTTAGGGAACGGCAAGGCTTAGGGCACAGGTGAGGGTACGGAAACGTTGGAGGGTCGGGCTACGTGCTGATGCATGGGTCAGTGCCAGCGTACGGGCCAGGAGTAGGCAACAGCGTAAGTTAAGGTGTTGGGCTGGTGGTGGGTTTCCGTTCCGGGCTAGGGTTAGGGTTAGGGAACAGCAAGGCTTAGGGCACAGGTGAGGGTACGTAAACGTGGGAGGGTCGGGCTACGTGCTGACGCACTGGTCAGTGCCAGCGTACGGGCCAGGAATAGGGAAAGTCGTAAGGTAAGGTATAGGGTTGGTGGTGGGTTTCCGTTCCGGGCTAGGGTTAGGGTTAGGGAACGGCAAGGCTTAGGGCACAGGTGAGGGTACGGAAAAGTGGGAGGGTCAGGCTACGTGCTGACGCACGGTTCAGTGCCAGCATACGGGCCAGGAATAGGGAAAGTCGTAAGGTAAGGTATAGGGTTGGTGGTGGGTTTCCGTTCCGGGCTAGGGTTAGGGTTAGGGAACGGCAAGGCTTAGGGCACAGGTCAGGGTACGGAAACGTGGGAGGGTCAGGCTACGTGCTGACGCACGGTTCAGTGCCAGCGTACGGGCCAGGAATAAGTTACGGCGTAAGGTAAGGTGTAGGGCTGGTGGTGGGTTTCCGTTCGGGGCTAGGGTTAGGGTTAGGGAACGGCAAGGCTTAGGGCACAGGTCAGGGTTTGGAAACGTGGGAGGGTCAGGCTACGTGCTGACGCACGGGTCAGTGACAGCGTACGGGTCAGTAGCATTGTACGGCGTAATGTATGGTGTAGGGCTGGTGGTGGGTTACTATTCCGGGCTAGGGTTAGGGTTAGGGAATGGCAAGGCTTAGGGCACAGGTGAGGGTACGGAAACGTGGGAGGGTCAGGCTACGTGCTGACGCACGTGTCAGTGCCAGCGTACGGGCCAGGAGTAGGCAACGGCGTAAGGTAAGGTGTAGGGCTGGTGGTTGGTTTCCGTTCCAGGCTAGGGTTAGGGTTAGGGAACGGCAAGGCTTAGGGCACAGGTGAGAGTACGGAAACGTGGGAGGGTCGGGCTATGTGCTGACGAACGGGTCAGTGCCAGCGTACGGGCCAGGAGTAGGCAACGGCCTAGGATAAAGTGTAGGGCTGGTGGTGGATTTGCGTTCTGGGCTAGGGTTAGGGTTAGGGAACGGCAAGGCTTAGGGCACAGGTCAGGGTACAGCAACGCGGGAGGGTAAGGCTATGTGCTGATGCACGGTTCAGTGCCAGAGTACAGGCCAGGAGTAGGCAACGGCATAGGGTAAGGTGTAGGGCTGGTGGTGGGTTTCCGTTCCGGGCTAGGGTTAGGGTTAGGGAACGGCAAGGCTTAGGGCACAGGTGAGGGTACGTAAACGTGGGAGGGTCAGGCTACGTGCTGACGCACGGGTCAATGAGAGCGTACGGGCGAGGAGTAGGCAACGGCGTAAGGTAAGGTTTAGGGCTGGTGGTGGGTTTCCGTTCCGGACTAGGGTTAGGGTTAGGGAACGGCAAGGCTTAGGGCACAGGTCAGGGTACGGAAACGCGTGAGGGTAAGGCTACGTGCTGATGCACGGTTCAGTGCCAGAGTACAGGCCAGGAGTAGGCAACGGCGTAGGGTAAGGTGTAGGGCTGGTGGTGGGTTTCCGTTCCGGGCTAGGGTTAGGATAAGGGAACGGCAAGGCTTAGGGCACATGTGAGGGTACGTAAACGTGGGAGGGTCAGGCTACGTGCCGACGCACGGGTCAATGCCAGCGTACGGGCGAGGATTAGGCAACGACGTAAGGTAAGGTGTACGGCTGGTGGTTGGTTTCCGTTCCAGGCTAGGGTTAGGGTTAGGGAATGGCAAGGCTTAGGGCACAGGTGAGGGTACGGAAACGTGGGAGGGTCAGGCTACGTGCTGACGCACGGTTCAGTGCCGGCGTACGGGCCAGGAATAGGGTACGGTGTAAGGTAAGGTGTACGGCTGGTGGTGGGTTTCCGTTCCGGGCTAGGGTTAGGGTTAGGGAACGGCAAGGCTTAGGGCACAGGTGAAGTTACCGAAACGTGGGACGGTCAGGCTACGTGCTGACGCACGTGTCAGTGCCAGCGTACGGGCCAGGAGTAGGCAACGGCGTAAGGTATGGTGTAGGGCTGGTGGTTGGTTTCCGTTCCAGGCTAGGGTTAGGGTTAGGGAACGGCAAGGCTTAGGGCACAGGTGAGGGTACGGAAACGTGGGAGTGTCGGGCTACGTGCTGACGCACGGGTCAGTGCCAGCGTACGGGCCAGGAGTAGGCAACGGCGTAGGATAAAGTGTAGGGCTGGTGGTGGATTTGCGTTCTGGGCTAGTGTTATGGTTAGGGAACCGCAAGGCTTAGGGCACAGGTCAGGGTACAGAAACGCGGGAGGGTAAAGCTATGTGCTGATGCACCGTTCAGTGCCAGAGTACAGGCCAGGAGTAGGCAACGGCGTAGGGTAAGGTGTAGGGCTGGTGGTGGGTTTCCGTTCCGGGCTAGGTTTAGGGTTAGGGAACGGCAAGGTTTAGGGCACAGGTGAGGGTACGTAAACGTGGGAGGGTCAGGCTACGTGCTGACGCACGGGTCAATGGCAGCGTACGGGCGAGGAGTAGGCAACTGCGTAAGGTAAGGTTTAGGGCTGGTGGTGGGTTTCCGTTCTGGACTAGGGTTAGGGTTAGGGAACGGCAAGGCTTAGGGCACAGGTCAGTGTACGGAAACGCGTGAGGGTAAGGCTACGTGCTGATGCACGGTTCAGTGCCAGAGTATAGGCCAGGATAGGCAACGGCGTAGGGTAAGGTGTAGGGCTGGTGGTGGGTTTCCGTTCAGGGCTAGGGTTAGGGTTAGGGAATGGCAAGTCTTAGGGCAAAGGAGAGGGTACGGAAACGTGGGAGGGTCAGGCTACGTGCTGACGCACGGTTCAGTGCCAGCGTACGGGCCAGGAATAGGGTACGGCGTAAGGTAAGGTGTACGGCTGGTGGTGGGTTTCCGTTCCGGGCTAGGGTTAGGGTTAGGGAACGGCAAGGCTTAGGGCACAGGTGAAGTTACAGAAACGTGGGACGGTCAGGCTACGTGCTGACGCACGTGTCAGTGCCAGCGTACGGGCCAGGGGTAGGCAACGGGGTAAGGTAAGATGTAGGGCTGGTGGTTGGTTTCCGTTCCAGGCTAGGGTTAGGGTAAGGGAACGGCAAGGCTTAGGGCACAGGTGAGGGTACCGAAACGTGGGAGGGTCAGGCTACATGCTGACGCACGGTTCAGTGCCAGCGTATGGGCCAGGAATAAGTTACGGCGTAAGGTAAGGTGTAGGGCTGGTGGTGGGTTTCTGTTCGGGGCTAGGGTTAGGGTTAGGGAACGGCAAGGCTTAGGGCACAGGTGAGGGTACGGAAACGTGGGAGGGTCAGGCTACGTGCTGACGCACGGGTCAGTGCCAGCGTGCGGGTCAGTAGCAGCGTACGGCGTAAGGTATGGTGTAGGGCTGGTGGTGGGTTACTATTCCGGGCTAGGGTTAGGGTTAGGGAATGGCAAGGCTTAGGGCACAGGTGAGGGTACGGAAACGTGGGAGGGTCAGGCTATGTGCTGACGCACGGGTCAGTGCCAGCGTACGGGCCAGAGGTAGGCAACGGCGTAAGGTAAGGTGTAGGGCTGGTGGTTGGTTTCCGTTCCAGGCTAGGGTTAGGGTTAGGGAACGGCAAGGCTTAGGGCACAGGTGAGGTTACGGAAACGTGGGAGGGTCGGGCTACGTGCTGACGCACGGTTCAGTGCCAGCGTACGGGCCAGGAGTAGGCAACGGCGTAGGATAAAGTTTAGGGCTGGTGGTGGATTTGCGTTCTGGGCTAGGGTTAGGTCTAGGGAACGGCAAGGCTTAGGGCACAGGTCAGGGAACGGAAACGCGGGAGGGTAAGGCTACGTGCTGATGCACGGTTCAGTGCCAGAGTACAGGCCAGGAGTAGGCAACGGCGTAGGGTAAGGTGTAGGGCTGGTGGTGGGTTTCCGTTCCGGGCTAGGGTTAGGGTTAGGGAACGGCAAGGCTTAGGGCAGAGGTGAGGGTACGGAAACGTGAGAGGGACGGGCCACGTGCTGACGCACGGGTCAGTGGCAGCGTACGGAACAGGAGTAGGCAACGGCATAGGATACAGTGTAGGGCTGGTGGTGGATTTGCGTTCAGGGCTAGGGTTAGGGTTAGCGAACGGCAAGGCTTAGGGCACAGGTGAGGGTATGGAAACGTGGGAGGGACAGGCTACGTGCTGACGCACGGGTCAGCGCCAGCGTACGGGTCAGGAGTAGGGTACGGCGTAATGTAAGGTGTAGGGCTGGTGGTGGGTTTCTATTCCGGGCTAGGGTTAGGGTTAGGGAACGGCAAGGCTTAGGGCACAGGTGAGGGTACGGAAACTTGGGAGGGTCAGGCTACATGCTGACGCAATGTTCAGTGCCAGCGTACGGGCCAGGAATAGGGTACGGCGTAAGGTAAGGTGTAGGGCTGGTGGTGGGTTTCTAATCCGGGCTAGGGTTAGGGTTAGGGAACGGCAAGTCTTAGGGCAAAGGAGAGGGTACGGAAACGTGGGAGGGTCAGGCTACATGCTGACGCACTGTTCAGTGCCAGCGTACGGGCCAGGAATAGGGTACGGCGTAAGGTAAGGTGTACGGCTGGTGGTGGGTTTCCGTTCCGGGCTAGGGTTAGGTTTAGGGAACGGCAAGGCTTAGGGCACAGGTGAGGTTACAGAAACGTGGGACGGTCAGGCTACGTGCTGACGCATGTGTCAATTCCAGCATACGGGCGAGGAGTAGGCAACGGCGTAAGGTAAGGTGTACGGCTGGTGGTTGGTTTCCGTTCCAGGCTAAGGTTAGGGTTAGGGAACGGCAAGGCTTAGGGCACAGGTGATGGTACGGAAACGTGGGAGGGTCAGGCTACGTGCTGACGCACGGTTCAGTGCCAGCGTACGGGCCAGGAATAGGGAACGGCGTAAGGTAAGGTGTAGAGCTGGTGGTGGGTTTCCGTTCCGGGCTAGGGTTAGGGTTAGGGAACGGCAAGGCTTAGGGCACAGGTCAGGGTACGGAAACGCGGGAGGGTAAGGCTACAGGCTGATGCACGGGTCATTACCAGAGTACAGGCCAGTAGTAGGCAACGGCGTAGGGTAAGGTTTTGCGCTGGTGGTGGGATTCCATTCCGGGCTAGGGTTAGGGTTAGGGAACCGCAGGGCTTAGCGCACAGGTGAGGGTACGGAGACGAGGGAGGGTCAGGCTACGTGCTGACGCACGGGTCAATGCCAGCGTACGGGCCAGGAGTAGGCAACGGCGTAGGATAAAGTGTAGGGATGGTGGTGGATTTGCGTTCCGGGCTAGGGTTAGGGTTAGGGAACGGCAAGGCTTAGGGCTCAGGTGAGGGAACGGAAACGTGGGAGGGTAAGGCTACGTGCTGACGCACGGTTCAGTGCCAGCGTACGGGCCAGGAATAGGGAACGGCGTAAGTTAAGGTGTAGGGCTGGTGGTGGGTTTCCGTTCCGGGCTAGGGTTAGGGTTAGGGAACGGCAAGGCTTAGGGCACAGGTCAGGGTACGGAAACGCGGGAGGGTAAGGCTACGTGCTGATGCGCAGGTCAGTGCCAGAGTACACGCCAGTAGTAAGCAACGGCGTAGGGTAAGGTTTTGGGCTGGAGGTGGGTTTCCATTCCGGGCTAGTGTTAGGGTTAGGGAACCGCAAGGCTTAGGGCACAGGTGAGGGTACGGAGACGTGGGTGCGTCAGGCTACGTGCTGACGCACGGGTCAATGCCAGCGTACGGGCCAGGAGTAGGCAACGGCGTAAGGTATGGTGTAGGGCTGGTGGTAGTTTTCCGTTCCAGGCTAGGGTTAGGGTAAGGGAACGGCAAGGCTTAGGGCACAGGTGAGGGTACGGAAACGTGGGAGGGTCGGGCTACGTGCTGATGCACGGGTCAGTGCCAGCGTACGGGCCAGGAGTAGGCAACGGCGTAGGATAAAGTGTAGGGCTGGTGGTGGATTTGCGTTCCGGGCTAGGGTTAGGGTTAGGGAACGGTAAGGCTTAGGGCACAGGTGTGGGAACGGAAACGTGGGAGGGTCAGGCTACGTGCTGACGCACG
This sequence comes from Mesoplodon bidens, assembly GCF_964165515.1. NCBI lineage: Eukaryota > Metazoa > Chordata > Mammalia > Artiodactyla > Ziphiidae > Mesoplodon > Mesoplodon bidens. The sequence continues at coordinate 226,631 of NW_027672568.1, read as the reverse complement.
GTTCAGTGCCAGCGTACGGGCCAGGAATAGGAAACGGCAAAAGTTAGGGTGTAGGGCTGGTGGTGGGTTTCCGTTCAGGGCTAGGGTTAGGGTTAGGGAACGGCAAGGCTTAGGGCACAGGTGATGGTATGGAAACGTGGGAGGGTCAGGCTACGTGCTGACGCATGGGTCAGTGCCAGCGTACGGGTCAGCAGTAGGGTACGGCGTAATGTAAGGTGTAGGGCTGGTGGTGGGTTTCTATTCCGGGCTAGGGTTAGGGTTAGGGAACGGCAAGGCTTAGGGCACAGGTCAGGGTACGGAAACGCGTGAGGGTAAGGCTACGTGCTGATGCACGGTTCAGTGCCAGAGTCCAGGCCAGGAGTAGGCAACGGCGTAGGGTAAGGTGTAGGGCTGGTGGTGGGTTTCCGTTCCGGGCTAGGGTTAGGATAAGGGAACGGCAAGGCTTAGGGCACATGTGAGGGTACGTAAACGTGGGAGGGTCAGGCTACGTGCCGACGCACGGGTCAATGCCAGCGTACGGGCGAGGATTAGGCAACGACGTAAGGTAAGGTGTACGGCTGGTGGTTGGTTTCCGTTCCAGGCTAGGGTTAGGGTTAGGGAATGGCAAGGCTTAGGGCACAGGTGAGGGTACGGAAACGTGGGAGGGTCAGGCTACGTGCTGACGCACGGTTCAGTGCCGGCGTACGGGCCAGGAATAGGGTACGGCGTAAGGTAAGGTGTACGGCTGGTGGTGGGTTTCCGTTCCGGGCTAGGGTTAGGGTTAGGGAACGGCAAGGCTTAGGGCACAGGTGAAGTTACCGAAACGTGGGACGGTCAGGCTACGTGCTGACGCACGTGTCAGTGCCAGCGTACGGGCCAGGAGTAGGCAACGGCGTAAGGTATGGTGTAGGGCTGGTGGTTGGTTTCCGTTCCAGGCTAGGGTTAGGGTTAGGGAACGGCAAGGCTTAGGGCACAGGTGAGGGTACGGAAACGTGGGAGTGTCGGGCTACGTGCTGACGCACGGGTCAGTGCCAGCGTACGGGCCAGGAGTAGGCAACGGCGTAGGATAAAGTGTAGGGCTGGTGGTGGATTTGCGTTCTGGGCTAGGGTTATGGTTAGGGAACCGCAAGGCTTAGGGCACAGGTCAGGGTACAGAAACGCGGGAGGGTAAAGCTATGTGCTGATGCACCGTTCAGTGCCAGAGTACAGGCCAGGAGTAGGCAACGGCGTAGGGTAAGGTGTAGGGCTGGTGGTGGGTTTCCGTTCCGGGCTAGGTTTAGGGTTAGGGAACGGCAAGGTTTAGGGCACAGGTGAGGGTACGTAAACGTGGGAGGGTCAGGCTACGTGCTGACGCACGGGTCAATGGCAGCGTACGGGCGAGGAGTAGGCAACTGCGTAAGGTAAGGTTTAGGGCTGGTGGTGGGTTTCCGTTCTGGACTAGGGTTAGGGTTAGGGAACGGCAAGGCTTAGGGCACAGGTCAGTGTACGGAAACGCGTGAGGGTAAGGCTACGTGCTGATGCACGGTTCAGTGCCAGAGTACAGGCCAGGATAGGCAACGGCGTAGGGTAAGGTGTAGGGCTGGTGGTGGGTTTCCGTTCAGGGCTAGGGTTAGGGTTAGGGAATGGCAAGTCTTAGGGCAAAGGAGAGGGTACGGAAACGTGGGAGGGTCAGGCTACGTGCTGACGCACGGTTCAGTGCCAGCGTACGGGCCAGGAATAGGGTACGGCGTAAGGTAAGGTGTACAGCTGGTGGTGGGTTTCCGTTCCGGGCTAGGGTTAGGGTTAGGGAACGGCAAGGCTTAGGGCACAGGTGAAGTTACAGAAACGTGGGACGGTCAGGCTACGTGCTGACGCACGTGTCAGTGCCAGCGTACGGGCCAGGGGTAGGCAACGGGGTAAGGTAAGATGTAGGGCTGGTGGTTGGTTTCCGTTCCAGGCTAGGGTTAGGGTAAGGGAACGGCAAGGCTTAGGGCACTGGTGAGGGTACCGAAACGTGGGAGGGTCAGGCTACATGCTGACGCACGGTTCAGTGCCAGCGTATGGGCCAGGAATAAGTTACGGCGTAAGGTAAGGTGTAGGGCTGGTGGTGGGTTTCTGTTCGGGGCTAGGGTTAGGGTTAGGGAACGGCAAGGCTTAGGGCACAGGTGAGTGTACGGAAACGTGGGAGGGTCAGGCTACGTGCTGACGCACGGGTCAGTGCCAGCGTGCGGGTCAGTAGCAGCGTACGGCGTAAGGTATGGTGTAGGGCTGGTGGTGGGTTACTATTCCGGGCTAGGGTTAGGGTTAGGGAATGGCAAGGCTTAGGGCACAGGTGAGGGTACGGAAACGTGGGAGGGTCAGGCTATGTGCTGACGCACGGGTCAGTGCCAGCGTACGGGCCAGAGGTAGGCAACGGCGTAAGGTAAGGTTTAGGGCTGGTGGTTGGTTTCCGTTCCAGGCTAGGGTTAGGGTTAGGGAACGGCAAGGCTTAGGGCACAGGTGAGGGTACGGAAACGTGGGAGGGTCGGGCTACGTGCTGACGCACGGTTCAGTGCCAGCGTACGGGCCAGGAGTAGGCAACGGCGTAGGATAAAGTTTAGGGCTGGTGGTGGATTTGCGTTCTGGGCTAGGGTTAGGTCTAGGGAACGGCAAGGCTTAGGGCACAGGTCAGGGAAGGGAAACGCGGGAGGGTAAGGCTACGTGCTGATGCACGGTTCAGTGCCAGAGTACAGGCCAGGAGTAGGCAACGGCGTAGGGTAAGGTGTAGGGCTGGTGGTGGGTTTCCGTTCCGGGCTAGGGTTAGGGTTAGGGAACGGCAAGGCTTAGGGCAGAGGTGAGGGTACGGAAACGTGAGAGGGACGGGCCACGTGCTGACGCACGGGTCAGTGGCAGCGTACGGAACAGGAGTAGGCAACGGCATAGGATACAGTGTAGGGCTGGTGGTGGATTTGCGTTCAGGGCTAGGGTTAGGGTTAGCGAACGGCAAGGCTTAGGGCACAGGTGAGGGTATGGAAACGTGGGAGGGACAGGCTACGTGCTGACGCACGGGTCAGCGCCAGCGTACGGGTCAGGAGTAGGGTACGGCGTAATGTAAGGTGTAGGGCTGGTGGTGGGTTTCTATTCCGGGCTAGGGTTAGGGTTAGGGAACGGCAAGGCTTAGGGCACAGGTGAGGGTACGGAAACTTGGGAGGGTCAGGCTACATGCTGACGCAATGTTCAGTGCCAGCGTATGGGCCAGGAATAGGGTACGGCGTAAGGTAAGGTGTAGGGCTGGTGGTGGGTTTCTAATCCGGGCTAGGGTTAGGGTTAGGGAACGGCAAGTCTTAGGGCAAAGGAGAGGGTACGGAAACGTGGGAGGGTCAGGCTACATGCTGACGCACTGTTCAGTGCCAGCGTACGGGCCAGGAATAGGGTACGGCGTAAGGTAAGGTGTACGGCTGGTGGTGGGTTTCCGTTCCGGGCTAGGGTTAGGTTTAGGGAACGGCAAGGCTTAGGGCACAGGTGAGGTTACAGAAACGTGGGACGGTCAGGCTACGTGCTGACGCATGTGTCAATTCCAGCATACGGGCGAGGAGTAGGCAACGGCGTAAGGTAAGGTGTACGGCTGGTGGTTGGTTTCCGTTCCAGGCTAAGGTTAGGGTTAGGGAACGGCAAGGCTTAGGGCACAGGTGATGGTACGGAAACGTGGGAGGGTCAGGCTACGTGCTGACGCACGGTTCAGTGCCAGCGTACGGGCCAGGAATAGGGAACGGCGTAAGGTAAGGTGTAGAGCTGGTGGTGGGTTTCCGTTCCGGGCTAGGGTTAGGGTTAGGGAACGGCAAGGCTTAGGGCACAGGTCAGGGTACGGAAACGCGGGAGGGTAAGGCTACAGGCTGATGCACGGGTCATTACCAGAATACAGGCCAGTAGTAGGCAACGGCGTAGGGTAAGGTTTTGCGCTGGTGGTGGGATTCCATTCCGGGCTAGGGTTAGGGTTAGGGAACCGCAGGGCTTAGCGCACAGGTGAGGGTACGGAGACGAGGGAGGGTCAGGCTACGTGCTGACGCACGGGTCAATGCCAGCGTACGGGCCAGGAGTAGGCAACGGCGTAGGATAAAGTGTAGGGATGGTGGTGGATTTGCGTTCCGGGCTAGGGTTAGGGTTAGGGAACGGCAAGGCTTAGGGCTCAGGTGAGGGAACGGAAACGTGGGAGGGTAAGGCTACGTGCTGACGCACGGTTCAGTGCCAGCGTACGGGCCAGGAATAGGGAACGGCGTAAGTTAAGGTGTAGGGCTGGTGGTGGGTTTCCGTTCCGGGCTAGGGTTAGGGTTAGGGAACGGCAAGGCTTAGGGCACAGGTCAGGGTACGGAAACGCGGGAGGGTAAGGCTACGTGCTGATGCGCAGGTCAGTGCCAGAGTACACGCCAGTAGTAAGCAACGGCGTAGGGTAAGGTTTGGGGCTGGAGGTGGGTTTCCATTCCGGGCTAGTGTTAGGGTTAGGGAACCGCAAGGCTTAGGGCACAGGTGAGGGTACGGAGACGTGGGTGCGTCAGGCTACGTGCTGACGCACGGGTCAATGCCAGCGTACGGGCCAGGAGTAGGCAACGGCGTAAGGTATGGTGTAGGGCTGGTGGTTGTTTTCCGTTCCAGGCTAGGGTTAGGGTAAGGGAACGGCAAGGCTTAGGGCACAGGTGAGGGTACGGAAACGTGGGAGGGTCGGGCTACGTGCTGATGCACGGGTCAGTGCCAGCGTACGGGCCAGGAGTAGGCAACGGCGTAGGATAAAGTGTAGGGCTGGTGGTGGATTTGCGTTCCGGGCTAGGGTTAGGGTTAGGGAACGGTAAGGCTTAGGGCACAGGTGTGGGAACGGAAACGTGGGAGGGTCAGGCTACGTGCTGACGCACGGTTCAGTGCCAGCGTACGGGCCAGGAATAGGAAACGGCAAAAGTTAGGGTGTAGGGCTGGTGGTGGGTTTCCGTTCAGGGCTAGGGTTAGGGTTAGGGAACGGCAAGGCTTAGGGCACAGGTGATGGTATGGAAACGTGGGAGGGTCAGGCTACGTGCTGACGCATGGGTCAGTGCCAGCGTACGGGTCAGCAGTAGGGTACGGCGTAATGTAAGGTGTAGGGCTGGTGGTGGGTTTCTATTCCGGGCTAGGGTTAGGGTTAGGGAACGGCAAGTCTTAGGGCACAGGTGAGGGTACGGAAACTTGGGAGGGTCAGGCTACATGCTGACGCACTGTTCAGTGCCAGCGTACGGGCCAGGAATAGGGTACGGCGTAAGGTAAGGTGTAGGTCTGGTGGTGGGTTTCTAATCCGGGCTAGGGTTAGGGTTAGGGAACGGCAAGTCTTAGGGCAAAGGAGAGGGTACGGAAACGTGGGAGGGTCAGGCTACGTGCTGACGCACGGTTCAGTGCCAGCGTACGGGCCAGGAATAGGGTACGGCGTAAGGTAAGGTGTACGGCTGGTGGTGGGTTTCCGTTCCGGGCTAGGGTTAGGGTTAGGGAACGGCAAGTCTTAGGGCAAAGGAGAGGGTACGGAAACGTGGGAGGGTCAGGCTACGTGCTGACGCACGGGTCAGTGCCAGCGTACGGGTCAGTAGCAGCGTACGGCGTAAGGTATGGTGTAGGGCTGGTGGTGGGTTACTATTCCGGGCTAGGGTTAGGGTTAGGGAATGGCAAGGCTTAGGGCACAGGTGAGGGTACGGAAACGTGGGAGGGTCAGGCTACGTGCTGACGCACGTGTCAGTGCCAGCGTACGGGCCAGGAGTAGGCAACGGCGTAAGGTAAGGTGTAGGGCTGGTGGTTGGTTTCCGTTCCAGGCTAGGGTTAGGGTTAGGGAACGGCAAGGCTTAGGGCACAGGTGAGAGTACGGAAACGTGGGAGGGTCGGGCTATGTGCTGACGAACGGGTCAGTGCCAGCGTACGGGCCAGGAGTAGGCAACGGCCTAGGATAAAGTGTAGGGCTGGTGGTGGATTTGCGTTCTGGGCTAGGGTTAGGGTTAGGGAACGGCAAGGCTTAGGGCACAGGTCAGGGTACAGCAACGCGGGAGGGTAAGGCTATGTGCTGATGCACGGTTCAGTGCCAGAGTACAGGCCAGGAGTAGGCAACGGCATAGGGTAAGGTGTAGGGCTGGTGGTGGGTTTCCGTTCCGGGCTAGGGTTAGGGTTAGGGAACGGCAAGGCTTAGGGCACAGGTGAGGGTACGTAAACGTGGCAGGGTCAGTCTACGTGCTGACGCACGGGTCAATGAGAGCGTACGGGCGAGGAGTAGGCAACGGCGTAAGGTGAGGTTTAGGGCTGGTGGTGGGTTTCCGTTCCGGACTAGGGTTAGGGTTAGGGAACGGCAAGGCTTAGGGCACAGGTCAGGGTACGGAAACGCGTGAGGGTAAGGCTACGTGCTGATGCACGGTTCAGTGCCAGAATACAGGCCAGGAGTAGGCAACGGCGTAGGGTAAGGTGTAGGGCTGGTGGTGGGTTTCCGTTCCGGACTAGGGTTAGGGTTAGGGAACGGCAAGGCTTAGGGCACAGGTGAGGGTACGGAAACGTGGGAGGGTCGGGCTACGTGCTGACCCACGGGTCAGTGCCAGCGTACGGGCCAGGAGTAGGCAACGGCGTAGGATAAAGTGTAGGGCTGGTGGTGGATTTGCGTTCTGGGCTAGGGTTAGGGTTAGGGAACGGCAAGGCTTAGGGCACATGTCAGGGAACGAAAACACGGGAGGGTAAGGCTACGTGCTGATGCGCGGTTCAGTGCCAGAGTACAGGCCAGGAGTAGGCAACGGCGTAGGGTAATGTGTAGGGCTGGTGGTGGGTTTCCGTTCCGGGCTAGGGTTAGGGTTAGGGAACGGCAAGGCTTAGGGCAGAGGTGAGGGTACGGAAACGTGAGAGGGACGGGCTACGTGCTGACGCACGGGTCAGTGGCAGCGTACGGAACAGGAGTAGGCAACGGCATAGGATACAGTGTAGGGCTGGTGGTGGATTTGCGTTCAGGGCTAGGGTTAGGGTTAGGGAATGGCAAGGCTTAGGGCACATGTGAGGGTATGGAAACGTGGGAGGGTCAGCATACGTGCTGACGCACGGGTCAGTGCCAGCGTACGGGTCAGGAGTAGGGTACGGCGTAATGTAAGGTGTAGGGCTGGTGGTGGGTTTCTATTCCGGGCTAGGGTTAGGGTTAGGGAACGGCAAGTCTTAGGGCAAAGGAGAGGGTACGGAAACGTGGGAGGGTCAGGCTACATGCTGACGCACGGTTCAGTGCCAGCGTACGGGCCAGGAATAGGGTACGGCGTAAGGTGAGGTGTACGGCTGGTGGTGGGTTTCCGTTCCGGGCTAGGGTTAGGGTTAGGGAACGGCAAGGCTTAGGGCACAGGTGAGGTTACAGAAACGTGGGACGGTCAGGCTACGTGCTGACGCATGTGTCAATGCCAGCATACGGGCGAGGAGTAGGCAACTGCGTAAGGTAAGGTGTACGGCTGGTGGTTGGTTTCCGTTCCAGGCTAAGGTTAGGGTTAGGGAACGGCAAGGCTTAGGGCACAGGTGATGGTACGGAAACGTGGGAGGGTCAGGCTACGTGCTGACGCACGGTTCAGTGCCAGCATACGGGCCAGGAATAGGGAACGGCGTAAGGTAAGGTGTAGGGCTGGTGGTGGGTTTCCGTTCCGGTCTAGGGTTAGGGTTAGGGAACGGCAAGGCTTAGGGCACAGGTCAGGTTACGGAAACGCGGGAGGGTAAGGCTACGTGCTGATGCACGGGTCAGTACCAGAGTACAGGCCAGTAGTAGGCAACGGCGTAGGGTAAGGTTTTGGGCTGGTGGTGGGATTCCATTCCGGGCTAGGGTTAGGGTTAGGGAACCGCAGGGCTTAGCGCACAGGTGAGGGTACGGAGACGAGGGAGGGTCAGGCTACGTGCTGACGCACGGGTCAATGCCAGCGTACGGGCCAGGAGTAGGCAACGGCGTAAGGTAAGGTGTAGGGCAGGTGGTTGGTTTCTGTTCCAGGCTAGGGTTAGGGTTAGGGAACGGCAAGGCTTAGGGCACAGGTGAGGGTACGGAAACGTTGGAGGGTCGGGCTACGTGCTGATGCACGGGACAGTGCCAGCGTACGGGCCAGGAGTAGGCAACGGCGTAGGATAAAGTGTAGGGCTGGTGGTGGATTTGCGTTCAGGGCTAGGGTTAGGGTTAGGGAACGGCAAGGCTTAGGGCTCAGGTGAGGGAACGGAAACGTGGGAGGGTTAGGGTTAGGGTTAGGGTTAGGGCTAGGGTTAGGGTTAGGGAACGGCAAGGCTTAGGGCACAGGTGAGGGTACGGAAACGTGGGAGGGTCAGGCTACGTGCTGACGCACGGGTCAGTGACAGCGTACGGGTCAGTAGCAGCGTACGGCGTAAGGTATGGTGTAGGGCTGGTGGTGGGTTACTATTCCGGGCTAGGGTTAGGGTTAGGGAATGGCAAGGCTTAGGGCACAGGTGAGGGTACGGAAACGTGGGAGGGTCAGGCTACGTGCTGACGCACGTGTCAGTGCCAGCGTACGGGCCAGGATTAGGCAACGGCGTAAGGTAAGGTGTAGGGCTGGTGGTTGGTTTCCGTTCCAGGCTAGGGTTAGGGTTAGGGAACGGCAAGGCTTAGGGCACAGGTGAGAGTACGGAAACGTGGGAGGGTCGGGCTATGTGCTGACGAACGGGTCAGTGCCAGCGTACGGGCCAGGAGTAGGCAACGGCCTAGGATAAAGTGTAGGGCTGGTGGTGGATTTGCGTTCTGGGCTAGGGTTAGGGTTAGGGAACGGCAAGGCTTAGGGCACAGGTCAGGGTACAGCAACGCGGGAGGGTAAGGCTATGTGCTGATGCACGGTTCAGTGCCAGAGTACAGGCCAGGAGTAGGCAACGGCATAGGGTAAGGTGTAGGGCTGGTGGTGGGTTTCCGTTCCGGGCTAGGGTTAGGATTAGGGAACGGCAAGGCTTAGGGCACAGGTGAGGGTACGGAAACGTGGGAGGGTCAGGCTACGTGCTGACGCACGGGTCAATGCCAGCGTACGGGCGAGTAGTAGGCAACGGCGTAAGGTAAGGTGTACGGCAGGTGGTTGGTTTCCGTTCCAGGCTAGGGTTAGGGTTAGGGAACGGCAAGGCTTAGGGCACAGGTGAGGGTACGGAAAAGTGGGAGGGTCAGGCTACGTGCTGACGCACGGTTCAGTGCCAGCATACGGGCCAGGAATAGGGGAAGTCGTAAGGTAAGGTATAGGGTTGGTGGTGGGTTTCCATTCCGGGCTAGGGTTAGGGTTAGGGAACGGCAAGGCTTAGGGCACAGGTCAGGGTACGGAAACGCGTGAGGGTAAGGCCACGTGCTAATGCACGGGTCAGTGCCGGAGTACAGGCCAGTAGTAGGCAACGGCGTAAGGTAAGGTGTAGGGCTGGTGGTTGGTTTCCGTTCCAGGCTAGGGTTAGTGTTAGGGAACGGCAAGGCTTAGGGCACAGGTGAGGGTACGGAAACGTGGGAGGGTCGGGCTACGTGCTGACGCACTGGTCAGTGCCAGCGTACGGGCCAGGATTAGGCAACGGCGTAGGATAAAGTGTAGGGCTGGTGGTGGATTTGCGTTCCTGGCTAGGGTTAGGGTTAGGGAATGGCAAGGCTTAGGGCACAGGTGAGGGAACGGAAACCTGGGAGGGTCAGGCTACGTGCTGACACATGGTTCAGTGCCAGCGTACGGGCCAGGAATAGGGAACTGCGTAAGTTAAGGTGTAGGGCTGGTGGTGGGTTTCCGTTCCGGGCTAGGGTTAGGGTTAGGGAACGTCAAGGCTTAGGGCACAGGTGAGGTTACGGAAACGTTGGGGGCTCAGACTACGTGCTGACGCATGGTTCAGTGCCAGCGTACGGGTCAGGAGTAGGATACGGCGTAAGGTAAGGTGTAGGGCTGGTTGTGGGTTTCTATTCCGGGCTAGGGTTAGGGTTAGGGAAAGGCAAGTCTTAGGGCACAGGTGAGGTTACGGAAACGTGGGAGGGTCAGGCTACATGCTGACGCACGGTTCAGTGCCAGCGTATGGGCCAGGAATAGGTTACGGCGTAAGGTAAGGTGTAGGGCTGGTGGTGGGTTTCCGTTCCGGTCTAGGGTTATGGTTAGGGAACGGCAAGGCTTAGGGCACAGGTGAGGGTACTGAAACGTGGGAGGGTCAGGCTACGTGCTGACGCATGGGTCAGTGCCAGCGTACGGACCAGGAGTAGGGTACGGCGTAAGGTAAAGTGTAGCGCTTGTGGTTGATTTCCTTTCCAATCTAGGTTTAGGGTTAGGGAACGGCAAGGCTTAGGGCACAGGTGAAGGTACGGAAACTTGGGAGTGTCAGGCTACATGCTGACGCAATGTTCAGTGCCAGCGTACGGGCCAGGAGTAGGCAACGGCGTAAGGTAAGGTGTAGGGCTGGTGGTTGGTTTCTGTTCCAGTCTAGGGTTAGGGTTAGGGAACGGCAAGGCTTAGGGCACAGGTGAGGGTACGGAAACGTTGGAGGGTCGGGCTACGTGCTGATGCACGGGTCAGTGCCAGCGTATGGGCCAGGAGTAGGCAACGGCATAGGATAAAGTGTAGGGCTGGTGGTGGATTTGCGTTCCGGGCTAGGGTTAGGGTTAGGGAACGGCAAGGCTTAGGGCTCAGGTGAGGGAACGGAAACGTGGGTGGGTCAGGCTACGTGCTGACGCACGGTTCAGTGCCAGCGTACGGGCCAGGTATAGGGAACGGCGTAAGTTAAGGTGTAGGGCTGGTGGTGGGTTTCCGTTCCGGGCTAGGGTTAGGGTTAGGGAACGGCAAGGCTTAGGGCACAGGTCAGGGTACGGAAACGCGGGAGGGTAAGGCTACGTGCTGATGCGCAGGTCAGTGCCAGAGTACACGACAGTAGTAGGCAACGGCGTAGGGTAAGGTTTTGGGCTGGTGGTGGGTTTCCATTCCGGGCTAGGGTTAGGGTTAGGGAAAGGCAAGGCTTAGGGCACAGGTGAGGTTACGGAAACGTGGGAGGGTCAGGCTACATGCTGACGCACGGTTCAGTGCCAGCGTACGGGCCAGGAATAGGTTACGGCGTAAGGTAAGGTGTAGGGCTGGTGGTGGTTTTCCGTTCCGGGCTAGGGTTATGGTTAGGGAACAGCAAGGCTTAGGGCACAGGTGAGGGTACTGAAACGTGGGAGGGTCAGGCTACGTGCTGACGCATGGGTCAGTGCCAGCGTACGTGCCAGGAGTAGGGTACGGCGTAAGGTAAAGTGTAGCGCTTGTGGTTGATTTCCTTTCCAGGCTAGGTTTAGGGTTAGGGAACGGCAAGGCTTAGGGCACAGGTGAGGGTACGGAAACGTGAGAGGGACGGGCTATGTGCTGACGCACGGGTCAGTTCCAGCGTACGGAACAGGAGTAGGCAACGGCATAGGATACAGTGTAGGGCTGGTGGTGGATTTGCGTTCAGGGCTAGGGTTAGGGTTAGGGAACGGCAAGGCTTAGGGCACAGGTGAGGGTATGGAAACTTGGGAGGGTCAGGCTACATGCTGACGCAATGTTCAGTGCCAGCGTACGGGCCAGGAATAGGGTACGGCGTAAGGTAAGGTGTACGGCTGGTGGTGGGTTTCCGTTCCGGGCTAGGGTTAGGGTTAGGGAACGGCAAGGCTTAGGGCACAGGTGAGGTTACAGAAACGTGGGACGGTCAGGCTACGTGCTGACGCATGTGTCAATGCCAGCATACGGGCGAGGAGTAGGCAACTGCGTAAGGTAAGGTGTACGGCTGGTGGTTGGTTTTCGTTCCAGGCTAAGGTTAGGGTTAGGGAACGGCAAGGCTTAGGGCACAGGTGATGGTACGGAAACGTGGGAGGGTCAGGCTACGTGCTGACGCACGGTTCAGTGCCAGCATACGGGCCAGGAATAGGGAACGGCGTAAGGTAAGGTGTAGGGCTGGTGGTGGGTTTCCGTTCCGGGCTAGGGTTAGGGTTAGGGAACGGCAAGGCTTAGGGCACAGGTCAGGTTACGGAAACGCGGGAGGGTAAGGCTACGTGCTGATGCACGGGTCAGTACCAGAGTACAGGCCAGTAGTAGGCAACGGCGTAGGGTAAGGTTTTGGGCTGGTGGTGGGATTCCATTCCGGGCTAGGGTTAGGGTTAGGGAACCGCAGGGCTTAGCGCACAGGTGAGGGTACGGAGACGAGGGAGGGTCAGGCTACGTGCTGACGCACGGGTCAATGCCAGCGTACGGGCCAGGAGTAGGCAACGGCGTAAGGTAAGGTGTAGGGCTGGTGGTTGGTTTCTGTTCCAGGCTAGGGTTAGGGTTAGGGAACGGCAAGGCTTAGGGCACAGGTGAGGGTACGGAAACGTTGGAGGGTCGGGCTACGTGCTGATGCACGGGACAGTGCCAGCGTACGGGCCAGGAGTAGGCAACGGCGTAGGATAAAGTGTAGGGCTGGTGGTGGATTTGCGTTCAGGGCTAGGGTTAGGGTTAGGGAACGGCAAGGCTTAGGGCTCAGGTGAGGGAACGGAAACGTGGGAGGGTTAGGGTTAGGGTTAGGGTTAGGGCTAGGGTTAGGGTTAGGGAACGGCAAGGCTTAGGGCACAGGTGAGGGTACGGAAACGTGGGAGGGTCAGGCTACGTTCTGACGCACGTGTCAGTGCCAGGGTACGGGCCAGGAGTAGGCAACGGCGTAAGGTAAGGTGTAGGGCTGGTGGTTGGTTTCCGTTCCAGGCTAGGGTTAGGGTTAGGGAACGGCAAGGCTTAGGGCACAGGTGAGAGTACGGAAACGTGGGAGGGTCGGGCTATGTGCTGACGAACGGGTCAGTGCCAGCGTACGGGCCAGGAGTAGGCAACGGCCTAGGATAAAGTGTAGGGCTGGTGGTGGATTTGCGTTCTGGGCTAGGGTTAGGGTTAGGGAACGGCAAGGCTTAGGGCACAGGTCAGGGTACAGCAACGCGGGAGGGTAAGGCTATGTGCTGATGCACGGTTCAGTGCCAGAGTACAGGCCAGGAGTAGGCAACGGCATAGGGTAAGGTGTAGGGCTGGTGGTGGGTTTCCGTTCCGGGCTAGGGTTAGGATTAGGGAACGGCAAGGCTTAGGGCACAGGTGAGGGTACGGAAACGTGGGAGGGTCAGGCTACGTGCTAACGCACGGGTCAATGCCAGCGTACGGGCGAGTAGTAGGCAACGGCGTAAGGTAAGGTGTACGGCAGGTGGTTGGTTTCCGTTCCAGGCTAGGGTTAGGGTTAGGGAACGGCAAGGCTTAGGGCACAGGTGAGGGTACGGAAAAGTGGGAGGGTCAGGCTACGTGCTGACGCACGGTTCAGTGCCAGCATACGGGCCAGGAATAGGGGAAGTCGTAAGGTAAGGTATAGGGTTGGTGGTGGGTTTCCATTCCGGGCTAGGGTTAGGGTTAGGGAACGGCAAGGCTTAGGGCACAGGTCAGGGTACGGAAAGGCGTGAGGGTAAGGCCACGTGCTAATGCACGGGTCAGTGCCGGAGTACAGGCCAGTAGTAGGCAACGGCGTAAGGTAAGGTGTAGGGCTGGTGGTTGGTTTCCGTTCCAGGCTAGGGTTAGTGTTAGGGAACGGCAAGGCTTAGGGCACAGGTGAGGGTACGGAAACGTGGGAGGGTCGGGCTACGTGCTGACGCACTGGTCAGTGCCAGCGTACGGGCCAGGATTAGGCAACGGCGTAGGATAAAGTGTAGGGCTGGTGGTGGATTTGCGTTCCTGGCTAGGGTTAGGGTTAGGGAATGGCAAGGCTTAGGGCACAGGTGAGGGAACGGAAACGTGGGAGGGTCAGGCTACGTGCTGACACATGGTTCAGTGCCAGCGTACGGGCCAGGAATAGGGAACTGCGTAAGTTAAGGTGTAGGGCTGGTGGTGGGTTTCCGTTCCGGGCTAGGGTTAGGGTTAGGGAACGTCAAGGCTTAGGGCACAGGTGAGGTTACGGAAACGTTGGGGGCACAGACTACGTGCTGACGCATGGTTCAGTGCCAGCGTACGGGTCAGGAGTAGGATACGGCGTAAGGTAAGGTGTAGGGCTGGTTGTGGGTTTCTATTCCGGGCTAGGGTTAGGGTTAGGGAAAGGCAAGTCTTAGGGCACAGGAGAGGTTACGGAAACGTGGGAGGGTCAGGCTACATGCTGACGCACGGTTCAGTGCCAGCGTACGGGCCAGGAATAGGTTACGGCGTAAGGTAAGGTGTAGGGCTGGTGGTGGGTTTCCGTTCCGGTCTAGGGTTATGGTTAGGGAACGGCAAGGCTTAGGGCACTGGTGAGGGTACTGAAACGTGGGAGGGTCAGGCTACGTGCTGACGCATGGGTCAGTGCCAGCGTACGGACCAGGAGTAGGGTACGGCGTAAGGTAAAGTGTAGCGCTTGTGGTTGATTTCCTTTCCAATCTAGGTTTAGGGTTAGGGAACGGCAAGGCTTAGGGCACAGGTGAGGGTACGGAAACTTGGGAGTGTCAGGCTACATGCTGACGCAATGTTCAGTGCCAGCGTACGGGCCAGGAGTAGGCAACGGCGTAAGGTAAGGTGTAGGGCTGGTGGTTGGTTTCTGTTCCAGTCTAGGGTTAGGGTTAGGGAACGGCAAGGCTTAGGGCACAGGTGAGGGTACGGAAACGTTGGAGGGTCGGGCTACGTGCTGATGCACGGGTCAGTGCCAGCGTATGGGCCAGGAGTAGGCAACGGCATAGGATAAAGTGTAGGGCTGGTGGTGGATTTGCGTTCCGGGCTAGGGTTAGGGTTAGGGAACGGCAAGGCTTAGGGCTCAGGTGAGGGAACGGAAACGTGCGAGGGTCAGGCTACGTGCTGACGCACGGTTCAGTGCCAGCGTACGGGCCAGGTATAGGGAACGGCGTAAGTTAAGGTGTAGGGCTGGTGGTGGGTTTCCGTTCCGGGCTAGGGTTAGGGTTAGGGAACGGCAAGGCTTAGGGCACAGGTCAGGGTACGGAAACGCGGGAGGGTAAGGCTACGTGCTGATGCGCAGGTCAGTGCCAGAGTACACGCCAGTAGTAGGCAACGGCGTAGGGTAAGGTTTTGGGCTGGTGGTGGGTTTCCATTCCGGGCTAGGGTTAGGGTTAGGGAAAGGCAAGGCTTAGGGCACAGGTGAGGTTACGGAAACGTGGGAGGGTCAGGCTACATGCTGACGCACGGTTCAGTGCCAGCGTACGGGCCAGGAATAGGTTACGGCGTAAGGTAAGGTGCAGGGGTCGTGGTGGTTTTCCGTTCCGGGCTAGGGTTATGGTTAGGGAACGGCAAGGCTTAGGGCACAGGTGAGGGTACTGAAACGTGGGAGGGTCAGGCTACGTGCTGACGCATGGGTCAGTGCCAGCGTACGTGCCAGGAGTAGGGTACGGCGTAAGGTAAAGTGTAGCGCTTGTGGTTGATTTCCTTTCCAGGCTAGGTTTAGGGTTAGGGAATGGCAAGGCTTAGGGCACAGGTGAGGGTACGGAAACGTGAGAGGGACGGGCTACGTGCTGACCCACGGGTCAGTGCCAGCGTACGGAACAGGAGTAGGCAACGGCATAGGATACAGTGTAGGGCTGGTGGTGGATTTGCGTTCAGGGCTAGGGTTAGGGTTAGGGAATGGCAAGGCTTAGGGCACAGGTGAGGGTATGGAAACGTGGGAGGGTCAGGCTACGTGCTGACGCACGGGTCAGTGCCAGCGTACGGGTCAGGAGTAGGGTACGGCGTAATGTAAGGTGTAGGGCTGGTGGTGGGATTCTATTCCGGGCTAGGGTTAGGGTTAGGGAACTGCAAGGCTTAGGGCACAGGTGAGGGTACGGAAACTTGGGAGGGTCAGGCTACATGCTGACGCACTGTTCAGTGCCAGCGTACGGGCCAAGAATAGGGTACGGCGTAAGGTAAGGTGTAGGGCTGGTGGTAGGTTTCTAATCCGGGCTAGGGTTAGGGTTAGGGAACGGCAAGTCTTAGGGCAAAGGAGAGGGTACGGAAACGTGGGAGGGTCAGGCTACGTGCTGACGCATGGTTCAGTGCCAGCGTACGGGCCAGGAATAGGGTACGGCGTAAGGTAAGGTGTACGGCTGGTGGTGGGTTTCTGTTCCGGGCTAGGGTTAGGGTTAGGGAACGGCAAGGCTTAGGGCACAGGTGAGGTTACAGATACGTGGGACTGTCAGGCTACGTGCTGACGCACGTGTCAGTGCCAGCGTACGGGCCAGTTGCAGCGTACGGCGTAAGGTATGGTGTAGGGCTTGTGGTGGGTTACTATTCCGGGCTACGGTTAGGGTTAGGGAATGGCAAGGCTTAGGGCACAGGTGAGGGTACGGAAACGTGGGAGCGTCAGGCTACGTGCTGGCGCACGTGTCAGTGCCAGCATACGGGCCAGTAGTAGGCAACAGCGTAAGGTAATGTGTAGGGCTGGTGGTTGGTTTCCGTTCCAGGCTAGGGTTAGGGTTAGGGAACGGCAAGGCTTAGGGCACAGGTGAGGGTACGGAAAATTGGGAGGGTCGGGCTACGTGCTGACGCACGGGTCAGTGCCAGCGTACGGGCTAGGAGTAGGCAACGGCGTAGGATAAAGTGTAGGGCTGGTGGTGGATTTGCGTTCTGGGCTAGGGTTAGGGTTAGGGAACAGCAAGGCTTAGGGCACAGGTGAGGGTACAGAAACGTGGGAGGGTAAGGCTATGTGCTGATGCATGGTTCAGTGCCAGAGTACAGGCCAGGAGTAGGCAACGGCGTAGGGTAAGGTGTAGGGCTGGTGGTGGATTTCCGTTCCGGGCTAGGGTTAGGGATAGGGAACGGCAAGGCTTAGGGCACAGGTGAGGGTACGTAAACGTGGGAGTGTCAGGCTACGTGCTGATGCACGGGTCAATGCCAGCGTACGGGCGAGGAGTAGGCAACGGCGTAAGGTTATGTTTAGGGCTGGTGGTGGGTTTCCGTTCCGGACTAGGGTTAGGGTTAGGGAACGGCAAGGCTTAGGGCACAGGTCAGGGTACGGAAGCGCGTGAGGGTAAGGCTACGTGCTGATGCACGGTTCAGTGCCAGAGTACAGTCCAGGAGAGGCAACGGCGTAGGGTAAGGTGTAGGGCTGGTGGTGGGTTTCCGTTCAGGGCTAGGGTTAGGGTTAGGGAACGGCAAGGCTTAGGGCACAGGTGAGGGTACGGAAACGTGGGAGGGTCAGGCTACGTGCTGACGCACGGTTCAGTGCCAGCGTACGGGCCAGGAATAGGGTACGGCGTAAGGTAAGGTGTAGGGCTGGTGGTGGGTTTCTAATCCGGGCTAGGGTTAGGGTTAGGGAACGGCAAGTCTTAGGGCAAAGGAGAGGGTACGGAAACGTGGGGGGGTCAGGCTACGTGCTGACGCACGGTTCAGTGCCAGCGTACGGGCCAGGAATAGGGTACGGCGTAAGGTAAGGTGTACGGCTGGTGGTGGGTTTCTGTTCCGGGCTAGGGTTAGGGTTAGGGAACGGCAAGGCTTAGGGCACAGGTGAAGTTACAGAAACGTGGGACGGTCAGGCTACGTGCTGACGCACGTGTCAGTGCCAGCGTACGGGCCAGGGGTAGGCAACTGCGTAAGGTAAGATGTAGGGCTGGTGGTTGGTTTCCGTTCCAGGCTAGGGTTAGGGTAAGGGAACGGCAAGGCTAAGGACACAGGTGAGGGTACCGAAACGTGGGAGGGGCAGGCTACATGCTGACGCACAGTTCAGAGCCAGCGTATGGGCCAGGAATAAGTTACAGCGTAATGTAAGGTGTAGGGCTGGTGGTGGGTTTCCGTTCGGGGCTAGGGTTAGGGTTAGGGAACGGCAAGGCTTAGGGCACAGGTGAGGGTACGGAAACGTGGGAGGGTCAGGCTACGTGCCGACGCACGGGTCAGTGCCAGCGTGCGGGTCAGTAGCAGCGTACGGCGTAAGGTATGGTGTAGGGCTGGTGGTGGGTTACTATTCCGGGCTAGGGTTAGTTTTAGGGAATGGCAAGGCTTAGGGCACAGGTGAGGGTACGGAAACGTGGGAGGGTCAGGCTATGTGCTGACGCACGGGTCAGTGCCAGCGTACGGGCCAGGAGTAGGCAACGGCGTAAGGTAAGGTGTAGGGCTGGTGGTTGGTTTACGTTCCAGGCTAGGGTAAGGGTTAGGGAACGGCAAGGCTTAGGGCACAGGTGAGGGTACGGAAACGTGGGAGGGTCGGGCTACGTGATGACGCACGGGTCATTGCCTGCGTACGGGCCAGGAGTAGGCAACGGCGTAGGATAAAGTTTAGGGCTGGTGGTGGATTTGCGTTCTGGGCTAGGGTTAGGGTTAGGGAACGGCAAGGCTTAGGGCACAGGTCCGGGAACGGAAACGCGGGAGGGTCAGGCTACGTGCTGATGCACGGTTCAGTGCCAGAGTACAGGCCAGGAGTAGGCAACGGCGTAGGGTAAGGTGTAGGGCTGGTGGTGGGTTTCCGTTCCGGGCTAGGGTTAGGGTTAGGGAACGGCAAGGCTTAGGGCACAGGTGAGGGTACGGAAACGTGAGAGGGACGGGCTACGTGCTGACGCACGGGTCAGTGGCAGCGTACGGAACAGGAGTAGGCAACGGCATAGGATACAGTGTAGGGCTGGTGGTGGATTTGCGTTCAGGGCTAGGGTTAGGGTTAGGGAACGGCAAGGCTTAGGGCACAGTTGTGGGTATGGAAACGTGGGAGGTTCAGGCTACGTGCTGACGCACGGGTCAGTGCCAGCGTACGGGTCAGGAGTAGGGTACGGCGTAATGTAAGGTGTAGGGCTGGTGGTGGGTTTCTATTCCGGGCTAGGGTTAGGGTTAGGGAACGGCAAGGCTTAGGGCAAAGGAGAGGGTACGGAAACGCGGGAGGGTAAGGCTACGTGCTGATGCGCAGGTCAGTGCCTGAGTACACGCCAGTAGTAGGCAAAGGCGTAGGGTAAGGTTTTGCGCTGGTGGTGGGATTCCATTCCGGGCTAGGGTTAGGGTTAGGGAACCGCAGGGCTTAGCGCACAGGTGAGGGTACGGAGACGAGGGAGGGTCAGGCTACGTGCTGACGCACGGGTCAATGCCAGCGTACGGGCCAGGAGTAGGCAACGGCGTAGGATAAAGTGTAGGGCTGTTGGTGGATTTGCGTTCCGGACTAGGGTTAGGGTTAGGGAACGGCAAGGCTTAGGGCTCAGGTGAGGGAACGGAAACGTGGGAGGGTCAGGCTACGTGCTGACGCACGGTTCAGTGCCAGCGTACGGGCCAGGAATAGGGAACGGCGTAAGTTAAGGTGTAGGGCTGGTGGTGGGTTTCCGTTCCGGGCTAGGGTTAGGGTTAGGGAACGGCAAGTCTTAGGGCAAAGGAGAGGGTACGGAAACGCGGGAGGGTAAGGCTACGTGCTGATGCGCAGGTCAGTGCCTGAGTACACGCCAGTAGTAGGCAAAGGCGTAGGGTAAGGTTTTGGGCTGGTGGTTGGTTTCCGTTCCAGGCTAGGGTTAGGGTTAGGGAACGGCAAGGCTTAGGGCACAGGTGAGGGTACGGAAACGTGGGAGGGTCGGGCTACGTGCTGACGCACGGGTCAGTGCCAGCGTACGGGCCAGGAGTAGGCAACGGCATAGGATAAAGTGTAGGGCTGGTGGTGGATTTGCGTTCTGGGCTAGGGTTAGGGTTAGGGAACGGCAAGGCTTAGGGCACAGGTCAGGGTACGGAAACGCGGTAGGCTAAGGCTATGTGCTGATGCACGGTTCAGTGCCAGAGTACAGGCCAGGAGTAGGCAACGGCGTAGGGTAAGGTGTAGGGCTGGTGGTGGCTTTCCGTTCCGGGCTAGGGTTAGGGTTAGGGAACGGCAAGGCTTAGGGCACAGGTGAGGGTACGTAAACGTGGGAGGGTCAGACTACGTGCTGACGCACGGGTCAATGCCAGCGTACGGGCGAGGAGTAGGCAACGGCGTAAGGTAAGGTTTAGGGCTGGTGGTGGGTTTCCGTTCCGGACTAGGGTTAGGGTTAGGGAACGTCAAGGCTTAGGGCACAGGTCAGGGTACGGAAACGCGGGAGGGTAAGGCTACGTGCTGATGCACGGTTCAGTGCCAGTGTACAGGCCAGGAGTAGGCAACGGCGTAGGGTAAGGTGTAGGGCTGGTGGTGGGTTTCCGTTCCGGGCTAGGGTTAGGGTTAGGTAACGCAAGGCTTAGGGCACAGGTGAGGGTACGTAAACGTGGGAGGGTCAGGCTACGTGCTGACGCACGGGTCAGTGCCAGCGTACGGGTCAGGAGTAGGGTACGGCGTAATGTAAGGTGTAGGGCTGGTGGTGGGTTTTTATTCCGGGCTAGGGTTAGGGTTATGGAACGGCTAGGCTTAGGGCACAGGTGAGGGTACGGAAACTTGGGAGGCTCAGGCTACATGCTGACGCAATGTTCAGTGCCAGCGTACGGGCCAGGAGTAGGCAACGGTGTAAGGTAAGGTGTAGGGCTGGTGGTTGGTTTCTGTTCCAGTCTAGGGTTAGGGTTAGGGAACGGCAAGGCTTAGGGCACAGGTGAGGGTACGGAAACGTTGGAGGGTCGGGCTACGTGCTGATGCACGGGTCAGTGCCACCGTATGGGCCAGGAGTAGGCAACGGCATAGGATAAAGTGTAGGGCTGGTGGTGGATTTGCGTTCCGGGCTAGGGTTAGGGTTAGGGAACGGCAAGGCTTAGGGCTCAGGTGAGGGAACGGAAACGTGGGAGGGCCAGGCTACGTGCTGACGCACGGTTCAGTGCCAGCGTACGGGCCAGGAATAGGGAACGGCGTAAGTTAAGGTGTAGGGCTGGTGGTGGGTTTCCGTTCCGGGCTAGGGTTAGGGTTAGGGAACGGCAAGGCTTAGGGCACAGGTCAGGGTACGGAAACGCGGGAGGGTAAGGCTACGTGCTGATGCGCAGGTCAGTGCCAGAGTACACGCCAGTAGTAGGCAACGGCGTAGGGTAAGGTTTTGGGCTGGTGGTGGGTTTCCATTCCGGGCTAGGGTTAGGGTTAGGGAAAGGCAAGGCTTAGGGCACAGGTGAGGTTACGGAAACTTGGGAGGGTCAGGCTACATGCTGACGCACGGTTCAGTGCCAGCGTACGGGCCAGGAGTAGGCAACGGCGTAGGATAAAGTGTAGGGCTGGTGGTGGATTTGCGTTCTGGGCTAGGGTTAGGGTTAGGGAACGGCAAGGCTTAGGGCACATGTCAGGGAACGAAAACGCGGGAGGGTAAGGCTACGTGCTGATGCACGGTTCAGTGCCAGAGTACAGGCCAGGAGTAGGCAACGGCGTAGGGTAAGGTGTAGGGCTGGTGGTGGGTTTCCGTTCCTGGCTAGGGTTAGGGTTAGGGAACGGCAAGGCTTAGGGCAGAGGTGAGGGTGCGGCAACGTGAGAGGGACGGGCTACGTGCTGACGCACGGGTCAGTGGCAGCGTACGGGACAGGAGTAGGCAACGGCATAGGATACAGTGTAGGGCTGGTGGTGGATTTGCGTTCAGGGCTAGGGTTAGGGTTAGGGAATGGCAAGGCTTAGGGCACAGGTGAGGGTATGGAAACGTGGGAGGGTCAGGCTACGTGCTGACGCACGGGTCAGTGCCAGCGTACGGGTCAGGAGTAGGGTACGGCGTAATGTAAGGTGTAGGGCTGGTGGTGGGTTTCTATTCCGGGCTAGGGTTAGGGTTAGGGAACGGCAAGGCTTAGGGCACAGGTGAGGGTACGGAAACTTGGGAGGGTCAGGCTACATGCTGACGCAATGTTCAGTGCCAGCGTACGGGCCAGGAATAGGGTACGGCGTAAGGTAAGGTGTAGGGCTGGTGGTGGGTTTCTAATCCGGGCTAGGGTTAGGGTTAGGGAACGGCAAGTCTTAGGGCAAAGGAGAGGGTACGGAAACGTGGGAGGGTCAGGCTACATGCTGACGCACGGTTCAGTGCCAGCGTACGGGCCAGGAATAGGGTACGGCGTAAGGTAAGGTGTACGGCTGGTGGTGGGTTTCCGTTCCGGGCTAGGGTTAGGGTTAGGGAACGGCAAGGCTTAGGGCACAGGTGAGGTTACAGAAACGTGGGACGGTCAGGCTACGTGCTGACGCATGTGTCAATGCCAGCATACGGGCGAGGAGTAGGCCACGGCGTAAGGTAAGGTGTACGGCTGGTGGTTGGTTTCCGTTCCAGGCTAAGGTTAGGGTTAGGGAACGGCAAGGCTTAGGGCACAGGTGATGGTACAGAAACGTGGGAGGGTCAGGCTACGTGCTGACGCACGGTTCAGTGCCAGCATACGGGCCAGGAATAGGGAACGGCGTAAGGTAAGGTGTAGGGCTGGTGGTGGGTTTCCGTTCCGGGCTAGGGTTAGGGTTAGGGAACGGCAAGGCTTAGGGCACAGGTCAGGGTACGGAAACGCGGGAGGGTAAGGATACGTGCTGATGCACGGGTCAGTACCAGAGTACAGGCCAGTAGTAGGCAACGGCGTAGGGTAAGGTTTTGGGCTGGTGGTGGGATTCCATTCCGGGCTAGGGTTCGGGTTAGGGAACCGCAGGGCTTAGCGCACAGGTGAGGGTACGGAGACGAGGGAGGGTCAGGCTACGTGCTGACGCACGGTTCAATGACAGCGTACGGGCCAGGCGTAGGCAACGGCGTAAGGTAAGGTGTAGGGCTGGTGGTTGGTTTCTGTTCCAGGCTAGGGTTAGAGTTAGGGAACGGCAAGGCTTAGGGCACAGGTGAGGGTACGGAAACGTTGGAGGGTCGGGCTACGTGCTGATGCACGGGTCAGTGCCAGCGTACGGGCCAGGAGTAGGCAACGGCGTAGGATAAAGTGTAGGGCTGGTGGTGGATTTGCGTTTCGGGCTAGGGTTAGGGTTAGCGAACGGCAAGGCTTAGGGCACAGGTGAGGGTATGGAAACGTGGGAGGGACAGGCTACGTGCTGACGCATGGGTCAGTGCCAGCGTATGGGTCAGCAGTAGGGTACGGCGTAATGTAAGGTGTAGGGCTGGTGGTGGGTTTCTATTCCGGACTAGGGTTAGGGTTAGGGAACGGCAAGGCTTAGGGCACAGGTGAGGGTACGGAAACTTGGGAGGGTCAGGCTACATGCTGACGCAATATTCAGTGCCAGCGTACGGGCCAGGAATAGGGTACGGCGTAAGGTAAGGTGTAGGGCTGGTGGTGGGTTTCTAATCCGGGCTTGGGTTAGGTTTAGGGAACGGCAAGGCTTAGGGCACAGGTGAGGTTACAGAAACGTGGGACTGTCAGGCTACGTGCTGACGCACGTGTCAGTGCCAGCGTACGGGCCAGGTGTAGGCAACGGCGTAAGGTAAGATGTAGGGCTGGTGGTTGGTTTCCGTTCCAGTCTATGGTTAGGGTAAGGGAACGGCAAGGCTTAGGGCACAGGTGAGGGTACGGAAACTTGGGAGGGTCAGGCTACATGCTGACGCACTGTTCAGTGCCAGCGTACGGGCCAGGAATAGGGTACGGCGTAAGGTAAGGTGTAGGGCTGGTGGTGGGTTTCTAATCCGGTCTAGGGTTAGGGTTAGGGAACGGCAAGTCTTAGGGCAAAGGAGAGGGTACGGAAACGTGGGAGGGTCAGGCTACGTGCTGACGCACGGGTCAGTGCCAGCGTACGGGTCAGTAGCAGCGTACGGCGTAAGGTATGGTGTAGGGCTGGTGGTGGGTTACTATTGCGGGCTAGGGTAAGGGTTAGGGTATGGCAAGGCTTAGGGCACAGGTGAGGGTACGGAAACGTGGGAGGGTCAGGCTACGTGCTGACGCACGTGTCAGTGCCAGCGTACGGGCCAGGAGTAGGCAACGGCGTAAGGTAAGGTGTAGGGCTGGTGGTTGGTTTCCGTTCCAGGCTAGGGTTAGGGTTAGGGAACGGCAAGGCTTAGGGCACAGGTGAGGGTACGGAAACGTGGGACGGTCGGGCTATGTGCTGACGCACGGGTCAGTGCCAGCGTACGGGCCAGGAGTAGGCAACGGCGTAGGATAAAGCGTAGGGCTGGTGGTGGATTTGCGTTCTGGCCTAGGGTTAGGGTTAGGGAAAGGCAAGGCTTAGGGCACAGGTCAGGGTACAGAAACGCGGGAGGGTAAGGCTATGTGCTGATGCACGGTTCAGTGCCAGAGTACAGGCCAGGAGTAGGCAACGGCATAGGGTAAGGTGTAGGGCTGGTGGTGGGTTTCCGTTCAGGGCTAGGGTTATGGTCAGGGAACGGCAAGGCTTAGGGCACAGGTGAGGGTATGGAAACGTTGGAGGGTCGGGCTACGTGCTGATGCACGGGTCAGTGCCAGCGTACGGGCCAGGAGTAGGCAACGGCGTAGGATAAAGTGTAGGGCTGGTGGTGGATTTGCGTTTCGGGCTAGGGTTAGGGTTAGCGAACGGCAAGGCTTAGGGCACAGGTGAGGGTATGGAAACGTGGGAGGGACAGGCTACGTGCTGACGCATGGGTCAGTGCCAGCGTATGGGTCAGCAGTAGGGTACGGCGTAATGTAAGGTGTAGGGCTGGTGGTGGGTTTCTATTCCGGACTAGGGTTAGGGTTAGGGAACGGCAAGGCTTAGGGCACAGGTGAGGGTACGGAAACTTGGGAGGGTCAGGCTACATGCTGACGCAATATTCAGTGCCAGCGTACGGGCCAGGAATAGGGTACGGCGTAAGGTAAGGTGTAGGGCTGGTGGTGGGTTTCTAATCCGGGCTTGGGTTAGGTTTAGGGAACGGCAAGGCTTAGGGCACAGGTGAGGTTACAGAAACGTGGGACTGTCAGGCTACGTGCTGACGCACGTGTCAGTGCCAGCGTACGGGCCAGGTGTAGGCAACGGCGTAAGGTAAGATGTAGGGCTGGTGGTTGGTTTCCGTTCCAGGCTATGGTTAGGGTAAGGGAACGGCAAGGCTTAGGGCACAGGTGAGGGTACGGAAACTTGGGAGGGTCAGGCTACATGCTGACGCACTGTTCAGTGCCAGCGTACGGGCCAGGAATAGGGTACGGCGTAAGGTAAGGTGTAGGGCTGGTGGTGGGTTTCTAATCCGGTCTAGGGTTAGGGTTAGGGAACGGCAAGTCTTAGGGCAAATGAGAGGGTACGGAAACGTGGGAGGGTCAGGCTACGTGCTGACGCACGGGTCAGTGCCAGCGTACGGGTCAGTAGCAGCGTACGGCGTAAGGTATGGTGTAGGGCTGGTGGTGGGTTACTATTGCGGGCTAGGGTAAGGGTTAGGGTATGGCAAGGCTTAGGGCACAGGTGAGGGTACGGAAACGTGGGAGGGTCAGGCTACGTGCTGACGCACGTGTCAGTGCCAGCGTACGGGCCAGGAGTAGGCAACGGCGTAAGGTAAGGTGTAGGGCTGGTGGTTGGTTTCCGTTCCAGGCTAGGGTTAGGGTTAGGGAACGGCAAGGCTTAGGGCACAGGTGAGGGTACGGAAACGTGGGACGGTCGGGCTATGTGCTGACGCACGGGTCAGTGCCAGCGTACGGGCCAGGAGTAGGCAACGGCGTAGGATAAAGCGTAGGGCTGGTGGTGGATTTGCGTTCTGGACTAGGGTTAGGGTTAGGGAATGGCAAGGCTTAGGGCACAGGTCAGGGTACAGAAACGCGGGAGGGTAAGGCTATGTGCTGATGCACGGTTCAGTGCCAGAGTACAGGCCAGGAGTAGGCAACGGCATAGGGTAAGGTGTAGGGCTGGTGGTGGGTTTCCGTTCAGGGCTAGGGTTATGGTCAGGGAACGGCAAGGCTTAGGGCACAGGTGAGGGTACGGAAACGGGGTAGGGTCAGGCTACATGCTGACGCACGTGTCAGTGCCAGCGTACGGGTCAGTTGCAGCGTACGGCGTAAGGTATGGTGTAGGGCTGGTGGTGGGTTACTATTCCGGGCTAGGGTTAGGGTTAGGGAATGGCAAGGCTTAGGGCACAGGTGATGTTACGGAAACGTGGTAGGGTCAGGCTACGTGCTGACGCACGTGTCAGTGCCAGCGAACGGGCCAGGAGTAGGCAACGGCGTAAGGTAAGGTGTACGGCAGGTGGTGGTTTTCCGTTCCAGGCTAGGGTTAGGGTTAGGGAACGGCAAGGCTTAGGGCACAGGTGAGGGTACGGAAAAGTGGGAGGGTCAGGCTACGTGCTGACGCACGGTTCAGTGCCAGCATATGGGCCAGGAATAGGGAAAGGCGTAAGGTAAGGTATAGGGCTGGTGGTGGGTTTCCGTTCCGGGCTAGGGTTAGGGTTAGGGAACGGCAAGTCTTAGGGCACAGGTCAGGGTACGGAAACGCGTGAGGGTAAGGCCACGTGCTAATGCACGGGTCAGTGCCGGAGTACAGGCCAGTAGTAGGCAACGGCGTAAGGTAAGGTGTAGGGCTGGTGGATGGTTTCCGTTACAGGCTAGGGTTAGTGTTAGGGAACGGCAAGGCTTAGGGCACAGGTGAGGGTACGGAAACGTGGGAGGGTCGGGCTACGTGCGGACGCACTGGTCAGTGCCAGCGTACGGGCCAGGAGTAGGCAACGGCATAGGATAAAGTGTAGGGCTGGTGGTGGATTTGCGTTCCTGGCTAGGGTTAGGGTTAGGGAACGGCAAGGCTTAGGGCACAGGTGAGGGAACGGAAACGTGGGAGGGTCAGGCTACGTGCTGACACATGGTTCTGTGCCAGCGTACGGGCCAGGAATAGGGAACGGCGTAAGTTAAGGTGTAGGGCTGGTGGTGGGTTTCCGTTCCGGGCTAGGGTTAGGGATAGGGAAAGGCAAGGCTTAGGGCACAGGTGAGGTTACGGAAACGTGGGAGGGTCAGGCTACATGCTGACGCACGGTTCATTGCCAGCGTACGGGCCAGGAATAGGTTACGGCGTAAGGTAAGGTGTAGGGCTGGTGATGGGTTTCCGTTCCGGGCTAGGGTTATGGTTAGGGAACGGCAAGGCTTAGGGCACAGGTGAGGGTACTGAAACGTGGGAGGGTCAGGCTACGTGCTGACGCATGGGTCAGTGCCAGCGTACAGGCCAGTAGTAGGCAACGGCGTAAGGTAAGGTGTAGGGCTGGTGGTTGGTTTCTGTTCCAGGCTAGGGTTAGGGTTAGGGAACGGCAAGGCTTAGGGCACAGGTGAGGGTATGGAAACGTGGGAGGGTCAGGCTACGTGCTGACGCATGGGTCAGTGCCAGCGTACGGGTCAGCAGTAGGGTACGGCGTAATGTAAGGTGTAGGGCTGGTGGTGGGTTTCTATTCCGGGCTAGGTTTAGGGTTAGGGAACGGCAAGGCTTAGGGCACAGGTGAGGGTACGGAAACTTGGGAGGGTCAGGCTACATGCTGACGCACTGTTCAGTGCCAGCGTACGGGCCAGGAAGAGGGTACGGCGTAAGGTAAGGTGTAGGGCTGGTAGTGGGTTTCTAATCGGGGCTAGGGTTAGGGTTAGGGAACGGCAAGTCTTAGGGCAAAGGAGAGGGTACGGAAACGTGGGAGGGTCAGGCTACGTGCTGACGCACGGTTCAAGCCAGCGTACGGGCCAGGAATAGGGTACGGCGTAAGGTAAGTGTACGGCTGGTGGTGGGTTTCCGTTCCGGGCTAGGGTTAGGGTTAGGGAACGGCAAGGCTTAGGGCACAGGTGAGGTTACAGAAACGTGGGACTGTCAGGCTACGTGCTGACGCACGTGTCAGTGCCAGCGTACGGGCCAGGTGTAGGCAACGGCGTAAGTTAAGATGTAGGGCTGGTGGTTGGTTTCCGTTCCAGGCTAGGGTTAGGGTAAGGGAACGGCATGGCTTAGGGCACAGGTGAGGGTACCGAAACGTGGGAGGGTCAGGCTACATGCTGACGCACGGTTCAGGGTCAGCGTACGGGCCAGGAATAAGTTACGGCGTAAGGTAAGGTGTAGGGCTGGTGGTGGGTTTCCGTTCGGGGCTAGGGTTAGGGTTAGGGAACGGCAAGGCTTAGGGCACAGGTGAGGGTACGGAAACGTGGGAGGGTCAGGCTACGTGCTTACGCACGGGTCAGTGCCACCGTGCGGGTCAGTAGCAGCATACGGCGTAAGGTATGGTGTAGGTTTGGTGGTGGGTTACTATTCCGGGCTAGGGTTAGGGTTAGGGAATGGCAAGGCTTAGGGCACAGGTGAGGGTACGGAAACGTTGGATGCTCAGACTACGTGTAGACGCATGGTTCAGTGCCAGCGTACGGGTCAGGAGTAGGATACGGCGTAAGGTAAGGTGTAGGGCTGGTGGTGGGATTCTATTCCGGGCTAGGGTTAGGGTTAGGGAAAAGCAAGGCTTAGGGCACAGGTGAGGTTACGGAAACGTGGGAGGGTCAGGCTACATGCAGACGAACGGTTCAGTGCCTGCGTACGGGCCAGGAATAGGTTACGGCGTAAGGTAAGGTGTAGGGCTGGTGGTGGGTTTCCGTTCCGGGCTAGGGTTATGGTTAGGGAACGGCAAGGCTTAGGGCACAGGTGAGGGAACTGAAACGTGGGAGGGTCAGGCTACGTGCTGACGCATGGGTCAGTGCCAGCATACGGGCCAGGAGTAGGGTACGGCGTAAGGTAAAGTGTAGGGCTTGAGGTTGATTTCCTTTCCAGGCTAGGTTTAGGGTTAGGGAACGGCAAGGCTTAGGGCACAGGTGAAGTTACAGAAACGTGGGACGGTCAGGCTACGTGCTGACGCACGTTTCAGTGCAGGCGTACGGGCCAGGAGTAGGCAACGGCGTAAGGTAAGGTGTAGGGCTGGTGGTTGGTTTCCGTTCCAGGCTAGGGTTAGGGTTAGGGAACGGCAAGGCTTAGGGCACAGGTGAGGGTACGGAAACGTGGGAGGGTCGGGCTACGTGCTGACGCACTGGTCAGTGCCAGCGTACGGGCCAGGAGTAGGCAACGGCGTTGGATAAAGTGTAGGGATGGTGGTGGATTTGCGTTCTGGGCTAGGGTTAGGGTTAGGGAACGGCAAGGCTTAGGGCACAGGTCAGGGTACAGAAACGCGGGATTGTAAGGCTACGTGCTGATGCACGGTTCAGTGCCAGAGTACAGGCCAGGAGTAGGCAACGGCGTAGGGTAAGGTGTAGGGCTGGTGGTGGGTTTCTGTTCCGGGCTAGGGTTAGGGTGAGGGAACGGCAAGGCTTAGGGCACAGGTGAGGGTACGTAAACGTGGGAGGGTCAGCCTACGTGCTGACGCACGGGTCAATGCCAGTGTACGTGCGAGGAGTAGGCAACGGCGTAAGGTAAGGTTTAGGGCTGGTGGTGGGTTTCCGTTCGGGACTAGGGTTAGGGTTAGGGAACGGCAAGGCTTAGGGCACAGGTCAGAGTACGGAAACGCGTGAGGGTAAGGCTACGTGCTGATGCACGGTTCAGTGCCAGAGTACAGGCCAGGAGTAGGCAACGGCGTAGGGTAAGGTGGAGGGCTGGTGGTGGGTTTCCGTTCCGGGCTAGGGTTAGGGTTAGGGAACGGCAAGGGTTAGGGCACAGGTGAGGTACGTAAACGAGGGAGGGTCAGGCTACGTGCTGACGCACGGGTCAATGCCAGCGTACGGGCGACGAGTAGGCAACGACGTAAGGTGAGGTGTACGGCTGGTGGTTGGTTTCCGTTCAAGGCTAGGGTTAGGGTTAGGGAATGGCACGGCTTAGGGCACAGGTGAGGGTACGGAAACGTGGGAGGTTCAGGCTACGTTCTGACGCACGGTTCAGTGCCAGCGTACGGGCCAGGAATAGGGTACGGCGTAAGGTAAGGTGTAGGGCTGTTGGTGGGTTTCTAATCCGGGCTAGGGTTAGGGTTAGGGAACGGCAAGACTTAGGGCAAAGGAGAGGGTACGGAAACGTGGGAGCGTCAGGCTACGTGCTGACGCACGGTTCAGTGCCAGCGTACGGGCCAGGAATAGGGTACGGCGTAAGGTAAGGTGTACGGCTGGTGGTGGGTTTCCGTTCCGGGCTAGGGTTAGGGTTAGGGAACGGCAAGGCTTAGGGCACAGGTGAGGTTACAGAAACGTGGGACGGTCAGGCTACGTGCTGACGCACGTGTCAGTGCCAGCGTACGGGCCAGGGGTAGGCAACGGCGTAAGGTAAGATGTAAGGCTGGTGGTTGGTTTCCGTTCCAGGCTAGGGTTAGGGAAAGGGAACGGCAAGGCTTAGGGCACAGGTGAGGGTACCGAAACGTGGGAGGGTCAGGCTACATGCTGACGCACGGTTCAGTGCCAGCATATGGGCCAGGAATAAGTTACGGCGTAAGGTAAGGTGTAGGGCTGGTGGTGGGTTTCCGTTCGGGGCTAGGGTTAGGGTTAGGGAACGGCAAGGCTTAGGGCACAGGTGAGGGTACGTAAACGTGGGAGGGTCAGGCTACGTGCTGACGCACGGGTCAGTGCCAGCTTACGGGTCAGTAGCAGCGTACGGCGTAAGGTATGGTGTAGGGCTGGTGGTGGGTTACTATTCCGGGCTAGGGTTAGGGTTAGGGAATGGCAAGGCTTAGGGCACAGGTGAGGGTACGGAAACGTGGGAGGGTCAGGCTATGTGCTGACGCACGGGTCAGTGCCAGCGTACGGGCCAGGAGTAGGCAACGGCGTAAGGTAAGGTGTAGGGCTGGTGGTTGGTTTCCGTTCAAGGCTAGGGTTAGGGTTAGGGAACGGCAAGGCTTAGGGCAGAGGTGAGGGTACGGAAACGTGGTAGGGTCGGGCTACGTGCTGACGCACGGGTCAGTGCCAGCGTACGGGCCAGGAGTAGGCAACGGCGTAGGATAAAGTGTAGGGCTGGTGGTGGATTTGCGTTCTGGGCTAGGGTTAGGGTTAGGGAACGGCAAGGCTTAGGGCACAGGTCAGGGTACGGAAACGCGGGAGGCTAAGGCTACGTGCTGATGCACGGTTCAGTGCCAGAGTACAGGCCAGGAGTAGGCAATGGCGTAGGGTAAGGTGTAGGGCTGGTGGTGGCTTTCCGTTCTGGGCTAGGGTTAGGGTTAGGGAACGGCAAGGCTTAGGGCACAGGTGAGGGTACGTAAACGTGGGAGGGTCAGACTACGTGCTGACGCACGGGTCAATGCCAGCGTATGGGCGAGGAGTAGGCAACGGCGTAAGGTAAAGTTTAGGGCTGGTGGTGGGTTTCCGTTCCGGACTAGGGTTAGGGTTTGGGAACTTCACGGCTTAGGGCACAGGTCAGGGTATGGAAACGCGGGAGGGTAAGGCTACGTGCTGATGCACGGTTCAGTGCCAGAGTACAGGCCAGGAGTAGGCAACGGCGTAGGGTAAGGTGTAGGGCTGGTGGTGGGTTTCCGTTCCGGGCTAGGGTTAGGGTTAGGTAACGCAAGGCTTAGGGCACAGGTGAGGGTACGTAAACGTGGGAGGGTCAGGCTACGTGCTGACGCATGGGTCAATGCCAGCGTACGGGCGAGGAGTAGGCAACGACGTAAGGTAAGGTGTACGGCTGGTGGTTGGTTTCCGTTCCAGGCTAGGGTTAGGGTTAGGGAATGGCAAGGCTTAGGGCACAGGTGAGGGTACGTAAACGTGGGAGGGTCAGGCTACGTGCTGACGCACGGTTCAGTGCCAGCGTACGGGCCAGGAATAGGGTACGGCGTAAGGTAAGGTGTAGGGCTGGTGGTGGGTTTCTAATCAGGGCTAGGGTTAGGGTTAGGGAACGGCAAGTCTTAGGGCAAAGGAGAGGATACGGAAACGTGGGAGGGTCAGGCTACGTGCTGACGCACGGTTCAGTGCCTGCGTATGGGCCAGGAATAGGGTACGGCGTAAGGTAAGGTGTACGGCTAGTGGTGGGTTTCCGTTCCGGTCTAGGGTTAGGGTTAGGGAACGGCAAGGCTTAGGGCACAGGTGAGGTTACAGAAACGTGGGACGGTCAAACTACGTGCTGACGCACGTGTCAGTGCCAGCGTACGGGCCAGGGGTAGGCAACGGCGTAAGGTAAGATGTAGGGCTGGTGATTGTTTTCCGTTCCAGGCTAGGGTTAGGGTAAGGGAACGGCAAGGCTTAGGGCACAGGTGAGAGTACCGAAACGTGGGAGGGTCAGGCTACATGCTGACGCATGTTTTAGTGCCAGCGTATGGGCCAGTAATAAGTTACGGCGTAAGGTAAGGTGTAGGGCTGGTGGTGGGTTTCCGTTCGGGGCTAGGGTTAGGGTTAGGGAACGGCAAGGCTTAGGGCACAGGTGAGGGTATGGAAAGGTGGGAGGGTCAGGCTACGTTCTGACGCACGGGTCAGTGCCAGCGTACGGGTCAGTAGCAGCGTACGGCGTAAGGTATGGTGTAGGGCTGGTGGTGGGTTACTATTCTGGGCTAGGGTTAGGGTTAGGGAATGGCAAGGCTTAGGGCACAGGTGAGGGTACGGAAACGTGGGAGGGTCAGGCTACGTGCTGACGCACGGGTCAGTGCCAGCGTACGGGCCAGGAATAGGCAATGGCGTAAGGTAAGGTTTAGGGCTGGTGGTTGGTTTCCGTTCCTGGCTAGGGTTAGGGTTAGGGAACGGCAAGGCATAGGGCACAGGTGAGGGTACGGAAACGTGGGAGGGTCGGGCTACGTGCTGACGCACGGGTCAGTGCCAGCGTACGGGCCAGGAGTAGGCAACGGCGTAGGATAAAGTGTAAGGCTGGTGGTGGATTTGCGTTCTGGGCTAGGGTTAGGGTTAGGGAACGGCAAGGCTTAGGGCACAGGTCAGGGTACGGAAACGCGGGAGGGTAAGGCTACGTGCTGATGCACGGTTAAGTGCCAGAGTACAGGCCAGGAATAGGCAACGGCGTAGGGTAAGGTGTAGGGCTGGTGGTTGGTTTCCGTTCCAGGCTAGGGTTAGTGTTAGGGAACGGCAAGGCTTAGGGCACAGGTGAGGGTATGGAAACGTGGGAGGGTCGGGCTACGTGCCGACGGACTGGTCAGTGCCAGCGTACGGGCCAGGAGTAGGCAACGGCGTAGGATAAAGTGTAGGGCTGGTGGTGGATTTGCGTTCCTGGCTAGGGTTAGTGTTAGGGAACGGCAAGGCTTAGGGCACAGGTGAGGGAACGGAAACGTGGGAGGGTCAGGCTACGTGCTAACACACGGTTCAGTGCCAGCGTACGGGCCAGGAATAGGGAACGGCGTAAGTTAAGGTGTAGGGCTGGTGGTGGGTTTCCGTTCCGGGCTAGGGTTAGGGTTAGGGAACGTTAAGGCTTAGGGCACAGGTGAGGGTACGGAAACGTTGGAGGCTCAGACTACGTGCTGACGCATGGTTCAGTGCCAGCGTACGGGTCAGGAGTAGGATACGGCGTAAGGTAAGGTGTAGGGCTGGTGGTGGGTTTCTATTCCGGGCTAGGGTTAGGGTTAGGGAAAGGCAAGGCTTAGGGCACAGGTGAGGATACGGAAACGTGGGAGGGTCAGGCTACATGCTGACGCACGGTTCATTGCCAGCGTACGGGCCAGGAATAGGTTACGGCGTAAGGTAAGATGTAGGGCTGATGGTGGGTTTCCGTTCTGGGCTAGGGTTATGGTTAGGGAACGGCAAGGCTTAGGGCACAAGTGAGGGTACTGAAACGTGGGAGGGTCAGGCTACGTGCTGACGCATGCGTCAGTGCCAGCGTATGGGCCAGGAGTAGGGTACGGCGTAAGGTAATGTGTAGCGCTTGTGGTTGATTTCCTTTCCAGGCTAGGTTTAGGGTTAGGGAACGGCAAGGCTTAGGGCACAGGTGAGGGTACGGAAACGTGAGAGGGACGGGCTACGTGCTGACGCACGGGTCTGTGCCAGCGTACGGAACAGGAGTAGGCAACGGCATAGGATACAGTGTAGGGCTGGTGGTGGATTTGCGTTCAGGGCTAGGGTTAGGGTTAGGGAACGGCAAGGCTTAGGGCACAGGTGAGGGTATGGAAACGTGGGAGGGTCAGGCTACGTGCTGACGCACGGGTCAGTGCCAGCGTACGGGTCAGGAGTAGGGTACGGCGTAATGTAAGGTGTAGGGCTGGTGGTGGGTTTCCATTCCGGGCTAGGGTTAGGGTTAGGGAACGGCTAGGCTTAGGGCACAGGTGAGGGTACGGAAACTTGGGAGGCTCAGGCTACATGCTGACGCAATGTTCAGTGCCAGCGTACGGGCCAGGAATAGGGTACGGCATAAGGAAAGGTGTAGGGATGGTGGTGGGTTTCTAATCCGGGCTAGGGTTAGGGTTAGGGAACGGCAAGTCTTAGGGCAAAGGAGAGGGTACGGAAACGTGGGAGGGTCAGGCTACATGCTGACGCACGGTTCAGTGCCAGCGTACGGGCCAGGAATAGGGTACGGCGTAAGGTAAGGTGTAGGGCTGGTGGTGGGTTTCCTTTCCGGGCTAGGGTTAGGGTTAGGGAACGGCAAGGCTTAGGGCACAGGTCAGGGTACGGAAACGCGGGAGGGTAAGGCTACGTGCTGATGCACGGGTCAGTGCCAGAATACGGGCCAGTAGTAGGCAACGGCGTAGGGTAAGGTTTTGGGCTGGTGGTGGGATTCCATTCCGGGCTAGGGTTAGGTTTAGGGAACCGCAGGGCTTAGGGCACAGGTGAGGGTACGGAGACGAGGGAGGGTCAGGCTACGTGCTGACGCACGAGTCACTGCCAGCTTACGGACCAGGAGTAGGCAACGGCGTAAGGTAAGGTGTAGGGCTGGTGGTTGGTTTCTGTTCCAGGCTAGGGTTAGGGTTAGGGAACGGCAAGGCTTAGGGCACAGGTGAGGGTACGGAAACGTTGGAGGGTCGGGCTACGTGCTGATGCACGGGTCAGTGCCAGCGTACGGGACAGGAGTAGGCAACGGCATAGGATAAAGTGTAGGGCTGGTGGTGGATTTGCGTTCCGGGCTAGGGTTAGGGTTAGGGAAAGGCAAGGCTTAGGGCTCAGGAGAGGGAACGGAAACGTGGGAGTGTCAGGCTACGTGCTCACGCACGGTTCAGTGCCAGCGTACGGGCCAGGAATAGGGAACGGCATAAGTTAAGGTGTAGGGCTGGTGGTGGGATTCCGTTCCGGGCTAGGGTTAGGGTTAGGGAACAGCAAGGCTTAGGGCACAGGTGAGGGTACGTAAACGTGGGAGGGTCAGGCTACGTGCTGACGCACGGGTCAATGCCAGCGTACGGGCGAGTAGTAGGCAACGGCGTAAGGTAAGGTGTACGGCAGGTGTTTGTTTTCCGTTCCAGGCTAGGGTTAGGGTTAGGGAACGGCAAGGCTTAGGACACAGGTGAGGGTACGGAAAAGTGGGAGGGTCAGGCTACGTGCTGACGCACGGTTCAGTGCCAATATACGGGCCAGGAATAGGGAAAGTCGTAAGGTAAGGTATAGGGCTGTTGGTGGGTTTCCGTTCCGGGCTAGGGTTAGGGTTAGGGAACGGCAAGACTTCGGGCACAGGTCAGGGAACGGAAACGCGTGAGGGTAAGGCCACGTGCTAATGCACGGGTCAGTGCCGGAGTACAGGCCAGTAGTAGGCAACGGCGTAAGGTAAGGTGTAGGGCTGGTGGTTGGTTTCCGTTCCAGGCTAGGGTTAGTGTTAGGGAACGGCAAGGCTTAGGGCACAGGTGAGGGTACGGAAACGTGGGAGGGTCGGGCTACGGGCAGACGCACTGGTCAGTGCCAGCGTACGGGCCAGGAGTAGGCAACGGCGTAGGATAAAGTGTAGGGCTGGTGGTGGATTTGCGTTCCTGGCTAGGGTTAGGGTTAGGGAACGGCAAGGCTTAGGGCACAGGTGAGGGAACGGAAACGTGGGAGGGTCAGGCTACGTGTTGACACACGGTTCAGTGCCAGCGTACGGGCCAGGAATAGGGAACTGCGTAAGTTAAGGTGTAGGGCTGGTGGTTGGTTTCCGTTCCGGGCTAGGGTTACGGTTAGGGAACGTCAAGGCTTAGGGCACAGGTGAGGTTACGGAAACGTTGGAGGCTCAGACTACGTACTGACGCATGGTTCAGTGCCAGCGTACTGGTCAGGAGTAGGATACGGCGTAAGGTAAGGTGTAGGGCTGGTGGTGGGTTTCTATTCCGTGCTAGGGTTAGGGTTAGGGAAAGGCAAGTCTTAGGGCACAGGTGAGGTTACGGAAACGTGGGAGGGTCAGGCTACATGCTGACGCACGGTTCAGTGCCAGCGTACGGGCCAGGAATAGGTTACGGCGTAAGGTAATGTGTAGGGCTGGTGGTGGGTTTCCGTTCCGGTCTAGGGTTATGGTTAGGGAACGGCAAGGCTTAGGGCACAGGTGAGGGTACTGAAACGTGGGAGGGTCAGGCTACGTGCTGACGCATGGGTCAGTGCCAGCGTACGTACCAGGAGTAGGGTACGGCGTAAGGTACAGTGTAGCGCTTGTGGTTGATTTCCTTTCCAGGCTAGGTTTAGGGTTAGGGAACGGCAAGGCTTAGGGCACAGGTGAGGGTACGGAAACATGGGAGGGTCAGGCTACATGCTGACGCAATGTTCAGTGCCAGCGTACGGGCCAGGAATAGGGTACGGCGTAAGGTAAGGTGTAGGGCTGGTGGTGGGTTTCTAATCCGGGCTAGGGTTAGGGTTAGGGAACGGCAAGTCTTAGGGCAAAGGAGAGGGTATGGAAACGTGGGAGGGTCAGGCTACATGCTGACGCACGGTTCAGTGCCAAAGTACGGGCCAGGAATAGGGAACGGCGTAAGTTAAGGTGTAGGGCTGGTGGTGGGTTTCCGTTCCGGGCTAGGGTTAGGGTTAGGGAACGGCAAGGCTTAGGGCACAGGTCAGGGTACGGAAACGCGGGAGGGTAAGGCTACGTGCTGATGCGCAGGTCAGTGCCAGAGTACACGCGAATAGTAGGCAACGGCGTAGGGTAAGGTTTTGGGCTGGTGGTAGGTTTCCACTCCGGGCTAGGGTTAGGGTTAGGGAAAGGCAAGGCTTAGGGCACAGGTGAGATTACGGAAACGTGGGAGGGTCAGGCTACATGCTGACGCACGGTTCAGTGCCAGCGTACGGGCCAGGAATAGGTTACGGCGTAAGGTATGGTGTAGGGCTGGTGGTGGTTTCCGTTCCGGGCTAGGGTTATGGTTAGGGAACGGCAAGGCTTAGGGCACAGGTGAGGGTATGGAAACGTGGGAGGGTCGGGCTACGGGCTGACGCACTGGTCAGTGCCAGCGTACGGGCCAGGAGTAGGCAACGGCGTAGGATAAAGTGTAGGGCTGGTGGTGGATTTGCGTTCCTGGCTAGGGTTAGGGTTAGGGAACGGCAAGGCTTAGGGCACAGGTGAGGGAACGGAAACGTGGGAGGGTCAGGCTACGTGTTGACACACGGTTCAGTGCCAGCGTACGGGCCAGGAATAGGGAACTGCGTAAGTTAAGGTGTAGGGCTGGTGGTTGGTTTCCGTTCCGGGCTAGGGTTACGGTTAGGGAATGTCAAGGCTTAGGGCACAGGTGAGGTTACGGAAACGTTGGAGGCTCAGACTACGTACTGACGCATGGTTCAGTGCCAGCGTACGGGTCAGGAGTAGGATACGGCGTAAGGTAAGGTGTAGGGCTGGTGGTGGGTTTCTATTCCGTGCTAGGGTTAGGGTTAGGGAAAGGCAAGTCTTAGGGCACAGGTGAGGTTACGGAAACGTGGGAGGGTCAGGCTACATGCTGACGCACGGTTCAGTGCCAGCGTACGGGCCAGGAATAGGTTACGCCGTAAGGTAAGGTGTAGGGCTGGTGGTGGGTTTCCGTTCTGGTCTAGCGTTATGGTTAGGGAACGGCAAGGCTTAGGGCACAGGTGAGGGTACTGAAACGTGGGAGGGTCAGGCTACGTGCTGACACATGGGTCAGTGCCAGCGTAAGGACCAGGAGTAGGGTACGGCGTAAGGTACAGTGTAGCGCTTGTGGTTGATTTCCTTTCCAGGCTAGGTTTGGGTTAGGGAACGGCAAGGCTTAGGGCACAGGTGAGGGTACGGAAACTTGGGAGGGTCAGGCTACATGCTGACGCAATGTTCAGTGCCAGCGTACGGGCCAGGAATATGGTACGGCGTAAGGTAAGGTGTAGGGCTGGTGGTGGGTTTCTAATCCGGGCTAGGGTTAGGGTTAGGGAACGGCAAGTCTTAGGGCAAAGGAGAGGGTATGGAAACGTGGGAGGGTCAGGCTACATGCTGACGCACGGTTCAGTGCCAGCGTACGGGCCAGGAATAGGGTACGGCGTAAGGTAAGGTGAACGGCTGCTGGTGGGTTTCCGTTCCGGGCTAGGGTTAGGGTTAGGGAACGGCAAGGCTTAGGGCACAGGTGAGGTTACAGAAACGTGGGACGCTCAGGCTACGTGCTGACGCATGTGTCAATGCCAGCATACGGGCGAGGAGTAGGCAACGGCGTAAGGTAAGGTGTACGGCTGGTGGTTGGTTTCCGTTCCAGGCTAAGGTTAGGGTTAGGGAACGGCAAGGCTTAGGGCACAGGTGATGGTACGGAAACGTGGGAGTGTCAGGCTACGTGCTGACGCACGATTCAGTGCCAGCGTACGGGCCAGGAATAGGGAACGGCGTAAGGTAAGGTGTAGGGCTGGTGGTGGGTTTCCGTTCCGGGCTAGGGTTAGGGTTAGGGAACGGCAAGGCTTAGAGAACAGGTCAGGGTACGGAAACGCGGGAGGGTAAGTCTACGTGCAGATGCACGGGTCAGTACCAGAGTACAGGCCAGTAGTAGGCAACGGCATAGGGTAAGGTTTTGGGCTGGTGGTGGGATTCCATTCCGGGCTAGGGTTAGGGTTAGGGAACCGCAGGGCTTAGGGCACAGGTGAGGGTACGGAGACGAGGGAGGGTCAGGCTACATGCTGACGCACGAGTCAATGCCAGGGTACGGGCCAGGAGTAGGCAACGGCGTAAGGTAAGGTGTAGGGCTGGCGGTTGGTTTCTGTTCCAGGCTAGGGTTAGGGTTAGGGAACGGCAAGGTTTAGGGCACAGGTGAGGGTACGGAAACGTTGGAGGGTCGGGCTACGTGCTGATGCACGGGTCAGTGCCAGCGTATGGGCCAGGAGTAGGCAACGGCATAGGATAAAGTGTAGGGCTGGTGGTGGATTTGCGTTCCGGGCTAGGGTTAGGGTTAGGGAATGGCAAGGCTTAGGGCTCAGGTGAGGGAACGGAAACGTGGGAGGTTCAGGCTACGTGCTGATGCACGGTTCAGTGCCAAAGTACGGGCCAGGAAAAGGGAACGGCGTAAGTTAAGGTGTAGGGCTGGTGGTGGGTTTCCGTTCCGGGCTAGGGTTAGGGTTAGGGAACGGCAAGGCTTAGGGCACAGGTCAGGGTACGGAAACGCGGGAGGGTAAGGCTACGTGCTGATGCGCAGGTCAGTGCCAGAGTACGGGCCAGGAAAAGGGAACGGCGTAAGTTAAGGTGTAGGGCTGGTGGTGGGTTTCCGTTCCGGGCTAGGGTTAGGGTTAGGGAACGGCAAGGCTTAGGGCACAGGTCAGGGTACGGAAACGCGGGAGGGTAAGGCTACGTGCTGATGCGCAGGTCAGTGCCAGAGTACACGCCAGTAGTAGGCAACGGCGTAGGGTAAGGTTTTGGGCTGGTGGTAGGTTTCCATTCCGGGCTAGGGTTAGGGTAAGGGAAAGGCAAGGCTTAGGGCACAGGTGAGGTTACGGAAACGTGGGAGGGTCAGGCTACATGCTGACGCACGGTTCAGTGCCAGCGTACGGGCCAGGAATAGGTTACGGCGTAAGGTATGGTGTAGGGCTGGTCGTGGGTTTCCGTTCCGGGCTAGGGTTATGGTTAGGGAACGGCAAGGCTTAGGGCACAGGTGAGGGTACTGAAACGTGGGAGGGTCAGGCTACGTGCTGACGCATGGGTCAGTGCCAGGGTACGGGCCAGGAGTAGGGTACGGCGTAAGGTAAAGTGTAGCGCTTGTGGTTGATTTCCTTTCCAGTCTAGGTTTAGGGTTAGGGAACGGCAAGGCTTAGGGCACAGGTGAGGGTACGGAAACGTGAGAGGGATGGGCTACGTGCTGACGCACGGGTCAGTGCCAGCGTACGGAACAGGAGTAGGCAACGGCATAGGATACAGTGTAGGGCTGGTGGTGGATTTGCGTTCAGGGCGAGGGTTAGGGTTAGGGAACGGCAAGGCTTAGGGCACAGGTGAGGGTATGGAAACTTGGGAGGGTCAGGCTACATGCTGACGCAATGTTCAGTGCCAGCGTACGGGCCAGGAATAGGGTACGGCGTAAGGTAAGGTGTAGAGCTGGTGGTGGGTTTCTAACCCGGGCTAGGGTTAGGATTAGGGAAAGGCAAGTCTTAGGGCAAAGGAGAGGGTACGGAAACGTGGGAGGGTCATGCTACATGCTTACGCACGGGTCAGTGCCAGCGTACGGGCCAGGAATAGGGTACGGCTTAAGGTAAGGTGTACGGCTAGTGGTGGGTTTCCGTTCCGGGCTAGGGTTAGGGTTAGGGAACGGCAAGGCTTAGGGCACAGGTGAGGTTACAGAAACGTGGGACGGTCAGGCTACGTGCTGACACATGTGTCAATGCCAGCATACGGGCGAGGAGTAGGCAACGGCGTAAGGTAAGGTGTACGGCTGGTGGTTGGTTTCCGTTCCAGGCTAATGTTAGGGTTAGGGAACGGCAAGGCTTAGGGCACAGGTGATGGTACGGAAACGTGGGAGGGTCAGGCTACGTGCTGACGCACGGTTCAGTGCCAGCGTACGGGCCAGGAATAGGGAACGGCGTAAGTTAAGGTGTAGGGCTGGTGGTGGGTTTCCTTTCAGGGCTAGGGTTAGGGTTAGGGAACGGCAAGGCTTAGGGCACAGGTCAGGGTACGGAAACGCGGGAGAGTAAGGCTACGTGCTGATGCACGGGTCAGTACCAGAGTACAGGCCAGTAGAAGGCAACGGCGTAGGGTAAGGTTTTGGGCTGGTGGTGGGATTCCATTCCGGGCTAGGGTTAGGGTTAGGGAACCGCAGGGCTTAGGGCACAAGTGAGGGTACGGAGACGAGGGAGGGTCTGGCTACGTGCTGACGCACGGGTCAATGCCAGCATACGGGCCAGGAGTAGGCAACGGCGTAAGGTAAGGTGTAGGGCTGGTGGTTGGTTTCTGTTCCAGGCTAGGGTTAGGGTTAGGGAACGGCAAGGCTTAGGGCACAGGTGAGGGTACGGAAACGTTGGAGGGTCGGGCTACATGCTGATGCACGGGTCACTGCCAGTGTACGGGTCAGCAGTAGGGTACGGCGTAATGTAAGGTGTAGGGCTTGTGGTGGGTTTCTATTCCGGGCTAGGGTTAGGGTTAGGGAACGGCAAGGCTTAGGGCACAGGTGAGGGTACGGAAACGTGGGAGGGTCAGGCTACATGCTGACGCACGTGTCAGTGCCAGCGTACGGGCCAGGTGTAGGCAACGGCGTAAGGTAAGATGTAGGGCTGGTGGTTGGTTTCCGTTCCAGGCTAGGGTTAGGGTTAGGGAACGTCAAGGCTTAGGGCACAGGTGAGGGTACGGAAACGTGGGAGGGTCAGGCTACGTGCTGACGCACGGGTCAGTGCCAGCGTACGGGTCAGTTGCAGCGTACGGCGTAAGGTATGGTGTAGGGCTGGTGGTGGGTTACTAATCCGGGCTACGGTTAGGGTTAGGGAATGGCAAGGCTTAGGGCACAGGTGAGGGTACGGAAACGTGGGAGGGTCAGGCTTCGTGCTGACGCACGTGTCAGTGCCAGCGTACGGGCCAGGAGTAGGCAACGGCGTAAGGTAAGGTGTAGGGCTGGTGGTTGGTTTCCGTTCCAGGCTAGGGTTAGGGTTAGGGAACGGCAAGGCTTAGGGCACAGGTGAGGGTACGGAAACGTGGGAGGGTCGGGCTACGTGCTGACGCACGGGTCAGTGCCAGCGTACGGGCCAGGAGTAGGCAACGGCGTAGGATAAAGTGTAGGGCTGGTGGTGGATTTGCGTTCTGGGCTAGGGTTAGGGTTAGGGAACCGCAAGGCTTAGGGCACAGGTCAGGGTACAGAAACGCGGGAGGGTAAGGCTATGTGCTGATGCACGGTTCAGTGCCAGAGTACAGGCCAGGAGTAGGCAACGGCGTAGGGTAAGGTGTAGGGCTGGTTGTGGGTTTCCGTTCCGGGCTAGGGTTAGGGAACGGCAAGGCTTAGGGCACAGGTGAGGGTACGTAAACGTGGGAGGGTCAGGCTACGTGCTGACGCACGGGTCAATGCCAGCGTACGGGCGAGGAGTAGGCAACGGCGTAAGGTTATGTTTAGGGCTGGTGGTGGGTTTCCGTTCCGGACTAGGGTTAGGGTTAGGGAACGGCAAGGCTTAGGGCACAGGTCAGGGTACGGAAACGCGTGAGTTTAAGGCTACGTGCTGATGCACGGTTCAGTGCCAGAGTACAGGCCAGGATAGGCAACGGCGTAGGGTAAGGTGTAGGGCTGGTGGTGGGTTTCCGTTCTGGGCTAGGGTTAGGGTTAGGGAACGGCAAGGCTTAGGGCACAGGTGAGGGTACGGAAACGTGGGAGGGTCAGGCTACGTGCTGACGCACCGTTCAGTGCCAGCGTACAGGCCAGGAATAGGGTACGACGTAAGGTAAGGTGTAGGGCTGGTGGTGGGTTTCTAATCCGGGCTAGGGTTAGGGTTAGGGAACGGCAAGTCTTAGGGCAAAGGAGAGGGTACGGAAACGTGGGTGGGTCAGGCTACGTGCTGACGCACGGTTCAGTGCCAGCGTACGGGCCAGGAATATGGTACGGCGTAAGGTAAGGTGTACGGCTGGTGGTGGGTTTCCGTTCCGGGCTAGGGTTAGGGTTAGGGAACGGCAAGGCTTAGGGCACAGGTGAAGTTACAGAAACGTGGTACGGTCAGGCTACGTGCTGACGCACGTGTCAGTGCCAGCGTACGGGCCAGGGGTAGGCAACGGCGTAAGGTAAGATGTAGGGCTGGTGGTTGGTTTCCGTTCCAGGCTAGGGTTAGGGTAAGGGAACGGCAAGGCTTAGGGCACAGGTGAGGGTACCGAAACGTGGGAGGGTCAGGCTACATGCTGACGCACGGTTCAGTGCCAGCGTATGGGCCAGGAATAAGTT
The DNA here is from genome assembly GCF_964165515.1 of Mesoplodon bidens. Lineage (NCBI taxonomy): Eukaryota > Metazoa > Chordata > Mammalia > Artiodactyla > Ziphiidae > Mesoplodon > Mesoplodon bidens. Next base: position 184,018 of record NW_027672568.1, on the reverse strand, counting down.
ACGGCGTAAGGTAAGGTGTAGGGCTGGTGGTGGGTTTCTGTTCGGGGCTAGGGTTAGGGTTAGGGAACGGCAAGGCTTAGGGCACAGGTGAGGGTACGGAAACGTGGGAGGGTCAGGCTACGTGCTGACGCACGGGTCAGTGCCAGCGTGCGGGTCAGTAGCAGTGTACGGCGTAAGGTATGGTGTAGGGCTGGTGGTGGGTTACTATTCAGGGCTAGGGTTAGGGTTAGGGAATGGCAAGGCTTAGGGCACAGGTGAGGGTACGGAAACGTGGGAGGGTCAGGCTATGTGCTGACGCACGGGTCAGTGCCAGCGTACGGGCCAGGAGTAGGCAACGGCGTAAGGTAAGGTGTAGGGCTGGTGGTTGGTTTCCGTTCCAGGCTAGGGTTAGGGTTAGGGAATGGCAAGGCTTAGGGCACAGGTGAGGGTACGGAAACGTGGGAGGGTCGGGCTACGTGCTGACGCACGGGTCAGTGCCTGCGTACGGGCCAGTAGTAGGCAACGGCGTAGGATAAAGTTTAGGGCTGGTGGTGGATTTGCGTTCTGGGCTAGGGTTAGGGTTAGGGAACGGCAAGGCTTAGGGCACAGGTCAGGGAACGGAAACGCGGGAGGGTAAGGCTACGTGCTGATGCACGGTTCACTGCCAGAGTACAGGCCAGGAGTAGGCAACAGCGTAGGGTAAGGTGTAGGGCGGGTGGTGGGTTTCCGTTCCGGGCTAGGGTTAGGGTTAGGGAACGGCAAGGCTTAGGGCAGAACTGAGGGTACGGAAACGTGAGAGGGACGGGCTACGTGCTGACGCACGGGTCAGTGGCTGCGTACGGAACAGGAGTAGGCAACGGCATAGGATACAGTGTAGGGCTGGTGGTGGATTTGCGTTCAGGGCTAGGGTTAGGGTTAGGGAACGGCAAGGCTTAGGGCACAGGTGAAGGTATGGAAACGTGGGAGGGTCAGGCTACGTGCTGACGCACGGGTCAGTGCCAGCGTACGGGTCAGGAGTAGGGTACGGCGTAATGTAAGGTGTAGGGCTGGTGGTGGGTTTCTATTCCGGGCTAGGGTTAGGGTTAGGGAACGGCAAGGCTTAGGGCACAGGTGAGGGTACGGAAACTTGGGAGGGTCAGGCTACATGCTGACGCAATGTTCAGTGCCAGCGTACGTGCCAGGAATAGGGTACGGCGTAAGGTAAGGTGTAGGGCTGGTGGTGGGTTTCTAATCCGGGCTAGGGTTAGGGTTAGGGAACGGCAAGTCTTAGGGCAAAGGAGAGGGTACGGAAACGTGGGAGGGTCAGGTTACATGCTGACTCACGGTTCAGTGCCAGCGTACGGGCCAGGAATAGGGTACGGCGTAAGGTAAGGTGTACGGCTGGTGGTGGATTTCCGTTCCGGGCTAGGGTTAGGGTTAGGGAACGGCAAGGCTTAGGGCACAGGTGAGGTTACAGAAACGTGGGACGGTCAGGCTACGTTCTGACGCATGTGTCAATGCCAGCATACGGGCGAGGAGTAGGCAACGGCGTAAGGTAAGGTGTACGGCTGGTGGTTGGTTTCCGTTCCAGGCTAAGGTTATTATTAGGGAACGGCAAGGCTTAGGGCACAGGTGATGGTACGGAAACGTGGGAGGGTCAGGCTACGTGCTGACGCACGGTTCAGTGCCAGCGTACGGGCCAGGAATAGGGAACGGCGTAAGGTAAGGTGTAGGGCTGGTGGTGGGTTTCCGTTCCGGGCTAGGGTTAGGGTTAGGGAACGGCAAGGCTTAGGGCACAGGTCAGGGTACGGAAACGCGGGAGGGTAAGGCTACAGGCTGATGCACGTGTCAGTACCAGTGTACAGGCCAGTAGTAGGCAACGGCGTAGGGTAAGGTTTTGCGCTGGTGGTGGGATTCCATTCCGGGCTAGGGTTAGGGTTAGGGAACCGCAGGGCTTAGCGCACAGGTGAGGGTACGGAGACGAGGGAGGGTCAGGCTACGTGCTGACGCACGGGTCAATGCCAGCGTACGGGCCAGGAGTAGGCAACGGCGTAGGATAAAGTGTAGGGCTGGTAGTGGATTTGCGTTCCGGGCTAGGGTTAGGGTTAGGGAACGGCAAGGCTTAGGGCTCAGGTGAGGGAACGGAAACGTGGGAGGGTCAGGCTACGTGCTGACGCACGGTTCAGTGCCAGCGTACGGGCCAGGAATAGGGAACGGCGTAAGTTAAGGTGTAGGGCTGGTGGTGGGTTTCCGTTCCGGGCTAGGGTTAGTGTTAGGGAACGGCAAGGCTTAGGGCACAGGTCAGGGTACGGAAACGCAGGAGGGTAAGGCTACATGCTGATGCGCAGGTCACTGCCAGAGTACACGCCAGTAGTAGGCAACGGCGTAGGGTAAGGTTTTGGGCTGGTGGTGGGTTTCCATTCTGGGCTAGTGTTAGGGTTAGGGAACCGCAAGGCTTAGGGCACAGGTGAGGGTACGGAGACGTGGGTGGGTCAGTCTACGTGCTGACGCACGGGTCAATGCCAGCGTACGGGCCAGGAGTAGGCAACGGCGTAAGGTAAGGTGTAGGGCTTCTGGTTGGTTTCCGTTCCAGGCTAGGGTTAGGGTAAGGGAACGGCAAGGCTTAGGGCACAGGTGAGGGTACGGAAACGTGGGAGGGTCGGGCTACGTGCTGACGCACGGGTCTGTGCCAGCGTACGGGCCAGGAGTAGGCAACGGCGTAGGATAAAGTGTAGGGCTGGTGGTGGATTTGCGTTCCGGGCTAGGGTTAGGGTTAGGGAACGGTAAGGCTTAGGGCACAGGTGTGGGAACGGAAACGTGGGAGGGTCAGGCTACGTGCTGACGCACGGTTCAGTGCCAGCGTACGGGCCAAGAATAGGAAACGGCATAAGTTAGAGTGTAGGGCTGGTGGTGGGTTTCCGTTCCGGGCTAGGGTTAGGGTTAGGGAACGGCAAGGCTTAGGGCACAGGTGAGGGTATGGAAACGTGGGAGGGTCAGGCTACGTGCTGACGCACTGTTCAGTGCCAGCGTACGGGCCAGGAATAGGGTACGGCGTAAGGTAAGGTGTAGGGCTGGTGGTGGGTTTCTAATCCGGGCTAGGGTTAGGGTTAGGGAACGGCAAGTCTTAGGGCAAAGGAGAGGGTACGGAAACTTGGGAGGGTCAGGCTACGTGCTGACGCACGTTTCAGTGCCAGCGTACGGGCCAGGAATAGGGTACGGTGTAAGGTAAGGTGTACGGCTGGTGGTGGGTTTCCGTTCCGGGCTAGGGTTAGGGTTAGGGAACGGCAAGGCTTAGGGCACAGGTGAGGTTACAGAAACGTGGGACTGTCAGGCTAAGTGCTGACGCACGTGTCAGTGCCAGCGTACGGGCCAGGTGTAGGCAACGGCGTAAGGTAAGATGTAGGGCTGGTGGTTGGTTTCCGTTCCAGGCTAGGGTTAGGGTAAGGGAACGGCAAGGCTTAGGGCACAGGTGAGGGTACCGAAACGTGGGAGGGTCAGGCTACATGCTGACGCACGGTTCAGTGCCAGCGTACGGGCCAGGAATAAGTTACGGCGTAAGGTAAGGTGTAGGGCTGGTGCTGGGTTTCCGTTCGGGGCTAGGGTTAGGGTTAGGGAACGGCAAGGCTTAGGGCACAGGTGAGGGTACGGAAACGTGGGAGGGTCAGGCTACGTGCTGACGCACGGGTCAGTGCCAGCGTACGGGTCAGTAGCAGCGTACGGCGTAAGGTATGGTGTAGGGCTGGTGGTGGGTTACTATTCTGGGCTAGGGTTAGGGTTAGGGAATGGCAAGGCTTAGGGCACAGGTGAGGGTACGGAAAAGTGGGAGCGTCAGGCTTCGTGCTGACGCACGTGTCAGTGCCAGCGTACGGGCCAGGAGTAGCAACGGCGTAAGGTAATGTTTAGGTCTGGTGGTTGGTTTCCGTTCCAAGCTAGGGTTAGGGTTAGGGAACGGCAAGGCTTAGGGCACAGGTGAGGGTACGGAAACGTGGGAGGGTCGGGCTATGTGCTGACGCACGGGTCAGTGCCAGCGTACGGGCCAAGAGTAGGCAACGGCGTAGGATAAAGTGTAGGGCTGGTGGTGGATTTGCGTTCTGGGCTAGGGTTAGGGTTAGGGAACGGCAAGGCTTAGGGCACAGGTCAGGGTACAGAAACGCGGGAGGGTAAGGCTATGTGCTGATGCACGGTTCAGTGCCAGAGTACAGGCCAGGAGTAGGCAACGGCATAGGGTAAGGTGTAGGGCTGGTGGTGGGTTTCCGTTCCGGGCTCGGGTTAGGGTTAGTGAACGGCAAGGCTTAGGGCACAGGTGAGGGTACGTAAACGTGGGAGGGTCAGGCTACGTGCTGACGCACGGGTCAATGCCAGCGTACGGGCGAGGAGTAGGCAACGGCATAAGGTAAGGTTTAGGGCTAGTGGTGGGTTTCCGTTCCGGACTAGGGTTAGGGTTAGGGAACGGCAAGGCTTAGGGCACAGGTCAGGGTACGGAAACGCGTGAGGGTAAGGCTACGTGCTGATGCACGGTTCAGTGCCAGAGTACAGGCCAGGAGTAGGCAACGGCGTAGGGTAAGGTGTAGGGCTGGTGGTGGGTTTCCGTTCCGGGCTAGGGTTAGGATTAGGGAACGGCAAGGCTTAAGGCACAGGTGAGGGTACATAAACGTGGGAGGGTCAGGCTACGTGCTGACGCACGGGTCAATGCCAGCGTACGGGCGAGGAGTAGGCAACGACGTAAGGTAAGGTGTACGGCTGGTGGTTGGTTTCCGTTCCAGGCTAGTGTTAGGGTTAGGGAATGGCAAGGCTTAGGGCACAGGTGAGGGTACGGAAACGTGGGAGGGTCAGGCTACGTGCTGACGCACGGTTCAGTGCCAGCGTACGGGCCAGGAATAGGGTACGGCGTAAGGTAAGGTGTAGGGCTGGTGGTGGTTTTCTAATCCTGGCTAGGGTTAGGGTTAGGGAACGGCAAGTCTTAGGGCAAAGGAGAGGGTACGGAAACGTGGGAGGGTCAGGCTACGTGCTGACGCACGGTTCAGTGCCAGCGTACGGGCCAGGAATAGGGTACGGCGTAAGGTAAGGTGTACGGCTGGTGGTGGGTTTCCGTTCCGGGCTAGGGTTAGGGTTAGGGAACGGCAAGGCTTAGGGCACAGGTGAAGTTACCGAAACGTGGGACGGTCAGGCTACGTGCTGACGCACGTGTCAGTGCCAGCGTACGGGCCAGGGATAGGCAACGGCGTAAGGTAAGATGTAGGGCTGGTTGTTGGTTTCCGTTCCAGGCTAGGGTTAGGGTAAGGGAACGGCAAGGCTTAGGGCACAGGTGAGGGAACGGAAACGTGGGAGGGTCAGGCTACGTGCTGACGCACGGTTCAGTGCCAGCGTACGGGCCAGGAATAGGGAACGGCGTAAGGTAAGGTGTAGGGCTGGTGGTGGGTTTCCGTTCCGGGCTAGGGTTAGGGTTAGGGAACGGCAAGGCTTAGGGCACAGGTCAGGGTACGGAAATGCGGGAGCGTAAGGCTACAGGCTGATGCACGGGTCAGTACCAGAGTACAGGCCAGTAGTAGGCAACGGCGTAGGGTAAGGTTTTGCGCTGGTGGTGGGATTCCATTCCGGGCTAGGGTTAGGTTTAGGGAACCGCAGGGCTTAGCGCACAGGTGAGGGTACGGAGACGAGGGAGGGTCAGGCTACGTGCTGACGCACGGGTCAATGCCAGCGTACGGGCCAGGAGTAGGCAACGGCGTAGGATAAAGTGTAGGGCTGGTGGTGGATTTGCGTTCCGGGCTAGGGTTATGGTTAGGGAACGACAAGGCTTAGGGCTCAGGTGAGGGAACGGAAACGTGGGAGGGTCAGGCTACGTGCTGACGCACGGTTCAGTGCCAGCGTACGGGCCAGGAATAGTGAACGGCGTAAGTTAAGGTGTAGGGCTGGTGGTGGGTTTCCGTTCCGGGCTAGGGTTAGGGTTAGGGAACGGCAAGGCTTAGGGCACAGGTCAGGGTACGGAAACGCGGGAGGGTAAGGCTACGTGCTGATGCGCAGGTCAGTGCCAGAGTACATGCCAGTAGTAGGCAACGGCGTAGGGTAAGGTTTTGGGCTGGTGGTGGGTTTCCATTCTGGGCTAGTGTTAGGGTTAGGGAAACGCAAGGCTTAGGGCACAGGTGAGGGTACGGAGACGTGGGTGCGTCAGGCTACGTGCTGACGCACGGGTCAATGCCAGCGTACGGGCCAGGAGTAGGCAACGGCGTAGGATAAAGTGTAGGGCTGGTGGTGGATTTGCGTTCCGGGCTAGGGTTAGGGTTAGGGAACGGTAAGGCTTAGGGCACAGGTGTGGGAACGGAAACGTGGGAGGGTCAGGCTACGTGCTGACGCACGGTTCAGTGCCAGCGTACGGGCCAGGAATAGGAAACGGCAAAAGTTAGGGTTTAGGGCTGGTGGTGGGTTTCCATTCAGGGCTAGGGTTAGGGTTAGGGAACGGCAAGGCTTAGGGCACAGGTGATGGTATGGAAACGTGGGAGGGTCAGGCTACGTGCTGACGCATGGGTCAGTGCCAGCGTACGGGTCAGCAGTAGGGTACGGCGTAATGTAAGGTGTAGGGCTGGTGGTGGGTTTCTATTCCGGGCTAGGGTTAGGGTTAGGGAACGGCAAGGCTTAGGGCACAGGTGAGGGTACGGAAACTTGGGAGGGTCAGGCTACATGCTGACGCACTGTTCAGTGCCAGCGTACGGGCCAGGAATAGGGTACGGCGTAAGGTAAGGTGTAGGTCTGGTGGTGGGTTTCTAATCCGGGCTAGGGTTAGGGTTAGGGAACGGCAAGTCTTAGGGCAAAGGAGAGGGTACGGAAACGTGGGAGGGTCAGGATACGTGCTGACGCACGGTTCAGTGCCAGCGTACGGGCCAGGAATAGGGTACGGCGTAAGGTAAGGTTTACGGCTGGTGGTGGGTTTCCGTTCCGGGCTAGGGTTAGGGTTAGGGAACGGCAAGGCTTAGGGCACAGGTGAGGTTACAGAAACGTGGGACTGTCAGGCTACGTGCTGACGCACGTGTCAGTGCCAGCGTACGGGCCAGGTGTAGGCAACCGCGTAAGGTAAGATGTAGGGCTGGTGGTTGGTTTCCGTTCCAGGCTAGGGTTAGGATAAGGGAACGGCAAGGCTTAGGGCACAGGTGAGGGTACCGAAACGTGGGAGGGTCAGGCTACATGCTGACGCACGGTTCAGTGCCAGCGTACGGGCCAGGAATAAGTTACGGCGTAAGGTAAGGTGTAGGGCTGGTGGTGGGTTTCCGTTCGGGGCTAGGGTTAGGGTTGGGAACGGCAAGGCTTAGGGCACAGGTGAGGGTACGGAAACGTGGGAGGGTCAGGCTACGTGCTGACGCACGGGTCAGTGCCAGCGTACGGGTCAGTAGCAGCGTACGGCGTAAGGTATGGTGTAGGGCTGGTGGTGGGTTACTATTCCGGGCTAGGGTTAGGGTTAGGGAATGGCAAGGCTTAGGGCACAGGTGAGGGTACGGAAACGTGGGAGGGTCAGGCTACGTGCTGACGCACGTGTCAGTGCCAGCGTACGGGCCAGGAGTAGGCAACGGCGTAAGGTAAGGTGTAGGGCTGGTGGTTGGTTTCCGTACCAGGCTAGGGTTAGGGTTAGGGAACGGCAAGGCTTAGGGCACAGGTGAGAGTACGGAAACGTGGGAGGGTCGGGCTATGTGCTGACGCACAGGTCAGTGCCAGCGTACGGGCCAGGAGTAGGCAACGGCCTAGGATAAAGTGTAGGGCTGGTGGTGGATTTGCGTTCTGCGCTAGGGTTAGGGTTAGGGAACGGCAAGGCTTAGGGCACAGGTCAGGGTACAGAAACGCGGGAGGGTAAGGCTATGTGCTGATGCACGGTTCAGTGCCAGAGTACAGGCCAGGAGTAGGCAACGGCATAGGGTAAGGTGTAGGGCTGGTGGTGGGTTTCCGTTCCGGGCTAGGGTTAGGAATAGGGAACGGCAAGTCTTAAGGCACAGGTGAGGGTACGTAAACGTGGGAGGGTCAGGCTACGTGCTGACGCACGGGTCAATGCCAGCGTACGGGCGAGGAGTAGGCAACGACGTAAGGTAAGGTGTACGGCTGGTGGTTGGTTTCCGTTCCAGGCTAGGGTTAGGGTTAGGGAATGGCAAGGCTTAGGGCACAGGTGAGGGTACGGAAACGTGGGAGGGTCAGGCTACGTGCTGACGCACGGTTCAGTGCCAGCGTACGGGCCAGGAATAGGGTACGGCGTAAGGTAAGGTGTAGGGCTGGTGGTGGTTTTCTAATCCTGGCTAGGGTTAGGGTTAGGGAACGGCAAGTCTTAGGGCAAAGGAGAGGGTACGGAAACGTGGGAGGGTCAGGCTACGTGCTGACGCACGGTTCAGTGCCAGCGTACGGGCCAGGAATAGGGTACGGCGTAAGGTAAGGTGTACGGCTGGTGGTGGGTTTCCATTCCGGGCTAGGGTTAGGGTTAGGGAACGGCAAGGCTTAGGGCACAGGTGAAGTTACCGAAACGTGGGACGGTCAGGCTACGTGCTGACGCACGTGTCAGTGCCAGCGTACGGGCCAGGGATAGGCAACGGCGTAAGGTAAGATGTAGGGCTGGTGGTTGGTTTCCGTTCCAGGCTAGGGTTAGTGTAAGGGAACGGCAAGGCTTAGGGCACAGGTGAGGGAACGGAAACGTGGGAGGGTCAGGCTACGTGCTGACTCACGGTTCAGTGCCAGCGTACGGGCCAGGAATAGGGAACGGCGTATGGTAAGGTGTAGGGCTGGTGGTGGGTTTCCGTTCCGGGCTAGGGTTAGGGTTAGGGAACGGCAAGGCTTAGGGCACAGGTCAGGGTACGGAAACGCGGGAGGGTAAGGCTACAGGCTGATGCACGGGTCAGTACCAGAGTACAGGCCAGTAGTAGGCAACGGCGTAGGGTAAGGTTTTGCGCTGGTGGTGGGATTCCATTCCGGGCTAGGGTTAGGGTTAGGGAACCGCAGGGCTTAGCGCACAGGTGAGGGTATGGAGACGAGGGAGGGTCAGGCTACGTGCTGACGCACGGGTCAATGCCAGCGTACGGGCCAGGAGTAGGCAACGGCGTAGGATAAAGTGTAGGGCTGGTGGTGGATTTGCGTTCCGGGCTAGGGTAGGGTTAGGGAACGACAAGGCTTAGGGCTCAGGTGAGGGAACGGAAACGTGGGAGGGACAGGCTACGTGCTGACGCACGGTTCAGTGCCAGCGTACGGGCCAGGAATAGGGAACGGCATAAGTTAAGGTGTAGGGCTGGTGGTGGGTTTCCGTTCCGGGCTAGGGTTAGGGTTAGGGAACGGCAAGGCTTAGGGCACAGGTCAGGGTACGGAAACGCGGGAGGGTAAGGCTACGTGCTGATGCGCAGGTCAGTGCCAGAGTACACGCCAGTAGTAGGCAACGGCGTAGGGTAAGGTTTTGGGCTGGTGGTGGGTTTCCATTCTGGGCTAGTGTTAGGGTTAGGGAACCGCAAGGCTTAGGGCACAGGTGAGGGTACGGAGACGTGGGTGCGTCAGGCTACGTGCTGACGCACGGGTCAATGCCAGCGTACGGGCCAGGAGTAGGCAACGGCGTAGGATAAAGTGTAGGGCTGGTGGTGGATTTGCGTTCCGGGCTAGGGTTAGGGTTAGGGAACGGTAAGGCTTAGGGCACAGGTGTGGGAACGGAAACGTGGGAGGGTCTGGCTAAGTGCTGACGCAGGGTTCAGTGCCAGCGTACGGGCCAGGAATAGGAAACGGCAAAGTTAGGGTTTAGGGCTGGGGGTGGGTTTCCGTTCAGGGCTAGGGTTAGGGTTATGGAACGGCAAGGCTTAGGGCACAGGTGATGGTATGGAAACGTGGGAGGTTCAGGCTACGTGCTGACGCATGGGTCAGTGCCAGCGTACGGGTCAGCAGTAGGGTACGGCGTAATGTAAGGTGTAGGGCTGGTGGTGGGTTTCTATTCCGGGCTAGGGTTAGGGTTAGGGAACGGCAAGGCTTAGGGCACAGGTGAGGGTACGGAAACTTGGGAGGGTCAGGCTACATGTTGACGCACTGTTCAGTGCCAGCGTACGGGCCAGGAATAGGGTACGGCGTAAGGTAAGGTGTACGGCTGGTGGTGGGTTTCCGTTCCGGGCTAGGGTTAGGGTTAGGGAACGGCAAGGCTTAGGGCACAGGTGAGGTTACAGAAACGTGGGACTGTCAGGCTACGTGCTGACGCACGTGTCAGTGCCAGCGTACGGGCCAGGTGTAGGCAACCGCGTAAGGTAAGATGTAGGGCTGGTGGTTGGTTTCCGTTCCAGGCTAGGGTTAGGATAAGGGAACGGCAAGGCTTAGGGCACAGGTGAGGGTACCGAAACGTGGGAGGGTCAGGCTACATGCTGACGCACGGTTCAGTGCCAGCGTACGGGCCAGGAATAAGTTACGGCGTAAGGTAAGGTGTAGGGCTGGTGGTGGGTTTCCGTTCGGGGCTAGGGTTAGGGTTAGGGAACGGCAAGGCTTAGGGCACAGGTGAGGGTACGGAAACGTGGGAGGGTCAGGCTACGTGCTGACGCACGGGTCAGTGCCAGCGTACGGGTCAGTAGCAGCGTACGGCGTAAGGTATGGTGTAGGGCTGGTGGTGGGTTACTATTCCGGGCTAGGGTTAGGGTTAGGGAATGGCAAGGCTTAGGGCACAGGTGAGGGTACGGAAACGTGGGAGGGTCAGGCTACGTGCTGACGCACGTGTCAGTGCCAGCGTACGGGCCAGGAGTAGGCAACGGCGTAAGGTAAGGTGTAGGGCTGGTGGTTGGTTTCCGTACCAGGCTAGGGTTAGGGTTAGGGAACGGCAAGGCTTAGGGCACAGGTGAGAGTACGGAAACGTGGGAGGGTCGGGCTATGTGCTGACGCACGGGTCAGTGCCAGCGTACGGGCCAGGAGTAGGCAACGGCCTAGGATAAAGTGTAGGGCTGGTGGTGGATTTGCGTTCTGGGCTAGGGTTAGGGTTAGGGAACGGCAAGGCTTAGGGCGCAGGTCAGGGTACAGAAACGCGGGAGGGTAAGGCTATGTGCTGATGCACGGTTCAGTGCCAGAGTACAGGCCAGGAGTAGGCAACGGCATAGGGTAAGGTGTAGGGCTGGTGGTGGGTTTCCGTTCCGGGCTAGGGTTAGGGTTAGGGAACGCCAAGGCTTAGGTCACAGGTGAGGGTACGTAAACGTGAGAGGGTCAGGCTACGTGCTGACGCACGGGTCAAAGAGAGCGTACGGGCGAGGAGTAGGCAACGGCGTAAGGTAAGGTTTAGGGCTGGTGGTGGGTTTCCGTTCCGGACTAGGGTTAGGGTTAGGGAACGGCAAGGCTTAGGGCACAGGTCATGGTACGGAAACGCGTGAGGGTAAGGCTACGTGCTGATGCACGGTTCAGTGCCAGAGTACAGGCCAGGAGTAGGCAACGGCGTAGGGTAAGGTGTAGGGCTGGTGGTGGGTTTCCGTTCCGGGCTAGGGTTAGGATTAGGGAACGGCAAGGCTTAGGGCACAGGTGAGGGTACGTAAACGTGGGAGGGTCAGGCTACGTGCTGACGCACGGGTCAATGCCAGCGTACGGGCGAGGAGTAGACAACGACGTAAGGTAAGGTGTACGGCTGGTGGTTGGTTTCCGTTCCAGGCTAGGGTTAGGGTTAGGGAATGGCAAGGCTTAGGGCACAGGTGAGGGTACGGAAACGTGGGAGGGTCAGGCTACGTGCTGACGCACGGTTCAGTGCCAGCGTACGGGCCAGGAATAGGGTACGGCGTAAGGTAAGGTGTAGGGCTGGTGGTGGTTTTCTAATCCTGGCTAGGGTTAGGGTTAGGGAACGGCAAGTCTTAGGGCAAAGGAGAGGGTACGGAAACGTGGGAGGGTCAGGCTACGTGCTGACGCACGGTTCAGTGCCAGCGTACCGGCCAGGAATAGGGTACGGCGTAAGGTAAGGTGTACGGCTGGTGGTGGGTTTCCGTTCCGGGCTAGGGTTAGGGTTAGGGAACGGCAAGGCTTAGGGCACAGGTGAAGTTACCGAAACGTGGGACGGTCAGGCTACGTGCTGACGCACGTGTCAGTGCCAGCGTACGGGCCAGGTGTAGGCAACGGCGTAAGGAAAGATGTAGGGCTGGTGGTTGGTTTCCGTTCCAGGCTAGGGTTAGGGTAAGGGAACGGCAAGGCTTAGGGCACAGGTGAGGGTACCGAAACGTGGGAGGGTCAGGCTACATGCTGACGCACGGTTCAGTGCCAGCGTATGGGCCAGGAATAAGTTACGGCGTAAGGTAAGGTGTAGGGCTGGTGGTGGGTTTCCGTTCGGGGCTAGGGTTAGGGTTAGGGAACGGCAAGGCTTAGGGCACAGGTGAGGATACGGAAACGTGGGAGGGTCAGGCTACGTGTTGACGCACGGGTCAGTGCCAGCGTACGGGTCAGTTGCAGCGTAAGGCGTAAGGTATGGTGTAGGGCTGGTGGTGGGTTACTATTCCGGGCTACGGTTAGGGTTAGAAAATGGCAAGGCTTAGGGCACAGGTGAGGGTACGGAAACGTGGGAGGGTCAGGCTACGTGCTGACGCACGTGTCAGTGCCAGCGTACGGGCCAGGAGTAGGCAACGGCGTAAGGTAAGGTGTAGGGCTGGTGGTTGGTTTCCGTACCAGGCTAGGGTTAGGGTTAGGGAATGGCAAGGCTTAGGGCACAGGTGAGGGTACGGAAACGTTGGAGGGTCAGGCTACGTGCTGACGCATGGGTCAGTGCCAGCGTACGGGTCAGCAGTAGGGTACGGCGTAATGTAAGGTGTAGGGCTGGTGGTGGGTTTCTATTCCGGGCTAGGTTTAGGGTTAGGGAACGGCAAGGCTTAGGGCACAGGTGAGGGTACGGAAACTTGGGAGGGTCAGGCTACATGCTGACGCACTGTTCAGTGCCAGCGTACGGGCCAGGAATAGGGTACGGCGTAAGGTAAGGTGTAGGGCTGGTGGTGGGTTTCTAATCCGGCCTTGGGTTAGGGTTAGGGAACGGCAAGTCTTAGGGCAAAGGAGAGGGTACGGAAACGTGGGAGGGTCAGGCTACGTGCTGACGCACGGTTCAGTGCCAGCGTACGGGCCAGGAATAGGGTACGGCGTAAGGTAAGGTGTACGGCTGGTGGTGGGTTTCCGTTCCGGGCTAGGGTTAGGGTTAGGGAACGGCAAGGCTTAGGGCACAGGTGAGGTTACAGAAACGTGGGACTGTCAGGCTACGTGCTGACGCACGTGTCAGTGCCAGCGTACGGGCCAGGTGTAGGCAACGGCGTAAGGAAAGATGTAGGGCTTGTGGTTGGTTTCCGTTCCAGGCTATGGTTAGGGTAAGGGAACGGCAAGGCTTAGGGCACAGGTGAGGGTACGGAAACTTGGGAGGGTCAGGCTACATGCTGACGCACTGTTCAGTGCCAGCGTACGGGCCAGGAATAGGGTACGGCGTAAGGTAAGGTGTAGGGCTGGTGGTGGGTTTCTAATCCGGTCTAGGGTTAGGGTTAGGGAACGGCAAGTCTTAGGGCAAAGGAGAGGGTACGGAAACGTGGGAGGGTCAGGCTACGTGCTGACGCACGGTTCAGTGCCAGCGTACGGGTCAGTAGCAGCGTACGGCGTAAGGTATGGTGTAGGGCTGGTGGTGGGTTACTATTCCGGGCTAGGGTTAGGGTTAGGGAATGGCAAGGCTTAGGGCACAGGTGAGGGTACGGAAACGTGGGAGGGTCAGGCTACGTGCTGACGCACGTGTCAGTGCCAGCGTACGGGCCAGGAGTAGGCAACGGCGTAAGGTAAGGTGTAGGGCTGGTGGTTGGTTTCCGTACCAGGCTAGGGTTAGGGTTAGGGAACGGCAAGGCTTAGGGCACAGGTGAGGGTACGGAAACGTTGGAGGGTCAGGCTACGTGCTGACGCATGGGTCAGTGCCAGCGTACGGGTCAGCAGTAGGGTACGGCGTAATGTAAGGTGTAGGGCTGGTGGTGGGTTTCTATTCCGGGCTAGGTTTAGGGTTAGGGAACGGCAAGGCTTAGGGCACAGGTGAGGGTACGGAAACTTGGGAGGGTCAGGCTACATGCTGACGCACTGTTCAGTGCCAGCGTACGGGCCAGGAATAGGGTACGGCGTAAGGTAAGGTGTAGGGCTGGTGGTGGGTTTCTAATCCGGCCTTGGGTTAGGGTTAGGGAACGGCAAGTCTTAGGGCAAAGGAGATGGTACGGAAACGTGGGAGGGTCAGGCTACGTGCTGACGCACGGTTCAGTGCCAGCGTACGGGCCAGGAATAGGGTACGGCGTAAGGTAAGGTGTACGGCTGGTGGTGGGTTTCCGTTCCGGGCTAGGGTTAGGGTTAGGGAACGGCAAGGCTTAGGGCACAGGTGAGGTTACAGAAACGTGGGACTGTCAGGCTACGTGCTGATGCACGTGTCAGTGCCAGCGTACGGGCCAGGTGTAGGCAACGGCGTAAGGTAAGATGTAGGGCTTGTGGTTGGTTTCCGTTCCAGGCTATGGTTAGGGTAAGGGAACGGCAAGGCTTAGGGCACAGGTGAGGGTACGGAAACTTGGGAGGGTCAGACTACATGCTGACGCACTGTTCAGTGCCAGCGTACGGGCCAGGAATAGGGTACGGCGTAAGGTAAGGTGTAGGGCTGGTGGTGGGTTTCTAATCAGGTCTAGGGTTAGGGTTAGGGAACGGCAAGTCTTAGGGCAAAGGAGAGGGTACGGAAACGTGGGAGGGTCAGGCTACGTGCTGACGCACGGTTCAGTGCCAGCGTACGGGTCAGTAGCAGCGTACGGCGTAAGGTATGGTGTAGGGCTGGTGGTGGGTTACTATTCCGGGCTAGGGTTAGGGTTAGGGAATGGCAAGGCTTAGGGCACAGGTGAGGGTACGGAAACGTGGGAGGGTCAGGCTACGTGCTGACGCACGTGTCAGTGCCAGCGTACGGGCCAGGAGTAGGCAACGGCGTAAGGTAAGGTGTAGGGCTGGTGGTTGGTTTCCGTTCCAGGCTAGGGTTAGGGTTAGGGAACGGCAAGGCTTAGGGCACAGGTGAGGGTACGGAAACGTGGGACGGTCGGGCTATGTGCTGACGCACGGTTCAGTGCCAGAGTACAGGCCAGGAGTAGGCAACGGCATAGGGTAAGGTGTAGGGCTGGTGGTGGGTTTCCGTTCCGGGCTAGGGTTAGGGTCAGGGAACGGCAAGGCTTAGGGCACAGGTGAGGGTACGGAAACGTGGGAGGGTCAGGCTACGTGCTGACGCACGTGTCAGTG
Source organism: Mesoplodon bidens (assembly GCF_964165515.1). NCBI lineage: Eukaryota > Metazoa > Chordata > Mammalia > Artiodactyla > Ziphiidae > Mesoplodon > Mesoplodon bidens. The sequence goes on along the minus strand of NW_027672568.1, from coordinate 168,850 downwards.
CCAGCGTACGGGTCAGTTGCAGCGTACGGCATAAGGTATGGTGTAGGGCTGGTGGTGGGTTACTATTCCGGGCTAGGGTTAGGGTTAGGGAATGGCAAGGCTTAGGGCACAGGTGATGGTACGGAAACGTGGGAGGGTCAGGCTACGTGCTGACGCACGTGTCAGTGCCAGCGTACGGGCCAGGAGTAGGCAACGGCGTAAGGTAAGGTGTACGGCAGGTGGTTGTTTTCCGTTCCAGGCTAGGGTTAGGGTTAGGGAACGGCAAGGCTTAGGGCACAGGTGAGGGTACGGAAAAGTGGGAGGGTCAGGCTATGTGCTGATGCACGGTTCAGTGCCAGGATACGGGCCAGGAATACGGAAAGGCGTAAGGTAAGGTATAGGGCTTGTGGTGGGTTTACGTTCCGGGCTAGGGTTAGGGTTAGGGAACGGCAAGGCTTAGGGCACACGTCAGGGTACGGAAACGCGTGAGGGTAAGGCCACGTGCTAATGCACGGGTCAGTGCCGGAGTACAGGCCAGTAGTAGGCAACGGCGTAAGGTAAGGTGTAGGGCTGGTGGTTGGTTTCCGTTCCAGGCTAGGGTTAGTGTTAGGGAACGGCAAGGCTTAGGGCACAGGTGAGGGTACGGAAACGTGGGAGGGTCGGGCTACGTGCTGACGCACTGGTCAGTGCCAGCGTACGGGCCAGGAGTAGGCAACGGCATAGGATAAAGTTTAGGGCTGGTGGTGGGTTTGCGTTCCTGGCTAGGGTTAGGGTTAGGGAACGGCAAGGCTTAGGGCACAGGTGAGGGAACGGAAACGTGGGAGGGTCAGGCTACGTGCTGACGCACGGTTCAGTGCCAGCGTACGGGCCAGGAATAGGGTACGGCGTAAGGTAAGGTGTACGGCTGGTGGTGGGTTTCCATTCCGGGCTAGGGTTAGGGTTAGGGAACGGCAAGGCTTAGGGCACAGGTGAAGTTACCGAAACGTGGGACGGTCAGGCTACGTGCTGACGCACGTGTCAGTGCCAGCGTACGGGCCAGGGATAGGCAACGGCGTAAGGTAAGATGTAGGGCTGGTGGTTGGTTTCCGTTCCAGGCTAGGGTTAGTGTAAGGGAACGGCAAGGCTTAGGGCACAGGTGAGGGAACGGAAACGTGGGAGGGTCAGGCTACGTGCTGACTCACGGTTCAGTGCCAGCGTACGGGCCAGGAATAGGGAACGGCGTAAGGTAAGGTGTAGGGCTGGTGGTGGGTTTCCGTTCCGGGCTAGGGTTAGGGTTAGGGAACGGCAAGGCTTAGGGCACAGGTCAGGGTACGGAAACGCGGGAGGGTAAGGCTACAGGCTGATGCACGGGTCAGTACCAGAGTACAGGCCAGTAGTAGGCAACGGCGTAGGGTAAGGTTTTGCGCTGGTGGTGGGATTCCATTCCGGGCTAGGGTTAGGGTTAGGGAACCGCAGGGCTTAGCGCACAGGTGAGGGTATGGAGACGAGGGAGGGTCAGGCTACGTGCTGACGCACGGGTCAATGCCAGCGTACGGGCCAGGAGTAGGCAACGGCGTAGGATAAAGTGTAGGGCTGGTGGTGGATTTGCGTTCCGGGCTAGGGTAGGGTTAGGGAACGACAAGGCTTAGGGCTCAGGTGAGGGAACGGAAACGTGGGAGGGACAGGCTACGTGCTGACGCACGGTTCAGTGCCAGCGTACGGGCCAGGAATAGGGAACGGCATAAGTTAAGGTGTAGGGCTGGTGGTGGGTTTCCGTTCCGGGCTAGGGTTAGGGTTAGGGAACGGCAAGGCTTAGGGCACAGGTCAGGGTACGGAAACGCGGGAGGGTAAGGCTACGTGCTGATGCGCAGGTCAGTGCCAGAGTACACGCCAGTAGTAGGCAACGGCGTAGGGTAAGGTTTTGGGCTGGTGGTGGGTTTCCATTCTGGGCTAGTGTTAGGGTTAGGGAACCGCAAGGCTTAGGGCACAGGTGAGGGTACGGAGACGTGGGTGCGTCAGGCTACGTGCTGACGCACGGGTCAATGCCAGCGTACGGGCCAGGAGTAGGCAACGGCGTAGGATAAAGTGTAGGGCTGGTGGTGGATTTGCGTTCCGGGCTAGGGTTAGGGTTAGGGAACGGTAAGGCTTAGGGCACAGGTGTGGGAACGGAAACGTGGGAGGGTCTGGCTAAGTGCTGACGCAGGGTTCAGTGCCAGCGTACGGGCCAGGAATAGGAAACGGCAAAGTTAGGGTTTAGGGCTGGGGGTGGGTTTCCGTTCAGGGCTAGGGTTAGGGTTATGGAACGGCAAGGCTTAGGGCACAGGTGATGGTATGGAAACGTGGGAGGTTCAGGCTACGTGCTGACGCATGGGTCAGTGCCAGCGTACGGGTCAGCAGTAGGGTACGGCGTAATGTAAGGTGTAGGGCTGGTGGTGGGTTTCTATTCCGGGCTAGGGTTAGGGTTAGGGAACGGCAAGGCTTAGGGCACAGGTGAGGGTACGGAAACTTGGGAGGGTCAGGCTACATGTTGACGCACTGTTCAGTGCCAGCGTACGGGCCAGGAATAGGGTACGGCGTAAGGTAAGGTGTACGGCTGGTGGTGGGTTTCCGTTCCGGGCTAGGGTTAGGGTTAGGGAACGGCAAGGCTTAGGGCACAGGTGAGGTTACAGAAACGTGGGACTGTCAGGCTACGTGCTGACGCACGTGTCAGTGCCAGCGTACGGGCCAGGTGTAGGCAACCGCGTAAGGTAAGATGTAGGGCTGGTGGTTGGTTTCCGTTCCAGGCTAGGGTTAGGATAAGGGAACGGCAAGGCTTAGGGCACAGGTGAGGGTACCGAAACGTGGGAGGGTCAGGCTACATGCTGACGCACGGTTCAGTGCCAGCGTACGGGCCAGGAATAAGTTACGGCGTAAGGTAAGGTGTAGGGCTGGTGGTGGGTTTCCGTTCGGGGCTAGGGTTAGGGTTAGGGAACGGCAAGGCTTAGGGCACAGGTGAGGGTACGGAAACGTGGGAGGGTCAGGCTACGTGCTGACGCACGGGTCAGTGCCAGCGTACGGGTCAGTAGCAGCGTACGGCGTAAGGTATGGTGTAGGGCTGGTGGTGGGTTACTATTCCGGGCTAGGGTTAGGGTTAGGGAATGGCAAGGCTTAGGGCACAGGTGAGGGTACGGAAACGTGGGAGGGTCAGGCTACGTGCTGACGCACGTGTCAGTGCCAGCGTACGGGCCAGGAGTAGGCAACGGCGTAAGGTAAGGTGTAGGGCTGGTGGTTGGTTTCCGTACCAGGCTAGGGTTAGGGTTAGGGAACGGCAAGGCTTAGGGCACAGGTGAGAGTACGGAAACGTGGGAGGGTCGGGCTATGTGCTGACGCACGGGTCAGTGCCAGCGTACGGGCCAGGAGTAGGCAACGGCCTAGGATAAAGTGTAGGGCTGGTGGTGGATTTGCGTTCTGGGCTAGGGTTAGGGTTAGGGAACGGCAAGGCTTAGGGCGCAGGTCAGGGTACAGAAACGCGGGAGGGTAAGGCTATGTGCTGATGCACGGTTCAGTGCCAGAGTACAGGCCAGGAGTAGGCAACGGCATAGGGTAAGGTGTAGGGCTGGTGGTGGGTTTCCGTTCCGGGCTAGGGTTAGGGTTAGGGAACGCCAAGGCTTAGGTCACAGGTGAGGGTACGTAAACGTGAGAGGGTCAGGCTACGTGCTGACGCACGGGTCAAAGAGAGCGTACGGGCGAGGAGTAGGCAACGGCGTAAGGTAAGGTTTAGGGCTGGTGGTGGGTTTCCGTTCCGGACTAGGGTTAGGGTTAGGGAACGGCAAGGCTTAGGGCACAGGTCATGGTACGGAAACGCGTGAGGGTAAGGCTACGTGCTGATGCACGGTTCAGTGCCAGAGTACAGGCCAGGAGTAGGCAACGGCGTAGGGTAAGGTGTAGGGCTGGTGGTGGGTTTCCGTTCCGGGCTAGGGTTAGGATTAGGGAACGGCAAGGCTTAGGGCACAGGTGAGGGTACGTAAACGTGGGAGGGTCAGGCTACGTGCTGATGCACGGGTCAATGCCAGCGTACGGGCGAGGAGTAGACAACGACGTAAGGTAAGGTGTACGGCTGGTGGTTGGTTTCCGTTCCAGGCTAGGGTTAGGGTTAGGGAATGGCAAGGCTTAGGGCACAGGTGAGGGTACGGAAACGTGGGAGGGTCAGGCTACGTGCTGACGCACGGTTCAGTGCCAGCGTACGGGCCAGGAATAGGGTACGGCGTAAGGTAAGGTGTAGGGCTGGTGGTGGTTTTCTAATCCTGGCTAGGGTTAGGGTTAGGGAACGGCAAGTCTTAGGGCAAAGGAGAGGGTACGGAAACGTGGGAGGGTCAGGCTACGTGCTGACGCACGGTTCAGTGCCAGCGTACCGGCCAGGAATAGGGTACGGCGTAAGGTAAGGTGTACGGCTGGTGGTGGGTTTCCGTTCCGGGCTAGGGTTAGGGTTAGGGAACGGCAAGGCTTAGGGCACAGGTGAACTTACCGAAACGTGGGACGGTCAGGCTACGTGCTGACGCACGTGTCAGTGCCAGCGTACGGGCCAGGTGTAGGCAACGGCGTAAGGAAAGATGTAGGGCTGGTGGTTGGTTTCCGTTCCAGGCTAGGGTTAGGGTAAGGGAACGGCAAGGCTTAGGGCACAGGTGAGGGTACCGAAACGTGGGAGGGTCAGGCTACATGCTGACGCACGGTTCAGTGCCAGCGTATGGGCCAGGAATAAGTTACGGCGTAAGGTAAGGTGTAGGGCTGGTGGTGGGTTTCCGTTCGGGGCTAGGGTTAGGGTTAGGGAACGGCAAGGCTTAGGGCACAGGTGAGGATACGGAAACGTGGGAGGGTCAGGCTACGTGTTGACGCACGGGTCAGTGCCAGCGTACGGGTCAGTTGCAGCGTAAGGCGTAAGGTATGGTGTAGGGCTGGTGGTGGGTTACTATTCCGGGCTACGGTTAGGGTTAGAAAATGGCAAGGCTTAGGGCACAGGTGAGGGTACGGAAACGTGGGAGGGTCAGGCTACGTGCTGACGCACGTGTCAGTGCCAGCGTACGGGCCAGGAGTAGGCAACGGCGTAAGGTAAGGTGTAGGGCTGGTGGTTGGTTTCCGTACCAGGCTAGGGTTAGGGTTAGGGAATGGCAAGGCTTAGGGCACAGGTGAGGGTACGGAAACGTTGGAGGGTCAGGCTACGTGCTGACGCATGGGTCAGTGCCAGCGTACGGGTCAGCAGTAGGGTACGGCGTAATGTAAGGTGTAGGGCTGGTGGTGGGTTTCTATTCCGGGCTAGGTTTAGGGTTAGGGAACGGCAAGGCTTAGGGCACAGGTGAGGGTACGGAAACTTGGGAGGGTCAGGCTACATGCTGACGCACTGTTCAGTGCCAGCGTACGGGCCAGGAATAGGGTACGGCGTAAGGTAAGGTGTAGGGCTGGTGGTGGGTTTCTAATCCGGCCTTGGGTTAGGGTTAGGGAACGGCAAGTCTTAGGGCAAAGGAGAGGGTACGGAAACGTGGGAGGGTCAGGCTACGTGCTGACGCACGGTTCAGTGCCAGCGTACGGGCCAGGAATAGGGTACGGCGTAAGGTAAGGTGTACGGCTGGTGGTGGGTTTCCGTTCCGGGCTAGGGTTAGGGTTAGGGAACGGCAAGGCTTAGGGCACAGGTGAGGTTACAGAAACGTGGGACTGTCAGGCTACGTGCTGACGCACGTGTCAGTGCCAGCGTACGGGCCAGGTGTAGGCAACGGCGTAAGGAAAGATGTAGGGCTTGTGGTTGGTTTCCGTTCCAGGCTATGGTTAGGGTAAGGGAACGGCAAGGCTTAGGGCACAGGTGAGGGTACGGAAACTTGGGAGGGTCAGGCTACATGCTGACGCACTGTTCAGTGCCAGCGTACGGGCCAGGAATAGGGTACGGCGTAAGGTAAGGTGTAGGGCTGGTGGTGGGTTTCTAATCCGGTCTAGGGTTAGGGTTAGGGAACGGCAAGTCTTAGGGCAAAGGAGAGGGTACGGAAACGTGGGAGGGTCAGGCTACGTGCTGACGCACGGTTCAGTGCCAGCGTACGGGTCAGTAGCAGCGTACGGCGTAAGGTATGGTGTAGGGCTGGTGGTGGGTTACTATTCCGGGCTAGGGTTAGGGTTAGGGAATGGCAAGGCTTAGGGCACAGGTGAGGGTACGGAAACGTGGGAGGGTCAGGCTACGTGCTGACGCACGTGTCAGTGCCAGCGTACGGGCCAGGAGTAGGCAACGGCGTAAGGTAAGGTGTAGGGCTGGTGGTTGGTTTCCGTACCAGGCTAGGGTTAGGGTTAGGGAACGGCAAGGCTTAGGGCACAGGTGAGGGTACGGAAACGTTGGAGGGTCAGGCTACGTGCTGACGCATGGGTCAGTGCCAGCGTACGGGTCAGCAGTAGGGTACGGCGTAATGTAAGGTGTAGGGCTGGTGGTGGGTTTCTATTCCGGGCTAGGTTTAGGGTTAGGGAACGGCAAGGCTTAGGGCACAGGTGAGGGTACGGAAACTTGGGAGGGTCAGGCTACATGCTGACGCACTGTTCAGTGCCAGCGTACGGGCCAGGAATAGGGTACGGCGTAAGGTAAGGTGTAGGGCTGGTGGTGGGTTTCTAATCCGGCCTTGGGTTAGGGTTAGGGAACGGCAAGTCTTAGGGCAAAGGAGATGGTACGGAAACGTGGGAGGGTCAGGCTACGTGCTGACGCACGGTTCAGTGCCAGCGTACGGGCCAGGAATAGGGTACGGCGTAAGGTAAGGTGTACGGCTGGTGGTGGGTTTCCGTTCCGGGCTAGGGTTAGGGTTAGGGAACGGCAAGGCTTAGGGCACAGGTGAGGTTACAGAAACGTGGGACTGTCAGGCTACGTGCTGATGCACGTGTCAGTGCCAGCGTACGGGCCAGGTGTAGGCAACGGCGTAAGGTAAGATGTAGGGCTTGTGGTTGGTTTCCGTTCCAGGCTATGGTTAGGGTAAGGGAACGGCAAGGCTTAGGGCACAGGTGAGGGTACGGAAACTTGGGAGGGTCAGACTACATGCTGACGCACTGTTCAGTGCCAGCGTACGGGCCAGGAATAGGGTACGGCGTAAGGTAAGGTGTAGGGCTGGTGGTGGGTTTCTAATCAGGTCTAGGGTTAGGGTTAGGGAACGGCAAGTCTTAGGGCAAAGGAGAGGGTACGGAAACGTGGGAGGGTCAGGCTACGTGCTGACGCACGGTTCAGTGCCAGCGTACGGGTCAGTAGCAGCGTACGGCGTAAGGTATGGTGTAGGGCTGGTGGTGGGTTACTATTCCGGGCTAGGGTTAGGGTTAGGGAATGGCAAGGCTTAGGGCACAGGTGAGGGTACGGAAACGTGGGAGGGTCAGGCTACGTGCTGACGCACGTGTCAGTGCCAGCGTACGGGCCAGGAGTAGGCAACGGCGTAAGGTAAGGTGTAGGGCTGGTGGTTGGTTTCCGTTCCAGGCTAGGGTTAGGGTTAGGGAACGGCAAGGCTTAGGGCACAGGTGAGGGTACGGAAACGTGGGACGGTCGGGCTATGTGCTGACGCACGGTTCAGTGCCAGAGTACAGGCCAGGAGTAGGCAACGGCATAGGGTAAGGTGTAGGGCTGGTGGTGGGTTTCCGTTCCGGGCTAGGGTTAGGGTCAGGGAACGGCAAGGCTTAGGGCACAGGTGAGGGTACGGAAACGTGGGAGGGTCAGGCTACGTGCTGACGCACGTGTCAGTGCCAGCGTACGGGTCAGTTGCAGCGTACGGCATAAGGTATGGTGTAGGGCTGGTGGTGGGTTACTATTCCGGGCTAGGGTTAGGGTTAGGGAATGGCAAGGCTTAGGGCACAGGTGATGGTACGGAAACGTGGGAGGGTCAGGCTACGTGCTGACGCACGTGTCAGTGCCAGCGTACGGGCCAGGAGTAGGCAACGGCGTAAGGTAAGGTGTACGGCAGGTGGTTGTTTTCCGTTCCAGGCTAGGGTTAGGGTTAGGGAACGGCAAGGCTTAGGGCACAGGTGAGGGTACGGAAAAGTGGGAGGGTCAGGCTATGTGCTGATGCACGGTTCAGTGCCAGGATACGGGCCAGGAATACGGAAAGGCGTAAGGTAAGGTATAGGGCTTGTGGTGGGTTTACGTTCCGGGCTAGGGTTAGGGTTAGGGAACGGCAAGGCTTAGGGCACACGTCAGGGTACGGAAACGCGTGAGGGTAAGGCCACGTGCTAATGCACGGGTCAGTGCCGGAGTACAGGCCAGTAGTAGGCAACGGCGTAAGGTAAGGTGTAGGGCTGGTGGTTGGTTTCCGTTCCAGGCTAGGGTTAGTGTTAGGGAACGGCAAGGCTTAGGGCACAGGTGAGGGTACGGAAACGTGGGAGGGTCGGGCTACGTGCTGACGCACTGGTCAGTGCCAGCGTACGGGCCAGGAGTAGGCAACGGCATAGGATAAAGTTTAGGGCTGGTGGTGGGTTTGCGTTCCTGGCTAGGGTTAGGGTTAGGGAACGGCAAGGCTTAGGGCACAGGTGAGGGAACGGAAACGTGGGAGGGTCAGGCTACGTGCTGACACATGGTTCTGTGCCAGCGTACGGGTCAGGAGTAGGGTACGGCGTAATGTAAGGTGTAGGGCTGGTGGTGGGTTTCTATTCCGGACTAGGGTTAGGGTTAGGGAACGGCAAGGCTTAGGGCACAGGTGAGGGTACGGAAACTTGGGAGGGTCAGGCTACATGCTGACGCAATGTTCAGTGCCAGCATACGGGCCAGGAATAGGGTACGGCGTAAGGTAAGGTGTAGGGCTGGTGGTGGGTTTCTAATCCGGGCTAGGTTTAGGGGTAGGGAACGGCAAGTCTTAGGGCAAAGGAGACGGTACGGAAACGTGGGAGGGTCAGGCTACATGCTGACGCACGGTTCAGTGCCAGCGTACGGGCCAGGAATAGAGTACGGCGTAAGGTAAGGTGTACGGCTGGTGGTGGGTTTCCGTTCCGGGCTAGGGTTAGGGTTAGGGAACGGCAAGGCTTAGGGCACATGTGAGGTTACAGAAACGTGGGACGGTCAGGCTACGTGCTGACGCATGTGTCAATGCCAGCATACGGGCGAGGAGTAGGCAACGGCGAAAGGTAAGGTGTACGGCTGGTGGTTGGTTTCCGTTCCAGGCTAAGGTTAGGGTTAGGGAACGGCAAGGCGTAGGGCACAGGTGATGGTACGGAAACGTGGGAGGGTCAGGCTACGTGCTGACGCACGGTTCAGTGCCAGCATACGGGCCAGGAATAGGGAACGGCGTAAGGTAAGGTGTAGGGCTGGTGGTGGGTTTCCGTTCCAGGCTAGGGTTAGGGTTAGGGAATGGCAAGGCTTAGGGCACAGGTCAGGGTACGGAAACGCGGGAGGGTAAGGCTACGTGCTGATGCACGGGTCAGTACCAGAGTACAGGCCAGTAGTAGGCAACGGCGTAGGGTAAGGTTTTGGGCTGGTGGTGGGATTCCATTCCGGGCTAGGGTTAGGTTTAGGGAACCGCAGGGCTTAGCGCACAGGTGAGGGTACGGAGACGAGGGAGGGTCAGGCTACGTGCTGACGCACGGGTCAATGCCAGCGTACGGGCCAGGAGTAGGCAACGGCGTAAGGTAAGGTGTAGGGCTGGTGGTTGGTTTCTGTTCCAGGCTAGGGTTAGGGTTAGGGAACGGCAAGGCTTAGGGCACAGGTGAGTGTACGGAAACGTTGGAGGGTCGGGCTACGTGCTGATGCACGGGTCAGTGCCAGCGTACGGGCCAGGAGTAGGCAACGGCGTAGGATAAAGTGTAGGGCTGGTGATGGATTTGCGTTCCGGGCTAGGGTTAGGGTTAGGGAACGGCAGGCTTAGGGCTCAGGTGAGGGAACGGAAACGTGGGAGGGTCAGGCTACGTGCTGACGCACGGTTCAGTGCCAGCGTACGGGCCAGGAATAGGGAACGGCGTAAGTTAAGGTGTAGGGCTGGTGGTGGGTTTCCGTTCCGGGCTAGGGTTAGGGTTAGGGAACGGCAAGGCTTAGGGTACAGGTCAGGGTACGGAAACGCGGGAGGGTAAGGCTACGTGCTGATGCGCAGGTCAGTGCCAGAGTACACGCCAGTAGTAGGCAACGGCGTAGGGTAAGGTTTTGGGATGGTGGTGGGTTTCAATTCCGGGCTAGTGTTAGGGTTAGGGAACCGAAAGACTTAGTGCACAGGTGAGGGTACGGAGACGTGGGTGGGTCAGGCTACGTGCTGACGCACGTGTCAATGCCAGCGTACGGGCCAGGAGTAGGCAACGGCGTAAGGTATGGTGTAGGGCTTGTGGTTGGTTTCCGTTCGGGGCTAGGGTTAGGGTTAGGGAACGGCAAGGCTTAGGGCACAGGTGAGGGTACGGAAACTTGGGAGGGTCAGGCTACGTGCTGACGCACGGTTCAGTGCCAGCGTACGGGCCAGGAATAGGGTACGGCGTAAGGTAAGGTGTACGGCTGGTGGTGGGTTTCCGTTCCGGGCTAGGGTTAGGGTTAGGGAACGGCAAGGCTTAGGGCACAGGTGAGGTTACAGAAACGTGGGACTGTCAGGCTACGTGCTGATGCACGTGTCAGTGCCAGCGTACGGGCCAGGTGTAGGCAACGGCGTAAGTTAAGATGTAGGGCTGGTGGTTGGTTTCCGTTCCAGGCTAGGGTTAGGGTAAGGGAACGGCATGGCTTAGGGAACAGGTGAGGGTACCGAAACGTGGGAGGGTCAGGCTACATGCTGACGCACGTTTCAGTGCCAGCGTACGGGCCAGGAATAAGTTACGGCGTAAGGTAAGGTGTAGGGCTGATGGTGGGTTTCCGTTCCGGGCTAGGGTTATGGTTAGGGAACGGCAAGGCTTAGGGCACAAGTGAGGGTACTGAAACGTGGGAGGGTCAGGCTACGTGCTGACGCATGCGTCAGTGCCAGCGTACGGGCCAGGAGTAGGGTACGGCGTAAGGTAAAGTGTAGCGCTTGTGGTTGATTTCCTTTCCAGGCTAGGTTTAGGGTTAGGGAACGGCAAGGCTTAGGGCACAGGTGAGGGTACGGAAACGTGAGAGGGACGGGCTACGTGCTGACGCACGGTTCAGTGCCAGCGTACGGAACAGGAGTAGGCAACGGCATAGGATACAGTGTAGGGCTGGTGGTGGATTTGCGTTCAGGGCTAGGGTTAGGGTTAGGGAACGGCAAGGCTTAGGGCACAGGTGAGGGTATGGAAACGTGGGAAGGTCAGGCTACGTGCTGACGCATGGGTCAGTGCCAGCGTACGGGTCAGGAGTAGGGTACGGCGTAATGTAAGGTGTAGGGCTGGTGGTGGGTTTCCGTTTCGGGCTAGGGTTAGGGTTAGGGAACGGCTAGGCTTAGGGCACAGGTGAGGGTACGGAAACTTGGGAGGCTCAGGCTACATGCTGACGCAATGTTCAGTGCCAGCGTACGGGCCAGGAATAGGGTACAGCGTAAGGTAAGGTGTAGGGATGGTGGTGGGTTTCTAATCCGGGCTAGGGTTAGGGTTAGGGAACGGCAAGTCTTAGGGCAAAGGAGAGGGTACGAAAACTTGGGAGGGTCAGGCTACATGCTGACGCACGGTTCAGTGCCAGCGTACGGGCCAGGAATAGGGTACGGCGTAAGGTAAGGTGTACGGCTGGTGGTGGGTTTCCGTTCCGGGCTAGGGTTAGGGTTAGGGAACGGCAAGGCTTAGGGCACAGGTGAGGTTACATAAACGTGGGACGGTCAGGCTACCTGCTGACGCATGTGTCAATGCCAGCATACGGGCGAGGAGTAGGCAACGGCGTAAGGTAAGGTGTACGGCTGGTGGTTGGTTTCCGTTCCAGGCTAGGGTTAGGGTTAGGGAACGGCAAGGCTTAGGGCACAGGTGATGGTACGGAAACGTGGGAGGGTCAGGCTACGAGCTGACGCACGGTTCAGTGCCAGCGTACGGGCCAGGACTAGGGAACGGCGTAAGGTAAGGTGTAGGGCTGGTGGTGGGTTTCCTTTCCGGGCTAGGGTTAGGGTTAGGGAACGGCAAGGCTTAGGGCACAGGTCAGGGTACGGAAACGCGGGAGGGTAATGCTACGTGCTGATGCACGGGTCAGTGCCAGAGTACGGGCCAGTAGTAGGCAACGGCGTAGGGTAAGGTTTTGGGCTGGTGGTGGGATTCCATTCCGGGCTAGGGTTAGGGTTAGGGAACCGCAGGGCTTAGGGCACAGGTGAGGGTACGGAGACGAGGGAGGGTCAGGCTACGTGCTGACGCACGAGTCACTGCCAGCGTACGGACCAGGAGTAGGCAACGGCGTAAGGTAAGGTGTAGGGCTGGTGGTTGGTTTCTGTTCCAGGCTAGGGTTAGGGTTAGGGAACGGCAAGGCTTAGGGCACAGGTGAGGGTACGGAAACGTTGGAGGGTCGGGCTACATGCTGATGCACTGGTCAGTGCCAGCGTACGGGCCAGGAGTAGGCAACGGCGTAGGATAAAGTGTAGGGCTGGTGGTGGATTTGCGTTCCGGGCTAGGGTTAGGGTTAGGGAACAGCAAGGCTTAGGGCACAGGTGAGGGTACGTAAACGTGGGAGGGTCAGGCTACGGGCTGACGCACGGGTCAAAGCCAGCGTACGGGCGAGTAGTAGGCAACGGCGTAAGGTAAGGTGTACGGCAGGTGGTTGTTTTCCGTTCCAGGCTAGGGTTAGGGTTAGGGAACGGCAAGGCTTAGGACACAGGTGAGGGTACGGAAAAGTGGGAGGGTCAGGCTACGTGCTGACGCACGGTTCAGTGCCAATATACGGGCCAGGAAGAGGGAAAGTCGTAAGGTAAGGTATAGGGCTGGTGGTGGATTTCCGTTCCGGGCTAGGGTTAGGGTTAGGGAACGGCAAGGCTTCGGGCACAGGTCAGGGTACGGAAACGCGTGAGGGTAAGGCCACGTGCTAATGCACGGGTCAGTGCCAGAGTACAGGCCAGTAGTAGGCAACGGCGTAAGGTATGGTGTAGGGCTGGTGGTTGGTTTCCATTCCAGGCTAGGGTTAGTGTTAGGGAACGGCAAGGCTTAGGGCACAGGTGAGGGTACGGAAACGTGGGAGGGTCGGGCTACGTGCTGACGCACTGGTCAGTGCCTGCGTACGGGCCAGGAATAAGTTACGGCGTAAGGTAAGGTGTAGGGCTGGTGGTGGGTTTCCATTCGGGGCTAGGGTTAGGGTTAGGGAACGGCAAGTCTTAGGGCACAGGTGAGGGTACGGAAACGTGGGAGGGTCAGGCTACGTGCTGACGCACGGGTCAGTGCCAGCGTACGGGCCAGGAATAGGGTACGGCGTAAGGTAAGGTGTAGGGCTGGTGGTGGGTTTCTAATCCGGGCTAGGGTTAGGGTTAGGGAACGGCAAGTCTTAGGGCAAAGGAGAGGGTACGGAAAGGTGGGAGGGTCAGGCTACGTGCTGACGCACGGTTCAGTGCCAGCGTACGGGCCTGGAATAGGGTACGGCGTAAGGTAAGGTGTACGGCTGGTGGTGGGTTTCCGTTCCGGGCTAGGGTTAGGGTTAGGGAACGGCAAGGCTTAGGGCACAGGTGAAGTTACAGAAACGTGGGACGGTCAGGCTACGTGCTGACGCACGTGTCAGTGCCAGCGTACGGGCCAGGGGTAGGCAACGGCGTAAGGTAAGATGTAGGGCTGGTGGTGGGTTTCCGTTCCAGGCTAGGGTTAGGGTAAGGGAACGGCAAGGCTTAGGGCACAGGTCAGGGTACGGAAACGCGGGAGGGTAAGGGTACGTGCTGATGCACGGGTCAGTACCAGAGTACAGGCCAGTAGTAGGCAACGGCGTAGGGTAAGGTTTTGGGCTGGTGGTGGGATTCCTTTTCGGGCTAGGGTTAGGGTTAGGGATCCGCAGTGCTTAGCGCACAGGTGAGGGTACGGAGACGAGGGAGGGTCAGGCTACGTGCTGACGCACGGTTCAATGCCAGCGTACGGGCCAGGAGTAGGCAACGGCGTAAGGTAAGGTGTAGGGCTGGTGGTTGGTTTCTGTTCCAGGCTAGGGTTAGGGTTAGGGAACGGCAAGGCTTAGGGCACAGGTGAGGGTACGGAAACGTTGGAGGGTCGGGCTACGTGCTGATGCACGGGTCAGTGCCAGCGTACGGGCCAGGAGTAGGCAACGGCGTAGGATAAAGTGTAGGGCTGGTGGTGGATTTGCGTTCCGGGCTAGGGTTAGGGTTAGGGAATGGCAAGGCTTAGGGCACAGATGAGGGTACGGAAACGTGGGACGGTCAGGCTACGTGCTGACGCACGTGTCAGTGCCAGCGTACGGGCCAGGGGTAGGCAACGGCGTAAGGTATGATGTAGGGCTGGTGGTTGGTTTCCGTTTCAGGTTAGGGTTAGGGTAAGGGAACGGCAAGGCTTAGGGCACAGGTGAGGGTACCGAAACGTGGGAGGGTCAGGCTACATGCTGACGCACGGTTCAGTGCCAGCGTATGGGCCAGGAATAAGTTACGGCGTAAGGTAAGGTGTAGGGCTGGTGGTGGGTTTCCATTCGGGGCTAGGGTTAGGGTTAGGGAACGGCAAGGCTTAGGGCACAGGTGAAGGTACGGAAACGTGGGAGGGTCAGGCTACGTGCTGACGCATGGGTCAGTGCCAGCGTGCGGGTCAGTAGCAGCGTACGGCGTAAGGTATGGTGTAGGGCTGGTGGTGGGTTACTATTCCGGGCTAGGGTTAGGGTTAGGGAATGGCAAGGCTTAGGGCACAGGTGAGGGTACGGAAACGTGGGAGGGTCAGGCTATGTGCTGACGCACGGGTCAGTGCCAGCGTACGGGCCAGGAGTAGGCAACGGCGTAAGGTAAGGTGTAGGGCTGGTGGTTGGTTTCCGTTCCAGGCTAGGGTTAGGGTTAGGGAACGGCAAGGCTTAGGGCACAGTTGAGGGTACGGAAACGTGGGAGGGTCGGGCTACGTGCTGACGCACGGGTCAGTGCCAGCGTACGGGCCAGGAGTAGGCAACGGCGTAGGATAAAGTGTAGGGCTGGTGGTGGATTTGCGTTCAGGGCTAGGGTTAGGGTTAGGGAACGGCAAGGCTTAGGGCACATGTCAGGGAACGAAAACGCGGGAGGGTAAGGCTACGTGCTGATGCACGGTTCAGTGCCAGAGTACAGGCCAGGAGTAGGCAACGGCGTAGGGTAAGGTGTAGGGCTGGTGGTGGGTTTCCGTTCCGGGCTAGGGTTAGGGTTAGGGAACGGCAAGGCTTAGGGCAGAGGTGAGGGTATGGAAACGTGAGAGGGACGGGCTACGTGCTGCCGCACGGGTCAGTGGCAGCGTACGGAACAGCAGTAGGCAACGGCATAGGATACAGGGTAGGGCTGGTGGTGGATTTGCGTTCAGGCCTACTGTTAGTGTTAGGGAATGGCAAGGCTTAGGGCACAGGTGAGGGTATGGAAACGTGGGAGGGTCAGGCTACGTGCTGACGCACGGGTCAGTGCCAGCGTACGGGTCAGGAGTAGGGTACGGCGTAATGTAAGGTGTAGGGCTGGTGGTGGGTTTCTATTCCGGGCTAGGGTTAGGGTTAGGGAACGGCAAGGCTTAGGGCAAAGGAGACGGTACGGAAACGTGGGAGGGTCAGGCTACATGCTGACGCACGGTTCAGTGCCAGCGTACGGGCCAGGAATAGGGTACGGCGTAAGGTAAGGTGTAGGGCTGGTGGTGGGTTTCTAATCCGGGCTAGGGTTAGGGTTAGGGAACGGCAAGTCTTAGGGCAAAGGAGACGGTACGGAAACGTGGGAGGGTCAGGCTACATGCTGACGCACGGTTCAGTGCCAGCGTACGGGCCAGGAATAGGGTACGGCGTAAGGTAAGGTGTACGGCTGGTGGTGGGTTTCCGTTCCCGGCTAGGGTTAGGGTTAGGGAACGGCAAGGCTTAGGGCACAGGTGAGGATACAGAAACGTGGGACGGTCAGGCTACGTGCTGACGCATGTGTCAATGCCAGCATACGGGCGAGGAGTAGGCAACGGCGTAAGGTAAGGTGTACGGCTGGTGGTTGGTTTCCGTTCCAGGCTAAGGTTAGGGTTAGGGAACGGCAAGGCTTAGGGCACAGATGATGGTACGGAAACGTGGGAGGGTCAGGCTACGTGCTGACGCACGGTTCAGTGCCAGCATACGGGCCAGAAATAGGGAACGGCGTAAGGTAAGGTGTAGGGCTGGTGGTGGGTTTCCGTTCCGGGCTAGGGTTAGGGTTAGGGAACGGCAAGGCTTAGGGCACAGGTCAGGGTACGGAAACGCGGAAGGGTAAGGCTACGTGCTGATGCATGGGTCAGTACCAGAGTACAGGCCAGTAGTAGGCAACGGCGTAGGGTAAGGTTTTGGGCTGGTGGTGGGATTCCATTCCGGGCTAGGGTTAGGGTTAGGGAACCGCAGGGCTTAGCGCACAGGTGAGGGTACGGAGACGAGGGCGGGTCAGGCTACGTGCTGACGCACGGGTCAATGCCAGCGTACGGGCCAGGAGTAGGCAACGGCGTAAGGTAAGGTGTAGGGCTGGTGGTTGGTTTCTGTTCCAGGCTAGGGTTAGGGTTAGGGAACGGCAAGGCTTAGGGCACAGGTGAGTGTACAGAAACGTTGGAGGGTCGGGCTACGTGCTGATGCACGTGTCATTGCCAGCGTACGGGCCAGGAGTAGGCAACGGCGTAGGATAAAGTGTAGGGCTGGTGGTGGATTTGCGTTCCGGGCTAGGGTTAGGGTTAGTGAACGGCAAGGCTTAGGGCATAGGTGAGGGTATGGAAACGTGGGAGGGACAGGCTACGTGCTGACGCACGGGTCAGTGCCAGCGTACGGGTCAGGAGTAGGGTACGGCGTAATGTAAGGTGTAGGGCTGGTGGTGGGTTTCTATTCCGGGCTAGGGTTAGGGTTAGGGAACGGCAAGGCTTAGGGCACAGGTGAGGGTACGGAAACTTGGGAGGGTCAGGCTACATGCTGACGCAATGTTCAGTGCCAGCGTACGGGCCAGGAATAGGGTACGGCGTAAGGTAAGGTGTAGGGCTGGTGGTGGGTTCCTAATCCGGGCTAGGGTTAGGGTTAGGGAACGGCAAGGCTTAGGGCACAGGTGAGGGTATGGAAACGTGGGAGGGTCAGGCTTCGTGCTGACGCATGGGTCAGTGCCAGCGTACGGGTCAGCAGTAGGGTACGGCGTAATGTAAGGTGTAGGGCTGGTGGTGGGTTTCTATTCCGGGCTAGGTTTAGGGTTAGGTAACGGCAAGGCTTAGGGCACAGGTGAGGGTACGGAAACTTGGGAGGGTCAGGCTACATGCTGACGCACTGTTCAGTGCCAGCGTACGGGCCAGGAATAGGGTACGGCGTAAGGTAAGGTGTAGGGCTGGTGGTGGGTTTCTAATCCGGGCTAGGGTTAGGGTTAGGGAAAGGCAAGTCTTAGGGCAAAGGAGAGGGTACGGAAACTTGGGAGGGTAAGGCTACGTGCTGACGCACGTTTCAGTGCCAGCGTACGGGCCAGGAATAGGGTACGGCGTAAGGTAAGGTGTACGGCTGGTGGTGGGTTTCCGTTCCGGGCTAGGGTTAGGGTTAGGGAACGGCAAGGCTTAGGGCACAGGTGAGGTTACAGAAACGTGGGACTGTCAGGCTACGTGCTGACGCACGTGTCAGTGCCAGCGTACGGGCCAGGTGTAGGCAACGGCGTAAGGTTAGATGTAGGGCTTGTGGTTGGTTTCCGTTCCAGGCTATGGTTAGGGTAAGGGAACGGCAAGGCGTAGGGCACAGGTGAGGGTACGGAAAATTGGGAGGGTCAGGCTACATGCTGACACACTGTTCAGTGCCAGCGTACGGGCCAGGAATAGGGTACGGCGTAAGGTAAGGTGTAGGGCTGGTGGTGGGTTTCTAATCCGGTCTAGGGTTAGGGTTAAGGAACGGCAAGTCTTAGGGCAAAGGAGAGGGTACGGAAACGTGGGAGGGTCAGGCTACGTGCTGACGCACGGTTCAGTGCCAGCGTACGGGTCAGTAGCAGCGTACGGCGTAAGGTATGGTGTAGGGCTGGTGGTGGGTTACTATTCCGGGCTAGGGTTAGGGTTAGGGAATGGCAAGCCTTAGGGCACAGGTGAGGGTACGGAAACGTGGGAGGGTCAGGCTACGTGCTGACGCACGTGTCAGTGCCAGCGTACGGGCCAGGAGTAGGCAACGGCGTAAGGTAAGGTGTATGGCTGGTGGTTGGTTTCCGTTCCAGGCTAGGGTTAGGGTTAGGGAACGGCAAGGCTTAGGGCACAGGTGAGGGTAAGGAAACGTGGGACGGTCGGGCTATGTGCTGACGCACAGGTCAGTGCCAGCGTACGGGCCAGGAGTAGGCAACGGCGTAGGATAAAGTGTAGGGCTGGTGGTGGATTTGCGTTCTGGACTAGGGTTAGGGTTAGGAAACGGCAAGGCTTAGGGCACAGGTCAGGGTACAGAAACGCGGGAGGGTAAGGCTATGTGCTGATGCACGGTTCAGTGCCAGAGTACAGGCCAGGAGTAGGCAACGGCATAGGGTAAGGTGTAGGGCTGGTGGTGGGTTTCCGTTCCGGGCTAGGGTTAGGGTCAGGGAACGGCAAGGCTTAGGGCACAGGTGAGGGTACGGAAACGTGGGAGGGTCAGGCTACGTGCTGACGCACGTGTCAGTGCCAGCGTACGGGTCAGTTGCAGCGTACGGCGTAAGGTATGGTGTAGGGCTGGTGGTGGGTTACTATTCCGGTCTAGGGTTAGGGTTAGGGAATGGCAAGGCTTAGGGCACAGGTGATGGTACGGAAACGTGGGAGGGTCAGGCTACGTGCTGACGCACGTGTCAGTGCCAGCGTACGGGCCAGGAGTAGGCAACGGCGTAAGTTAAGGTGTACGGCAGGTGGTTGTTTTCCATTGCAGGCTAGGGTTAGGGTTAGGGAACGGCAAGGCTTAGGGCACAGGTGAGGGTACGGAAAAGTGGGAGGGTCAGGCTATGTGCTGACGCACGGTTCAGTGCCAGCATACGGGCCAGGAATAGGGAAAGGCGTAAGGTAAGGTATAGGGCTGGTGGTGGGTTTCCGTTCCGGGCTAGGGTTAGGGTTAGGGAACGGCAAGGCTTAGGGCACAGGTCAGGGTACGGAAACGCGTGAGGGTAAGGCCACGTGATAATGCACGGGTCAGTGCCGGAGTACAGGCCAGTAGTAGGCAACGGCGTAAGGTAAGGTGTAGGGCTGGTGGTTGGTTTCCGTTCCAGGCTAGGGTTAGTGTTAGGGAACGGCAAGGCTTAGGGCACAGGTGAGGGTACGGAAACGTGGGAGGGTCGGGCTACGTGCTGACGCACTGGTCAGTGCCAGCGTACGGGCCAGGAGTAGGCAACGGCATAGGATAAAGTGTAGGGCTGGTGGTGGATTTGAGTTCCTGGCTAGGGTTAGGGTTAGGGAACGGCAAGGCTTAGGGCACAGGTGAGGGAACGGAAACGTGGGAGGGTCAGGCTACGTGCTGACGCACGGGTCAGTGCCAGCGTGCGGGTCAGTAGTAGCGTACGGCGTAAGGTATGGTGTAGGGTTGGTGGTGGGTTACTCTTCCGGGCTAGGGTTAGGGTTAGGGAATGGCAAGGCTTAGGGCATAGGTGAGGGTACGGAAACGTTGGAGGCTCAGACTACGTGCAGACGCATGGTTCAGTGCCAGCGTACGGGTCAGGAGTAGGATACGGCGTAAGGTAAGGTGTAGGGCTGGTGGTGGGATTCTATTCCGGGCTAGGGTTAGGGTTAGGGAAAGGCAAGGATTAGGGCACAGGTGAGGTTACGGAAACGTGGGAGGGTCAGGCTACATGCAGACGAACGGTTCAGTGCCTGCGTACGGGCCAGGAATAGGTTACGGCGTAAGGTAAGGTGTAGGGCTGGTGGTGGGTTTACGTTCGGGGCTAGGGTTAGGGTTAGGGAATGGCAAGGCTTAGGGCACAGGTGAGGGTACGGAAACGTGGGAGGGTCAGGCTACGTGCTGACGCACGGGTCAGTGCCAGCGTACGGGCCAGGAATAGGCAACGGCGTAAGGTAAGGTGTAGGGCTGGTGGTTGGTTTCCTTTCCTGGCTAGGGTTAGGGTTAGGGAACGGCTAGGCATAGGGCACAGGTGAGGGTACGGAAACGTGGGAGGGTCGGGCTACGTGCTGACGCACGGGTCAGTGCCAGCGTACGGTCCAGGAGTAGGCAACGGCCTAGGATAAAGTTTAAGGCTGGTGGTGGATTTGCGTTCTGGGCTAGGGTTAGGGTTAGGGAACGGCAAGGCTTAGGGCACAGGTCAGGGTACGGAAACGCGGGAGGGTAAGGCTACGTGCAGATGCACGGTTAAGTGCCAGAGTACAGGCCAGGAATAGGCAACGGCGTAGGGTATGGTGTAGGGCTGGTGGTTGGTTTCCGTTCGAGGCTAGGGTTAGTGTTAGGGAACGGCAAGGCTTAGGGCACAGGTGAGGGAACGGAAAAGTGGGAGGGTCGGGCTACTTGCTGACGGACTGGTCAGTGCCAGCGTACGGGCCAGGAGTAGGCAACGGCGTAGGATAAAGTGTAGGGCTGGTGGTGGATTTGCGTTCCTGGCTAGGGTTAGGGTGAGGGAACGGCAAGGCTTAGGGCACAGGTGAGGGAACGGAAACGTGGGAGGGTCAGGCTACGTGCTGACACACGGTTCAGTGCCAGCGTACGGGCCAGGAATAGGGAACGGCGTAAGTTAAGGTGTAGGGCTGGTGGTGGGTTTCCGTTCCGGGCTAGGGTTAGGGTTAGGGAACGTCAAGGCTTAGGGCACAGGTGAGGGTACGGAAACGTTGGAGGCTCAGACTACGTGCTGACGCATGGTTCAGTGCCAGCGTACGGGTCAGGAGTAGGATACGGCGTAAGGTAAGGTGTAGGGCTGGTGGTGGGTTTCTATTCCGGGCTAGGGTTAGGGTTAGGGAAAGGCAAGTCTTAGGGCACAGGTGAGGATACGGAAACGTGGGAGGGTCAGGCTACATGCTGACGCACGGTTCATTGCCAGCGTACGGGCCAGGAATAGGTTACGGCGTAAGGTAAGGTGTAGGGCTGGTGGTGGGTTTCCATTCCGGGCTAGGGTTATGGTTAGGGAACGGCAAGGCTTAGGGCACAAGTGAGGGTACTGAAACGTGGGAGGGTCAGGCTACGTGCTGACGCATGGGTCAGTGCCAGCGTACGGGCCAGGAGTAGCGTACGGCGTAAGGTAAAGTGTAGCGCTTGTGGTTGATTTCCTTTCCAGGCTAGGTTTAGGGTTAGGGAACGGCAAGGCTTAGGGCACAGGTGAGGGTACGGAAACGTGAGAGGGACGGGCTACGTGCTGACGCACGGGTCAGTGCCAGCGTACGGAACAGGAGTAGGCAACTGCATAGGATACAGTGTAGGGCTGGTGGTGGATTTGCGTTCCGGGCTAGGGTTAGGGTTAGGGAACGGCAAGGCTTAGGGCACAGGTGAGGGTATGGAAACGTGGGAGGGACAGGCTACGTGCTGACGCACGGGTCAGTGCCAGCGTACGGGTCAGGATTAGGGTACGGCGTAATGTAAGGTGTAGGGCTGGTGGTGGGTTTCTATTCCGGGCTAGGGTTAGGGTTAGGGAACGGCTAGGCTTAGGGCACAGGTGAGGGTACAGAAACTTGGGTGGGTCAGGCTACATGCTGACGCAATGTTCAGTGCCAGCGTACGGGCCAGGAATAGGGTACAGCGTACGGTAAGGTGTAGGGCTGGTGGTGGGTTTCTAATCCGGGCTAGGGTTAGGGTTATGGAACGGCAAGTCTTAGGGCAAAGGAGAGGGTACGGAAAAGTGGGAGGGTCAGGCTACATGCTGTCGCACGGTTCAGTGCCAGCGTACGGGCCAGGAATAGGGTACGGCGTAAGGTAAGGTGTACGGCTGGTGGTGGGTTTCCGTTCTGGGCTAGGGTTAGGGTTAGGGAACGGCAAGGCTTAGGGCACAGGTGAGGTTACAGAAACGTGGGACGGTCAGGCTACGTGCTGACGCATGTGTCAATGCCAGCATACGGGCGATGAGTAGGCAACGGCGTAAGGTAAGGTGTACGGCTGGTGGTTGGTTTCCGTTCCAGGCTAGGGTTAGGGTTAGGGAACGGCAAGGCTTAGGGCACAGGTGATGGTACGGAAACGTGAGAGGGTCAGGCTACGTGCTGACGCATGGTTCAGTGCCAGCGTACGGGCCAGGAATAGGGAACGGCGTAAGGTAAGGTGTAGGGCTGGTGGTGGGTTTCCGTTCCGGGCTAGGGTTAGGGTTAGGGAACGGCAAGGCTTAGGGCACAGGTCAGGGTACGGAAACGCGGGAGGGTAAGGCTACGTGCTGATGCACGTGTCAGTACCAGAGTACAGGCCTGTAGTAGGCAACGGCGTAGGGTAAGGTGTTGGGATTCCTTTCCGGGCTAGGGTTAGGGTTAGGGAAACGCAGGGCTTAGGGCACAGGTGAGGTTACGGAGACCAGGGAGGGTCAGGCTACGTGCTGACGCACGAGTCACTGCCAGCGTACGGGCCAGGAGTAGGCAACGGCGTAAGGTAAGGTGTAGGGCTGGTGGTAGGTTTCTGTTCCAGGCTAGGGTTAGGGTTAGGGAACGGCAAGGCTTAGGGCACAGGTCAGGGTACGGAAACGTTGGAGTGTCGGGCTACGTGCTGATGCACGGATCAGTGCCAGCGTACGGGCCAGGAGTAGGCAACAGCGTAGGATAAAGTGTAGGGCTGGTGGTGGATTTGCGTTCCGGGCTAGGGTTAGGGTTAGGGAACGGCAAGGTTTAGGGCTCAGGTGAGGGAACGGAAACGTGGGAGGGTCAGGATACGTGCTGACGCACTGTTCAGTGCCAGCGTACGGGCCAGGAATAGGGAACGGCGTAAGTTAAGGTGTAGGGCTGGTGGTGGGTTTCCGTTCCGGGCTAGGGTTAGGGTTAGGGAACGGCAAGGCTTAGGGCACAGGTGAGGGTACGTAAACGTGGGAGGGTCAGGCTACGTGCTGACGCACGGGTCAATGCCAGCGTACGGGCGAGTAGTAGGCAACGGCGTAACGTAAGGTGTACGGCAGGTGGTTGTTTTCCGTTCCAGGCTAGGGTTAGGGTTAGGGAACGGCAAGGCTTAGGGCACAGGTGAGGGTACGGAAAAGTGGGAGGGTCAGGCTACGTGCTGACGCACGGTTCAGTGCCAGCATACGGGCCAGGAATAGGGAAAGGCGTAAGGTAAGGTGTAGGGCTGGTGGTGGGTTTCCGTTCCGGGCTAGGGTTAGGGTTAGGGAACGGCAAGTCTTAGGGCACAGGTCAGGGTACGGAAACGCGTGAGGGTAAGGCCACGTGCTAATGCACGGGTCAGTGCCGGAGTACAGGCCAGTAGTAGGCAACGGCGTAAGGTAAGGTGTAGGGCTGGTTGTTGGTTTCCGTTCCAGGCTAGGGTGAGTGTTAGGGAACGGCAAGGCTTAGGGCACAGGTGAGGGTACGGAAACGTGGGAGGGTCGGGCTACGTGCTGACGCACTGGTCAGTGCCAGCGTACGGGCCAGGAGTAGGCAACGGCATAGGATAAAGTGTAGGGCTGGTGGTGGATTTGCGTTCCTGGCTAGGGTTAGGGTTAGGGAACGGCAAGGCTTAGGGCACAGGTGAGGGAACGGAAACGTGGGAGGGTCAGGCTACGTGCTGACACACGGTTCTGTGCCAGCGTACGGGCCAGGAATAGGGAACGGCGTAAGTTAAGGTGTAGGGCTGGTGGTGGGTTTCCGTTCTGGGCTAGGGTTAGGGTAAGGGAACGGCAAGGCTTAGGGCACAGGTGAGGGTACGTAAACGTGGGAGGGTCAGGCTACGTGCTGACGCACGGGTCAATGCCAGCGTACGGGCGAGGAGTAGGCAACGGCGTAAGGTAATGTTTAGGGCTGGTGGTGGGTTTCCGTTCCGGACTAGGGTTAGGGTTAGGGAACGGCAAGGCTTAGGGCACAGGTCAGGGTACGGAAACGCGTGAGTGTAAGGCTACGTGCTGATGCACGGTTCAGTGCCAGAGTACAGGCCAGGATAGGCAACGGCGTAGGGTAAGGTGTAGGGCTGGTGGTGGGTTTCCGTTCCGGGCTAGGGTTATGGTTAGGGAACGGCAAGGCTTAGGGCACAGGTGAGGGTACGGAAACGTGGGAGGGTCAGGCTACGTGCTGACGCACGGTTCTGTGCCAGCGTACGGGCCAGGAATAGGGTACGGCGTAAGGTAAGGTGTAGGGCTGGTGGTGGGTTTCTAATCCGGGCTAGGGTTAGGGTTAGGGAACGGCAAGTCTTAGGGCAAAGGAGAGGGTACGGAAACGTGGGAGGGTCAGGCTACGTGCTGACGCACGGTTCAGTGCCAGCGTACGGGTCAGGAATAGGGTACGGCGTAAGGTAAGGTGTACGGCTGGTGGTGGGTTTCCGTTCCGGGCTAGGGTTAGGGTTAGGGAACGGCAAGGCTTAGGGCACAGGTGAAGTTTCAGAAACGTGGGACGGTCAGGCTACGTGCTGACGCACGTGTCAGTGCCAGCGTACGGGCCAGGGGTAGGCAACGGCGTAAGGTAAGATGTAGGGCTGGTGGTTGGTTTCCGTTCCAGGTTAGGGTTAGGGTAAGGGAACGGCAAGGCTTAGGGCACAGGTGAGGGTACCGAAACGTTGGAGGGTTAGGCTACATGCTGACGCACGATTCAGTGCCAGCGTATGGGCCAGGAATAAGTTACGGCGTAAGGTAAGGTGTAGGGCTGGTGGTGGGTTTCCGTTCGGGGCTAGGGTTAGGGTTAGGGAACGGCAAGGCTTAGGGCACAGGTGAGGGTACGGAAACGTGGGAGGGTCAGGCTACGTGCTGACGCACGGGTCAGTGCCAGCGTGCGGGTCAGTAGCAGCGTACGTCGTAAGGTATGGTGTAGGGCTGGTGGTGGGTTACTATTCCGGGCTAGGGTTAGGGTTAGGGAATGGCAAGTCTTAGGGCACAGGTGAGGGTACGGAAACGCGGGAGGGTAAGGCTACGTGCTGATTTGCAGGTCAGTGCCAGAGTACACGCCAGTAGTAGGCAACGGCGTAGGGTAAGGTTTTGGGCTGGTGGTGGGTTTCAATTCCGGGCTAGTGTTAGGGTTAGGGAACCTCAAGACTTAGGGCACAGGTGAGGGTACGGAGACGTGGGTGGGTCAGGCTACGTGCTGACGCACGGGTCAATGCCAGCGTACGGGCCAGGAGTAGGCAACGGCGTAAGGTATGGTGTAGGGCTGGTGGTTGGTTTCCGTTCCAGGCTAGGGTTAGGGTAAGGGAACGGCAAGGCTTAGGGCACAGGTGAGGGTACGGAACCGTGGGAGGGTCGGGCTACGTGCTGACGCACGGGTCAGTGCCAGCGTACGGGCCAGGAGTAGGCAACGGCGTAGGATAAAGTGTAGGGCTGGTGGTGGATTTGCGTTCCGGGCTAGGGTTAGGGTTAGGGAACGGTAAGGCTTAGGGCACAGGTGTGGGAACGGAAACGTGGGAGGGTCAGCCTACGTGCTGACGCACGGTTCAGTGCCAGCGTACGGGCCAGGAATAGGAAACGGCATAAGTTAGGGTGTAGGGCTGGTGGTGGGTTTCCGTTCCGGGCTAGGGTTAGGGTTAGGGAACGGCAAGGCTTAGGGCACAGGTGAGGGTATGGAAACGTGGGAGGGTCAGGCTACGTGCTGACGCACGGGTCAGTGCCAGCGTACGGGTCAGCAGTAGGGTACGGCGTAATGTAAGGTGTAGGGCTGGTGGTGGGTTTCTATTCCGGGCTAGGTTTAGGGTTAGGGAACGGCAAGGCTTAGGGCACAGGTGAGGGTACGGAAACTTGGGAGGGTCAGGCTACATGCTGACGCACTGTTCAGTGCCAGCGTACGGGCCAGGAATAGGGTACGGCGTAAGGTAAGTTGTAGGGCTGGTGGTGGGTTTCTAATCCGGGCTAGGGTTAGGGTTAGGGAACGGCAAGTCTTAGGGCAAAGGAGAGGGTACGGAAACGTGGGAGGGTCAGGCTACGTGCTGACGCACGGTTCAGTGCCAGCGTACGGGCCAGGAATAGGGTACGGCGTAAGGTAAGGTGTACGGCTGGTGGTGGGTTTCCGTTCCGGGCTAGGGTTAGGGTTAGGGAACGGCAAGGCTTAGGGCACAGGTGAGGGTACGGAAACGTGGGACGGTCAGGCTACGTGCTGACGCACGGTTCAGTGCCAGCGTACGGGCCAGGAATAGGGAACGGCGTAAGGTAAGGTGTAGGGCTGGTGGTGGGTTTCCGTTCCGGGCTAGGGTTAGGGTTAGGGAACGGCAAGGCTTAGGGCACAGGTCAGGGTACGGAAACGCGGGAGGGTAAGGCTACAGGCTGATGCACGGGTCAGTACCAGAGTACAGGCCAGTAGTAGGAAACGGCATAGGGTAAGGTTTTGCGCTGGTGGTGGGATTCCATTCCGGGCTAGGGTTAGGGTTAGGGAACCGCAGGGCTTAGCGCACAGGTGAGGGTACGGAGACGAGGGAGGGTCAGGCTACGTGCTGACGCACGGGTCAATGCCAGCGTACGGGCCAGGAGTAGGCAACGGCGTAAGTAAGGTGTAGGGCTGGTGGTTGGTTTCTGTTCCAGGCTAGGGTTAGGGTTAGGGAACGGCAAGGCTTAGGGCACAGGTGAGGGTACGGAAACGTTGGAGGGTAGGGCTACGTGCTGATGCACGGGTCAGTGCCAGCGTACGGGCCAGGAGTAGGCAACGGCGTAGGATAAAGTGTAGGGCTGGTGGTGGATTTGCGTTCCGGGCTAGGGTTAGGGTTAGGGAATGGCAAGGCTTAGGGCACAGGTGAGGGTACGGAAACGTGGGACGGTCAGGCTACGTGCTGACGCACGTGTCAGTGCCAGCGTACGGGCCAGGGGTAGTCAACGGCGTAAGGTAAGATGTAGGGCTGGTGGTTGGTTTCCGTTCCAGGCTAGGGTTAGGGTAAGGGAACGGCAAGGCTTAGGGCACAGGTGAGGGTACCGAAACGTGGGAGGGTCAGGCTACATGCTGACGCACGGTTCAGTGCCAGCGTATGGGCCAGGAATAAGTTACGGCGTAAGGTAAGGTGTAGGGCTGGTGGTGGGTTTCCATTCGGGGCTAGGGTTAGGGTTAGGGAACGGCAAGGCTTAGGGCACAGGTGAGGGTACAGAAACGTGGGAGGGTCAGGCTACGTGCTGACGCACGGGTCAGTGCCAGCATGCGGGTCAGTAGCAGCGTACGGCGTAAGGTATGGTGTAGGGCTGGAGGTGGGTTACTATTCCGGGCTAGGGTTAGGGTTAGGGAATGGCAAGGCTTAGGGCACAGGTGAGGGTACGGAAACGTGGGAGGGTCAGGCTATGTGCTGACGCACGGGTCAGTGCCAGCGTACGGGCCAGCAGTAGGCAACGGCGTAAGGTAAGGTGTAGGGCTGGTGGTTGGTTTCCGTTCCAGGCTAGGGTTAGGGTTAGGGCACGGCAAGGCTTAGGGCACAGGTGAGGGTACGGAAACGTGGGAGGGTCGGGCTACGTGCTGACGCACGGGTCAGTGCCAGCGTACGGGCCAGGAGTAGGCAACGGCGTAGGATAAAGTGTAGGGCTGGTGGTGGATTTGCGTTCTGGGCTAGGGTTAGGGTTAGGGAACGGCAAGGCTTAGGGCACATGTCAGGGAACGGAAACGCGGGAGGGTAAGGCTACGTGCTGATGCACGGTTCAGTGCCAGAGTACAGGCCAGGAGTAGGCAACGGCGTAGGGTAAGGTGTAGGGCTGGTGGTGGATTTGCGTTCTGGGCTAGGGTTAGGGTTAGGGAACAGCAAGGCTTAGGGCACAGGTCAGGGTACGGAAACGCGGGAGGCTAAGGCTACGTGCTGATGCACGGTTCAGTGCCAGAGTACAGGCCAGGAGTAGGCAACGGCGTAGGGTAAGGTGTAGGGCTGGTGGTGGCTTTCCGTTCTGAGCTAGGGTTAGGGTTAGGAACGGCAAGGCTTAGGGCACAGGTGAGGGTACGTAAACGTGGGAGGGTCAGACTACGTGCTGACGCACGGGTCAATGCCAGCGTACGGGCGAGGAGTAGGCAACGGCGTAAGGTAATGTTTAGGGCTGGTGGTGGGTTTCCGTTCCGGACTAGGGTTAGGGTTTGGGAACGTCACGGCTTAGGGCACAGGTCAGGGTATGGAAACGCGGGAGGGTAAGGCTACGTGCTGATGCACGGTTCAGTGCCAGCGTACGGGCCAGGAGTAGGCAACGGCGTAGGGTAAGGTGTAGGGCTGGTGGTGGGTTTCCGTTCCGGGCTAGGGTTAGGGTTAGGTAACGCAAGGCTTAGGGCACAGGTGAGGGAACGGAAACGTGGGAGGGTCAGGCTACGTGCTGACACACGGTTCAGTGCCAGCGTACGGGCCAGGAATAGGGAACGGCGTAAGTTAAGGTGTAGGGCTGGTGGTGGGTTTCCGTTCCGGGCTAGGGTTAGGGTTAGGGAACGTCAAGGCTTAGGGCACAGGTGAGGGTACGGAAACGTTGGAGGCTCAGACTACGTGCTGACGCATGGTTCAGTGCCAGCGTACGGGTCAGGAGTAGGATACGGCGTAAGGTAAAGTGTAGGGCTGGTGGTGGGTTTCTATTCCGGGATAGGTTTAGGGTTAGGGAAAGGCAAGGCTTAGGGCACAGGTGAGGATACGGAAACGTGGGAGGGTCAGGCTACATGCTGACGCACGGTTCATTGCCAGCGTACGGGCCAGGAATAGGTTACGGCGTAAGGTAAGGTGTAGGGCTGATGGTGGGTTTCCGTTCCGGGCTAGGGTTATGGTTAGGGAACGGCAAGGCTTAGGGCAAAAGTGAGGGAACTGAAACGTGGGAGGGTCAGGCTACGTGCTGACGCATGCGTCAGTGCCAGCGTACGGGCCAGGAGTAGGGTACGGCGTAAGGTAAAGTGTAGCGCTTGTGGTTGATTTCCTTTCCAGGCTAGGTTTAGGGTTAGGGAACGGCAAGGCTTAGGGCACAGGTGAGGGTACGGAAACGTGAGAGGGACGGGCTACGTGCTGACGCACGGGTCAGTGCCAGCGTACGGAACAGGAGTAGGCAACGGCATAGGATACAGTGTAGGGCTGGTGGTGGATTTGCGTTCAGGGCTAGGGTTAGGGTTAGGGAACGGCAAGGCTTAGGGCACAGGTGAGGGTATGGAAACGTGGGAGAGTCAGGCTACGTGCTGACGCACGGGTCAGTGCCAGCGTACGGGTCAGGAGTAGGGTACGGCGTAATGTAAGGTGTAGGGCTGGTGGTGGGTTTCCGTTCCGGGCTAGGGTTAGGGTTAGGGAACGGCTAGGCGTAGGGCACAGGTGAGGGTACGGAAACTTGGGAGGCTCAGGCTACATGCTGACGCAATGTTCAGTGCCAGCGTACGGGCCAGGAATAGGGTACAGCGTAAGGTAAGGTGTAGGGATGGTGGTGGGTTTCTAATCCGGGCTAGGGTTAGGGTTAGGGAACGGCAAGTCTTAGGGCAAAGGAGAGGGTACGGAAAAGTGGGAGGGTCAGGCTACATGCTGACGCACGGTTCAGTGCCAGCGTACGGGCCAGGAATAGGGTACGGCGTAAGGTAAGGTGTACGGCTGGTGGTGGGTTTCCGTTCCGCGCTAGGGTTAGGGTTAGGGAACGGCAAGGCTTAGGGCACAGGTGAGGTTACAGAAACGTGGGACGGTCAGGCTACGTGCTGACGCATGTGTCAATGCCAGCATACGGGCGAGGAGTAGGCAACGGCGTAAGGTAAGGTGTACGGCTGGTGGTTGGTTTCCGTTCCAGGCTAGGGTTAGGGTTAGGGAACGGCAAGGCTTAGGGCACAGGTGATGGTACGGAAACGTGGGAGGGTCAGGCTACGTGCTGACGCACGGTTCAGTCCCAGAGTACAGGCCAGGATAGGCAACGGCGTAGGGTAAGGTGTGGGGCTGGTGGTGGGTTTCCGTTCCGGGCTAGGTTTAGGGTTAGGGAACGGCAAGGCTTAGGGCACAGGTGAGGGTACGGAAACGTGGGAGGGTCAGGCTACGTGCTGACGCACGGTTCAGTGCCAGCGTACGGGCCAGGAATAGGGTACGGCGTAAGGTAAGGTGTAGGGCTGGTGGTGGGTTTCTAATCCGGGCTAGGGTTAGGGTTAGGGAACGGCAAGTCTTAGGGCAAAGGAGAGGGTACGGAAACGTGGGAGGGTCAGGCTACGTGCTGACGCACGGTTCAGTGCCAGCGTTCGGGCCAGGAATAGGGAACGGCGTAAGGTAAGGTGGACGGGTGGTGGTGGGTTTCCGTTCCGGGCTAGGGTTAGGGTCAGGGAACGGCAAGGCTTAGGGCACAGGTGAAGTTACAGAAACGTGGGACGGTCAGGCTACGTGCTGACGCACGTGTCAGTGCCAGCGTACGGGCCAGGGTTAGGCAACGGCGTAAGGTAAGATGTAGGGCTGGTGGTTGGTTTCCGTTCCAGGCTAGGGTTAGGGTAACGGAACGGCAAGGCTTAGGGCACAGGTCAGGGTACGGAAACGCGGGAGGGTAAGGCTACGTGCTGATGCACGGGTCAGTACCAGAGTACAGGCTAGTAGTAGGCAACGGCGTAGGGTAAGGTTTTGGGTTGGTGGTGGGATTCCTTTTCGGGCTAGGGTTAGGGTTAGGGAACAGCAGTGCTTAGCGCACAGGTGAGGATACGGAGACGAGGGAGGGTCAGGCTACGTGCTGACGCACGGGTCAATGCCAGCGTACGGGCCAGGAGTAGGCAACGGCGTAAGGTAAGGTGTAGGGCTGGTGGTTGGTTTCTGTTCCAGGCTAGGGTTAGGGTTAGGGAACGGCAAGGCTTAGGGCACAGGTGAGGGTACGGAAACGTTGGAGGGTCGGGCTACGTGATGATGCACGGGTCAGTGCCAGCGTACGGGCCAGGAGTAGGCAACGGCGTAGGATAAAGTGTAGGGCTGGTGGTGGATTTGCGTTCCGGGCTAGGGTTAGGGTTAGGGAATGGCAAGGCTTAGGGCACAGGTGAGGGTACGGAAACGTGGGACGGTCAGGCTACGTGCTGACGCACGTGTCAGTGCCAGCGTACGGGCCAGGGTTAGGCAACGGCGTAAGGTAAGATGTAGGGCTGGTGGTTGGTTTCCGTTTCAGGTTAGGGTTAGGGTAAGGGAACGGCAAGGCTTAGGGCACAGGTGAGGGTACCGAAACGTGGGAGGGTCAGGCTACATGCTGACGCACGGTTCAGTGCCAGCGTATGGGCCAGGAATAAGTTACGGCGTAAGGTAAGGTGTAGCGCTGGTGGTGGGTTTCCATTCGGGGCTAGGGTTAGGTTTAGGGAACGGCAAGTCTTAGGGCACAGGTGAGGGTACGGAAACGTGGGAGGGTCAGGCTACGTGCTGACGCACGGGTCAGTGCCAGCATGCGGGTCAGTAGCAGCGTACGGCGTAAGGTATGGTGTAGGGCTGGTGGTGGGTTACTATTCCGGGCTAGGGTTAGGATTAGGGAATGGCAAGGCTTAGGGCACAGGTGAGGGTACGGAAACGTGGGAGGGTCAGGCTACGTGCTGACGCACGGGTCAGTGCCAGCGTACGGGCCAGGAGTAGGCAACGGCGTAAGGTAAGGTGTAGGGCTGGGGGTTGGTTTCCATTCCAGTCTAGGGTTAGGGTTAGGGAACGGCAAGGCTTAGGGCACAGGTGAGGGTACGGAAACGTGGGATGCTCGGGCTACGTGCTGACGCACGGGTCAGTGCCAGCGTACGGGCCAGGAGTAGGCAACAGCGTAGGATAAAGTGTAGGGCTGGTGATGGATTTGCGTTCTGGGCTAGGGTTAGGGTTAGGAAACGGCAAGGCTTAGGGCACAAGTCAGGGTACGGAAACGCGGGATGGTAAGGATACGTGCTGGTGCACGGTTCAGTGCCAGAGTACAGGCCAGGAGTAGGCAACGGCGTAGGGTAAGGTGTAGGGCTGGTGGTGGGTTTCCGTTCCGGGCTAAGGTTAGTGTTAGGGAACGGCAAGGCTTAGGGCAGAGGTGAGGGTACGGAAACGTGAGAGGGACGGGCTACGTGCTGACGCACGGGTCAGTGGCAGCGTACGGAACAGGAGTAGGCAACGGCATAGGATACAGGGTAGGGCTGGTGGTGGATTTGCGTTCAGGGCTAGGGTTAGGGTTAGGGAATGGCAAGGCTTAGGGCACAGGTGAGGGTATGGAAACGTGGGAGGGTCAGGCTACGTGCTGACGCACGGGTCAGTGCCAGCGTACGGGTCAGGAGTAGGGTACGGCGTAATGTAAGGTGTAGGGCTGGTGGTGGGTTTCTATTCCGGGCTAGGGTTAGGGTTAGGGAACGGCAAGGCTTAGGGCACAGGTGAGGGTACGGAAACTTGGGAGGGTCAGGCTACATGCTGACGCAATGTTCAGTGCCAGCGTACGGGCCAGGAATAGGGTACGGCGTAAGGTAAGGTGTAGGGCTGGTGGTGGGTTTCTAATCCGGGCTAGGGTTAGGGTTAGGGAACGGCAAGTCTTAGGGCAAAGGAGACGGTACGGAAACGTGGGAGGGTCAGGCTACATGCTGACGCACGGTTCCGTGCCAGCGTATGGGCCAGGAATAGGGTACGGCGTAAGGTAAGGTGTACGGCTGGTGGTGGGTTTCCGTTCCGGGCTAGGGTTAGGGTTAGGGAACGGCAAGGCTTAGGGCACAGGTGAGGTTACAGAAACGTGGGACGGTCAGGCTACGTGCTGACGCATGTGTCAATGCCAGCATACGGGCGAGGAGTAGGCAACGGCGTAAGGTAAGGTGTACGGCTGGTGGTTGCTTTCCGTTCCAGGCTAGGGTTAGGGTTAGGGAACGGCAAGACTTAGGGCACAGGTGAGGGTACCGAAACGTGGGAGGGTCAGGCTACATGCTGACGCACGGTTCAGTGCCAGCGTATGGGCCAGGAATAAGTTACGGCGTAAGGTAAGGTTTAGGGCTGGTGGTGGGTTTCCGTTCCGGACTAGGGTTAGGGTTAGGGAACGGCAAGGCTTAGGGCACAGGTCAGGGTACGGAAACGCGTGAGGGTAAGACTACGTGCTGATGCACGGTTCAGTGCCAGAGTACAGGCCAGGAGTAGGCAACGGCGTAGGGTAAGGTGTAGGGCTGGTGGTGGGTTTCCGTTCCGGGCTAGGGTTAGGATTAGGGAACGGCGAGGCTTAGGGCACAGGTGAGGGTACGTAAACGTGCGAGGGTCAGGCTACGTGCTGACGCACGGGTCAATGCCAGCGTACGGGCAGGAGTAGGCAACGACGTAAGGTAAGGTGTACGGCTGGTGGTTGGTTTCCCTTCCAGGCTAGGGTTAGTGTTAGGGAATGGCAAGGCTTAGGGCACAGGTGAGGGTACGGAAACGTGGGAGGGTCAGGCTACGTGCTGACGCACGGTTCAGTGCCAGCGTACGGGCCAGGAATAGGGTACGGCGTAAGGTAAGGTGTAGGGCTGGTGGTGGTTTTCTAATCCGGGCTAGGGTTAGGGTTAGGGAACGGCAAGTCTTAGGGCAAAGGAGAGGGTACGGAAACGTGGGAGGGTCAGGCTATGTGCTGACGCACGGTTCAGTGCCAGCGTACGGGCCAGGAATAGGGTACGGCGTAAGGTAAGGTGTACGGCTGGTGGTGGGTTTCCGTTCCGGGCTAGGGTTAGGGTTAGGGAACGGCAAGGCTTAGGGCACAGGTGAAGTTACCGAAACGTGTGACGGTCAGGCTACGTGCTGACGCACGTGTCAGTGCCAGCGTACGGGCCAGGGGTAGGCAACGGCGTAAGGTAAGATGTAGGGCTGGTGGTTGGTTTCCGTTCCAGGCTAGGGTTAGGGTAAGGGAACGGCAAGGCTTAGGGCACAGGTGAGGGTACCGAAACGTGGGAGGGTCAGGCTACATGCTGACGCACGTTTCAGTGCCAGCGTATGGGCCAGGAATAAGTTACGGCGTAAGGTAAGGTGTAGGGCTGGTGGTGGGTTTCCGTTCGGGGCTAGGGTTAGGGTTAGGGAACGGCAAGGCTTAGGGCACAGGTGAGGGTACGGAAACGTGGGAGGGTCAGGCTACGTGCTGACGCACGGGTCAGTGCCAGCGTGCGGGTCAGTAGCAGCGTACGGCGTAAGGTATGGTGTAGGGTTGGTGGTGGGTTACTATTCCGGGCTAGGGTTAGGGTTAGGGAATGGCAAGGCTTAGGGCACAGGTGAGGGTACGGAAACGTTGGAGGCTCAGACTACGTGCAGACGCATGGTTCAGTGCCAGCGTACGGGTCAGGAGTAGGATACGGCGTAAGGTAAGGTGTAGGGCTGGTGGTGGGATTCTATTCCGGGCTAGGTTTAGGGTTAGGGAAAGGCAAGGCTTAGGGCACAGGTGAGGTTACGGAAACGTGGGAGGGTCAGGCTACATGCAGACGAACGGTTCAGTGCCTGCGTACGGGCCAGGAATAGGTTACGGCGTAAGGTAAGGTGTAGGGCTGGTGGTGGGTTTCCGTTCGGGGCTAGGGTTAGGGTTAGGGAACGGTAAGGCTTAGGGCACAGGTGAGTGTACGGAAACGTGGGAGGGTCAGGCTACGTGCTGACGCACGGGTCAGTGCCAGCGTACGGGTCAGTAGCAGCGTACGGCGTAAGGTATGGTGTAGGGCTGGTGGTGGGTTACTATTCCGGGCTAGGGTTAGGGTTAGGGAATGGCAAGGCTTAGGGCACAGGTGAGGGTACGGAAACGTGGGAGGGTCAGGCTATGTGCTGACGCACGGGTCAGTGCCAGCGTACGGGCCAGGAGTAGGCAACGGCGTAAGGTAAGGTGTAGGGCTGGTGGTTGGTTTCCGTTCCAGGCTAGGGTTAGGGTTAGGGAACGGCAAGGCTTAGGGCACAGGTGAGGATACGGAATCGTGGGAGGGTCGGGCTACGTGCTGACGCACGGGTCAGTGCCAGCGTACGGGCCAGGAGTAGGCAACGGCGTAGGATAAAGTGTAGGGCTGGTGGTGGATTTGCGTTCTGGGCTAGGGTTAGGGTTAGGGAACGGCAAGGCTTAGGGCACAGGTCAGGGTACGGAAACGCGGGAGGGTAAGGCTACGTGCAGATGCACGGTTAAGTGCCAGAGTACAGGCCAGGAATAGGCAACGGCGTAGGGTAAGGTGTAGGGCTGGTGGTTGGTTTCCGTTCCAGGCTAGGGTTAGTGTTAGGGAACGGCAAGGCTTAGGGCACAGAAGAGGGTACGGAAACGTGGGAGGTTCGGGCTACGTGCTGACGGACTGGTCAGTGCCAGCGTACGGGCCAGGAGTAGGCAACGGCGTAGGATAAAGTGTAGGGCTGGTGGTGGATTTGCGTTCCTGGCTAGGGTTAGGGTAAGGGAACGGCAAGGCTTAGGGCACAGATGAGAGTACCGAAACGTGGGAGGGTCAGGCTACATGCTGACGCATGTTTCAGTGCCAGCGTATGGGCCAGGAATAAGTTACGGCGTAAGGTAAGGTGTAGGGCTGGTGGTGGGTTTCCGTTCGGGGCTAGGGTTAGGGTTAGGGAACGGCAAGGCTTAGGGCACAGGTGAGGGTACGGAAAGGTGGGAGGGTCAGGCTACGTGCTGACGCACGGGTCAGTGCCAGCGTACGGGTCAGTAGCAGCGTACGGCGTAAGGTATGGTGTAGGGCTGGTGGTGGGTTACTATTCTGGGCTAGGGTTAGGGTTAGGGAATGGCAAGGCTTAGGGCACAGGTGAGGGTACGGAAACGTGGGAGGGTCAGGCTACGTGCTGACGCACGGGTCAGTGCCAGCGTACGGGCCAGGAATAGGCAACAGCGTAAGGTAAGGTGTAGGGCTGGTGGTTGGTTTCCGTTCCTGGCTAGGGTTAGGGTTAGGGAACGGCAAGGCATAGGGCACAGGTGAGGGTACGGAAACGTGGGAGGGTCGGGCTACGTGCTGACGCACGGGTCAGTGCCAGCGTACGGGCCAGGAGTAGGCAACGGCGTAGGATAAAGTGTAAGGCTGGTGGTGGATTTGCGTTCTGGGCTAGGGTTAGGGTTAGGGAACGGCAAGGCTTAGGGCACAGGTCAGGGTACGGAAACGCGGGAGGGTAAGGCTACGTGCAGATGCACGGTTAAGTGCCAGAGTACAGGCCAGGAATAGGCAACGGCGTAGGGTAAGGTGTAGGGCTGGTGGTTGGTTTCCGTTCCAGGCTAGGGTTAGTGTTAGGGAACGGCAAGGCTTAGGGCACAGGAGAGGGTACGGAAACGTGGGAGGGTCGGGCTACGTGCTGACGGACTGGTCAGTGCCAGCGTACGGGCCAGGAGTAGGCAACGGCGTAGGATAAAGTGTAGGGCTGGTGGTGGATTTGCGTTCCTGGCTAGGGTTAGGGTTAGGGAACGGCAAGGCTTAGGGCACAGGTGAGGGAACGGAAACGTGGGAGGGTCAGGCTACGTGCTGACACACGGTTCAGTGCCAGCGTACGGGCCAGGAATAGGGAACGGCGTAAGTTAAGGTGTAGGGCTGGTGGTGGGTTTCCGTTCCGGGCTAGGGTTAGGGTTAGGGAACGTCAAGGCTTAGGGCACAGGTGAGGGTACGGAAACGTTGGAGGCTCAGACTACGTGCTGACGCATGGTTCAGTGCCAGCGTACGGGTCAGGAGTAGGATACGGCGTAAGGTAAGGTGTAGGGCTGGTGGTGGGTTTCTATTCCGGGCTAGGGTTAGGGTTAGGGAAAGGCAAGGCTTAGGGCACAGGTGAGGATACGGAAACGTGGGAGGGTCAGGCTACATGCTGACGCACGGTTCATTGCCAGCGTACGGGCCAGGAATAGGTTACGGCGTAAGGTAAGGTGTAGGGCTGGTGGTGGGTTTCCGTTCCGGGCTAGGGTTATGGTTAGGGAACGGCAAGGCTTAGGGCACAAGTGAGGGTACTGAAACGTGGGAGGGTCAGGCTACGTGCTGACGCATGGGTCAGTGCCAGCGTACGGGCCAGGAGTAGGGTATGGCGTAAGGTAAAGTGTAGCGCTTGTGGTTGATTTCCTTTCCAGGCTAGGTTTAGGGTTAGGGAACGGCAAGGCTTAGGGCACAGGTGAGGGTACGGAAACGTGGGAGGGTAGGGCTGCGTGCTGATGCACGGGTCAGTGCCAACGTACGGAACAGGAGTAGGCAACGGCATAGGATACAGTGTAGGGCTGGTGGTGGATTTGCGTTCAGGGCTAGGGTTAGGGTTAGGGAAAGGCAAGGCTTAGGGCAGAGGTGAGGGTACGGAAACGTGGGAGGGTCAGGCTACGTGCTGACGCACGGGTCAGTGCCAGCGTACGGGTCAGGAGTAGGGTACGGCGTAATGTAAGGTGTAGGGCTGGTGGTGGGTTTCTATTCCGGGCTAGGGTTAGGGTTAGGGAACGGCAAGGCTTAGGGCACAGGTGAGGGTACGGAAACTTGGGAGGGTCAGGCTACATGCTGACGCAATGTTCAGTGCCAGCGTACGGGCCAGGAATAGGGTACGGCGTAAGGTAAGGTGTAGGGCTGGTGGTGGGTTTCTAATCCGGGCTAGGGTTAGGGTTAGGGAACGGCAAGTCTTAGGGCAAAGGAGACGGTACGGAAACGTGGGAGGGTCAGGCTACATGCTGACGCACGGTTCCGTGCCAGCGTATGGGCCAGGAATAGGGTACGGCGTAAGGTAAGGTGTACGGCTGGTGGTGGGTTTCCGTTCCGGGCTAGGGTTAGGGTTAGGTAACGGCAAGGCTTAGGGCACAGGTGAGGTTACAGAAACGTGGGACGGTCAGGCTACGTGCTGACGCATGTGTCAATGCCAGCATACGGGCGAGGAGTAGGCAACGGCGTAAGGTAAGGTGTACGGCTGGTGGTTGCTTTCCGTTCCAGGCTAGGGTTAGGGTTAGGGAACGGCAAGACTTAGGGCACAGGTGAGGGTACCGAAACGTGGGAGGGTCAGGCTACATGCTGACGCACGGTTCAGTGCCAGCGTATGGGCCAGGAATAAGTTACGGCGTAAGGTAAGGTTTAGGGCTGGTGGTGGGTTTCCGTTCCGGACTAGGGTTAGGGTTAGGGAACGGCAAGGCTTAGGGCACAGGTCAGGGTACGGAAACGCGTGAGGGTAAGACTACGTGCTGATGCACGGTTCAGTGCCAGAGTACAGGCCAGGAGTAGGCAACGGCGTAGGGTAAGGTGTAGGGCTGGTGGTGGGTTTCCGTTCCGGGCTAGGGTTAGGATTAGGGAACGGCGAGGCTTAGGGCACAGGTGAGGGTACGTAAACGTGCGAGGGTCAGGCTACGTGCTGACGCACGGGTCAATGCCAGCGTACGGGCAGGAGTAGGCAACGACGTAAGGTAAGGTGTACGGCTGGTGGTTGGTTTCCCTTCCAGGCTAGGGTTAGTGTTAGGGAATGGCAAGGCTTAGGGCACAGGTGAGGGTACGGAAACGTGGGAGGGTCAGGCTACGTGCTGACGCACGGTTCAGTGCCAGCGTACGGGCCAGGAATAGGGTACGGCGTAAGGTAAGGTGTAGGGCTGGTGGTGGTTTTCTAATCCGGGCTAGGGTTAGGGTTAGGGAACGGCAAGTCTTAGGGCAAAGGAGAGGGTACGGAAACGTGGGAGGGTCAGGCTATGTGCTGACGCACGGTTCAGTGCCAGCGTACGGGCCAGGAATAGGGTACGGCGTAAGGTAAGGTGTACGGCTGGTGGTGGGTTTCCGTTCCGGGCTAGGGTTAGGGTTAGGGAACGGCAAGGCTTAGGGCACAGGTGAAGTTACCGAAACGTGTGACGGTCAGGCTACGTGCTGACGCACGTGTCAGTGCCAGCGTACGGGCCAGGGGTAGGCAACGGCGTAAGGTAAGATGTAGGGCTGGTGGTTGGTTTCCGTTCCAGGCTAGGGTTAGGGTAAGGGAACGGCAAGGCTTAGGGCACAGGTGAGGGTACCGAAACGTGGGAGGGTCAGGCTACATTCTAACGCACGTTTCAGTGCCAGCGTATGGGCCAGGAATAAGTTACGGCGTAAGGTAAGGTGTAGGGCTGGTGGTGGGTTTCCGTTCGGGGCTAGGGTTAGGGTTAGGGAACGGCAAGGCTTAGGGCACAGGTGAGGGTACGGAAACGTGGGAGGGTCAGGCTACGTGCTGACGCACGGGTCAGTGCCAGCGTGCGGGTCAGTAGCAGCGTACGGCGTAAGGTATGGTGTAGGGTTGGTGGTGGGTTACTATTCCGGGCTAGGGTTAGGGTTAGGGAATGGCAAGGCTTAGGGCACAGGTGAGGGTACGGAAACGTTGGAGGCTCAGACTACGTGCAGACGCATGGTTCAGTGCCAGCGTACGGGTCAGGAGTAGGATACGGCGTAAGGTAAGGTGTAGGGCTGGTGGTGGGATTCTATTCCGGGCTAGGGTTAGGGTTAGGGAAAGGCAAGGCTTAGGGCACAGGTGAGGTTACGGAAACGTGGGAGGGTCAGGCTACATGCAGACGAACGGTTCAGTGCCTGCGTACGGGCCAGGAATAGGTTACGGCGTAAGGTAAGGTGTAGGGCTGGTGGTGGGTTTCCGTTCGGGGCTAGGGTTAGGGTTAGGGAACGGCAAGGCTTAGGGCACAGGTGAGTGTACGGAAACGTGGGAGGGTCAGGCTACGTGCTGACGCACGGGTCAGTGCCAGCGTACGGGTCAGTAGCAGCGTACGGCGTAAGGTATGGTGTAGGGCTGGTGGTGGGTTACTATTCCGGGCTAGGGTTAGGGTTAGGGAATGGCAAGGCTTAGGGCACAGGTGAGGGTACGGAAACGTGGGAGGGTCAGGCTATGTGCTGACGCACGGGTCAGTGCCAGCGTACGGGCCAGGAGTAGGCAACGGCGTAAGATAAGGTGTAGGGCTGGTGGTTGGTTTCCGTTCCAGGCTAGGGTTAGGGTTAGGGAACGGCAAGGCTTAGGGCACAGGTGAGGATACGGAATCGTGGGAGGGTCGGGCTACGTGCTGACGCACGGGTCAGTGCCAGCGTACGGGCCAGGAGTAGGCAACGGCGTAGGATAAAGTGTAGGGCTGGTGGTGGATTTGCGTTCTGGGCTAGGGTTAGGGTTAGGGAACGGCAAGGCTTAGGGCACAGGTCAGGGTACGGAAACGCGGGAGGGTAAGGCTACGTGCAGATGCACGGTTAAGTGCCAGAGTACAGGCCAGGAATAGGCAACGGCGTAGGGTAAGGTTTAGGGCTGGTGGTTGGTTTCCGTTCCAGGCTAGGGTTAGTGTTAGGGAACGGCAAGGCTTAGGGCACAGGAGAGGGTACGGAAACGTGGGAGGTTCGGGCTACGTGCTGACGGACTGGTCAGTGCCAGCGTACGGGCCAGGAGTAGGCAACGGCGTAGGATAAAGTGTAGGGCTGGTGGTGGATTTGCGTTCCTGGCTAGGGTTAGGGTAAGGGAACGGCAAGGCTTAGGGCACAGATGAGAGTACCGAAACGTGGGAGGGTCAGGCTACATGCTGACGCATGTTTCAGTGCCAGCGTATGGGCCAGGAATAAGTTACGGCGTAAGGTAAGGTGTAGGGCTGGTGGTGGGTTTCCGTTCGGGGCTAGGGTTAGGGTTAGGGAACGGCAAGGCTTAGGGCACAGGTGAGGGTACGGAAAGGTGGGAGGGTCAGGCTACGTGCTGACGCACGGGTCAGTGCCAGCGTACGGGTCAGTAGCAGCGTACGGCGTAAGGTATGGTGTAGGGCTGGTGGTGGGTTACTATTCTGGGCTAGGGTTAGGGTTAGGGAATGGCAAGGCTTAGGGCACAGGTGAGGGTACGGAAACGTGGGAGGGTCAGGCTACGTGCTGACGCACGGGTCAGTGCCAGCGTACGGGCCAGGAATAGGCAACAGCGTAAGGTAAGGTGTAGGGCTGGTGGTTGGTTTCCGTTCCTGGCTAGGGTTAGGGTTAGGGAACGGCAAGGCATAGGGCACAGGTGAGGGTACGGAAACGTGGGAGGGTCGGGCTACGTGCTGACGCACGGGTCAGTGCCAGCGTACGGGCCAGGAGTAGGCAACGGCGTAGGATAAAGTGTAAGGCTGGTGGTGGATTTGCGTTCTGGGCTAGGGTTAGGGTTAGGGAACGGCAAGGCTTAGGGCACAGGTCAGGGTACGGAAACGCGGGAGGGTAAGGCTACGTGCAGATGCACGGTTAAGTGCCAGAGTACAGGCCAGGAATAGGCAACGGCGTAGGGTAAGGTGTAGGGCTGGTGGTTGGTTTCCGTTCCAGGCTAGGGTTAGTGTTAGGGAACGGCAAGGCTTAGGGCACAGGAGAGGGTACGGAAACGTGGGAGGGTCGGGCTACGTGCTGACGGACTGGTCAGTGCCAGCGTACGGGCCAGGAGTAGGCAACGGCGTAGGATAAAGTGTAGGGCTGGTGGTGGATTTGCGTTCCTGGCTAGGGTTAGGGTTAGGGAACGGCAAGGCTTAGGGCACAGGTGAGGGAACGGAAACGTGGGAGGGTCAGGCTACGTGCTGACACACGGTTCAGTGCCAGCGTACGGGCCAGGAATAGGGAACGGCGTAAGTTAAGGTGTAGGGCTGGTGGTGGGTTTCCGTTCCGGGCTAGGGTTAGGGTTAGGGAACGTCAAGGCTTAGGGCACAGGTGAGGGTACGGAAACGTTGGAGGCTCAGACTACGT
This sequence comes from Mesoplodon bidens, assembly GCF_964165515.1. Classification (NCBI taxonomy): domain Eukaryota; kingdom Metazoa; phylum Chordata; class Mammalia; order Artiodactyla; family Ziphiidae; genus Mesoplodon; species Mesoplodon bidens. The sequence continues at coordinate 127,474 of NW_027672568.1, read as the reverse complement.
GCTGACGCATGGTTCAGTGCCAGCGTACGGGTCAGGAGTAGGATACGGCGTAAGGTAAGGTGTAGGGCTGGTGGTGGGTTTCTATTCCGGGCTAGGGTTAGGGTTAGGGAAAGGCAAGGCTTAGGGCACAGGTGAGGATACGGAAACGTGGGAGGGTCAGGCTACATGCTGACGCACGGTTCATTGCCAGCGTACGGGCCAGGAATAGGTTACGGCGTAAGGTAAGGTGAAGGGCTGGTGGTGGGTTTCCGTTCCGGGCTAGGGTTATGGTTAGGGAACGGCAAGGCTTAGGGCACAAGTGAGGGTACTGAAACGTGGGAGGGTCAGGCTACGTGCTGACGCATGGGTCAGTGCCAGCGTACGGGCCAGGAGTAGGGTATGGCGTAAGGTAAAGTGTAGCGCTTGTGGTTGATTTCCTTTCCAGGCTAGGTTTAGGGTTAGGGAACGGCAAGGCTTAGGGCACAGGTGAGGGTACGGAAACGTGGGAGGGTAGGGCTGCGTGCTGATGCACGGGTCAGTGCCAGCGTACGGAACAGGAGTAGGCAACGGCATAGGATACAGTGTAGGGCTGGTGGTGGATTTGCGTTCAGGGCTAGGGTTAGGGTTAGGGAACGGCAAGGCTTAGGGCACAGGTGAGGGTATGGAAACGTGGGAGGGTCAGGCTACGTGCTGACGCAAGGGTCAGTGCCAGCGTACGGGCCAGGAGTAGGCAACGGTGTAAGGTAAGGTGTAGGGCTGGTGGTTGGTTTCCGTTCCGGGCTAGGGTTAGCGTTAGGCAACGGCAAGGCTTAGGGCACAGGTGAGGGTACGGAAACGTGGGAGGGTCGGGCTACGTGCTGACGCACGGGTCAGTGCCAGCGTACGGGCCAGGAGTAGGGAACGGCGTAGGATAAAGTGTAGGACTGGTGGTGGATTTGCGTTCAGGGCTAGGGTTAGGGTTAGGGAACGGCAAGGCTTAGGGCACAGGTGAGGGTATGGAAACGTGGGAGGGACAGGCTACGTGCTGACGCACTGGTCAGTGCCAGCGTACGGGTCAGGATTAGGGTACGGCGTAATGTAAGGTGTAGGGCTGGTGGTGGGTTTCTATTCCGGGCTAGGGTTAGGGTTAGGGAACGGCTAGGCTTAGGGCACAGGTGAGGGTAGAGAAACTTGGGTGGGTCAGGCTACATGCTGACGCAATGTTCAGTGCCAGCGTACGGGCCAGGAATAGGGTACGGCGTACGGTAAGGTGTAGGGCTGGTGGTGGGTTTCTAATCCGGGCTAGGGTTAGGGTTATGGAACGGCAAGTCTTAGGGCAAAGGAGAGGGTACGGAAACGTGGGAGGGTCAGGCTACATGCTGACGCACGGTTCAGTGCCAGCGTACGGGCCAGGAATAGGGTACGGCGTAAGGTAAGGTGTACGGCTGGTGGTGGGTTTCCGTTCTGGGCTAGGGTTAGGGTTAGGGAACGGCAAGGCTTAGGGCACAGGTGAGGTTACAGAAACGTGGGACGGTCAGGCTACGTGCTGACGCATGTGTCAATGCCAGCATACGGGCGAGGAGTAGGCAACGGCGTAAGGTAAGGTGTACGGCTGGTGGTTGGTTTCCGTTCCAGGCTAGGGTTAGGGTTAGGGAACGGCAAGGCTTAGGGCACAGGTGATGGTACGGAAACGTGAGAGGGTCAGGCTACGTGCTGACGCATGGTTCAGTGCCAGCGTACGGGCCAGGAATAGGGAACGGCGTAAGGTAAGGTGTAGGGCTGGTGGTGGGTTTCCGTTCCGGGCTAGGGTTAGGGTTAGGGAACGGCAAGGCTTAGGGCACAGGTCAGGGTACGGAAACGCGGGAGGCTAAGGCTACGTGCTGATGCACCGTTTAGTGCCAGAGTACAGGCCAGGAGTAGGCAACGGCGTAGGGTAAGGTGTAGGGCTGGTGGTGGCTTTCCGTTCCGGGCTAGGGTTAGGGTTAGGGAACGGCAAGGCTTACGGCACAGGTGAGGGTACGTAAACGTGGGAGGGTCAGACTACGTGCTGACGCACGGTTCAATGCCAGCGTACGGGCGAGGAGTAGGCAACGGCGTAAGGTAAGGTTTAGGGATGGTGGTGGGTTTCCGTTCCGGACTAGGGTTAGGGTTAGGGAACGTCAAGGCTTAGGGCACAGGTCAGGGTACGGAAACGCGGGAGGGTAAGGCTACGTGCTGATGCACGGTTCAGTGCCAGCGTACGGGCCAGGAATAGGGTACGGCGTAAGGTAAGGTGTAGGGCTGGTGGTGGGTTTCTAATCAGGGCTAGGGTTAGGGTTAGGGAACGGCAAGGCTTAGGGCAAAGGAGAGGATACGGAAACGTGGGAGGGTCAGGCTACGTGCTGACGCACGGTTCAGTGCCTGCGTACGGGCCAGGAATAGGGTACGGCGTAAGGTAAGGTGTACGGCTGGTGGTGGGTTTCCGTTCAGGTCTAGGGTTAGGGTTAGGGAACGGCAAGGCTTAGGGCACAGGTGAGGTTACAGAAACGTGGGACGGTCAGGCTACGTGCTGACGCACCTGTCAGTGCCAGCGTACGGGCCAGGGGTAGGCAACGGCGTAAGGTAAGATGTAGGGCTGGTGGTTGGTTTCCGTTCCAGGCTAGGGTTAGGGTAAGGGAACGGCAAGGCTTAGGGCACAGATGAGAGTACCGAAACGTGGGAGGGTCAGGCTACATGCTGACGCATGTTTCAGTGCCTGCGTATGGGCCAGGAATAAGTTACGGCGTAAGGTAAGGTGTAGGGCTGGTGGTGGGTTTCCGTTCGGGGCTAGGGTTAGGGTTAGGGAACGGCAAGGCTTAGGGCACAGGTGAGGGTACAGAAAGGTGGGAGGGTCAGGCTACGTGCTGACGCACGGGTCAGTGCCAGCGTACGGGTCAGTAGCAGCGTACGGCGTAAGGTATGGTGTAGGGCTGGTGGTGGGTTACTATTCTGGGCTAGGGTTAGGGTTAGGGAATGGCAAGGCTTAGGGCACAGGTGAGGGTACGGAAACGTGGGAGGGTCAGGCTACGTGCTGACGCACGGGTCAGTGCCAGCGTACGGGCCAGGAATAGGCAACGGCGTAAGGTAAGGTGTAGGGCTGGTGGTTGGTTTCCGTTCCTGGCTAGGGTTAGGGTTAGGGAACGGCAAGGCATAGGGCACAGGTGAGGGTACGGAAACGTGGGAGGGTCGGGCTACGTGCTGACGCACGGGTCAGTGCCAGCGTACGGGCCAGGAGTAGGCAACGGCGTAGGATAAAGTGTAAGGCTGGTGGTGGATTTGCGTTCTGGGCTAGGGTTAGGGTTAGGGAACGGCAAGGCTTAGGGCACAGGTCAGGGTACGGAAACGCGGGAGGGTAAGGCTACGTGCAGATGCACGGTTAAGTGCCAGAGTACAGGCCAGGAATAGGCAACGGCGTAGGGTAAGGTTTAGGGCTGGTGGTTGGTTTCCGTTCCAGGCTAGGGTTAGTGTTAGGGAACGGCAAGGCTTAGGGCACAGGTGAGGGTACGGAAACGTGGGAGGGTCGGGCTACGTGCTGACGGACTGGTCAGTGCCAGCGTACGGGCCAGGAGTAGGCAACGGCGTAGGATAAAGTGTAGGGCTGGTGGTGGATTTGCGTTCCTGGCTAGGGTTAGGGTTAGGGAACGGCAAGGCTTAGGGCACAGGTGAGGGAACGGAAACGTGGGAGGGTCAGGCTACGTGCTGACACACGGTTCAGTGCCAGCGTACGGGCCAGGAATAGGGAACGGCGTAAGTTAAGGTGTAGGGCTGGTGGTGGGTTTCCGTTCCGGGCTAGGGTTAGGGTTAGGGAACGTCAAGGCTTCGGGCACAGGTGAGGGTACGGAAACGTTGGAGGCTCAGACTACGTGCTGACGCATGGTTCAGTGCCAGCGTACGGGTCAGGAGTAGGATACGGCGTAAGGTAAGGTGTAGGGCTGGTGGTGGGTTTCTATTCCGGGCTAGGGTTAGGGTTAGGGAAAGGCAAGGCTTAGGGCACAGGTGAGGATACGGAAACGTGGGAGGGTCAGGCTACATGCTGACGCACGGTTCATTGCCAGCGTACGGGCCAGGAATAGGTTACGGCGTAAGGTAAGGTGTAGGGCTGGTGGTGGGTTTCCGTTCCGGGCTAGGGTTATGGTTAGGGAACGGCAAGGCTTAGGGCACAACTGAGGGTACTGAAACGTGGGAGGGTCAGGCTACGTGCTGACGCATGGGTCAGTGCCAGCGTACGGGCCAGGAGTAGGGTATGGCGTAAGGTAAAGTGTAGCGCTTGTGGTTGATTTCCTTTCCAGGCTAGGTTTAGGGTTAGGGAACGGCAAGGCTTAGGGCACAGGTGAGGGTACGGAAACGTGGGAGGGTAGGGCTGCGTGCTGATGCACGGTTCAGTGCCAGCGTACGGGCCAGGAGTAGGCAACGGCGTAGGATAAAGTGTAGGGCTGGTGGTGGATTTGCGTTCCGGGCTAGGGTTAGGGTTAGGGAACGGCAAGGCTTAGGGCTCAGGTGATGGAACGGAAACGTGGGAGGGTCAGGCTACGTGCTGACGCACGGTTCACTGCCAGCGTACGGGCCAGGAATAGGTTACGGCGTAAGGTAAGGTGTAGGGCTGGTGGGGGGTTTCCGTTACGGGCTAGGGTTATGGTTAGGGAACGGCAAGGCTTACGGCACAGGTGAGGGTACGGAAACGTGGGAGGGTCAGGCTACGTGCTGACGCACGGGTCAGTGCCAGCGTACGGTTCAGGAGTAGGGTACGGCGTAATGTAAGGTGTAGGGCTGGTGGTGGTTTTCTATTCCGGGCTAGGGTTAGGGTTAGGGAACGGCAAGGCTTAGGGCACAGGTCAGGTTACGGAAACGCGTGAGGGTAAGGCTACGTGCTGATGCACGGTTCAGTGCCAGAGTACAGGCCAGGAGTAGGCAACGGCGTAGGGTAAGGTGTAGCGCTGGTGGTGGGTTTCCGTTCCGGGCTAGGGTTAGGATTAGGGAACGGCGAGGCTTAGGGCACAGGTGAGGGTACGTAAACGTGCGAGGGTCAGGCTACGTGCTGACGCACGGGTCAATGCCAGCGTACGGGCAGGAGTAGGCAACGACGTAAGGTATGGTGTACGGCTGGTGGTTGGTTTCCCTTCCAGGCTAGGGTTAGGGTTAGGGAATGGCAAGGCTTAGGGCACAGGTGAGGGTACGGAAACGTGGGAGGGTCAGGCTACGTGCTGACGCACGGTTCAGTGCCAGCGTACGGGCCAGGAATAGGGTACGGCGTAAGGTAAGGTGTAGGGCTGGTGGTGGTTTTCTAATCCGGGCTAGGGTTAGGGTTAGGGAACGGCAAGTCTTAGGGCAAAGGAGAGGGTACGGAAACGTGGGAGGGTCAGGCTACGTGCTGACGCACGGTTCAGTGCCAGCGTACGGGCCAGGAATAGGGTACGGCGTAAGGTAAGGTGTACGGATGGTGGTGGGTTTCCGTTCCGGGCTAGGGTTAGGGTTAGGGAACGGCAAGGCTTAGGGCACAGGTGAAGTTACCGAAACGTGTGACGGTCAGGCTACGTGCTGACGCACGTGTCAGTGCCAGCGTACGGGCCAGGGGTAGGCAACGGCGTAAGGTAAGATGTAGGGCTGGTGGTTGGTTTCCGTTCCAGGCTAGGGTTAGTGTAAGGGAACGGCAAGGCTTAGGGCACAGGTGAGGGTACCGAAACGTGGGAGGGTCAGGCTACATGCTGACGCACGTTTCAGTGCCAGCGTATGGGCCAGGAATAAGTTACGGCGTAAGGTAAGGTGTAGGGCTGGTGGTGGGTTTCCATTCGGGGCTAGGGTTAGGGTTAGGGAACGGCAAGGCTTAGGGCACAGGTGAGGGTACGGAAACGTGGGAGGGTCAGGCTACGTGCTGAAGCACGGGTCAGTGCCAACGTGCGGGTCAGTAGCAGCGTACGGCGTAAGGTATGGTGTAGGGTTGGTGGTGGGTTACTATTCCGGGCTAGGGTTAGGGTTAGGGAATGGCAAGGCTTAGGGCACAGGTGAGGGTACGGAAACTTTGGAGGCTCAGACTACGTGCAGACGCATGGTTCAGTGCCAGCGTACGGGTCAGGAGTAGGATACGGCGTAAGGTAAGGTGTAGGGCTGGTGGTGGGATTCTATTCCGGGCTAGGGTTAGGGTTAGGGAAAGGCAAGGCTTAGGGCACAGGTGAGGTTACGGAAACGTGGGAGGGTCAGGCTACATGCAGACGAACGTTTCAGTGCCTGCGTACGGGCCAGGAATAGGTTACGGCGTAAGGTAAGGTGTAGGGCTGGTGGTGGGTTTCCGTTCGGGGCTAGGGTTAGGGTTAGGGAACGGCAAGGCTTAGGGCACAGGTGAGTGTACGGAAACGTGGGAGGGTCAGGCTACGTGCTGACGCACGGTTCAGTGCCAGCGTACGGGCCAGGAATATGGTACGGCGTAAGGTAAGGTGTAGGGCTGGTGGTGGGTTTCTAATCAGGGCTAGGGTTAGGGTTAGGGAACGGCAAGGCTTAGGGCAAAGGAGAGGATACGGAAACGTGGGAGGGTCAGGCTACGTGCTGACGCACGGTTCAGTGCCTGCGTACGGGCCAGGAATAGGGTACGGCGTAAGGTAAGGTGTACGGCTGGTGGTGGGTTTCCATTCAGGTCTAGGCTTAGGGTTATGGAACGGCAAGGCTTAGGGCACAGGTGAGGTTACAGAAACGTGGGACGGTCAGGCTACGTGCTGACGCACGTGTCAGTGCCAGCGTACGGGCCAGGGGTAGGCAACGGCGTAAGGTAAGATGTAGGGCTGGTGGTTGGTTTCCGTTCCAGGCTAGGGTTAGGGTAAGGGAACGGCAAGGCTTAGGGCACAGATGAGAGTACCGAAACGTGGGAGGGTCAGGCTACATGCTGTCGCATGTTTCAGTGCCAGCGTATGGGCCAGGAATAAGTTACGGCGTAAGGTAAGGTGTAGGGCTGGTGGTGGGTTTCCGTTCGGGGCTAGGGTTAGGGTTAGGGAACGGCAAGGCTTAGGGCACAGGTGAGGGTACGGAAAGGTGGGAGGGTCAGGCTACGTGCTGACGCACGGGTCAGTGCCAGCGTACGGGTCAGTAGCAGCGTACGGCGTAAGGTATGGTGTAGGGCTGGTGGTGGGTTACTATTCTGGGCTAGGGTTAGGGTTAGGGAATGGCAAGGCTTAGGGCACAGGTGAGGGTACGGAAACGTGGGAGGGTCAGGCTACGTGCTGACGCACGGGTCAGTGCCAGCGTACGGGCCAGGAATAGGCAACGGCGTAAGGTAAGGTGTAGGGCTGGTGGTTGGTTTCCGTTCCTGGCTAGGGTTAGGGTTAGGGAACGGCAAGGCATAGGGCACAGGTGAGGGTACGGAAACGTGGGAGGGTCGGGCTACGTGCTGACGCACGGGTCAGTGCCAGCGTACGGGCCAGGAGTAGGCAACGGCGTAGGATAAAGTGTAAGGCTGGTGGTGGATTTGCGTTCTGGGCTAGGGTTAGGGTTAGGGAACGGCAAGGGTTAGGGCACAGGTCAGGGTACGGAAACGCGGGAGGGTAAGGCTACGTGCAGATGCACGGTTAAGTGCCAGAGTACAGGCCAGGAATAGGCAACGGCGTAGGGTAAGGTGTAGGGCTGGTGGTTGGTTTCCGTTCCAGGCTAGGGTTAGTGTTAGGGAACGGCAAGGCTTAGGGCACAGGTGAGGGTACGGAAACGTGGGAGGGTCGGGCTACGTGCTGACGGACTGGTCAGTGCCAGCGTACGGGCCAGGAGTAGGCAACGGCGTAGGATAAAGTGTAGGGCTGGTGGTGGATTTGCGTTCCTGGCTAGGGTTAGGGTTAGGGAACGGCAAGGCTTAGGGCACAGGTGAGGGAACGGAAACGTGGGAGGGTCAGGCTACGTGCTGACACACGGTTCAGTGCCAGCGTACGGGCCAGGAATAGGGAACGGCGTAAGTTAAGGTGTAGGGCTGGTGGTGGGTTTCCGTTCCGGGCTAGGGTTAGGGTTAGGGAACGTCAAGGCTTAGGGCACAGGTGAGGGTACGGAAACGTTGGAGGCTCAGACTACGTGCTGACGCATGGTTCAGTGCCAGCGTACGGGTCAGGAGTAGGATACGGCGTAAGGTAAGGTGTAGGGCTGGTGGAGGGTTTCTATTCCGGGCTAGTGTTAGGGTTAGGGAAAGGCAAGGCTTAGGGCACAGGTGAGGATACGGAAACGTGGGAGGGTCAGGCTACATGCTGACTCACGGTTCATTGCCAGCGTACGGGCCAGGAATAGGTTACGGCGTAAGGTAAGGTGTAGGGCTGGTGGTGGGTTTCCGTTCCGGGCTAGGGTTATGGTTAGGGAACGGCAAGGCTTAGGGCACAAGTGAGGGTACTGAAACGTGGGAGGGTCAGGCTACGTGCTGACGCATGGGTCAGTGCCAGCGTACGGGCCAGGAGTAGGGTATGGCGTAAGGTAAAGTGTAGCGCTTGTGGTTGATTTCCTTTCCAGGCTAGGTTTAGGGTTAGGGAACGGCAAGGCTTAGGGCACAGGTGAGGGTACGGAAACGTGGGAGGGTAGGGCTGCGTGCTGATGCACGGGTCAGTGCCAGCGTACGGGCCAGGAGTAGGCAACGGCGTAGGATAAAGTGTAGGGCTGGTGGTGGATTTGCGTTCCGGGCTAGGGTTAGGGTTAGGGAACGGCAAGGCTTAGGGCTCAGGTGATGGAACGGAAACGTGGGAGGGTCAGGCTACGTGCTGACGCACGGTTCAGTGCCAGCGTACGGGCCAGGAATAGGTTACGGCGTAAGGTAAGGTGTAGGGCTGGTGGGGGGTTTCCGTTACGGGCTAGGGTTATGGTTAGGGAACGGCAAGGCTTACGGCACAGGTGAGGGTACGGAAACGTGGGAGGGTCAGGCTACGTGCTGACGCACGGGTCAGTGCCAGCGTACGGTTCAGGAGTAGGGTACGGCGTAATGTAAGGTGTAGGGCTGGTGGTGGTTTTCTATTCCGGGCTAGGGTTAGGGTTAGGGAACGGCAAGGCTTAGGGCACAGGTCAGGGTACGGAAACGCGTGAGGGTAAGGCTACGTGCTGATGCACGGTTCAGTGCCAGAGTACAGGCCAGGAGTAGGCAACGGCGTAGGGTAAGGTGTAGGGCTGGTGGTGGGTTTCCGTTCCGGGCTAGGGTTAGGATTAGGGAACGGCGAGGCTTAGGGCACAGGTGAGGGTACGTAAACGTGCGAGGGTCAGGCTACGTGCTGACGCACGGGTCAATGCCAGCGTACGGGCAGGAGTAGGCAACGACGTAAGGTAAGGTGTACGGCTGGTGGTTGGTTTCCCTTCCAGGCTAGGGTTAGGGTTAGGGAATGGCAAGGCTTAGGGCACAGGTGAGGGTACGGAAACGTGGGAGGGTCAGGCTACGTGCTGACGCACGGTTCAGTGCCAGCGTACGGGCCAGGAATAGGGTACGGCGTAAGGTAAGGTGTAGGGCTGGTGGTGGTTTTCTAATCCGGGCTAGGGTTAGGGTTAGGGAACGGCATGTCTTAGGGCAAAGGAGAGGGTACGGAAACGTGGGAGGGTCAGGCTACGTGCTGACGCACGGTTCAGTGCCAGCGTACGGGCCAGGAATAGGGTACGGCGTAAGGTAAGGTGTACGGCTGGTGGTGGGTTTCCGTTCCGGGCTAGGGTTAGGGTTAGGGAACGGCAAGGCTTAGGGCACAGGTGAAGTTACCGAAACGTGTGACGGTCAGGCTACGTGCTGACGCACGTGTCAGTGCCAGCGTACGGGCCAGGGGTAGGCAACGGCGTAAGGTAAGATGTAGGGCTGGTGGTTGGTTTCCGTTCCAGGCTAGGGTTAGGGTAAGGGAACGGCAAGGCTTAGGGCACAGGTGAGGGTACCGAAACGTGGGAGGGTCAGGCTACATGCTGACGCACGTTTCAGTGCCAGCGTATGGGCCAGGAATAAGTTACGGCGTAAGGTAAGGTGTAGGGCTGGTGGTGGGTTTCCGTTCGGGGCTAGGGTTAGGGTTAGGGAACGGCAAGGCTTAGGGCACAGGTGAGGGTACGGAAACGTGGGAGGGTCAGGCTACGTGCTGACGCACGGGTCAGTGCCAGCGTGCGGGTCAGTAGCAGCGTACGGCGTAAGGTATGGTGTAGGGTTGGTGGTGGGTTACTATTCCGGGCTAGGGTTAGGGTTAGGGAATGGCAAGGCTTAGGGCACAGGTGAGGGTACGGAAACGTTGGAGGCTCAGACTACGTGCAGACGCATGGTTCAGTGCCAGCGTACGGGTCAGGAGTAGGATACGGCGTAAGGTAAGGTGTAGGGCTGGTGGTGGGATTCTATTCCGGGCTAGGGTTAGGGTTAGGGAAAGGCAAGGCTTAGGGCACAGGTGAGGTTACGGAAACGTGGGAGGGTCAGGCTACATGCAGACGAACGGTTCAGTGCCTGCGTACGGGCCAGGAATAGGTTACGGCGTAAGGTAAGGTGTAGGGCTGGTGGTGGGTTTCCGTTCGGGGCTAGGGTTAGGGTTAGGGAACGGCAAGGCTTAGGGCACAGGTGAGTGTACGGAAACGTGGGAGGGTCAGGCTACGTGCTGACGCACGGGTCAGTGCCAGCGTACGGGTCAGTAGCAGCGTACGGCGTAAGGTATGGTGTAGGGCTGGTGGTGGGTTACTATTCCGGGCTAGGGTTAGGGTTAGGGAATGGCAAGGCTTAGGGCACAGGTGAGGGTACGGAAACGTGGGAGAGTCAGGCTATGTGCTGACGCACGGGTCAGTGCCAGCGTACGGGCCAGGAGTAGGCAACGGCGTAAGGTAAGGTGTAGGGCTGGTGGTTGGTTTCCGTTCCAGGCTAGGGTTAGGGTTAGGGAACGGCAAGGCTTAGGGCACATGTGAGGATACGGAAACGTGGGAGGGTCGGGCTACGTGCTGACGCACGGGTCAGTGCCAGCGTACGGGCCAGGAGTAGGCAACGGCGTAGGATAAAGTGTAGGGCTGGTGGTGGATTTGCGTTCTGGGCTAGGGTTAGGGTTAGGGAACGGCAAGGCTTAGGGCACAGGTGAGGGTACGTAAACGTGGGAGGGTCAGACTACGTGCTGACGCACGGGTCAATGCCAGCGTACGGGCGAGGAGTAGGCAACGGCGTAAGGTAAGGTTTAGGGATGGTGGTGGGTTTCCGTTCCGGACTAGGGTTAGGGTTAGGGAACGTCAAGGCTTAGGGCACAGGTCAGGGTACGGAAACGCGGGAGGGTAAGGCTACGTGCTGATGCACGGTTCAGTGCCAGCGTACGGGCCAGGAATAGGGTACGGCGTAAGGTAAGGTGTAGGGCTGGTGGTGGGTTTCTAGTCAGGGCTAGGGTTAGGGTTAGGGAACGGCAAGGCTTAGGGCAAAGGAGAGGATACGGAAACGTGGGAGGGTCAGGCTACGTGCTGACGCACGGTTCAGTGCCTGCGTACGGGCCAGGAATAGGGTACGGCGTAAGGTAAGGTGTACGGCTGGTGGTGGGTTTCCATTCAGGTCTAGGGTTAGGGTTATGGAACGGCAAGGCTTAGGGCACAGGTGAGGTTACAGAAACGTGGGACGGTCAGGCTACGTGCTGACGCACGTGTCAGTGCCAGCGTACGGGCCAGGGGTAGGCAACGGCGTAAGGTAAGATGTAGGGCTGGTGGTTGGTTTCCATTCCAGGCTAGGGTTAGGGTAAGGGAACGGCAAGGCTTAGGGCACAGATGAGAGTACCGAAACGTGGGAGGGTCAGGCTACATGCTGACGCACGTTTCAGTGCCAGCGTATGGGCCAGGAATAAGTTACGGCGTAAGGTAAGGTGTAGGGCTGGTGGTGGGTTTCCATTCGGGGCTAGGGTTAGGGTTAGGGAACGGCAAGGCTTAGGGCACAGGTGAGGGTACGGAAACGTGGGAGGGTCAGGCTACGTGCTGAAGCACGGGTCAGTGCCAACGTGCGGGTCAGTAGCAGCGTACGGCGTAAGGTATGGTGTAGGGTTGGTGGTGGGTTACTATTCCGGGCTAGGGTTAGGGTTAGGGAATGGCAAGGCTTAGGGCACAGGTGAGGGTACGGAAACTTTGGAGGCTCAGACTACGTGCAGACGCATGGTTCAGTGCCAGCGTACGGGTCAGGAGTAGGATACGGCGTAAGGTAAGGTGTAGGGCTGGTGGTGGGATTCTATTCCGGGCTAGGGTTAGGGTTAGGGAAAGGCAAGGCTTAGGGCACAGGTGAGGTTACGGAAACGTGGGAGGGTCAGGCTACATGCAGACGAACGTTTCAGTGCCTGCGTACGGGCCAGGAATAGGTTACGGCGTAAGGTAAGGTGTAGGGCTGGTGGTGGGTTTCCGTTCGGGGCTAGGGTTAGGGTTAGGGAACGGCAAGGCTTAGGGCACAGGTGAGTGTACGGAAACGTGGGAGGGTCAGGCTACGTGCTGACGCACGGTTCAGTGCCAGCGTACGGGCCAGGAATATGGTACGGCGTAAGGTAAGGTGTAGGGCTGGTGGTGGGTTTCTAATCAGGGCTAGGGTTAGGGTTAGGGAACGGCAAGGCTTAGGGCAAAGGAGAGGATACGGAAACGTGGGAGGGTCAGGCTACGTGCTGACGCACGGTTCAGTGCCTGCGTACGGGCCAGGAATAGGGTACGGCGTAAGGTAAGGTGTACGGCTGGTGGTGGGTTTCCATTCAGGTCTAGGCTTAGGGTTATGGAACGGCAAGGCTTAGGGCACAGGTGAGGTTACAGAAACGTGGGACGGTCAGGCTACGTGCTGACGCACGTGTCAGTGCCAGCGTACGGGCCAGGGGTAGGCAACGGCGTAAGGTAAGATGTAGGGCTGGTGGTTGGTTTCCGTTCCAGGCTAGGGTTAGGGTAAGGGAACGGCAAGGCTTAGGGCACAGATGAGAGTACCGAAACGTGGGAGGGTCAGGCTACATGCTGTCGCATGTTTCAGTGCCAGCGTATGGGCCAGGAATAAGTTACGGCGTAAGGTAAGGTGTAGGGCTGGTGGTGGGTTTCCGTTCGGGGCTAGGGTTAGGGTTAGGGAACGGCAAGGCTTAGGGCACAGGTGAGGGTACGGAAAGGTGGGAGGGTCAGGCTACGTGCTGACGCACGGGTCAGTGCCAGCGTACGGGTCAGTAGCAGCGTACGGCGTAAGGTATGGTGTAGGGCTGGTGGTGGGTTACTATTCTGGGCTAGGGTTAGGGTTAGGGAATGGCAAGGCTTAGGGCACAGGTGAGGGTACGGAAACGTGGGAGGGTCAGGCTACGTGCTGACGCACGGGTCAGTGCCAGCGTACGGGCCAGGAATAGGCAACGGCGTAAGGTAAGGTGTAGGGCTGGTGGTTGGTTTCCGTTCCTGGCTAGGGTTAGGGTTAGGGAACGGCAAGGCATAGGGCACAGGTGAGGGTACGGAAACGTGGGAGGGTCGGGCTACGTGCTGACGCACGGGTCAGTGCCAGCGTACGGGCCAGGAGTAGGCAACGGCGTAGGATAAAGTGTAAGGCTGGTGGTGGATTTGCGTTCTGGGCTAGGGTTAGGGTTAGGGAACGGCAAGGGTTAGGGCACAGGTCAGGGTACGGAAACGCGGGAGGGTAAGGCTACGTGCAGATGCACGGTTAAGTGCCAGAGTACAGGCCAGGAATAGGCAACGGCGTAGGGTAAGGTGTAGGGCTGGTGGTTGGTTTCCGTTCCAGGCTAGGGTTAGTGTTAGGGAACGGCAAGGCTTAGGGCACAGGTGAGGGTACGGAAACGTGGGAGGGTCGGGCTACGTGCTGACGGACTGGTCAGTGCCAGCGTACGGGCCAGGAGTAGGCAACGGCGTAGGATAAAGTGTAGGGCTGGTGGTGGATTTGCGTTCCTGGCTAGGGTTAGGGTTAGGGAACGGCAAGGCTTAGGGCACAGGTGAGGGAACGGAAACGTGGGAGGGTCAGGCTACGTGCTGACACACGGTTCAGTGCCAGCGTACGGGCCAGGAATAGGGAACGGCGTAAGTTAAGGTGTAGGGCTGGTGGTGGGTTTCCGTTCCGGGCTAGGGTTAGGGTTAGGGAACGTCAAGGCTTAGGGCACAGGTGAGGGTACGGAAACGTTGGAGGCTCAGACTACGTGCTGACGCATGGTTCAGTGCCAGCGTACGGGTCAGGAGTAGGATACGGCGTAAGGTAAGGTGTAGGGCTGGTGGAGGGTTTCTATTCCGGGCTAGTGTTAGGGTTAGGGAAAGGCAAGGCTTAGGGCACAGGTGAGGATACGGAAACGTGGGAGGGTCAGGCTACATGCTGACGCACGGTTCATTGCCAGCGTACGGGCCAGGAATAGGTTACGGCGTAAGGTAAGGTGTAGGGCTGGTGGTGGGTTTCCGTTCCGGGCTAGGGTTATGGTTAGGGAACGGCAAGGCTTAGGGCACAAGTGAGGGTACTGAAACGTGGGAGGGTCAGGCTACGTGCTGACGCATGGGTCAGTGCCAGCGTACGGGCCAGGAGTAGGGTATGGCGTAAGGTAAAGTGTAGCGCTTGTGGTTGATTTCCTTTCCAGGCTAGGTTTAGGGTTAGGGAACGGCAAGGCTTAGGGCACAGGTGAGGGTACGGAAACGTGGGAGGGTAGGGCTGCGTGCTGATGCACGGGTCAGTGCCAGCGTACGGGCCAGGAGTAGGCAACGGCGTAGGATAAAGTGTAGGGCTGGTGGTGGATTTGCGTTCCGGGCTAGGGTTAGGGTTAGGGAACGGCTAGGCTTAGGGCACAGGTGAGGGTACAGAAACTTGGGTGGGTCAGGCTACATGCTGACGCAATGTTCAGTGCCAGCGTACGGGCCAGGAATAGGGTACGGCGTACGGTAAGGTGTAGGGCTGGTGGTGGGTTTCTAATCCGGGCTAGGGTTAGGGTTAGGGAACGGCAAGGCTTAGGGCAAAGGAGAGGGTACGGAAACGTGGGAGGGTCAGGCTACATGCTGACGCACGGTTCAGTGCCAGCGTACGGGCCAGGAATAGTGTACGGCGTAAGGTAAGGTGTACGGCTGGTGGTGGGTTTCCGTTCTGGGCTAGGGTTAGGGTTAGGGAACGGCAAGGCTTACGGCACAGGTGAGGGTACGGAAACGTGGGAGGGTCAGGCTACGTGCTGACGCACGGGTCAGTGCCAGCGTACGGTTCAGGAGTAGGGTACGGCGTAATGTAAGGTGTAGGGCTGGTGGTGGTTTTCTATTCCGGGCTAGGGTTAGGGTTAGGGAACGGCAAGGCTTAGGGCACAGGTCAGGGTACGGAAACGCGTGAGGGTAAGGCTACGTGCTGATGCACGGTTCAGTGCCAGAGTACAGGCCAGGAGTAGGCAACGGCGTAGGGTAAGGTGTAGGGCTGGTGGTGGGTTTCCGTTCCGGGCTAGGGTTAGGATTAGGGAACGGCGAGGCTTAGGGCACAGGTGAGGGTACGTAAACGTGCGAGGGTCAGGCTACGTGCTAACGCACGGGTCAATGCCAGCGTACGGGCAGGAGTAGGCAACGACGTAAGGTAAGGTGTACGGCTGGTGGTTGGTTTCCCTTCCAGGCTAGGGTTAGGGTTAGGGAATGGCAAGGCTTAGGGCACAGGTGAGGGTACGGAAACGTGGGAGGGTCAGGCTACGTGCTGACGCACGGTTCAGTGCCAGCGTACGGGCCAGGAATAGGGTACGGCGTAAGGTAAGGTGTAGGGCTGGTGGTGGTTTTCTAATCCGGGCTAGGGTTAGGGTTAGGGAACGGCAAGTCTTAGGGCAAAGGAGAGGGTACGGAAACGTGGGAGGGTCAGGCTACGTGCTGACGCACGGTTCAGTGCCAGCGTACGGGCCAGGAATAGGGTACGGCGTAAGGTAAGGTGTACGGATGGTGGTGGGTTTCCGTTCCGGGCTAGGGTTAGGGTTAGGGAACGGCAAGGCTTAGGGCACAGGTGAAGTTACCGAAACGTGTGACGGTCAGGCTACGTGCTGACGCACGTGTCAGTGCCAGCGTACGGGCCAGGGGTAGGCAACGGCGTAAGGTAAGATGTAGGGCTGGTGGTTGGTTTCCGTTCCAGGCTAGGGTTAGTGTAAGGGAACGGCAAGGCTTAGGGCACAGGTGAGGGTACCGAAACGTGGGAGGGTCAGGCTACATGCTGACGCACGTTTCAGTGCCAGCGTATGGGCCAGGAATAAGTTACGGCGTAAGGTAAGGTGTAGGGCTGGTGGTGGGTTTCCGTTCGGGGCTAGGGTTAGGGTTAGGGAACGGCAAGGCTTAGGGCACAGGTGAGGGTACGGAAACGTGGGAGGGTCAGGCTACGTGCTGACGCACGGGTCAGTGCCAGCGTGCGGGTCAGTAGCAGCGTACGGCGTAAGGTATGGTGTAGGGTTGGTGGTGGGTTACTATTCCGGGCTAGGGTTAGGGTTAGGGAATGGCAAGGCTTAGGGCACAGGTGAGGGTACCGAAACGTTGGAGGCTCAGACTACGTGCAGACGCATGGTTCAGTGCCAGCGTACGGGTCAGGAGTAGGATACGGCGTAAGGTAAGGTGTAGGGCTGGTGGTGGGATTCTATTCCGGGCTAGGGTTAGGGTTAGGGAAAGGCAAGGCTTAGGGCACAGGTGAGGTTACGGAAACGTGGGAGGGTCAGGCTACATGCAGACGAACGGTTCAGTGCCTGCGTATGGGCCAGGAATAGGTTACGGCGTAAGGTAAGGTGTAGGGCTGGTGGTGGGTTTCCGTTCGGGGCTAGGGTTAGGGTTAGGGAACGGCAAGGCTTAGGGCACAGGTGAGTGTACGGAAACGTGGGAGGGTCAGGCTACGTGCTGACGCACGGGTCAGTGCCAGCGTACGGGTCAGTAGCAGCGTACGGCGTAAGGTATGGTGTAGGGCTGGTGGTGGGTTACTATTCCGGGCTAGGGTTAGGGTTAGGGAATGGCAAGGCTTAGGGCACAGGTGAGGGTACGGAAACGTGGGAGGGTCAGGCTATGTGCTGACGCACGGGTCAGTGCCAGCGTACGGGCCAGGAGTAGGCAACGGCGTAAGGTAAGGTGTAGGGCTGGTGGTTGGTTTCCGTTCCAGGCTAGGGTTAGGGTTAGGGAACGGCAAGGCTTAGGGCACAGGTGAGGATACGGAAACGTGGGAGGGTCGGGCTACGTGCTGACGCACGGGTCAGTGCCAGCGTACGGGCCAGGAGTAGGCAACAGCGTAGGATAAAGTGTAGGGCTGGTGGTGGATTTGCGTTCTGGGCTAGGGTTAGGGTTAGGGAACGGCAAGGCTTAGGGCACAGGTCAGGGTACGGAAATGCGGGAGGCTAAGGCTACGTGCTGATGCACGGTTCAGTGCCAGAGTACAGGCCAGGAGTAGGCAACGGCGTAGGGTAAGGTGTAGGGCTGGTGGTGGCTTTCCGTTCCGGGCTAGGGTTAGAGTTAGGGAACGGCAAGGCTTAGGACACAGGTGATGGTACGTAAACGTGGGAGTGTCAGACTACGTGCTGACGCACGGGTCAATGCCAGCGTACGGGCGAGGAGTAGGCAACGGCGTAAGGTAAGGTTTAGGGATGGTGGTGGGTTTCCGTTCCGGACTAGGGTTAGGGTTAGGGAACGTCAAGGCTTAGGGCACAGGTCAGGGTACGGAAACGCGGGAGGGTAAGGCTACGTGCTGATGCACGGTTCAGTGCCAGCGTACGGGCCAGGAATAGGGTACGGCGTAAGGTAAGGTGTAGGGCTGGTGGTGGGTTTCTAATCAGGGCTAGGGTTAGGGTTAGGGAACGGCAAGGCTTAGGGCAAAGGAGAGGGTACGGAAACGTGGGAGGGTCAGGCTACATGCTGACGCACGGTTCAGTGCCTGCGTACGGGCCAGGAATAGGGTACGGCGTAAGGTAAGGTGTACGGCTGGTGGTGGGTTTCCATTCAGGTCTAGGGTTAGGGTTAGGGAACGGCAAGGCTTAGGGCACAGGTGAGGTTACAGAAACGTGGGACGGTCAGGCTACGTGCTGACGCACGTGTCAGTGCCAGCGTACGGGCCAGGGGTAGGCAACGGCGTAAGGTAAGATGTTGGGCTGGTGGTTTGTTTCCGTTCCAGGCTAGGGTTAGGGTAAGGGAACGGCAAGGCTTAGGGCACAGATGAGAGTACCGAAACGTGGGAGGGTCAGGCTACATGCTGACGCATGTTTCAGTGCCAGCGTATGGGCCAGGAATAAGTTACGGCGTAAGGTAAGGTATAGGGCTGGTGGTGGGTTTCCGTTCGGGGCTAGGGTTAGGGTTAGGGAACGGCAAGGCTTAGGGCACAGGTGAGGGTACGGCAAGGTGGGAGGTTCAGGCTACGTGCTGACGCACGGGTCAGTGCCAGCGTACGGGTCAGTAGCAGCGTACGGCGTAAGGTATGGTGTAGGGCTGGTGGTGGGTTACTATTCTGGGCTAGGGTTAGGGTTAGGGAATGGCAAGGCTTAGGGCACAGGTGAGGGTACGGAAACGTGGGAGGGTCAGGCTACGTGCTGACGCACGGGTCAGTGCCAGCGTACGGGCCAGGAATAGGCAACGGCGTAAGGTAAGGTGTAGGGCTGGTGGTTGGTTACCGTTCCTGGCTAGGGTTAGGGTTAGGGAACGGCAAGGCATAGGGCACAGGTGAGGGTACGGAAACGTGGGAGGGTCGGGCTACGTGCTGACGCACGGGTCAGTGCCAGCGTACGGGCCAGGAGTAGGCAACGGCGTAGGATAAAGTGTAAGGCTGGTGGTGGATTTGCGTTCTGGGCTAGGGTTAGGGTTAGGGAACGGCAAGGCTTAGGGCACAGGTCAGGGTACGGAAACGCGGGAGGGTAAGGCTACGTGCAGATGCACGGTTAAGTGCCAGAGTACAGGCCAGGAATAGGCAACGGCGTAGGGTAAGGTGTAGGGCTGGTGGTTGGTTTCCGTTCCAGGCTAGGTTTAGTGTTAGGGAACGGCAAGGCTTAGGGCACAGGTGAGGGTACGGAAACGTGGGAGGGTCGGGCTACGTGCTGACGGACTGGTCAGTGCCAGCGTACGGGCCAGGAGTAGGCAACGGCGTAGGATAAAGTGTAGGGCTGGTGGTGGATTTGCGTTCCTGGCTAGGGTTAGGGTTAGGGAACGGCAAGGCTTAGGGCACAGGTGAGGGAACGGAAACGTGGGAGGGTCAGGCTACGTGCTGACACACGGTTCAGTGCCAGCGTACGGGCCAGGAATAGGGAACGGCGTAAGTTATGGTGTAGGGCTGGTGGTGGGTTTCCGTTCCGGGCTAGGGTTAGGGTTAGGGAACGTCAAGGCTTAGGGCACAGGTGAGGGTACGGAAACGTTGGAGGCTCAGACTACGTGCTGACGCATGGTTCAGTGCCAGCGTACGGGTCAGGAGTAGGATACGGCGTAAGGTAAGGTGTAGGGCTGGTGGTGGGTTTCTATTCCGGGCTAGGGTTAGGGTTAGGGAAAGGCAAGGCTTAGGGCACAGGTGAGGATACGGAAACGTGGGAGGGTCAGGCTACATGCTGACGCACGGTTCATTGCCAGCGTACGGGCCAGGAATAGGTTACGGCGTAAGGTAAGGTGTAGGGCTGGTGGTGGGTTTCCGTTCCGGGCTAGGGTTATGGTTAGGGAACGGCAAGGCTTAGGGCACAAGTGAGGGTACTGAAACGTGGGAGGGTCAGGCTACGTGCTGACGCATGGGTCAGTGCCAGCGTACGGGCCAGGAGTAGGGTATGGCGTAAGGTAAAGTGTAGCGCTTGTGGTTGATTTCCTTTCCAGGCTAGGTTTAGGGTTAGGGAACGGCAAGGCTTAGGGCACAGGTGAGGGTACGGAAACGTGGGAGGGTCGGGCTACGTGCTGACGCACGGGTCAGTGCCAGCGTACGGGCCAGGAGTAGGCAACGGCGTAGGATACAGTGTAGGGCTGGTGGTGGATTTGCGTTCAGGGCTAGGGTTAGGGTTAGGGAACGGCAAGGCTTAGGGCACAGGTGTGGGTATGGAAACGTGGGAGGGTCAGGCTACGTGCTGACGCAAGGGTCAGTGCCAGCGTACGGGCCAGGAGTAGGCAACGGTGTAAGGTAAGGTGTAGGGCTGGTGGTTGGTTTCCGTTCCGGGCTAGGGTTAGCGTTAGGGAACGGCAAGGCTTAGGGCACAGGTGAGGGTACGGAAACGTGGGAGGGTCGGGCTACGTGCTGACGCACGGGTCAGTGCCAGCGTACGGGCCAGGAGTAGGCAACGGCGTAGGATAAAGTGTAGGACTGGTGGTGGATTTGCGTTCAGGGCTAGGGTTAGGGTTAGGGAACGGCAAGGCTTAGGGCACAGGTGAGGGTATGGAAACGTGGGAGGGACAGGCTACGTGCTGACGCACGGGTCAGTGCCAGCGTACGGGTCAGGATTAGGGTACGGCGTAATGTAAGGTGTAGGGCTGGAGGTGGGTTTCTATTCCGGGCTAGGGTTAGGGTTAGGGAACGGCTAGGCTTAGGGCACAGGTGAGGGTACAGAAACTTGGGTGGGTCAGGCTACATGCTGACGCAATGTTCAGTGCCAGCGTACGGGCCAGGAATAGGGTACGGCGTACGGTAAGGTGTAGGGCTGGTGGTGGGTTTCTAATCCGGGCTAGGTTTAGGGTTATGGAACGGCAAGTCTTAGGGCAAAGGAGAGGGTACGGAAACGTGGGAGGGTCAGGCTACATGCTGACGCACGGTTCAGTGCCAGCGTACGGGCCAGGAATAGGGTACGGCGTAAGGTAAGGTGTACGGCTGGTGGTGGGTTTCCGTTCTGGGCTAGGGTTAGGGTTAGGGAACGGCAAGGCTTAGGGCACAGGTGAGGTTACAGAAACGTGGGACGGTCAGGCTACGTGCTGACGCATGTGTCAATGCCAGCATACGGGCGAGGAGTAGGCAACGGCGTAAGGTAAGGTGTACGGCTGGTGGTTGGTTTCCGTTCCAGGCTAGGGTTAGGGTTAGGGAACGGCAAGGCTTAGGGCACAGGTGATGGTACGGAAACGTGAGAGGGTCAGGCTACGTGCTGACGCATGGTTCAGTGCCAGCGTACGGGCCAGGAATAGGGAACGGCGTAAGGTAAGGTGTAGGGCTGGTGGTGGGTTTCCGTTCCGGGCTAGGGTTAGGGTTAGGGAACGGCAAGGCTTAGGGCACAGGTCAGGGTACGGAAACGCGGGAGGCTAAGGCTACATGCTGATGCACGGTTCAGTGCCAGAGTACAGGCCAGGAGTAGGCAACGGCGTAGGGTAAGGTGTAGGGCTGGTGGTGGCTTTCCGTTCCGGGCTAGGGTTAGGGTTGGGGAACGGCAAGGCTTACGGCACAGGTGAGGGTACGTAAACGTGGGAGGGTCAGACTACGTGCTGACGCACGGGTCAGTGCCAGCGTACGGGCGAGGAGTAGGCAACGGCGTAAGTTAAGGTTTAGGGATGGTGGTGGGTTTCCGTTCCGGACTAGGGTTAGGGTTAGGGAACGTCAAGGCTTAGGGCACAGGTCAGGGTACGGAAACGCGGGAGGGTAAGGCTACGTGCTGATGCACGGTTCAGTGCCAGCGTACGGGCCAGGAATAGGGTACGGCGTAAGGTAAGGTGTAGGGCTGGTGGTGGGTTTCTAATCAGGGCTAGGGTTAGGGTTAGGGAACGGCAAGGCTTAGGGCAAAGGAGAGGATACGGAAACGTGGGAGGGTCAGGCTACGTGCTGACGCACGGTTCAGTGCCTGCGTACGGGCCAGGAATAGGGTACGGCGTAAGGTAAGGTGTACGGCTGGTGGTGGGTTTCCGTTCAGGTCTAGGGTTAGGGTTAAGGAACGGCAAGGCTTAGGGCACAGGTGAGGTTACAGAAACGTGGGACGGTCAGGCTACGTGCTGACGCACGTGTCAGTGCCAGCGTACGGGCCAGGGGTAGGCAACGGCGTAAGGTAAGATGTAGGGCTGGTGGTTGGTTTCCGTTCCAGGCTAGGGTTAGGGTAAGGGAACGGCAAGGCTTAGGGCACAGATGAGAGTACCGAAACGTGGGAGGGTCAGGCTACATGCTGACGCATGTTTCAGTGCCAGCGTATGGGCCAGGAATAAGTTACGGCGTAAGGTAAGGTGTAGGGCTGGTGGTGGGTTTCCGTTCGGGGCTAGGGTTAGGGTTAGGGAACGGCAAGGCTTAGGGCACAGGTGAGGGTACGGAAAGGTGGGAGGGTCAGGCTACGTGCTGACGCACGGGTCAGTGCCAGCGTACGGGTCAGTAGCAGCGTACGGCGTAAGGTATGGTGTAGGGCTGGTGGTGGGATACTATTCTGGGCTAGGGTTAGGGTTAGGGAATGGCAAGGCTTAGGGCACAGGTGAGGGTACGGAAACGTGGGAGGGTCAGGCTACGTGCTGACGCACGGGTCAGTGCCAGCGTACGGGCCAGGAATAGGCAACGGCGTAAGGTAAGGTGTAGGGCTGGTGGTTGGTTTCCGTTCCTGGCTAGGGTTAGGGTTAGGGAACGGCAAGGCATAGGGCACAGGTGAGGGTACGGAAACGTGGGAGGGTCGGGCTACGTGCTGACGCACGGGTCAGTGCCAGCGTACGGGCCAGGAGTAGGCAACGGCGTAGGATAAAGTGTAAGGCTGGTGGTGGATTTGCGTTCTGGGCTAGGGTTAGGGTTAGGGAACGGCAAGGCTTAGGGCACAGGTCAGGGTACGGAAACGCGGGAGGGTAAGGCTACGTGCAGATGCACGGTTAAGTGCCAGAGTACAGGCCAGGAATAGGCAACGGCGTAGGGTAAGGTGTAGGGCTGGTGGTTGGTTTCCGTTCCAGGCTAGGGTTAGTGTTAGGGAACGGCAAGGCTTAGGGCACAGGTGAGGGTACGGAAACGTGGGAGGGTCGGGCTACGTGCTGACGGACTGGTCAGTGCCAGCGTACGGGCCAGGAGTAGGCAACGGCGTAGGATAAAGTGTAGGGCTGGTGGTGGATTTGCGTTCCTGGCTAGGGTTAGGGTTAGGGAACGGCAAGGCTTAGGGCACAGGTGAGGGAACGGAAACGTGGGAGGGTCAGGCTACGTGCTGACACACGGTTCAGTGCCAGCGTACGGGCCAGGAATAGGGAACGGCGTAAGTTAAGGTGTAGGGCTGGTGGTGGGTTTCCGTTCCGGGCTAGGGTTAGGGTTAGGGAACGTCAAGGCTTAGGGCACAGGTGAGGGTACGGAAACGTTGGAGGCTCAGACTACGTGCTGACGCATGGTTCAGTGCCAGCGTACGGGTCAGGAGTAGGATACGGCGTAAGGTAAGGTGTAGGGCTGGTGGTGGGTTTCTATTCCGGGCTAGGGTTAGGGTTAGGGAAAGGCAAGGCTTAGGGCACAGGTGAGGATACGGAAACGTGGGAGGGTCAGGCTACATGCTGACGCACGGTTCATTGCCAGCGTACGGGCCAGGAATAGGTTACGGCGTAAGGTAAGGTGTAGGGCTGGTGGTGGGTTTCCGTTCCGGGCTAGGGTTATGGTTAGGGAACGGCAAGGCTTAGGGCACAAGTGAGGGTACTGAAACGTGGGAGGGTCAGGCTACGTGCTGACGCATGGGTCAGTGCCAGCGTACGGGCCAGGAGTAGGGTATGGCGTAAGGTAAAGTGTAGCGCTTGTGGTTGATTTCCTTTCCAGGCTAGGTTTAGGGTTAGGGAACGGCAAGGCTTAGGGCACAGGTGAGGGTACGGAAACGTGGGAGGGTAGGGCTGCGTGCTGATGCACGGGTCAGTGCCAGCGTACGGGCCAGGAGTAGGCAACGGCGTAGGATAAAGTGTAGGGCTGGTGGTGGATTTGCGTTCCGGGCTAGGGTTAGGGTTAGGGAACGGCAAGGCTTAGGGCTCAGGTGATGGAACGGAAACGTGGG
Source organism: Mesoplodon bidens (assembly GCF_964165515.1). Lineage (NCBI taxonomy): Eukaryota > Metazoa > Chordata > Mammalia > Artiodactyla > Ziphiidae > Mesoplodon > Mesoplodon bidens. The sequence continues at coordinate 103,778 of NW_027672568.1, read as the reverse complement.
AGGGTCAGGCTACGTGCTGACGCACGGTTCAGTGCCAGCGTACGGGCCAGGAATAGGTTACGGCGTAAGGTAAGGTGTAGGGCTGGTGGGGGGTTTCCGTTACGGGCTAGGGTTATGGTTAGGGAACGGCAAGGCTTACGGCACAGGTGAGGGTACGGAAACGTGGGAGGGTCAGGCTACGTGCTGACGCACGGGTCAGTGCCAGCGTACGGTTCAGGAGTAGGGTACGGCGTAATGTAAGGTGTAGGGCTGGTGGTGGTTTTCTATTCCGGGCTAGGGTTAGGGTTAGGGAATGGCAAGGCTTAGGGCACAGGTGAGGGTACGGAAACTTGGGAGGGTCACGCTACGTGCTGACGCACTGTTCAGTGCCAGCGTACGGGTCAGGAATAGGGTACGGAGTAAGGTAAGGTGTAGGGCTGGTGGTGGGTTTCAAATCCGGGCTAGGGTTAGGGTCAGTGAACGGCAAGTCTTAGGGCAAAGGTGAGGGTACGGAAACGTGGGAGGGTCAGGCTACGTGCTGACGCACGTGTCAGTGCCAGCGTACGGGCCAGGAGTAGGCAACGGCGTAAGGTAAGATGTAGGGCTGGTGGTTGGTTTCCGTTCAAGTCTAGGCTTAGGGTAAGGGAACGGCAAGGCTTAGGGCACAGGTGAGGGTACGGAAACGTGGGAGGGTCAGGCTACATGCTGACGCACGGTTCAGTGCCAGCGTACGGGCCAGGAATAGGTTACGGCGTAAGGTAAGGTGTAGGGCTGCTGGTGGGTTTCCGTTCGGGGCTAGGGTTAGGGTTAGGGAACTGCAAGGCTTAGGGCACAGGTGAGGGTACGGAAACTTGGGAGGGTCAGGCTACGTGCTGACGCATGGGTCAGTGCCAGCGTACGGGTCAGTAGTAGGGTACGGCGTAAGGTATGGTGTAGGGCTGGTGGTGGGTTTCTATTCCGGGCTAGGGTTAGGTTTAGGGAATGGCAAGGCTTAGGGCACAGGTGAGGGTACGGAAACGAGGGAGGGTCGGGCTACGTGCTGACGCACGGGTCAGTGCCAGCGTACGGGCCAGGAGTAGGCAACGGCGTAGGATAAAGTGTAGGGCTGGTGATGGATTTGCGTCTGGGCTAGGGTTAGGATTAGGAACGGCAAGGCTTAGGGCACTGGTCAGGGTACGGAAACGCGGGAGGGTAAGGCTACGTGCTGATGCACGGGTCAGTGCCAGAGTACAGGCCAGGAGTAGGCAACGGCGTAGGGTAAGGTGTAGGGCTGGTGGTGGGTTTCAGTTCCGGGCTAGGGTTAGGGTTAGGGAACGGCAAGGCTTATGGCACAGGTGAGTGTACGGAAACGTGGGAGGGTCAGAATACGAGCTGACGCACGGGTCAGTGCCAGCATACGGGCCAGGAGTAGGCAACGGCGTAAGGTAAGGTGTAGGGCTGGGGGTTGGTTTCCATTCCAGTCTAGGGTTAGGGTTAGGGAACGGCAAGGCTTAGGGCACAGGTGAGGGTACGGAAACGTGGGATGCTCGGGCTACGTGCTGACGCACGGGTCAGTGCCAGCGTACGGGCCAGGAGTAGGCAACAGCGTAGGATAAAGTGTAGGGCTGGTGATGGATTTGCGTTCTGGGCTAGGGTTAGGGTTAGGAAACGGCAAGGCTTAGGGCACAAGTCAGGGTACGGAAACGCGGGATGGTAAGGATACGTGCTGGTGCACGGTTCAGTGCCAGAGTACAGGCCAGGAGGAGGCAACGGCGTAGGGTAAGGTGTAGGGCTGGTGGTGGGTTTCCGTTCCGGGCTAGGGTTAGGTTTAGGGAACGGCAAGGCTTAGGGCACATGTCAGGGAACGAAAACGCGGGAGGGTAAGGCTACGTGTTGATGCACGGTTCAGTGCCAGAGTACAGGCCAGGAGTAGGCAACGGCGTAGGGTAAGGTGTAGGGCTGGTGGTGGGTTTCCGTTCCGGGCTAGGGTTAGTGTTAGGGAACGGCAAGGCTTAGGGCAGAGGTGAGGGTACGGAAACGTGAGAGGGACGGGCTACGTGCTGACGCACGGGTCAGTGGCAGCGTACGGAACAGGAGTAGGCAACGGCATAGGATACAGGGTAGGGCTGGTGGTGGATTTGCGTTCAGGGCTAGGGTTAGGGTTAGGGAATGGCAAGGCTTAGGGCACAGGTGAGGGTATGGAAACGTGGGAGGGTCAGGCTACGTGCTGACGCACGGGTCAGTGCCAGCGTACGGGTCAGGAGTAGGGTACGGCGTAATGTAAGGTGTAGGGCTGGTGGTGGGTTTCTATTCCGGGCTAGGGTTAGGGTTAGGGAACGGCAAGGCTTAGGGCACAGGTGAGGGTACGGAAACTTGGGAGGGTCAGGCTACATGCTGACGCAATGTTCAGTGCCAGCGTACGGGCCAGGAATAGGGTACGGCGTAAGGTAAGGTGTAGGGCTGGTGGTGGGTTTCTAATCCGGGCTAGGGTTAGGGTTAGGGAACTGCAAGTCTTAGGGCAAAGGAGACGGTACGGAAACGTGGGAGGGTCAGGCTACATGCTGACGCACGGTTCCGTGCCAGCGTACGGGCCAGGAATAGGGTACGGCGTAAGGTAAGGTGTACGGCTGGTGGTGGGTTTCCGTTCCGGTCTAGGGTTAGGGTTAGGTAACGGCAAGGCTTAGGGCACAGGTGAGGTTACAGAAACGTGGGACGGTCAGGCTACGTGCTGACGCATGTGTCAATGCCAGCATACGGGCGAGGAGTAGGCAACGGCGTAAGGTAAGATGTACGGCTGGTGGTTGGTTTCCGTTCCAGGCTAGGGTTAGGGTTAGGGAACGGCAAGACTTAGGGCACAGGTGAGGGTACCGAAACGTGGGAGGGTCAGGCTACATGCTGACGCACGGTTCAGTGCCAGCGTATGGGCCAGGAATAAGTTACGGCGTAAGGTAAGGTTTAGGGCTGGTGGTGGGTTTCCGTTCCGGACTAGGGTTAGGGTTAGGGAACGGCAAGGCTTAGGGCACAGGTCAGGGTACGGAAACGCGTGAGGGTAAGGCTACGTGCTGATGCACGGTTCAGTGCCAGAGTACAGGCCAGGAGTAGGCAATGGCGTAGGGTAAGGTGTAGGGCTGGTGGTGGGTTTCCGTTCCGAGCTAGGGTTAGGATTAGGGAACGGCGAGGCTTAGGGCACAGGTGAGGGTACGTAAACGTGCGAGGGTCAGGCTACGTGCTGACGCACGGGTCAATGCCAGCGTACGGGCAGGAGTAGGCAACGACGTAAGGTAAGGTGTACGGCTGGTGGTTGGTTTCCCTTCCAGGCTAGGGTTAGAGTTAGGGAATGGCAAGGCTTAGGGCACAGGTGAGGGTACGGAAACGTGGGAGGGTCAGGCTACGTGCTGACGCACGGTTCAGTGCCAGCGTACGGGCCAGGAATAGGGTACGGCGTAAGGTAAGGTGTAGGGCTGGTGGTGGTTTTCTAATCCGGGCTAGGGTTAGGGTTAGGGAACGGCAAGTCTTAGGGCAAAGGAGAGGGTACGGAAACGTGGGAGGGTCAGGCTACGTGCTGACGCACGGTTCAGTGCCAGCGTACGGGCCAGGAATAGGGTACGGCGTAAGGTAAGGTGTACGGCTGGTGGTGGGTTTCCGTTCCGTGCTAGGGTTAGGGTTAGGGAACGGCAAGGCTTAGGGCACAGGTGAAGTTACCGAAACGTGTGACGGTCAGGCTACGTGCTGACGCACGTGTCAGTGCCAGCGTACGGGCCAGGGGTAGGCAACGGCGTAAGGTAAGATGTAGGGCTGGTGGTTGGTTTCCGTTCCAGGCTAGGGTTAGGGTAAGGGAACGGCAAGGCTTAGGGCACAGGTGAGGGTACCGAAACGTGGGAGGGTCAGGCTACATGCTGACGCACGTTTCAGTGCCAGCGTATGGGCCAGGAATAAGTTACGGCGTAAGGTAAGGTGTAGGGCTGGTGGTGGGTTTCCGTTCGGTGCTAGGGTTAGGGTTAGGGAACGGCAAGGCTTAGGGCACAGGTGAGGGTACGGAAACGTGGGAGGGTCAGGCTACGTGCTGACGCACGGGTCAGTGCCAGCGTGCGGGTCAGTAGCAGCGTACGGCGTAAGGTATGGTGTAGGGTTGGTGGTGGGTTACTATTCCGGGCTAGGGTTAGGGTTAGGGAATGGCAAGGCTTAGGGCACAGGTGAGGGTACGGAAACGTTGGAGGCTCAGACTACGTGCAGACGCATGGTTCAGTGCCAGCGTACGGGTCAGGAGTAGGATACGGCGTAAGGTAAGGTGTAGGGCTGGTGGTGGGATTCTATTCCGGGCTAGGGTTAGGGTTAGTGAAAGGCAAGGCTTAGGGCACAGGTGAGGTTACGGAAACGTGGGAGGGTCAGGCTACATGCAGACGAACGGTTCAGTGCCTGCGTACGGGCCAGGAATAGGTTACGGCGTAAGGTAAGGTGTAGGGCTGGTGGTGGGTTTCCGTTCGGGGCTAGGGTTAGGGTTAGGGAACGGCAAGGCTTAGGGCACAGGTGAGTGTACGGAAACGTGGGAGGGTCAGGCTACGTGCTGACGCACGGGTCAGTGCCAGCGTACGGATCAGTAGCAGCGTACGGCGTAAGGTATGGTGTAGGGCTGGTGGTGGGTTACTATTCCGGGCTAGGGTTAGGGTTAGGGAATGGCAAGGCTTAGGGCACAGGTGAGGGTACGGAAACGTGGGAGGGTCAGGCTATGTGCTGACGCACGGGTCAGTGCCAGCGTACGGGCCAGGAGTAGGCAACGGCGTAAGGTAAGGTGTAGGGCTGGTGGTTGGTTTCCGTTCCAGGCTTGGGTTAGGGTTAGGGAACGGCAAGGCTTAGGGCACAGGTGAGGATACGGAAACGTGGGAGGGTCGGGCTACGTGCTGACGCACGGGTCAGTGCCAGCGTACGGGCCAGGAGTAGGCAACGGCGTAGGATAAAGTGTAGGGCTGGTGGTGGATTTGCGTTCTGGGCTAGGGTTAGTGTTAGGGAACGGCAAGGCTTAGTGCACAGGTCAGGGTACGGAAACGCGGGAGGCTAAGGCTACGTGCTGATGCACGGTTCAGTGCCAGAGTACAGGCCAGGAGTAGGCAACGGCGTAGGGTAAGGTGTAGGGCTGGTGGTGGCTTTCCGTGCAGGGCTAGGGTTAGGGTTAGGGAACGGCAAGGCTTAGGGCACAGGTGAGGGTACGTAAACGTGGGAGGGTCAGACTACGTGCTGACGCACGGGTCAATGCCAGCGTACGGGCGAGGAGTAGGCAACGGCGTAAGGTAAGGTTTAGGGATGGTGGTGGGTTTCCGTTCAGGACTAGGCTTAGGGTTAGGGAACGTCAAGGCTTAGGGCACAGGTCAGGGTACGGAAACGCGGGAGGGTAAGGCTACGTGCTGATGCACGGTTCAGTGCCAGCGTACGGGCCAGGAATAGGGTACGGCGTAAGGTAAGGTGTAGGGCTGGTGGTGGGTTTCTAATCAGGGCTAGGGTTAGGGTTAGGGAACGGCAAGGCTTAGGGCAAAGGAGAGGATACGGAAACGTGGGAGGGTCAGGCTACGTGCTGATGCACGGTTCAGTGCCTGCGTACGGGCCAGGAATAGGGTACGGCGAAAGGTAAGGTGTACGGCTGGTGGTGGGTTTCCATTCAGGTCTAGGGTTAGGGTTATGGAACGGCAAGGCTTAGGGCACAGGTGAGGTTACAGAAACGTGGGACGGTCAGGCTACGTGCTGACGCACGTGTCAGTGCCAGCGTACGGGCCAGGGGTAGGCAACGGCGTAAGGTAAGATGTAGGGCTGGTGGTTGGTTTCCGTTCCAGGCTAGAGTTAGGGTAAGGGAACGGCAAGGCTTAGGGCACAGATGAGAGTACCGAAACGTGGGAGGGTCAGGCTACATGCTGACGCATGTTTCAGTGCCAGCGTATGGGCCAGGAATAAGTTACGGCGTAAGGTAAGGTGTAGGGCTGGTGGTGGGTTTCCGTTCGGGGCTAGGGTTAGGGTTAGGGAACGGCAAGGCTTAGGGCACAGGTGAGGGTACGGCAAGGTGGGAGGGTCAGGCTACGTGCTGACGCACGGGTCAGTGCCAGCGTACGGGTCAGTAGCAGCGTACGGCGTAAGGTATGGTGTAGGGCTGGTGGTGGGTTACTATTCTGGGCTAGGGTTAGGGTTAGGGAATGGCAAGGCTTAGGGCACTGGTGAGGGTACGGAAACGTGGGAGGGTCAGGCTACGTGCTGACGCACGGGTCAGTGCCAGCGTACGGGCCAGGAATAGGCAACGGCGTAAGGTAAGGTGTAGGGCTGGTGGTTGGTTTCCGTTCCTGGCTAGGGTTAGGGTTAGGGAACGGCAAGGCATAGGGCACAGGTGAGGGTACGGAAACGTGGGAGGGTCGGGCTACGTGGTGACGCACGGGTCAGTGCCAGCATACGGGCCAGGAGTAGGCAACGGCGTAGGATAAAGTGTAAGGCTGGTGGTGGATTTGCGTTCTGGGCTAGGGTTAGGGTTAGGGAACGGCAAGGCTTAGGGCACAGTTCAGGGTACGGAAACGCGGGAGGGTAAGGCTACGTGCAGATGCACGGTTAAGTGCCAGAGTACAGGCCAGGAATAGGCAACGGCGTAGGGTAAGGTGTAGGGATGGTGGTTGGTTTCCGTTCCAGGCTAGGGTTAGTGTTAGGGAACGGCAAGGCTTAGGGCACAGGTGAGGGTACGGAAACGTGGGAGGGTCGGGCTACGTGCTGACGGACTGGTCAGTGCCAGCGTACGGGCCAGGAGTAGGCAACGGCGTAGGATAAAGTGTAGGGCTGGTGGTGGATTTGCGTTCCTGGCTAGGGTTAGGGTTAGGGAACGGCAAGGCTTAGGGCACAGGTGAGGGAACGGAAACGTGGGAGGGTCAGGCTACGTGCTGACACACGGTTCAGTGCCAGCGTACGGGCCAGGAATAGGGAACGGCGTAAGTTATGGTGTAGGGCTGGTGGTGGGTTTCCGTTCCGGGCTAGGGTTAGGGTTAGGGAACGTCAAGGCTTAGGGCACAGGTGAGGGTACGGAAACGTTGGAGGCTCAGACTACGTGCTGACGCATGGTTCAGTGCCAGCGTACGGGTCAGGAGTAGGATACGGCGTAAGGTAAGGTGTAGGGCTGGTGGTGGGTTTCTATTCCGGGCTAGGGTTAGGGTTAGGGAAAGGCAAGGCTTAGGGCACAGGTGAGGATACGGAAACGTGGGAGGGTCAGGCTACATGCTGACGCACGGTTCATTGCCAGCGTACGGGCCAGGAATAGGTTACGGCGTAAGGTAAGGTGTAGGGCTGGTGGTGGGTTTCCGTTCCGGGCTAGGGTTATGGTTAGGGAACGGCAAGGCTTAGGGCACAAGTGAGGGTACTGAAACGTGGGAGGGTCAGGCTACGTGCTGACGCATGGGTCAGTGCCAGCGTACGGGCCAGGAGTAGGGTATGGCGTAAGGTAAAGTGTAGCGCTTGTGGTTGATTTCCTTTCCAGGCTAGGTTTAGGGTTAGGGAACGGCAAGGCTTAGGGCACAGGTGAGGGTACGGAAACGTGGGAGGGTCGGGCTACGTGCTGACGCACGGGTCAGTGCCAGCGTACGGGCCAGGAGTAGGCAACGGCGTAGGATAAAGTGTAGGACTGGTGGTGGATTTGCGTTCAGGGCTAGGGTTAGGGTTAGGGAACGGCAAGGCTTAGGGCACAGGTGTGGGTATGGAAACGTGGGAGGGTCAGGCTACGTGCTGACGCAAGGGTCAGTGCCAGCGTACGGGCCAGGAGTAGGCAACGGTGTAAGGTAAGGTGTAGGGCTGGTGGTTGGTTTCCGTTCCGGGCTAGGGTTAGCGTTAGGGAACGGCAAGGCTTAGGGCACAGGTGAGGGTACGGAAACGTGGGAGGGTCGGGCTACGTGCTGACGCACGGGTCAGTGCCAGCGTACGGGCCAGGAGTAGGCAACGGCGTAGGATAAAGTGTAGGACTGGTGGTGGATTTGCGTTCAGGGCTAGGGTTAGGGTTAGGGAACGGCAAGGCTTAGGGCACAGGTGAGGGTATGGAAACGTGGGAGGGACAGGCTACGTGCTGACGCACGGGTCAGTGCCAGCGTACGGGTCAGGATTAGGGTACGGCGTAATGTAAGGTGTAGGGCTGGAGGTGGGTTTCTATTCCGGGCTAGGGTTAGGGTTAGGGAACGGCTAGGCTTAGGGCACAGGTGAGGGTACAGAAACTTGGGTGGGTCAGGCTACATGCTGACGCAATGTTCAGTGCCAGCGTACGGGCCAGGAATAGGGTACGGCGTACGGTAAGGTGTAGGGCTGGTGGTGGGTTTCTAATCCGGGCTAGGTTTAGGGTTATGGAACGGCAAGTCTTAGGGCAAAGGAGAGGGTACGGAAACGTGGGAGGGTCAGGCTACATGCTGACGCACGGTTCAGTGCCAGCGTACGGGCCAGGAATAGGGTACGGCGTAAGGTAAGGTGTACGGCTGGTGGTGGGTTTCCGTTCTGGGCTAGGGTTAGGGTTAGGGAACGGCAAGGCTTAGGGCACAGGTGAGGTTACAGAAACGTGGGACGGTCAGGCTACGTGCTGACGCATGTGTCAATGCCAGCATACGGGCGAGGAGTAGGCAACGGCGTAAGGTAAGGTGTACGGCTGGTGGTTGGTTTCCGTTCCAGGCTAGGGTTAGGGTTAGGGAACGGCAAGGCTTAGGGCACAGGTGATGGTACGGAAACGTGAGAGGGTCAGGCTACGTGCTGACGCATGGTTCAGTGCCAGCGTACGGGCCAGGAATAGGGAACGGCGTAAGGTAAGGTGTAGGGCTGGTGGTGGGTTTCCGTTCCGGGCTAGGGTTAGGGTTAGGGAACGGCAAGGCTTAGGGCACAGGTCAGGGTACGGAAACGCGGGAGGCTAAGGCTACATGCTGATGCACGGTTCAGTGCCAGAGTACAGGCCAGGAGTAGGCAACGGCGTAGGGTAAGGTGTAGGGCTGGTGGTGGCTTTCCGTTCCGGGCTAGGGTTAGGGTTGGGGAACGGCAAGGCTTACGGCACAGGTGAGGGTACGTAAACGTGGGAGGGTCAGACTACGTGCTGACGCACGGGTCAGTGCCAGCGTACGGGCGAGGAGTAGGCAACGGCGTAAGTTAAGGTTTAGGGATGGTGGTGGGTTTCCGTTCCGGACTAGGGTTAGGGTTAGGGAACGTCAAGGCTTAGGGCACAGGTCAGGGTACGGAAACGCGGGAGGGTAAGGCTACGTGCTGATGCACGGTTCAGTGCCAGCGTACGGGCCAGGAATAGGGTACGGCGTAAGGTAAGGTGTAGGGCTGGTGGTGGGTTTCTAATCAGGGCTAGGGTTAGGGTTAGGGAACGGCAAGGCTTAGGGCAAAGGAGAGGATACGGAAACGTGGGAGGGTCAGGCTACGTGCTGACGCACGGTTCAGTGCCTGCGTACGGGCCAGGAATAGGGTACGGCGTAAGGTAAGGTGTACGGCTGGTGGTGGGTTTCCGTTCAGGTCTAGGGTTAGGGTTAAGGAACGGCAAGGCTTAGGGCACAGGTGAGGTTACAGAAACGTGGGACGGTCAGGCTACGTGCTGACGCACGTGTCAGTGCCAGCGTACGGGCCAGGGGTAGGCAACGGCGTAAGGTAAGATGTAGGGCTGGTGGTTGGTTTCCGTTCCAGGCTAGGGTTAGGGTAAGGGAACGGCAAGGCTTAGGGCACAGATGAGAGTACCGAAACGTGGGAGGGTCAGGCTACATGCTGACGCATGTTTCAGTGCCAGCGTATGGGCCAGGAATAAGTTACGGCGTAAGGTAAGGTGTAGGGCTGGTGGTGGGTTTCCGTTCGGGGCTAGGGTTAGGGTTAGGGAACGGCAAGGCTTAGGGCACAGGTGAGGGTACGGAAAGGTGGGAGGGTCAGGCTACGTGCTGACGCACGGGTCAGTGCCAGCGTACGGGTCAGTAGCAGCGTACGGCGTAAGGTATGGTGTAGGGCTGGTGGTGGGATACTATTCTGGGCTAGGGTTAGGGTTAGGGAATGGCAAGGCTTAGGGCACAGGTGAGGGTACGGAAACGTGGGAGGGTCAGGCTACGTGCTGACGCACGGGTCAGTGCCAGCGTACGGGCCAGGAATAGGCAACGGCGTAAGGTAAGGTGTAGGGCTGGTGGTTGGTTTCCGTTCCTGGCTAGGGTTAGGGTTAGGGAACGGCAAGGCATAGGGCACAGGTGAGGGTACGGAAACGTGGGAGGGTCGGGCTACGTGCTGACGCACGGGTCAGTGCCAGCGTACGGGCCAGGAGTAGGCAACGGCGTAGGATAAAGTGTAAGGCTGGTGGTGGATTTGCGTTCTGGGCTAGGGTTAGGGTTAGGGAACGGCAAGGCTTAGGGCACAGGTCAGGGTACGGAAACGCGGGAGGGTAAGGCTACGTGCAGATGCACGGTTAAGTGCCAGAGTACAGGCCAGGAATAGGCAACGGCGTAGGGTAAGGTGTAGGGCTGGTGGTTGGTTTCCGTTCCAGGCTAGGGTTAGTGTTAGGGAACGGCAAGGCTTAGGGCACAGGTGAGGGTACGGAAACGTGGGAGGGTCGGGCTACGTGCTGACGGACTGGTCAGTGCCAGCGTACGGGCCAGGAGTAGGCAACGGCGTAGGATAAAGTGTAGGGCTGGTGGTGGATTTGCGTTCCTGGCTAGGGTTAGGGTTAGGGAACGGCAAGGCTTAGGGCACAGGTGAGGGAACGGAAACGTGGGAGGGTCAGGCTACGTGCTGACACACGGTTCAGTGCCAGCGTACGGGCCAGGAATAGGGAACGGCGTAAGTTAAGGTGTAGGGCTGGTGGTGGGTTTCCGTTCCGGGCTAGGGTTAGGGTTAGGGAACGTCAAGGCTTAGGGCACAGGTGAGGGTACGGAAACGTTGGAGGCTCAGACTACGTGCTGACGCATGGTTCAGTGCCAGCGTACGGGTCAGGAGTAGGATACGGCGTAAGGTAAGGTGTAGGGCTGGTGGTGGGTTTCTATTCCGGGCTAGGGTTAGGGTTAGGGAAAGGCAAGGCTTAGGGCACAGGTGAGGATACGGAAACGTGGGAGGGTCAGGCTACATGCTGACGCACGGTTCATTGCCAGCGTACGGGCCAGGAATAGGTTACGGCGTAAGGTAAGGTGTAGGGCTGGTGGTGGGTTTCCGTTCCGGGCTAGGGTTATGGTTAGGGAACGGCAAGGCTTAGGGCACAAGTGAGGGTACTGAAACGTGGGAGGGTCAGGCTACGTGCTGACGCATGGGTCAGTGCCAGCGTACGGGCCAGGAGTAGGGTATGGCGTAAGGTAAAGTGTAGCGCTTGTGGTTGATTTCCTTTCCAGGCTAGGTTTAGGGTTAGGGAACGGCAAGGCTTAGGGCACAGGTGAGGGTACGGAAACGTGGGAGGGTAGGGCTGCGTGCTGATGCACGGGTCAGTGCCAGCGTACGGGCCAGGAGTAGGCAACGGCGTAGGATAAAGTGTAGGGCTGGTGGTGGATTTGCGTTCCGGGCTAGGGTTAGGGTTAGGGAACGGCAAGGCTTAGGGCTCAGGTGATGGAACGGAAACGTGGGAGGGTCAGGCTACGTGCTGACGCACGGTTCAGTGCCAGCGTACGGGCCAGGAATAGGTTACGGCGTAAGGTAAGGTGTAGGGCTGGTGGGGGGTTTCCGTTACGGGCTAGGGTTATGGTTAGGGAACGGCAAGGCTTACGGCACAGGTGAGGGTACGGAAACGTGGGAGGGTCAGGCTACGTGCTGACGCACGGGTCAGTGCCAGCGTACGGTTCAGGAGTAGGGTACGGCGTAATGTAAGGTGTAGGGCTGGTGGTGGTTTTCTATTCCGGGCTAGGGTTAGGGTTAGGGAATGGCAAGGCTTAGGGCACAGGTGAGGGTATGGAAACTTGGGAGGGTCACGCTACGTGCTGACGCACTGTTCAGTGCCAGCGTACGGGTCAGGAATAGGGTACGGAGTAAGGTAAGGTGTAGGGCTGGTGGTGGGTTTCAAATCCGGGCTAGGGTTAGGGTCAGTGAACGGCAAGTCTTAGGGCAAAGGTGAGGGTACGGAAACGTGGGAGGGTCAGGCTACGTGCTGACGCACGTGTCAGTGCCAGCGTACGGGCCAGGAGTAGGCAACGGCGTAAGGTAAGATGTAGGGCTGGTGGTTGGTTTCCGTTCAAGTCTAGGCTTAGGGTAAGGGAACGGCAAGGCTTAGGGCACAGGTGAGGGTACGGAAACGTGGGAGGGTCAGGCTACATGCTGACGCACGGTTCAGTGCCAGCGTACGGGCCAGGAATAGGTTACGGCGTAAGGTAAGGTGTAGGGCTGCTGGTGGGTTTCCGTTCGGGGCTAGGGTTAGGGTTAGGGAACTGCAAGGCTTAGGGCACAGGTGAGGGTACGGAAACTTGGGAGGGTCAGGCTACGTGCTGACGCATGGGTCAGTGCCAGCGTACGGGTCAGTAGTAGGGTACGGCGTAAGGTATGGTGTAGGGCTGGTGGTGGGTTTCTATTCCGGGCTAGGGTTAGGTTTAGGGAATGGCAAGGCTTAGGGCACAGGTGAGGGTACGGAAACGAGGGAGGGTCGGGCTACGTGCTGACGCACGGGTCAGTGCCAGCGTACGGGCCAGGAGTAGGCAACGGCGTAGGATAAAGTGTAGGGCTGGTGATGGATTTGCGTCTGGGCTAGGGTTAGGATTAGGAACGGCAAGGCTTAGGGCACTGGTCAGGGTACGGAAACGCGGGAGGGTAAGGCTACGTGCTGATGCACGGGTCAGTGCCAGAGTACAGGCCAGGAGTAGGCAACGGCGTAGGGTAAGGTGTAGGGCTGGTGGTGGGTTTCAGTTCCGGGCTAGGGTTAGGGTTAGGGAACGGCAAGGCTTATGGCACAGGTGAGTGTACGGAAACGTGGGAGGGTCAGAATACGAGCTGACGCACGGGTCAGTGCCAGCATACGGGCCAGGAGTAGGCAACGGCGTAAGGTAAGGTGTAGGGCTGGGGGTTGGTTTCCATTCCAGTCTAGGGTTAGGGTTAGGGAACGGCAAGGCTTAGGGCACAGGTGAGGGTACGGAAACGTGGGATGCTCGGGCTACGTGCTGACGCACGGGTCAGTGCCAGCGTACGGGCCAGGAGTAGGCAACAGCGTAGGATAAAGTGTAGGGCTGGTGATGGATTTGCGTTCTGGGCTAGGGTTAGGGTTAGGAAACGGCAAGGCTTAGGGCACAAGTCAGGGTACGGAAACGCGGGATGGTAAGGATACGTGCTGGTGCACGGTTCAGTGCCAGAGTACAGGCCAGGAGGAGGCAACGGCGTAGGGTAAGGTGTAGGGCTGGTGGTGGGTTTCCGTTCCGGGCTACGGTTAGGTTTAGGGAACGGCAAGGCTTAGGGCACATGTCAGGGAACGAAAACGCGGGAGGGTAAGGCTACGTGTTGATGCACGGTTCAGTGCCAGAGTACAGGCCAGGAGTAGGCAACGGCGTAGGGTAAGGTGTAGGGCTGGTGGTGGGTTTCCGTTCCGGGCTAGGGTTAGTGTTAGGGAACGGCAAGGCTTAGGGCAGAGGTGAGGGTACGGAAACGTGAGAGGGACGGGCTACGTGCTGACGCACGGGTCAGTGGCAGCGTACGGAACAGGAGTAGGCAACGGCATAGGATACAGGGTAGGGCTGGTGGTGGATTTGCGTTCAGGGCTAGGGTTAGGGTTAGGGAATGGCAAGGCTTAGGGCACAGGTGAGGGTATGGAAACGTGGGAGGGTCAGGCTACGTGCTGACGCACGGGTCAGTGCCAGCGTACGGGTCAGGAGTAGGGTACGGCGTAATGTAAGGTGTAGGGCTGGTGGTGGGTTTCTATTCCGGGCTAGGGTTAGGGTTAGGGAACGGCAAGGCTTAGGGCACAGGTGAGGGTACGGAAACTTGGGAGGGTCAGGCTACATGCTGACGCAATGTTCAGTGCCAGCGTACGGGCCAGGAATAGGGTACGGCGTAAGGTAAGGTGTAGGGCTGGTGGTGGGTTTCTAATCCGGGCTAGGGTTAGGGTTAGGGAACTGCAAGTCTTAGGGCAAAGGAGACGGTACGGAAACGTGGGAGGGTCAGGCTACATGATGACGCACGGTTCCGTGCCAGCGTACGGGCCAGGAATAGGGTACGGCGTAAGGTAAGGTGTACGGCTGGTGGTGGGTTTCCGTTCCGGTCTAGGGTTAGGGTTAGGTAACGGCAAGGCTTAGGGCACAGGTGAGGTTACAGAAACGTGGGACGGTCAGGCTACGTGCTGACGCATGTGTCAATGCCAGCATACGGGCGAGGAGTAGGCAACGGCGTAAGGTAAGATGTACGGCTGGTGGTTGGTTTCCGTTCCAGGCTAGGGTTAGGGTTAGGGAACGGCAAGACTTAGGGCACAGGTGAGGGTACCGAAACGTGGGAGGGTCAGGCTACATGCTGACGCACGGTTCAGTGCCAGCGTATGGGCCAGGAATAAGTTACGGCGTAAGGTAAGGTTTAGGGCTGGTGGTGGGTTTCCGTTCCGGACTAGGGTTAGGGTTAGGGAACGGCAAGGCTTAGGGCACAGGTCAGGGTACGGAAACGCGTGAGGGTAAGGCTACGTGCTGATGCACGGTTCAGTGCCAGAGTACAGGCCAGGAGTAGGCAACGGCGTAGGGTAAGGTGTAGGGCTGGTGGTGGGTTTCCGTTCCGAGCTAGGGTTAGGATTAGGGAACGGCGAGGCTTAGGGCACAGGTGAGGGTACGTAAACGTGCGAGGGTCAGGCTACGTGCTGACGCACGGGTCAATGCCAGCGTACGGGCAGGAGTAGGCAACGACGTAAGGTAAGGTGTACGGCTGGTGGTTGGTTTCCCTTCCAGGCTAGGGTTAGAGTTAGGGAATGGCAAGGCTTAGGGCACAGGTGAGGGTACGGAAACGTGGGAGGGTCAGGCTACATGCTGACGCACGGTTCAGTGCCAGCGTACGGGCCAGGAATAGGGTACGGCGTAAGGTAAGGTGTAGGGCTGGTGGTGGTTTTCTAATCCGGGCTAGGGTTAGGGTTAGGGAACGGCAAGTCTTAGGGCAAAGGAGAGGGTACGGAAACGTGGGAGGGTCAGGCTACGTGCTGACGCACGGTTCAGTGCCAGCGTACGGGCCAGGAATAGGGTACGGCGTAAGGTAAGGTGTACGGCTGGTGGTGGGTTTCCGTTCCGTGCTAGGGTTAGGGTTAGGGAACGGCAAGGCTTAGGGCACAGGTGAAGTTACCGAAACGTGTGACGGTCAGGCTACGTGCTGACGCACGTGTCAGTGCCAGCGTACGGGCCAGGGGTAGGCAACGGCGTAAGGTAAGATGTAGGGCTGGTGGTTGGTTTCCGTTCCAGGCTAGGGTTAGGGTAAGGGAACGGCAAGGCTTAGGGCACAGGTGAGGGTACCGAAACGTGGGAGGGTCAGGCTACATGCTGACGCACGTTTCAGTGCCAGCGTATGGGCCAGGAATAAGTTACGGCGTAAGGTAAGGTGTAGGGCTGGTGGTGGGTTTCCGTTCGGTGCTAGGGTTAGGGTTAGGGAACGGCAAGGCTTAGGGCACAGGTGAGGGTACGGAAACGTGGGAGGGTCAGGCTACGTGCTGACGCACGGGTCAGTGCCAGCGTGCGGGTCAGTAGCAGCGTACGGCGTAAGGTATGGTGTAGGGTTGGTGGTGGGTTACTATTCCGGGCTAGGGTTAGGGTTAGGGAATGGCAAGGCTTAGGGCACAGGTGAGGGTACGGAAACGTTGGAGGCTCAGACTACGTGCAGACGCATGGTTCAGTGCCAGCGTACGGGTCAGGAGTAGGATACGGCGTAAGGTAAGGTGTAGGGCTGGTGGTGGGATTCTATTCCGGGCTAGGGTTAGGGTTAGTGAAAGGCAAGGCTTAGGGCACAGGTGAGGTTACGGAAACGTGGGAGGGTCAGGCTACATGCAGACGAACGGTTCAGTGCCTGCGTACGGGCCAGGAATAGGTTACGGCGTAAGGTAAGGTGTAGGGCTGGTGGTGGGTTTCCGTTCGGGGCTAGGGTTAGGGTTAGGGAACGGCAAGGCTTAGGGCACAGGTGAGTGTACGGAAACGTGGGAGGGTCAGGCTACGTGCTGACGCACGGGTCAGTGCCAGCGTACGGATCAGTAGCAGCGTACGGCGTAAGGTATGGTGTAGGGCTGGTGGTGGGTTACTATTCCGGGCTAGGGTTAGGGTTAGGGAATGGCAAGGCTTAGGGCACAGGTGAGGGTACGGAAACGTGGGAGGGTCAGGCTATGTGCTGACGCACGGGTCAGTGCCAGCGTACGGGCCAGGAGTAGGCAACGGCGTAAGGTAAGGTGTAGGGCTGGTGGTTGGTTTCCGTTCCAGGCTTGGGTTAGGGTTAGGGAACGGCAAGGCTTAGGGCACAGGTGAGGATACGGAAACGTGGGAGGGTCGGGCTACGTGCTGACGCACGGGTCAGTGCCAGCGTACGGGCCAGGAGTAGGCAACGGCGTAGGATAAAGTGTAGGGCTGGTGGTGGATTTGCGTTCTGGGCTAGGGTTAGTGTTAGGGAACGGCAAGGCTTAGTGCACAGGTCAGGGTACGGAAACGCGGGAGGCTAAGGCTACGTGCTGATGCACGGTTCAGTGCCAGAGTACAGGCCAGGAGTAGGCAACGGCGTAGGGTAAGGTGTAGGGCTGGTGGTGGCTTTCCGTGCAGGGCTAGGGTTAGGGTTAGGGAACGGCAAGGCTTAGGGCACAGGTGAGGGTACGTAAACGTGGGAGGGTCAGACTACGTGCTGACGCACGGGTCAATGCCAGCGTACGGGCGAGGAGTAGGCAACGGCGTAAGGTAAGGTTTAGGGATGGTGGTGGGTTTCCGTTCAGGACTAGGCTTAGGGTTAGGGAACGTCAAGGCTTAGGGCACAGGTCAGGGTACGGAAACGCGGGAGGGTAAGGCTACGTGCTGATGCACGGTTCAGTGCCAGCGTACGGGCCAGGAATAGGGTACGGCGTAAGGTAAGGTGTAGGGCTGGTGGTGGGTTTCTAATCAGGGCTAGGGTTAGGGTTAGGGAACGGCAAGGCTTAGGGCAAAGGAGAGGATACGGAAACGTGGGAGGGTCAGGCTACGTGCTGATGCACGGTTCAGTGCCTGCGTACGGGCCAGGAATAGGGTACGGCGAAAGGTAAGGTGTACGGCTGGTGGTGGGTTTCCATTCAGGTCTAGGGTTAGGGTTATGGAACGGCAAGGCTTAGGGCACAGGTGAGGTTACAGAAACGTGGGACGGTCAGGCTACGTGCTGACGCACGTGTCAGTGCCAGCGTACGGGCCAGGGGTAGGCAACGGCGTAAGGTAAGATGTAGGGCTGGTGGTTGGTTTCCGTTCCAGGCTAGAGTTAGGGTAAGGGAACGGCAAGGCTTAGGGCACAGATGAGAGTACCGAAACGTGGGAGGGTCAGGCTACATGCTGACGCATGTTTCAGTGCCAGCGTATGGGCCAGGAATAAGTTACGGCGTAAGGTAAGGTGTAGGGCTGGTGGTGGGTTTCCGTTCGGGGCTAGGGTTAGGGTTAGGGAACGGCAAGGCTTAGGGCACAGGTGAGGGTACGGCAAGGTGGGAGGGTCAGGCTACGTGCTGACGCACGGGTCAGTGCCAGCGTACGGGTCAGTAGCAGCGTACGGCGTAAGGTATGGTGTAGGGCTGGTGGTGGGTTACTATTCTGGGCTAGGGTTAGGGTTAGGGAATGGCAAGGCTTAGGGCACTGGTGAGGGTACGGAAACGTGGGAGGGTCAGGCTACGTGCTGACGCACGGGTCAGTGCCAGCGTACGGGCCAGGAATAGGCAACGGCGTAAGGTAAGGTGTAGGGCTGGTGGTTGGTTTCCGTTCCTGGCTAGGGTTAGGGTTAGGGAACGGCAAGGCATAGGGCACAGGTGAGGGTACGGAAACGTGGGAGGGTCGGGCTACGTGGTGACGCACGGGTCAGTGCCAGCATACGGGCCAGGAGTAGGCAACGGCGTAGGATAAAGTGTAAGGCTGGTGGTGGATTTGCGTTCTGGGCTAGGGTTAGGGTTAGGGAACGGCAAGGCTTAGGGCACAGTTCAGGGTACGGAAACGCGGGAGGGTAAGGCTACGTGCAGATGCACGGTTAAGTGCCAGAGTACAGGCCAGGAATAGGCAACGGCGTAGGGTAAGGTGTAGGGATGGTGGTTGGTTTCCGTTCCAGGCTAGGGTTAGTGTTAGGGAACGGCAAGGCTTAGGGCACAGGTGAGGGTACGGAAACGTGGGAGGGTCGGGCTACGTGCTGACGGACTGGTCAGTGCCAGCGTACGGTCCAGGAGTAGGCAACGGCGTAGGATAAAGTGTAGGGCTGGTGGTGGATTTGCGTTCCTGGCTAGGGTTAGGGTTAGGGAACGGCAAGGCTTAGGGCACAGGTGAGGGAACGGAAACGTGGGAGGGTCAGGCTACGTGCTGACACACGGTTCAGTGCCAGCGTACGGGCCAGGAATAGGGAACGGCGTAAGTTAAGGTGTAGGGCTGGTGGTGGGTTTCCGTTCCGGGCTAGGGTTAGGGTTAGGGAACGTCAAGGCTTAGGGCACAGGTGAGGGTACGGAAACGTTGGAGGCTCAGACTACGTGCTGACGCATGGTTCAGTGCCAGCGTACGGGTCAGGAGTAGGATACGGCGTAAGGTAAGGTGTAGGGCTGGTGGTGGGTTTCTATTCCGGGCTAGGGTTAGGGTTAGGGAAAGGCAAGGCTTAGGGCACAGGTGAGGATACGGAAACGTGGGAGGGTCAGGCTACATGCTGACGCACGGTTCATTGCCAGCGTACGGGCCAGGAATAGGTTACGGCGTAAGGTAAGGTGTAGGGCTGGTGGTGGGTTTCCGTTCTGGGCTAGGGTTATGGTTAGGGAACGGCAAGGCTTAGGGCACAAGTGAGGGTACTGAAACGTGGGAGGGTCAGGCTACGTGCTGACGCATGGGTCAGTGCCAGCGTACGGGCCAGGAGTAGGGTATGGCGTAAGGTAAAGTGTAGCGCTTGTGGTTGATTTCCTTTCCAGGCTAGGTTTAGGGTTAGGGAACGGCAAGGCTTAGGGCACAGGTGAGGGTACGGAAACGTGAGAGGGACGGGCTACGTGCTGACCCACGGGTCAGTGCCAGCGTACGGAACAGGAGTAGGCAACGGCATAGGATACAGTGTAGGGCTGGTGGTGGATTTGCGTTCAGGGCTAGGGTTAGGGTTAGGGAACGGCAAGGCTTAGGGCACAGGTGAGGGTATGGAATCGTGGGAGGGTCAGGCTACGTGCTGACGCAAGGGTCAGTGCCAGCGTACGGGCCAGGAGTAGGCAACGGTGTAAGGTAAGGTGTAGGGCTGGTGGTTGGTTTCCGTTCCGGGCTAGGGTTAGCGTTAGGGAACGGCAAGGCTTAGGGCACAGGTGAGGGTACGGAAACGTGGGAGGGTCGGGCTACGTGCTGACGCACGGGTCAGTGCCAGCGTACGGGCCAGGAGTAGGCAACGGCGTAGGATAAAGTGTAGGACTGGTGGTGGATTTGCGTTCAGGGCTAGGGTTAGGGTTAGGGAACGGCAAGGCTTAGGGCACAGGTGAGGGTATGGAAACGTGGGAGGGACAGGCTACGTGCTGACGCACTGTTCAGTGCCAGCGTACGGTTCAGGAGTAGGGTACGGCGTAATGTAAGGTGTAGGGCTGGTGGTGGTTTTCTATTCCGGGCTAGGGTTAGGGTTAGGGAATGGCAAGGCTTAGGGCACAGGTGAGGGTACGGAAACTTGGGAGGGTCACGCTACGTGCTGACGCACTGTTCAGTGCCAGCGTACGGGTCAGGAATAGGGTACGGCGTAAGGTAAGGTGTAGGGCTGGTGGTGGGTTTCTAATCCGGGCTAGGGTTAGGGTCAGTGAACGGCAAGTCTTAGGGCAAAGGTGAGGGTACGGAAACGTGGGAGGGTCAGGCTACGTGCTGACGCACGTGTCAGTGCCAGCGTACGGGCCAGGAGTAGGCAACGGCGTAAGGTAAGATGTAGGGCTGGTGGTTGGTTTCCGTTCCAGTCTAGGCTTAGGGTAAGGGAACGGCAAGGCTTAGGGCACAGGTGAGGGTACGGAAACGTGGGAGGGTCAGGCTACATGCTGACGCACGGTTCAGTGCCAGCGTACGGGCCAGGAATAGGTTACGGCGTAAGGTAAGGTGTAGGGCTGGTGGTGGGTTTCCGTTCGGGGCTAGGGTTAGGGTTAGGGAACGGCAAGGCTTAGGGCACAGGTGAGGGTACGGAAACTTGGGAGGGTCAGGCTACGTGCTGACGCATGGGTCAGTGCCAGCGTACGGGTCAGTAGTAGGGTACGGCGTAAGGTATGGTGTAGGGCTGGTGGTGGGTTTCTATTCCGGGCTAGGGTTAGGTTTAGGGAATGGCAAGGCTTAGGGCACAGGTGAGGGTACGGAAACGTGGGAGGGTCGGGCTACGTGCTGACGCACGGGTCAGTGCCAGCGTACGGGCCAGGAGTAGGCAACGGCGTAGGATAAAGTGTAGGGCTGGTGATGGATTTGCGTCTGGGCTAGGGTTAGGATTAGGAACGGCAAGGCTTAGGGCACTGGTCAGGGTACGGAAACGCGGGAGGGTAACGCTACGTGCTGATGCACGGGTCAGTGCCAGAGTACAGGCCAGGAGTAGGCAACGGCGTAGGGTAAGGTGTAGGGCTGGTGGTGGGTTTCGTTCCGGGCTAGGGTTAGGGTTAGGGAACGGCAAGGCTTATGGCACAGGTGAGTGTACGGAAACGTGGGAGGGTCAGAATACGAGCTGACGCACGGGTCAGTGCCAGCATACGGGCCAGGAGTAGGCAACGGCGTAAGGTAAGGTGTAGGGCTGGGGGTTGGTTTCCGTTCCAGTCTAGGGTTAGGGTTAGGGAACGGCAAGGCTTAGGGCACAGGTGAGGGTACGGAAACGTGGGATGCTCGGGCTACGTGCTGACGCACGGGTCAGTGCCAGCGTACGGGCCAGGAGTAGGCAACAGCGTAGGATAAAGTGTAGGGCTGGTGATGTATTGCGTTCTGGGCTAGGGTTAGGGTTAGGAAACGGCAAGGCTTAGGGCACAAGTCAGGGTACGGAAACGCGGGAGGGTAAGGATACGTGCTGGTGAACGGTTCAGTGCCAGAGTACAGGCCAGGAGGAGGCAACGGCGTAGGGTAAGATGTAGGGCTGGTGGTGGGTTTCCGTTCCGGGCTAGGGTTAGGGTTATGGAACGGCAAGGCTTAGGGCACAGGTGAGTGTACGTATACGTGGGAGGGTCAGGCTACGTGCTGACGCATGTGTCAATGCCAGCGTACGGGCGAGGAGTAGGCAACGGCGTAAGGTAAGGTGTACGGCTGGTGGTTGGTTTCCGTTCCAGGCTAGGGTTAGGGTTAGGGAACGGCAAGGCTTAGGGCACAGGTGAGGGTACGGAAACGTGGGAGGGTCAGGCTACGTGCTGACGCATGGTTCAGTGCCAGCGTACGGGCCAGGAATAGGGAACGGCGTAAGGTAAGGTGTAGGGCTGGTGGTGGGTTTCCGTTTCGGGCTAGGGTTAGGGTTAGGGAACGGCAAGGCTTAGGGCACAGGTCAGAGTACGGAAACGCGGGAGGGTAAGGCTACGTGCTGATGCACGGGTCAGTACCAGAGTACAGGCCAGTAGTAGGCAACGGCGTAGGGTAAGGTGTTGGGCTGGTGGTGGGTTTCCATTCCGGGCTAGGGTTAGGGTTAGGGAACCGCAGGGCTTAGGGCACATGTGAGGGTACGGAGACGAGGGAGGGTCAGGCTACATGCTGACGCACGGGTCAATGCCAGCGTACGGGCCAGGAGTAGGCAACGGCGTAAGGTAAGGTGTAGGTATGGTGGTTGGTTTCCGTTCCAGGCTAGTGTTAGTGTTAGGGAACGGCAAGGCTTAGGGCACAGGTGAGGGTACGGAAACGTGGGAGGGTCGGGCTACGTGCTGATGCACGCGTCAGTGCCAGCGTACGGGCCAGGAGTAGGCAACGGTGTAGGATAAAGTGTAGGGCGGGTGGTGGATTTGCGTTCCGGGCTAGGGTTAGGGTAAGCGAACGGCAAGGCTTAGGGCACAGTTGAGGGTATGGAAACGTGGGAGAGTCACGCTACGTGCTGACGCACGGGTTATTGCCAGCGTACGGGTCAGGAGTAGCGTACGGCGTAAGGTAAGGTGTAGGGCTGGTGGTGGGTTTCTATTCCAAGCTAGGGTTAGGGTTAGGGAACGGCAAGGCTTAGGGCACAGGTGAGGGTACGGAAACGTGGGAGGGTCAGGCTACGTGCTGACGCACGGCTCAGTGCCAGCGTACGGGCCAGGAATATGGAACGGCGTAAGGTAAGGTGTAGGGCTGGTGGTGGGTTTCCGTTCGGGTCTAGGGTTAAGGTTAGGGAACGGCAAGGCTTAGGGCACAGGTCAGGGTACGGAAACGCGGGAGGGTAAGGCTACGTGCTGATGCACGGGTCATTGCCAGAGTACAGGCCAGTAGAAGGCAACGGCGTAGGTTAAGGTGTTGGGCTGGTGGTGGGATTCCGTTCCGGGCTAGGGTTAGGGTTAGGGAACCGCAAGGCTTAGGGCACAGGTGAGGGTACGGAGACGTGGGAGGGTCAGGTTACGTGCTGACTCACGGGTCAATGCCAGCGTACGGGAGAGGAGTAGGCAACGGCGTAAGGTAAGGTGTAGGGCTGGTGGTTGGTTTCCGTTCCAGGCTAGGATTAGGGTTAGGGAACGGCAAGGCTTAGGGCACAGGTGAGGGTACGGAAACGTGGGATGGTCGGGCTACGTGCTGACGCACGGGTCAGTGCCAGCGTACGGGCCAGGAGTAGGCAACGGCATAGGATAAAGTGTAGGGCTGGTGGTGGATTTGGGTTCCGGGCAAGGGTTAGGGTTAGGGAACGGCAAGGCTTTGGGCACAGGTGTGGGAACGGAAACGTGGGAGGGTAAGGCTACGTGTTGATGCACGGTTCAGTGCCAGAGTACAGGCCAGGAGTAGGCAACGGCGTAGGGTAAGGTGTAGGGCTGGTGGTGGGTTTCCGTTCCGGGCTAGGGTTAGTGTTAGGGAACGGCAAGGCTTAGGGCAGAGGTGAGGGTACGGAAACGTGAGAGGGACGGGCTACGTGCTGACGCACGGGTCAGTGGCAGCGTACGGAACAGGAGTAGGCAACGGCATAGGATACAGGGTAGGGCTGGTGGTGGATTTGCGTTCAGGGCTAGGGTTAGGGATAGGGAATGGCAAGGCTTAGGGCACAGGTGAGGGTATGGAAACGTGGGAGGGTCAGGCTACGTGCTGACGCACGGGTCAGTGCCAGCGTACGGGTCAGGAGTAGGGTACGGCGTAATGTAAGGTGTAGGGCTGGTGGTGGGTTTCTATTCCGGGCTAGGGTTAGGGTTAGGGAACGGCAAGGCTTAGGGCACAGGTGAGGGTACGGAAACTTGGGAGGGTCAGGCTACATGCTGACGCAATGTTCAGTGCCAGCGTACGGGCCAGGAATAGGGTACGGCGTAAGGTAAGGTGTAGGGCTGGTGGTGGGTTTCTAATCCGGGCTAGGGTTAGGGTTAGGGAACTGCAAGTCTTAGGGCAAAGGAGACGGTACGGAAACGTGGGAGGGTCAGGCTACATGCTGACGCACGGTTCCGTGCCAGCGTACGGGCCAGGAATAGGGTACGGCGTAAGGTAAGGTGTACGGCTGGTGGTGGGTTTCCGTTCCGGTCTAGGGTTAGGGTTAGGTAACGGCAAGGCTTAGGGCACAGGTGAGGTTACAGAAACGTGGGACGGTCAGGCTACGTGCTGACGCATGTGTCAATGCCAGCATACGGGCGAGGAGTAGGCAACGGCGTAAGGTAAGATGTACGGCTGGTGGTTGGTTTCCGTTCCAGGCTAGGGTTAGGGTTAGGGAACGGCAAGACTTAGGGCACAGGTGAGGGTACCGAAACGTGGGAGGGTCAGGCTACATGCTGACGCACGGTTCAGTGCCAGCGTATGGGCCAGGAATAAGTTACGGCGTAAGGTAAGGTTTAGGGCTGGTGGTGGGTTTCCGTTCCGGACTAGGGTTAGGGTTAGGGAACGGCAAGGCTTAGGGCACATGTCAGGGAACGGAAACGCGTGAGGGTAAGGCTACGTGCTGATGCACGGTTCAGTGCCAGAGTACAGGCCAGGAGTAGGCAACGGCGTAGGGTAAGGTGTAGGGCTGGTGGTGGGTTTCCGTTCCGAGCTAGGGTTAGGATTAGGGAACGGCGAGGCTTAGGGCACAGGTGAGGGTACGTAAACGTGCGAGGGTCAGGCTACGTGCTGACGCACGGGTCAATGCCAGCGTACGGGCAGGAGTAGGCAACGACGTAAGGTAAGGTGTACGGCTGGTGGTTGGTTTCCCTTCCAGGCTAGGGTTAGGGTTAGGGAATGGCAAGGCTTAGGGCACAGGTGAGGGTACGGAAACGTGGGAGGGTCAGGCTACGTGCTGACGCACGGTTCAGTGCCAGCGTACGGGCCAGGAATAGGGTACGGCGTAAGGTAAGGTGTAGGGCTGGTGGTGGTTTTCTAATCCGGGCTAGGGTTAGGGTTAGGGAACGGCAAGTCTTAGGGCAAAGGAGAGGGTACGGAAACGTGGGAGGGTCAGGCTACGTGCTGACGCACGGTTCAGTGCCAGCGTACGGGCCAGGAATAGGGTACGGCGTAAGGTAAGGTGTACGGCTGGTGGTGGGTTTCCGTTCCGGGCTAGGGTTAGGGTTAGGGAACGGCAAGGCTTAGGGCACAGGTGAAGTTACCGAAACGTGTGACGGTCAGGCTACGTGCTGACGCACGTGTCAGTGCCAGCGTACGGGCCAGGGGTAGGCAACGGCGTAAGGTAAGATGTAGGGCTGGTGGTTGGTTTCCGTTCCAGGCTAGGGTTAGGGTAAGGGAACGGCAAGGCTTAGGGCACAGGTGAGGGTACCGAAACGTGGGAGGGTCAGGCTACATGCTGACGCACGTTTCAGTGCCAGCGTATGGGCCAGGAATAAGTTACGGCGTAAGGTAAGGTGTAGGGCTGGTGGTGGGTTTCCGTTCGGTGCTAGGGTTAGGGTTAGGGAACGGCAAGGCTTAGGGCACAGGTGAGGGTACGGAAACGTGGGAGGGTCAGGCTACGTGCTGACGCACGGGTCAGTGCCAGCGTGCGGGTCAGTAGCAGCGTACGGCGTAAGGTATGGTGTAGGGTTGGTGGTGGGTTACTATTCCGGGCTAGGGTTAGGGTTAGGGAATGGCAAGGCTTAGGGCACAGGTGAGGGTACGGAAACGTTGGAGGCTCAGACTACGTGCAGACGCATGGTTCAGTGCCAGCGTACGGGTCAGGAGTAGGATACGGCGTAAGGTAAGGTGTAGGGCTGGTGGTGGGATTCTATTCCGGGCTAGGGTTAGGGTTAGTGAAAGGCAAGGCTTAGGGCACAGGTGAGGTTACGGAAACGTGGGAGGGTCAGGCTACATGCAGACGAACGGTTCAGTGCCTGCGTACGGGCCAGGAATAGGTTACGGCGTAAGGTAAGGTGTAGGGCTGGTGGTGGGTTTCCGTTCGGGGCTAGGGTTAGGGTTAGGGAACGGCAAGGCTTAGGGCACAGGTGAGTGTACGGAAACGTGGGAGGGTCAGGCTACGTGCTGACGCACGGGTCAGTGCCAGCGTACGGGCCAGGAATAGGGTACGGCGTAAGGTAAGGTGTAGGGCTGGTGGTGGTTTTCTAATCCGGGCTAGGGTTAGGGTTAGGGAACGGCAAGTCTTAGGGCAAAGGAGAGGGTACGGAAACGTGGGAGGGTCAGGCTACGTGCTGACGCACGGTTCAGTGCCAGCGTACGGGCCAGGAATAGGGTACGGCGTAAGGTAAGGTGTACGGCTGGTGGTGGGTTTCCGTTCCGGGCTAGGGTTAGGGTTAGGGAACGGCAAGGCTTAGGGCACAGGTGAAGTTACCGAAACGTGTGACGGTCAGGCTACGTGCTGACGCACGTGTCAGTGCCAGCGTACGGGCCAGGGGTAGGCAACGGCGTAAGGTAAGATGTAGGGCTGGTGGTTGGTTTCCGTTCCAGGCTAGGGTTAGGGTAAGGGAACGGCAAGGCTTAGGGCACAGGTGAGGGTACCGAAACGTGGGAGGGTCAGGCTACATGCTGACGCACGTTTCAGTGCCAGCGTATGGGCCAGGAATAAGTTACGGCGTAAGGTAAGGTGTAGGGCTGGTGGTGGGTTTCCGTTCGGTGCTAGGGTTAGGGTTAGGGAACGGCAAGGCTTAGGGCACAGGTGAGGGTACGGAAACGTGGGAGGGTCAGGCTACGTGCTGACGCACGGGTCAGTGCCAGCGTGCGGGTCAGTAGCAGCGTACGGCGTAAGGTATGGTGTAGGGTTGGTGGTGGGTTACTATTCCGGGCTAGGGTTAGGGTTAGGGAATGGCAAGGCTTAGGGCACAGGTGAGGGTACGGAAACGTTGGAGGCTCAGACTACGTGCAGACGCATGGTTCAGTGCCAGCGTACGGGTCAGGAGTAGGATACGGCGTAAGGTAAGGTGTAGGGCTGGTGGTGGGATTCTATTCCGGGCTAGGGTTAGGGTTAGTGAAAGGCAAGGCTTAGGGCACAGGTGAGGTTACGGAAACGTGGGAGGGTCAGGCTACATGCAGACGAACGGTTCAGTGCCTGCGTACGGGCCAGGAATAGGTTACGGCGTAAGGTAAGGTGTAGGGCTGGTGGTGGGTTTCCGTTCGGGGCTAGGGTTAGGGTTAGGGAACGGCAAGGCTTAGGGCACAGGTGAGTGTACGGAAACGTGGGAGGGTCAGGCTACGTGCTGACGCACGGGTCAGTGCCAGCGTACGGATCAGTAGCAGCGTACGGCGTAAGGTATGGTGTAGGGCTGGTGGTGGGTTACTATTCCGGGCTAGGGTTAGGGTTAGGGAATGGCAAGGCTTAGGGCACAGGTGAGGGTACGGAAACGTGGGAGGGTCAGGCTATGTGCTGACGCACGGGTCAGTGCCAGCGTACGGGCCAGGAGTAGGCAACGGCGTAAGGTAAGGTGTAGGGCTGGTGGTTGGTTTCCGTTCCAGGCTTGGGTTAGGGTTAGGGAACGGCAAGGCTTAGGGCACAGGTGAGGATACGGAAACGTGGGAGGGTCGGGCTACGTGCTGACGCACGGGTCAGTGCCAGCGTACGGGCCAGGAGTAGGCAACGGCGTAGGATAAAGTGTAGGGCTGGTGGTGGATTTGCGTTCTGGGCTAGGGTTAGTGTTAGGGAACGGCAAGGCTTAGGGCACAGGTCAGGGTACGGAAACGCGGGAGGCTAAGGCTACGTGCTGATACACGGTTCAGTGCCAGAGTACAGGCCAGGAGTAGGCAACGGCGTAGGGTAAGGTGTAGGGCTGGTGGTGGCTTTCCGTGCAGGGCTAGGGTTAGGGTTAGGGAACGGCAAGGCTTAGGGCACAGGTGAGGGTACGTAAACGTGGGAGGGTCAGACTACGTGCTGACGCACGGGTCAATGCCAGCGTACGGGCGAGGAGTAGGCAACGGCGTAAGGTAAGGTTTAGGGATGGTGGTGGGTTTCCGTTCAGGACTAGGCTTAGGGTTAGGGA
This sequence comes from Mesoplodon bidens, assembly GCF_964165515.1. Taxonomy (NCBI): domain Eukaryota; kingdom Metazoa; phylum Chordata; class Mammalia; order Artiodactyla; family Ziphiidae; genus Mesoplodon; species Mesoplodon bidens. The sequence continues at coordinate 76,276 of NW_027672568.1, read as the reverse complement.
ACGTCAAGGCTTAGGGCACAGGTCAGGGTACGGAAACGCGGGAGGGTAAGGCTACGTGCTGATGCACGGTTCAGTGCCAGCGTACGGGCCAGGAATAGGGTACGGCGTAAGGTAAGGTGTAATGCCGGTGGTGGGTTTCTAATCAGGGCTAGGGTTAGGGTTAGGGAACGGCAAGGCTTAGGGCAAAGGAGAGGATACGGAAACGTGGGAGGGTCAGGCTACGTGCTGATGCACGGTTCAGTGCCTGCGTACGGGCCAGGAATAGGGTACGGCGAAAGGTAAGGTGTACGGCTGGTGGTGGGTTTCCATTCAGGTCTAGGGTTAGGGTTATGGAACGGCAAGGCTTAGGGCACAGGTGAGGTTACAGAAACGTGGGACGGTCAGGCTACGTGCTGACGCACGTGTCAGTGCCAGCGTACGGGCCAGGGGTAGGCAACGGCGTAAGGTAAGATGTAGGGCTGGTGGTTGGTTTCCGTTCCAGGCTAGAGTTAGGGTAAGGGAACGGCAAGGCTTAGGGCACAGATGAGAGTACCGAAACGTGGGAGGGTCAGGCTACATGCTGACGCATGTTTCAGTGCCAGCGTATGGGCCAGGAATAAGTTACGGCGTAAGGTAAGGTGTAGGGCTGGTGGTGGGTTTCCGTTCGGGGCTAGGGTTAGGGTTAGGGAACGGCAAGGCTTAGGGCACAGGTGAGGGTACGGCAAGGTGGGAGGGTCAGGCTACGTGCTGACGCACGGGTCAGTGCCAGCGTACGGGTCAGTAGCAGCGTACGGCGTAAGGTATGGTGTAGGGCTGGTGGTGGGTTACTATTCTGGGCTAGGGTTAGGGTTAGGGAATGGCAAGGCTTAGGGCACTGGTGAGGGTACGGAAACGTGGGAGGGTCAGGCTACGTGCTGACGCACGGGTCAGTGCCAGCGTACGGGCCAGGAATAGGCAACGGCGTAAGGTAAGGTGTAGGGCTGGTGGTTGGTTTCCGTTCCTGGCTAGGGTTAGGGTTAGGGAACGGCAAGGCATAGGGCACAGGTGAGGGTACGGAAACGTGGGAGGGTCGGGCTACGTGGTGACGCACGGGTCAGTGCCAGCATACGGGCCAGGAGTAGGCAACGGCGTAGGATAAAGTGTAAGGCTGGTGGTGGATTTGCGTTCTGGGCTAGGGTTAGGGTTAGGGAACGGCAAGGCTTAGGGCACAGTTCAGGTACGGAAACGCGGGAGGGTAAGGCTACATGCAGATGCACGGTTAAGTGCCAGAGTACAGGCCAGGAATAGGCAACGGCGTAGGGTAAGGTGTAGGGATGGTGGTTGGTTTCCGTTCCAGGCTAGGGTTAGTGTTAGGGAACGGCAAGGCTTAGGGCACAGGTGAGGGTACGGAAACGTGGGAGGGTCGGGCTACGTGCTGACGGACTGGTCAGTGCCAGCGTACGGTCCAGGAGTAGGCAACGGCGTAGGATAAAGTGTAGGGCTGGTGGTGGATTTGCGTTCCTGGCTAGGGTTAGGGTTAGGGAACGGCAAGGCTTAGGGCACAGGTGAGGGAACGGAAACGTGGGAGGGTCAGGCTACGTGCTTACACACGGTTCAGTGCCAGCGTACGGGCCAGGAATAGGGAACGGCGTAAGTTAAGGTGTAGGGCTGGTGGTGGGTTTCCGTTCCGGGCTAGGGTTAGGGTTAGGGAACGTCAAGGCTTAGGGCACAGGTGAGGGTACGGAAACGTTGGAGGCTCAGACTACGTGCTGACGCATGGTTCAGTGCCAGCGTACGGGTCAGGAGTAGGATACGGCGTAAGGTAAGGTGTAGGGCTGGTGGTGGGTTTCTATTCCGGGCTAGGGTTAGGGTTAGGGAAAGGCAAGGCTTAGGGCACAGGTGAGGATACGGAAACGTGGGAGGGTCAGGCTACATGCTGACGCACGGTTCATTGCCAGCGTACGGGCCAGGAATAGGTTACGGCGTAAGGTAAGGTGTAGGGCTGGTGGTGGGTTTCCGTTCTGGGCTAGGGTTATGGTTAGGGAACGGCAAGGCTTAGGGCACAAGTGAGGGTACTGAAACGTGGGAGGGTCAGGCTACGTGCTGACGCATGGGTCAGTGCCAGCGTACGGGCCAGGAGTAGGGTATGGCGTAAGGTAAAGTGTAGCGCTTGTGGTTGATTTCCTTTCCAGGCTAGGTTTAGGGTTAGGGAACGGCAAGGCTTAGGGCACAGGTGAGGGTACGGAAACGTGAGAGGGACGGGCTACGTGCTGACCCACGGGTCAGTGCCAGCGTACGGAACAGGAGTAGGCAACGGCATAGGATACAGTGTAGGGCTGGTGGTGGATTTGCGTTCAGGGCTAGGGTTAGGGTTAGGGAACGGCAAGGCTTAGGGCACAGGTGAGGGTATGGAAACGTGGGAGGGTCAGGCTACGTGCTGACGCAAGGGTCAGTGCCAGCGTACGGGCCAGGAGTAGGCAACGGTGTAAGGTAAGGTGTAGGGCTGGTGGTTGGTTTCCGTTCCGGGCTAGGGTTAGCGTTAGGGAACGGCAAGGCTTAGGGCACAGGTGAGGGTACGGAAACGTTGGAGGGTCGGGCTACGTGCTGACGCACGGGTCAGTGCCAGCGTACGGGCCAGGAGTAGGCAACGGCGTAGGATAAAGTGTAGGACTGGTGGTGGATTTGCGTTCAGGGCTAGGGTTAGGGTTAGGGAACGGCAAGGCTTAGGGCACAGGTGAGGGTATGGAAACGTGGGAGGGACAGGCTACGTGCTGACGCACTGTTCAGTGCCAGCGTACGGTTCAGGAGTAGGGTACGGCGTAATGTAAGGTGTAGGGCTGGTGGTGGTTTTCTATTCCGGGCTAGGGTTAGGGTTAGGGAATGGCAAGGCTTAGGGCACAGGTGAGGGTACGGAAACTTGGGAGGGTCACGCTACGTGCTGACGCACTGTTCAGTGCCAGCGTACGGGTCAGGAATAGGGTACGGCGTAAGGTAAGGTGTAGGGCTGGTGGTGGGTTTCTAATCCGGGCTAGGGTTAGGGTCAGTGAACGGCAAGTCTTAGGGCAAAGGTGAGGGTACGGAAACGTGGGAGGGTCAGGCTACGTGCTGACGCACGTGTCAGTGCCAGCGTACGGGCCAGGAGTAGGCAACGGCGTAAGGTAAGATGTAGGGCTGGTGGTTGGTTTCCGTTCCAGTCTAGGCTTAGGGTAAGGGAACGGCAAGGCTTAGGGCACAGGTGAGGGTACGGAAACGTGGGAGGGTCAGGCTACATGCTGACGCACGGTTCAGTGCCAGCGTACGGGCCAGGAATAGGTTACGGCGTAAGGTAAGGTGTAGGGCTGGTGGTGGGTTTCCGTTCGGGGCTAGGGTTAGGGTTAGGGAACGGCAAGGCTTAGGGCACAGGTGAGGGTACGGAAACTTGGGAGGGTCAGGCTACGTGCTGACGCATGGGTCAGTGCCAGCGTACGGGTCAGTAGTAGGGTACGGCGTAAGGTATGGTGTAGGGCTGGTGGTGGGTTTCTATTCCGGGCTAGGGTTAGGTTTAGGGAATGGCAAGGCTTAGGGCACAGGTGAGGGTACGGAAACGTGGGAGGGTCGGGCTACGTGCTGACGCACGGGTCAGTGCCAGCGTACGGGCCAGGAGTAGGCAACGGCGTAGGATAAAGTGTAGGGCTGGTGATGGATTTGCGTCTGGGCTAGGGTTAGGATTAGGAACGGCAAGGCTTAGGGCACTGGTCAGGGTACGGAAACGCGGGAGGGTAAGGCTACGTGCTGATGCACGGGTCAGTGCCAGAGTACAGGCCAGGAGTAGGCAACGGCGTAGGGTAAGGTGTAGGGCTGGTGGTGGGTTTCGTTCCGGGCTAGGGTTAGGGTTAGGGAACGGCAAGGCTTATGGCACAGGTGAGTGTACGGAAACGTGGGAGGGTCAGAATACGAGCTGACGCACGGGTCAGTGCCAGCATACGGGCCAGGAGTAGGCAACGGCGTAAGGTAAGGTGTAGGGCTGGGGGTTGGTTTCCGTTCCAGTCTAGGGTTAGGGTTAGGGAACGGCAAGGCTTAGGGCACAGGTGAGGGTACGGAAACGTGGGATGCTCGGGCTACGTGCTGACGCACGGGTCAGTGCCAGCGTACGGGCCAGGAGTAGGCAACAGCGTAGGATAAAGTGTAGGGCTGGTGATGGATTTGCGTTCTGGGCTAGGGTTAGGGTTAGGAAACGGCAAGGCTTAGGGCACAAGTCAGGGTACGGAAACGCGGGAGGGTAAGGATACGTGCTGGTGAACGGTTCAGTGCCAGAGTACAGGCCAGGAGGAGGCAACGGCGTAGGGTAAGATGTAGGGCTGGTGGTGGGTTTCCGTTCCGGGCTAGGGTTAGGGTTATGGAACGGCAAGGCTTAGGGCACAGGTGAGTGTACGTATACGTGGGAGGGTCAGGCTACGTGCTGACGCATGTGTCAATGCCAGCGTACGGGCGAGGAGTAGGCAACGGCGTAAGGTAAGGTGTACGGCTGGTGGTTGGTTTCCGTTCCAGGCTAGGGTTAGGGTTAGGGAACGGCAAGGCTTAGGGCACAGGTGAGGGTACGGAAACGTGGGAGGGTCAGGCTACGTGCTGACGCATGGTTCAGTGCCAGCGTACGGGCCAGGAATAGGGAACGGCGTAAGGTAAGGTGTAGGGCTGGTGGTGGGTTTCCGTTTCGGGCTAGGGTTAGGGTTAGGGAACGGCAAGGCTTAGGGCACAGGTCAGAGTACGGAAACGCGGGAGGGTAAGGCTACGTGCTGATGCACGGGTCAGTACCAGAGTACAGGCCAGTAGTAGGCAACGGCGTAGGGTAAGGTGTTGGGCTGGTGGTGGGTTTCCATTCCGGGCTAGGGTTAGGGTTAGGGAACCGCAGGGCTTAGGGCACATGTGAGGGTACGGAGACGAGGGAGGGTCAGGCTACATGCTGACGCACGGGTCAATGCCAGCGTACGGGCCAGGAGTAGGCAACGGCGTAAGGTAAGGTGTAGGTATGGTGGTTGGTTTCCGTTCCAGGCTAGTGTTAGTGTTAGGGAACGGCAAGGCTTAGGGCACAGGTGAGGGTACGGAAACGTGGGAGGGTCGGGCTACGTGCTGATGCACGCGTCAGTGCCAGCGTACGGGCCAGGAGTAGGCAACGGTGTAGGATAAAGTGTAGGGCGGGTGGTGGATTTGCGTTCCGGGCTAGGGTTAGGGTAAGCGAACGGCAAGGCTTAGGGCACAGTTGAGGGTATGGAAACGTGGGAGAGTCGCGCTACGTGCTGACGCACGGGTTATTGCCAGCGTACGGGTCAGGAGTAGCGTACGGCGTAAGGTAAGGTGTAGGGCTGGTGGTGGGTTTCTATTCCAAGCTAGGGTTAGGGTTAGGGAACGGCAAGGCTTAGGGCACAGGTGAGGGTACGGAAACGTGGGAGGGTCAGGCTACGTGCTGACGCACGGCTCAGTGCCAGCGTACGGGCCAGGAATATGGAACGGCGTAAGGTAAGGTGTAGGGCTGGTGGTGGGTTTCCGTTCGGGTCTAGGGTTAAGGTTAGGGAACGGCAAGGCTTAGGGCACAGGTCAGGGTACGGAAACGCGGGAGGGTAAGGCTACGTGCTGATGCACGGGTCATTGCCAGAGTACAGGCCAGTAGAAGGCAACGGCGTAGGTTAAGGTGTTGGGCTGGTGGTGGGATTCCGTTCCGGGCTAGGGTTAGGGTTAGGGAACCGCAAGGCTTAGGGCACAGGTGAGGGTACGGAGACGTGGGAGGGTCAGGTTACGTGCTGACTCACGGGTCAATGCCAGCGTACGGGAGAGGAGTAGGCAACGGCGTAAGGTAAGGTGTAGGGCTGGTGGTTGGTTTCCGTTCCAGGCTAGGATTAGGGTTAGGGAACGGCAAGGCTTAGGGCACAGGTGAGGGTACGGAAACGTGGGATGGTCGGGCTACGTGCTGACGCACGGGTCAGTGCCAGCGTACGGGCCAGGAGTAGGCAACGGCATAGGATAAAGTGTAGGGCTGGTGGTGGATTTGGGTTCCGGGCAAGGGTTAGGGTTAGGGAACGGCAAGGCTTTGGGCACAGGTGTGGGAACGGAAACGTGGGAGGGTCAGGGTACGTGCTGATGCACGTTTCAGTGCCAGCGTACGGGCCAGGACTAGGGAACGGCGTAAGTTAAGGTGTAGGGCTGGTGGTGGGTTTCCGCTCCGGGCTAGGGTTAGGGTTAGGGAACGGCAAGGCTTAGGGCACAGGTGAGGGTACGGAAACGTGGGAGGGTCGGGCTACGTGCTGACCCACGGGTCAGTGCCAGCGTACGGGCCAGGAGTAGGCAACGGCGTAGGATAAAGTGTAGGACTGGTGGTGGATTTGCGTTCAGGGCTAGGTTTAGGGTTAGGGAACGGCAAGGCTTAGGGCACAGGTGAGGGTATGGAAACGTGGGAGGGACAGGCTACGTGCTGACGCACGGGTCAGTGCCAGCGTACGGGTCAGGATTAGGGTACGGCGTAATGTAAGGTGTAGGGCTGGTGGTGGGTTTCTATTCCGGGCTAGGGTTAGGGTTAGGGAACGGCTAGGCTTAGGGCACAGGTGAGGGTACAGAAACTTGGGTGGGTCAGGCTACATGCTGACGCAATGTTCAGTGCCAGCGTACGGGCCAGGAATAGGGTACGGCGTACGGTAAGGTGTAGGGCTGGTGGTGCGTTTCTAATCCGGGCTAGGGTTAGGGTTATGGAACGGCAAGTCTTAGGGCAAAGGAGAGGGTACTGAAACCTGGGAGGGTCAGGCTACATGCTGACGCACGGTTCAGTGCCAGCGTACGGGCCAGGAATAGGGTACGGCATAAGGTAAGGTGTACGGCTGGTGGTGGGTTTCCGTTCTGGGCTAGGGTTAGGGTTAGGGAACGGCAAGGCTTAGGGCACAGGTGAGGGTACTGAAACGTGGGAGGGTCAGGCTACGCGCTGACGCATGGGTCAGTGCCAGCGTACGGGCCAGGAGTAGGGTATGGCGTAAGGTAAAGTGTAGCGCTTGTGGTTGATTTCCTTTCCAGGCTAGGTTTAGGGTTAGGGTACGGCAAGGCTTAGGGCACAGGTGAGGGTACGGAAACGTGGGAGGGTAGGGCTGCGTGCTGATGCACGGGTCAGTGCCAGCGTACGGGCCAGGAGTAGGCAACGGCGTAGGATAAAGTGTAGGGCTGGTGGTGGATTTGCGTTCCGGGCTAGGGTTAGTGTTAGGGAACGGCAAGGCTTAGGGCTCAGGTGATGGAACGGAAACGTGGGAGGGTCAGGCTACGTGCTGACGCACGGATCAGTGCCAGCGTACGGGCCAGGAATAGGTTACGGCGTAAGGTAAGGTGTAGGGCTGGTGGGGGGTTTCCGTTATGGGCTATGGTTACGGTTAGGGAACGGCAAGGCTTACGGCACAGGTGAGGGTACGGAAACGTGGGAGGGTCAGGCTACGTGCTGACGCACGGGTCAGTGCCAGCGTACGGTTCAGGAGTAGGGTACGGCGTAATGTAAGGTGTAGGGCTGGTGGTGGTTTTCTATTCCGGGCTAGGGTTAGGGTTAGGGAATGGCAAGGCTTAGGGCACAGGTGAGGGTACGGAAACTTGGGAGGGTCACGCTACGTGCTGACGCACTGTTCAGTGCCAGCGTACGGGTCAGGAATAGGGTACGGCGTAAGGTAAGGTATAGGGCTGGTGGTGGGTTTCTAATCCGGGCTAGGGTTAGGGTCAGTGAACGGCAAGTCTTAGGGCAAAGGTGAGGGTACGGAAACGTGGGAGGGTCAGGCTACGTGCTGACGCACGTGTCAGTGCCAGCGTACGGGCCAGGAGTAGGCAACGGCGTAAGGTAAGATGTAGGGCTGGTGGTTGGTTTCCGTTCCAGTCTAGGCTTAGGGTAAGGGAACGGCAAGGCTTAGGGCACAGGTGAGGGTACGGAAACGTGGGAGGGTCAGGCTACATGCTGACGCACGGTTCAGTGCCAGCGTACGGGCCAGGAATAGGTTACGGCGTAAGGTAAGGTGTAGGGCTGGTGCTGGGTTTCCGTTCGGGGCTAGGGTTAGGGTTAGGGAACGGCAAGGCTTAGGGCACAGGTGAGGGTACGGAAACTTGGGAGGGTCAGGCTACGTGCTGACGCATGGGTCAGTGCCAGCGTACGGGTCAGTAGTAGGGTACGGCGTAAGGTATGGTGTAGGGCTGGTGGTGGGTTTCTATTCCGGGCTAGGGTTAGGTTTAGGGAATGGCAAGGCTTAGGGCACAGGTGAGGGTACGGAAACGTGGGAGGGTCGGGCTACGTGCTGACGCACGGGTCAGTGCCAGCGTACGGGCCAGGAGTAGGCAACGGCGTAGGATAAAGTGTAGGGCTGGTGATGGATTTGTGTCTGGGCTAGGGTTAGGATTAGGAACGGCAAGGCTTAGGGCACTGGTCAGGGTACGGAAACGCGGGAGGGTAAGGCTACATGCTGATGCACGGGTCAGTGCCAGAGTGCAGGCCAGGAGTAGGCAACGGCGTAGGGTAAGGTGTAGGGCTGGTGGTGGGTTTCCGTTCCGGGCTAGGGTTAGGGTTAGGGAACGGCAAGGCTTATGGCACAGGTGAGTGTACGGAAACTTGGGAGGGTCAGAATACGAGCTGACGCACGGGTCAGTGCCAGCATACGGGCCAGGAGTAGGCAACGGCGTAAGGTAAGGTGTAGGGCTGGGGGTTGGTTTCCGTCCCAGTCTAGGGTTAGGGTTAGGGAACGGCAAGGCTTAGGGCACAGGTGAGGGTACGGAAACGTGGGATGCTCGGGCTACGTGCTGACGCACGGGTCAGTGCCAGCGTACGGGCCAGGAGTAGGCAACAGCGTAGGATAAAGTGTAGGGCTGGTGATGGATTTGCGTTCTGGGCTAGGGTTAGGGTTAGGAAACGGCAAGGCTTAGGGCACAAGTCAGGGTACGGAAACGCGGGAGGGTAAGGATACGTGCTGGTGCACGGTTCAGTGCCAGAGTACAGGCCAGGAGGAGGCAACGGCGTAGGGTAAGGTGTAGGGCTGGTGGTGGGTTTCCGTTCCGGGCTAGGGTTAGGGTTATGGAACGGCAAGGCTTAGGGCACAGGTGAGGGTACGTATACGTGGGAGGGTCAGGCTACGTACTGACGCATGTGTCAATGCCAGCGTACGGGCGAGGAGTAGGCAACGGCGTAAGGTAAGGTGTACGGCTGGTGGTTGGTTTCCGTTCCAGGCTAGGGTTAGGGTTAGGGAACGGCAAGGCTTAGGGCACAGGTGAGGGTACGGAAACGTGGGAGGGTCAGGCTACGTGCTGACGCATGGTTCAGTGCCAGCGTACGGGCCAGGAATAGGGAACGGCGTAAGGTAAGGTGTAGGGCTGGTAGTGGGTTTCCGTTTCGGGCTAGGGTTAGGGTTAGGGAATGGCAAGGCTTAGGGCACAGGTCAGGGTACGGAAACGCGGGAGGGTAAGGCTACGTGCTGATGCACGGGTCAGTACCAGAGTACAGGCCAGTAGTAGGCAACGGCGTAGGGTAAGGTGTTGGGCTGGTGGTGGGTTTCCATTCCGGGCTAGGGTTAGGGTTAGGGAACCGCAGGGCTTAGGGCACATGTGAGGGTACGGAGACGAGGGAGGGTCAGGCTACATGCTGACGCACGGGTCAATGCCAGCGTACGGGCCAGGAGTAGGCAACGGCGTAAGGTAAGGTGTAGGTATGGTGGTTGGTTTCTGTTCCAGGCTAGTGTTAGTGTTAGGGAACGGCAAGGCTTAGGGCACAGGTGAGGGTACGGAAACGTGGGAGGGTCGGGCTACGTGCTGATGCACGCGTCAGTGCCAGCGTACGGGCCAGGAGTAGGCAACGGCGTAGGATAAAGTGTAGGGCGGGTGGTGGATTTGCGTTCCGGGCTAGGGTTAGGGTAAGTGAACGGCAAGGCTTAGGGCACAGTTGAGGGTATGGAAACGTGGGAGAGTCACGCTACGTGCTGACGCACGGGTCATTGCCAGCGTACGGGTCAGGAGTAGCGTACGGCGTAAGGTAAGGTGTAGGGCTGGTGGTGGGTTTCTATTCCAAGCTAGGGTTAGGGTTAGGGAACGGCAAGGCTTAGGGCACAGGTGAGGGTACGGAAACGTGGGAGGGTCAGGCTACGTGCTGACGCACGGCTCAGTGCCAGCGTACGGGCCAGGAATATGGAACGGCGTAAGGTAAGGTGTAGGGCTGGTGGTGGGTTTCCGTTCCGGTCTAGGGTTAAGGTTAGGGAACGGCAAGGCTTAGGGCACAGGTCAGGGTACGGAAACGCGGGAGGGTAAGGCTACGTGCTGATGCACGGGTCATTGCCAGAGTACAGGCCAGTAGAAGGCAACGGCGTAGGTTAAGGTGTTGGGCTGGTGGTGGGTTTCCGTTCCGGGCTAGGGTTAGGGTTAGGGAACCGCAAGGCTTAGGGCACAGGTGAGGGTACGGAGACGTGGGAGGGTCAGGTTACGTGCTGACGCACGGGTCAATGCCAGCGTACGGGAGAGGAGTAGGCAACGGCGTAAGGTAAGGTGTAGGGCTGGTGGTTGGTTTCCGTTCCAGGCTAGGATTAGGGTTAGGGAACGGCAAGGCTTAGGGCACAGGTGAGGGTACGGAAACGTGGGATGGTCGGGCTACGTGCTGACGCACGGGTCAGTGCCAGCGTACGGGCCAGGAGTAGGCAACGGCATAGGATAAAGTGTAGGGCTGGTGGTGGATTTGGGTTCCGGGCAAGGGTTAGGGTTAGGGAACGGCAAGGCTTTGGGCACAGGTGTGGGAACGGAAACGTGGGAGGGTCAGGGTACGTGCTGACGCACGGTTCAGTGCCAGCGTACGGGCCAGGACTAGGGAACGGCGTAAGTTAAGGTGTAGGGCTGGTGGTGGGTTTCCGCTCCGGGCTAGGGTTAGGGTTAGGGAACGGCAAGGCTTAGGGCACAGGTGAGGGTACGGAAACGTGGGAGGGTCGGGCTACGTGCTGACCCACGGGTCAGTGCCAGCGTACGGGCCAGGAGTAGGCAACGGCGTAGGATAAAGTGTAGGACTGGTGGTGGATTTGCGTTCAGGGCTAGGTTTAGGGTTAGGGAACGGCAAGGCTTAGGGCACAGGTGAGGGTATGGAAACGTGGGAGGGACAGGCTACGTGCTGACGCACGGGTCAGTGCCAGCGTACGGGTCAGGATTAGGGTACGGCGTAATGTAAGGTGTAGGGCTGGTGGTGGGTTTCTATTCCGGGCTAGGGTTAGGGTTAGGGAACGGCTAGGCTTAGGGCACAGGTGAGGGTACAGAAACTTGGGTGGGTCAGGCTACATGCTGACGCAATGTTCAGTGCCAGCGTACGGGCCAGGAATAGGGTACGGCGTACGGTAAGGTGTAGGGCTGGTGGTGGGTTTCTAATCCGGGCTAGGGTTAGGGTTATGGAACGGCAAGTCTTAGGGCAAAGGAGAGGGTACGGAAACGTGGGAGGGTCAGGCTACATGCTGACGCACGGTTCAGTGCCAGCGTACGGGCCAGGAATAGGGTACGGCGTAAGGTAAGGTGTACGGCTGGTGGTGGGTTTCCGTTCTGGGCTAGGGTTAGGGTTAGGGAACGGCAAGGCTTAGGGCACAGGTGAGGTTACAGAAACGTGGGACGGTCAGGCTACGTGCTGACGCATGTGTCAATGCCAGCACACGGGCGAGGAGTAGGCAACGGCGTAAGGTAAGGTGTACGGCCGGTGGTTGGTTTCCGTTCCAGGCTAGGGTTAGGGTTAGGGAACGGCAAGGCTTAGGGCACAGGTGATGGTACGGAAACGTGAGAGGGTCAGGCTACGTGCTGACGCATGGTTCAGTGCCAGCGTACGGGCCAGGAATAGGGAACGGCGTAAGGTAAGGTGTAGGGCTGGTGGTGGGTTTCCGTTCCGGGCTAGGGTTAGGGTTAGGGAACGGCAAGGCTTAGGGCACAGATCAGGGTACGGAAACGCGGGAGGCTAAGGCTACGTGCTGATGCACGGTTCAGTGCCAGAGTACAGGCCAGGAGTAGGCAACGGCGTAGGGTAAGGTGTAGGGCTGGTGGTGGCTTTCCGTTCCGGGCTAGGGTTAGGGTTAGGGAACGGCAAGGCTTACGGCACAGGTGAGGGTACGTAAACGTGGGAGGGTCAGACTACGTGCTGACGCACGGGTCAATGCCAGCGTACGGGCGAGGAGTAGGCAACGGCGTAAGGTAAGGTTTAGGGATGGTGGTGGGTTTCCGTTCTGGACTAGGGTTAGGGTTAGGGAACGTCAAGGCTTAGGGCACAGGTCAGGGTACGGAAATGCGGGAGGGTAAGGCTACGTGCTGATGCACGGTTCAGTGCCAGCGTACGGGCCAGGAATAGGGTACGGCGTAAGGTAAGGTGTAGGGCTGGTGGTGGGTTTCTAATCAGGGCTAGGGTTAGGGTTAGGGAACGGCAAGGCTTAGGGCAAAGGAGAGGATACGGAAACGTGGGAGGGTCAGGCTACGTGCTGACGCACGGTTCAGTGCCTGCGTACGGGCCAGGAATAGGGTACGGCGTAAGGTAAGGTGTACGGCTGGTGGTGGGTTTCCGTTCAGGTCTAGGGTTAGGGTTAGGGAACGGCAAGGCTTAGGGCACAGGTGAGGTTACAGAAACGTGGGACGGTCAGGCTACATGCTGACGCACGTGTCAGTGCCAGCGTACGGGCCAGGGGTAGGCAACGGCGTAAGGTAAGATGTAGGGCTGGTGGTTGGTTTCCGTTCCAGGCTAGGGTTAGGGTAAGGGAACGGCAAGGCTTAGGGCACAGATGAGAGTACCGAAACGTGGGAGGGTCAGGCTACATGCTGACGCATGTTTCAGTGCCAGCGTATGGGCCAGGAATAAGTTACGGCGTAAGGTAAGGTGTAGGGCTGGTGGTGGGTTTCCGTTCGGGGCTAGGGTTAGGGTTAGGGAACGGCAAGGCTTAGGGCACAGGTGAGGGTACGGAAAGGTGGGAGGGTCAGGCTACGTGCTGACGCACGGGTCAGTGCCAGCGTACGGGTCAGTAGCAGCGTACGGCGTAAGGTATGGTGTAGGGCTGGTGGTGGGTTACTATTCTGGGCTAGGGTTAGGGTTAGGGAATGGCAAGGCTTAGGGCACAGGTGAGGGTACGGAAACGTGGGAGGGTCAGGCTACGTGCTGACGCACGGGTCAGTGCCAGCGTACGGGCCAGGAATAGGCAACGGCGTAAGGTAAGGTGTAGGGCTGGTGGTTGGTTTCCGTTCCTGGCTAGGGTTAGGGTTAGGGAACGGCAAGGCATAGGGCACAGGTGAGGGTACGGAAACGTGGGAGGGTCGGGCTACGTGCTGACGCACGGGTCAGTGCCAGCGTACGGGCCAGGAGTAGGCAACGGCGTAGGATAAAGTGTAAGGCTGGTGGTGGATTTGCGTTCTGGGCTAGGGTTAGGGTTAGGGAACGGCAAGGCTTAGGGCACAGGTCAGGGTACGGAAAGGCGGGAGGGTAAGGCTACGTGCAGATGCACGGTTAAGTGCCAGAGTACAGGCCAGGAATAGGCAACGGCGTAGGGTAAGGTGTAGGGCTGGTGGTTGGTTTCCGTTCCAGGCTAGGGTTAGTGTTAGGGAACGGCAAGGCTTAGGGCACAGGTGAGGGTACGGAAACGTGGGAGGGTCGGGCTACGTGCTGACGGACTGGTCAGTGCCAGCGTACAAGCCAGGAGTACGCAACGGCGTAGGATAAAGTGTAGGGCTGGTGGTGGATTTGCGTTCCTGGCTAGGGTTAGGGTTAGGGAACGGCAAGGCTTATGGCACAGGTGAGGGAACGGAAACGTGGGAGGGTCAGGCTACGTGCTGACACACGGTTCAGTGCCAGCGTACGGGCCAGGAATAGGGAACGGCGTAAGTTAAGCTGTAGGGCTGGTGGTGGGTTTCCGTTCCGGGCTAGGGTTAGGGTTAGGGAACGTCAAGGCTTAGGGCACAGGTGAGGGTACGGAAACGTTGGAGGCTCAGACTACGTGCTGACGCATGGTTCAGTGCCAGCGTACGGGTCAGGAGTAGGATACGGCGTAAGGTAAGGTGTAGGGCTGGTGGTGGGTTTCTATTCCGGGCTAGGGTTAGGGTTAGGGAAAGGCAAGGCTTAGGGCACAGGTGAGGATACGGAAACGTGGGAGGGTCAGGCTACATGCTGACGCACGGTTCATTGCCAGCGTACGGGCCAGGAATAGGTTACGGCGTAAGGTAAGGTGTAGGGCTGGTGGTGGGTTTCCGTTCCTGGCTAGGGTTATGGTTAGGGAACGGCAAGGCTTAGGGCACAAGTGAGGGTACTGAAACGTGGGAGGGTCAGGCTACGTGCTGACGCATGGGTCAGTGCCAGCGTACGGGCCAGGAGTAGGGTATGGCGTAAGGTAAAGTGTAGCGCTTGTGGTTGATTTCCTTTCCAGGCTAGGTTTAGGGTTAGGGAACGGCAAGGCTTAGGGCACAGGTGAGGGTACGGAAACGTGGGAGGGTAGGGCTGCGTGCTGATGCACGGGTCAGTGCCAGCGTACGGGCCAGGTGTAGGCAACGGCGTAGGATAAAGTGTAGGGCTGGTGGTGGATTTGCGTTCCGGGCTAGGGTTAGGGTTAGGGAACGGCAAGGCTTAGGGCACAGGTGAGGGTACAGAAACGTGGGAGGGTCAGGCTACGTGCTGACGCACGGTTCAGTGCCAGCGTACGGGCCAGGAATAGGTTACGGCGTAAGGTAAGGTGTAGGGCTGGTGGGGGGTTTCCGTTACGGGCTAGGGTTACGGTTAGGGAACGGCACGGCTTACGGCACAGGTGAGGGTACGGAAACGTGGGAGGGTCAGGCTACGTGCTGACGCACGGGTCAGTGCCAGCGTACGGTTCAGGAGTAGGGTACGGCGTAATGTAAGGTGTAGGGCTGGTGGTGGTTTTCTATTCGGGCTAGGGTTAGGGTTAGGGAATGGCAAGGCTTAGGGCACAGGTGAGGGTACGGAAACTTGGGAGGGTCACGCTACGTGCTGACGCACTGTTCAGTGCCAGCGTACGGGTCAGGAATAGGGTACGGCGTAAGGTAAGGTATAGGGCTGGTGGTGGGTTTCTAATCCGGGCTAGGGTTAGGGTCAGTGAACGGCAAGTCTTAGGGCAAAGGTGAGGGTACGGAAACGTGGGAGGGTCAGGCTACGTGCTGACGCACGTGTCAGTGCCAGCGTACGGGCCAGGAGTAGGCAACGGCGTAAGGTAAGATGTAGGGCTGGTGGTTGGTTTCCGTTCCAGTCTAGGCTTAGGGTAAGGGAACGGCAAGGCTTAGGGCACAGGTGAGGGTACGGAAACGTGGGAGGGTCAGGCTACATGCTGACGCACGGTTCAGTGCCAGCGTACGGGCCAGGAATAGGTTACGGCGTAAGGTAAGGTGTAGGGCTGGTGCTGGGTTTCCGTTCGGGGCTAGGGTTAGGGTTAGGGAACGGCAAGGCTTAGGGCACAGGTGAGGGTACGGAAACTTGGGAGGGTCAGGCTACGTGCTGACGCATGGGTCAGTGCCAGCGTACGGGTCAGTAGTAGGGTACGGCGTAAGGTATGGTGTAGGGCTGGTGGTGGGTTTCTATTCCGGGCTAGGGTTAGGTTTAGGGAATGGCAAGGCTTAGGGCACAGGTGAGGGTACGGAAACGTGGGAGGGTCGGGCTACGTGCTGACGCACGGGTCAGTGCCAGCGTACGGGCCAGGAGTAGGCAACGGCGTAGGATAATGTGTAGGGCTGGTGATGGATTTGTGTCTGGGCTAGGGTTAGGATTAGGAACGGCAAGGCTTAGGGCACTGGTCAGGGTACGGAAACGCGGGAGGGTAAGGCTACGTGCTGATGCACGGATCAGTGCCAGAGTGCAGGCCAGGAGTAGGCAACGGCGTAGGGTAAGGTGTAGGGCTGGTGGTGGGTTTCCGTTCCGGGCTAGGGTTACGGTTAGGGAACGGCAAGGCTTATGGCACAGGTGAGTGTACGGAAACTTGGGAGGGTCAGAATACGAGCTGACGCACGGGTCAGTGCCAGCATACGGGCCAGGAGTAGGCAACGGCGTAAGGTAAGGTGTAGGGCTGGGGGTTGGTTTCCGTTCCAGTCTAGGGTTAGGGTTAGGGAACGGCAAGGCTTAGGGCACAGGTGAGGGTACGGAAACGTGGGATGCTCGGGCTACGTGCTGACGCACGGGTCAGTGCCAGCGTACGGGCCAGGAGTAGGCAACAGCGTAGGATAAAGTGTAGGGCTGGTGATGGATTTGCGTTCTGGGCTAGGGTTAGGGTTAGGAAACGGCAAGGCTTAGGGCACAAGTCAGGGTACGGAAACGCGGGAGGGTAAGGATACGTGCTGGTGCACGGTTCAGTGCCAGAGTACAGGCCAGGAGGAGGCAACGGCGTAGGGTAAGGTGTAGGGCTGGTGGTGGGTTTCCGTTCCGGGCTAGGGTTAGGGTTATGGAACGGCAAGGCTTAGGGCACAGGTGAGGGTACGTATACGTGGGAGGGTCAGGCTACGTACTGACGCATGTGTCAATGCCAGCGTACGGGCGAGGAGTAGGCAACGGCGTAAGGTAAGGTGTACGGCTGGTGGTTGGTTTCCGTTCCAGGCTAGGGTTAGGGTTAGGGAACGGCAAGGCTTAGGGCACAGGTGAGGGTACGGAAACGTGGGAGGGTCAGGCTACGTGCTGACGCATGGTTCAGTGCCAGCGTACGGGCCAGGAATAGGGAACGGCGTAAGGTAAGGTGTAGGGCTGGTGGTGGGTTTCCGTTTCGGGCTAGGGTTAGGGTTAGGGAACGGCAAGGCTTAGGGCACAGGTCAGGGTACGGAAACGTGGGAGGGTCGGGCTACGTGCTGATGCACGCGTCAGTGCCAGCGTACGGGCCAGGAGTAGGCAACGGCGTAGGATAAAGTGTAGGGCGGGTGGTGGATTTGCGTTCCGGGCTAGGGTTAGGGTAAGTGAACGGCAAGGCTTAGGGCACAGTTGAGGGTATGGAAACGTGGGAGAGTCACGCTACGTGCTGACGCACGGGTCATTGCCAGCGTACGGGTCAGGAGTAGCGTACGGCGTAAGGTAAGGTATAGGGCTGGTGGTGGGTTTCTATTCCAAGCTAGGGTTAGGGTTAGGGAACGGCAAGGCTTAGGGCACAGGTGAGGGTACGGAAACGTGGGAGGGTCAGGCTACGTGCTGACGCACGGCTCAGTGCCAGCGTACGGGCCAGGAATATGGAACGGCGTAAGGTAAGGTGTAGGGCTGGTGGTGGGTTTCCGTTCCGGTCTAGGGTTAAGGTTAGGGAACGGCAAGGCTTAGGGCACAGGTCAGGGTACGGAAACGCGGGAGGGTAAGGCTACGTGCTGATGCACGGGTCATTGCCAGAGTACAGGCCAGTAGAAGGCAACGGCGTAGGTTAAGGTGTTGGGCTGGTGGTGGGTTTCCGTTCCGGGCTAGGGTTAGGGTTAGGGAACCGCAAGGCTTAGGGCACAGGTGAGGGTACGGAGACGTGGGAGGGTCAGGTTACGTGCTGACGCACGGGTCAATGCCAGCGTACGGGAGAGGAGTAGGCAATGGCGTAAGGTAAGGTGTAGGGCTGGTGGTTGGTTTCCGTTCCAGGCTAGGATTAGGGTTAGGGAACGGCAAGGCTTAGGGCACAGGTGAGGGTACGGAAACGTGGGATGGTCGGGCTACGTGCTGACGCACGGGTCAGTGCCAGCGTACGGGCCAGGAGTAGGCAACGGCATAGGATAAAGTGTAGGGCTGGTGGTGGATTTGGGTTCCGGGCAAGGGTTAGGGTTAGGGAACGGCAAGGCTTTGGGCACAGGTGTGGGAACGGAAACGTGGGAGGGTCAGGGTACGTGCTGACGCATGGTTCAGTGCCAGCGTACGGGCCAGGACTAGGGAACGGCATAAGTTAAGGTGTAGGGCTGGTGGTGGGTTTCCGCTCCGGGCTAGGGTTAGGGTTAGGGAACGGCAAGGCTTAGGGCACAGGTGAGGGTACGGAAACGTGGGAGGGTCAGACTACGTGCTGACGCATGGTTCAGTGGCAGCGTACGGGCCAGGACTAGGGAACGGCGTAAGTTAAGGTGTAGGGCTGGTGGTGGGTTTCCGCTCCGGGCTAGGGTTAGGGTTAGGGAAAGGCAAGGCTTAGGGCATAGGTGAGGGTACAGAAACGTGGGAGGGTCAGGCTACGTGCTGACGCACGGGTCAGTGCCAGCGTACGGGCCAGGAGTAGGCAACGGCGTAAGGTAAGGTGTAGGGCTGGTGGTTGGTTTCCGTTCCAGGCTAGGGTTAGGGTTAGGGAATGGCAAATCTTAGGACACAGGTGAGGGTACGGAAACGTGGGAGGGTCGGTCTACGTGCTGACGCACGGGTCAGTGCCAGCGTACGGGCCAGGAGTAGGCAACGGCGTTGGATAAAGTGTAGGGCTGGTGGTGGATTTGCGTTTGGGTTAGGGTTAGGTTTAGGGAACGGCAAGGCTTAGGGCGCAGGTCAGGGTACGGAAACGCGGGTGGCTAAGGCTACGTGCTGACGCATGGGTCAGTGCCAGCGTACGGGTCAGGAGTAGGGTACGGCGTAATGTAAGGGGTAGGGCTGGTGGTGGGTTTCTATTCCGGGCTAGGGTTAGGGTTAGGGAACGGCAAGCCTTAGGGCACAGGTGAGGGTACGGAAACTTGGGAGAGTCAGGCTACGTGCTGACGCACTGTTAAGTGCCAGCGTACGGGCTAGGAATAGGGTACGGCGTAAGGTAAGGTTAGGGTTAGGGTTAGGGTTAGGGTTAGGGTTAGGGTTAGGGTTAGAGAATTGCAAGGTTTAGGGCACAGGTGATGGTACCGAAATGTGTTAGGTTCAGGGTACGTGTTGACTCAAGGGTTAGTGTTTGCGTACGCATGAGTATTAGGGTACCGCGTAGAGTAAGGTGTAGGGTTGGTGGTAGATTTCCCTTCCAGTCTAGGGTTATGTTTAGGGACCGGCAAAGTTTAGGGCACAGGTTAGGGTACGAAACGTGTTAGGGTCAGGGTACGTGTTGATGCACATGTTAGCGTCCGCATACGGATTAGGATTAGGGTACGGCGTAACGTAAGGTGTAGGGTTGGTGGAAGGTTTCCGTTCCGGTCTAGGGTTAGGGTTAGGGAACGGCAAGTTTTATGGCAGAGGTGAGGGAACCGAAACGTGTTAGGGTCAGGGTATGTGTTGACGTATGGATTAGGATTAGGGTACGGCTTAGGGTAAGGTGTAGGGCTGATGGTAGGTTTCCGTTCTGGGCTAAGGTTAAGGTAAGGCAACGGCAAAGTTTAGGGCACAGCTGAGGGTACGGAAAAGTTTTAGGGTCAGGGTACGTGTTTACTCACTGGTTAGGGCCAGCGTACAGATTAGGATTTGTGCACGGCGTAGATAATGTGTAGGGTTGGTGGTAGGTTTCCGTTCCGGGCTATGGTTAGGGTTAGGGAAAGTCAAGGTTTCTATTTCTAGTTTTATTAACGAAACTCCATTCTGTTCTCCATAGTGACTGTATCAATTTACATTCCCACCAATAGTGGAAGAGGGCTCCTTTTGTCCACACCCTCCCCAGAATTTGTTGTTTATAGATTTTCTAATGATGCCGATTCTAACAGGTGTGAGGTTATATCTCATTGTAGTTTTGATTTGCATTTCTCTAATAATTAGTGATGTTGAGCAACTTTTCATGTGCGTCTTGGCCATTTGTGTGTTTTTTTGAAGAAACGTCTCTTTAGATCTTCTGCCCATTTTTGTATTGGGTTGTTTGTTTTTTCAAAATTAAGCTGCATGAGCTGTTTATATATATTGGAGATTAAACCTTTGTCCATTGATTCGTTTGCAACGATTTTCGCCCATTCTGAGGGATGCCTTTTTCCATTCCCGTTTTTTTAACAAAAAAGGAAAGAAAGAAAAAGGAACAGAACACTAATGTGCGTAAAATATGCCTTTTGAAACGGTCGTTTTGAAATATGGACGTCCTTTAAATTTTTTGGTCGATATGTGACCCCAGGATTTGTTTTCAGGGCAGGTGTCATTTACAGGCCTACAATGATTATGAATACCAAGTGACCATTAGCACTGCGATTAAATCTTCTGTTGTGAGAAACGGCCACAAGGTGGCAGCTGTTCTCCCTTACCAAATCTGGTTACTAGGGCAACAGAGCCTCAATGGAAGTCCTGTTCTAGATTGGAATTTAGAATGGAATGTGCCAGGAGAAAGCCCCTCAAGTTTGTCTCACTACTTCTTGTTCGTGTTTTTAATTTAATTTTTAATTTTTTATTGCAGCAAGATTGATTACAATCTTTGGCTTGATGTAGTCGTGGAAGATGTGGTTCTTTTACACATATACAGATGTCTGTTCTTCCTGGGATCCTATTCCCATGTACGTTATGACAGAACGTTGAGTAGTCTTCTCTTGGTATTCCGTAGGTCTTTGGTGATTATATATGTCACCTGTGATTGTATATGTCTGTTAACCCCAATATCGTAATGAAACCAGTCCTCACACCTTTCCATTGGTGAAACATAAGTTTGTTTAATGAATCTGTGATTGCCCTTCTCCGTGGAAATATCTGCCCTGGTATCCATTTTTAGGTAACACCTATAAGTGATATGATATGATATGTGTCTTTCACTTTCTGACTTACTACAAGTCACGTGATTACCTCTCGACTCATCTACGGGGCTGCAAATGGCATTGTGTCCTTTTATTCCTTGGCTTCTATTCTGCCTTAGTGAGGTCCATTTTCAACAATGTGATTCCATGAGGGTTGTGGATTAGCTGACCTGGGAAGCCTTGCCCTGCCGGCCGGCCCTCCCCAGGTGTGCCTGGTTGAGGTCAATATAAACAGCGCTCCAGGCAGCAATAGCCCCTGAAGCTGTGCCTGACTCCATATTCTCTGCCCCGTCAGCAGTCTCGGGGCTGTGCTGGTGGAAGGGAGCGAGGGGCCACAGTTTTGTGGTTGGCCAGCTGTGAGTGGGGTTCTGCTGGCCGTTCTGCAGGAGTTGTCAGGCTGCCACCTGTAAAGAAGAGGATGTGTCACCTATACCTTGCACTGGAATTTCTCTCCGGACAGAGGTGAGGAAGGAAAAAAGGAGTTGGTGCCGTGACAGGAGGGGTATTTCAGGCAGGGCAATGGAAAGCTTCTGGAAGAATGGCCGGTGCCAGGACCACCCTGGCTGGCCTGCTGGCACCAAGTTGGCCTCCGTGCTGTGGCTGGTGTGGCTCCGTGGCCCTTCGTCTAGGCTTTTAAGCCCTTGTACGTATTCAGGTGTTTTACCTGGGAAGGGTGGGAACAGTTCAGCAGCAGCTGGCCTGGGGCTCAGCTCACGTTTACTCACAGATGCCTCGGCACGGTCCCCCAGCTTTGCAATGAGGACGCTCCGTGCGTGGGGGTGTTTCTGGCTGTATGGGAGATGGTTCCCCACCTCTGACCCATTTCAGAATTGTTTACCGCTGGAGCAAGTGCCCTGATAGCGTTTTCCTCTGTATAACTGGGGTGTTCAGCTTTTTTTATCTTTTATGTTTCAAGTTAGATTTTATTACTCTTTTATGTATTTATAGATATAAGCAGAGAAATAATTCATTCCTATAAATACATCTGTGTGAAGGGAAGAAATTTTTTCTGTTTTATTTTTAAATTTTATTTTTTAAAATTTTGAAATTTATTATTTTTTTATTTTTTTATACACCAGGTTATTATTAGTTATGTATTTTATGCATATACATGTATACAGGTCAATCTCATTCTCCCAAATCATCCCACCACCACCACCCCATGGCTTCCCACACTTGGTGTCCATACGTTTGTTCTCTACCTCTGTGTCTCTATTTCTTCCCTGCAAACCAGTGCATCTGTACCATTTTTTAGGTTCCATATATATGCATTAATATACAATATTTGTTTTCCTCTTTCTGACTTACTTCATTCTGTATGACAGTCTCTAGATCCATCGATGTCTCTAAAAATGACCCAGTTTCATTCCTTTTTATGGCCGAGTAATATTCCATTTTATATATGTAGCCCATCTTTATCCATTCATCGGTCTGTGGGCATTTAGTTTGCTTCCATTAACTGGCTATTTTAAATAGTGCTGCAATGAACATTGTGGTGAATGTGCCTTTTTGATTTTCGGTTTTCTCTGGGTCTATGTCCGGAAGTGGGATTGCTGGATCAGTTGGTAATTCTATTTCTAGTTTTTTTAAGGAAACTCCATACTCTTCTCCATAGTGACTGTATCAATTTACATTCCCACCAATAGTGGAAGAGGGCTCCTTTTGTCCACACCCTCCCCAGAATTTGTTGTTTGTAGATTTTCTGGTGATGCCGATTCTAACAGGTGTGAGGTGACACCTCATTGTAGTTTTGATTTGCATTTCTCTAATAATTAGTGCTGTTGAGCAGCTTTTCATGTGCTTCTTGGACATCTCTGTGTCTTCTTTGAAGAAACGTCTTTTTAGATTTTCTGCCCATTTATATATTGGGTTGTTTGTTTTTTTAATATTAAGCTGCATGAGCTGTTTATATATATTGGAGATTAAACCTTTGTCCATTGATTCGTTTGCAATGATTTTCGCCCATTCTGATGGATGCCTGTTTCCATTCCCGTTTTTTTAACAAAAAAGGAAAGAAAGAAAAAGAAGCAGAACACTAATGTGTGTTAAGTATGCCTTTTGAAACGGTTGTTTTGAAATATGGACGTCCTTTGAATTTTTTGATCGATATGTGACCCCAGGATTTGTTTTCAGGGCAGGTGTCATTTATAGGCCTGCAATGATTTTGAATATCAACTGACCATTAGTGCTGGGATTTAGGCTGCAGTTGTGTGAAACGGCCACATGGTGGCAGCAGTTCTCCCTTACCAAATCTGGTTACTAGGGCAGCAGAACCTCAATGGATGTCGCGTTCTAGATTGGAATTTAGAACAGAATGTGCCAGGAGAAAGCCCCTCAAGTTTGTCTCACTACTTCTTGTTCGTGTTTTTAATTTAATTTTTTATTTTTTATTACAGCAAGTTTGATTACAACGTTTGGCTTGTTGTAGGTGTTCAAGATGTGTTTCTTTTACACATATACATATGTCTGTTCTTCCTGGGATCCTTTTCCCATGTACGTTATGGCAGAATGTTGAGTAGTCTTCCCTTGGTATTCCGTAGGTCTTTCGTGATTATATATTTCACCTGTGTTTATATATGTCTGTTAACCCAAATATCGTAATGAATCCAATCCTCACACCTTTCCATTGGTGAACCATAAGTGTGTTTAATGAATCTTTGATTGCCCTTCTCCGTGGAAATATCTGCCCTGGTATCCATTTTTAGGTAACACCTATAAGTGATATGATATGATATGTGTCTTTCACTTTCTGACTTACTACAAGTCACGTGATTACCTCTCGACTCATCTACGGGGCTGCAAATGGCATTGTGTCCTTTTTTTCCTTGGCAAATATTCTGTCTTAGCGAGGTCCATTTTCTGCAATGTGATTCCCTGTGGGCTGAGGATTAGCTGACCTGGGCAGCCTGACACTGCCGGCAAGCCCTCCCCAGGTGTGCCTGGGTTGAGGTCAATATAAACAGCACTCCAGGCAACAATAGCCCTTGCAGCTGTGCCTGACTCCATATTCTCTGCCCCGTCAGCAGTCTCGGGGCTGTGCTGGTGGGAGGGTGTGAGGGTCCACGGCTTTGTGGGTGGCCCGGTGTGAGTGGGGCTCTGCTGGACTTTCTGCAGGAGTTGCCAGGCTGCCACCTGTAAAGAAGACGATGTGTCACCCATAACTTCCACTGGAATTTCTCTCCGGGCTGAGGTGAGGAAGGAAAAAAAGAGTGGGGGCCGGGACAGGAGGGGTATCTCAGGCAGGGAAATGGAAAGCTTCCAGAAGAGTGCCCGGGGCCAGGACCATCCTGGCTGGCCTGCAGGCACCAAGTTGGCCTGCGTGCTGTCGCTGGTGTGGCTCCACGGCCCTTCCCTTAGGCTTTCAAGCCCTTGTACATATTCAAGTGTTTTACCTGGGAAGGGTGGGAACAGTTCAGCAGCAGCTGGCCTGGGGCTCAAATCACGTTTACTCACAGAGTCCTCGGCACGGTCCCCCAGGATTGCAATGAGGACGCTCCTTGCGTGGGGTGGCGGGGCTGCTGGCAGTGTGGGAGATGATTCCCCACCTCTGACCAATTTCAGAATTGTTTACCACTGGAGCAAGTGCCTTGGTAGGGTTTTCCTCTCTATAACTGTTAGGTTCAGGTATTTTTTTTCTTTTTCAGTCCCAGTTACATTCTGTTCTTCTTTTATGTATTTATAGATATAAGCATGGAAATAATTCATTCATATAAATACATTTGTGTGAATGGAAGAACATTTTTCTCTTTTATTTTTAAATTTTATTTTTAAAAATTTTGAAATTTAAGTTTATTTATTTATTTTATACAGCAGGTTATTATTAGTTATCTATTTTATGCATATACATGTATACAGGTCAATCCCAATCTCCCAACTCATCCCACCACCACCACCCCATGGCTTCCCCCACTTTGTGTCCATACGTTTGTTCTCTACCTCTGTGTCTCTATTTCTGCCCTGCAAACCAGTTCATCTGTACCATTTTTCTAGGTTCCACATATAGGCATTAATATACAATATTTGTTTTTCTCTTTCTGACTTACTTCATTCCGTATGACAGTATCTAGATCCATCCACTTCTCTACAAATGACCCAGTTTCATTCCTTTTTATGGCTGAGTAATATTCCATTTTATATATGTACCACATCTTTATCCATTCGCCTGTCTGTGGGCATTTAGGTTGCTTCCACTACCTGGCTATTGTAAATAGTGCTGCAATGAACATTGTGGTGAATGTGTCTTTGTGATTTATGCTTTTCTCTGGGTATATGCCCAGAAGTGGGATTGCTGGATCCTATGGTAATTCTCCTTTTAGTTTTTTAAAGGAACCTCCATACTCTTCTCCATAGTGACTGTATCAATTTACATTCCCACCAATAGTGGAAGGGGGTTCCTTTTGTCCACACCCTCCCCAGAATTTGTTGTTTGTAGATTTTCGGATGATGCCGATTCTAACAGGTGTGAGGTCTTACCTCATGGTAGTTTTGATTTGCATTTCTCTAATAATTAGTGATGTTGAGCAGCTTTTCATGAGCGTCTTGGCCATCTATGGGTCTTCTTTGAAGAAACGTCTATTTAGATCTTCTGCCCATTTTTGTATTGGGTTGTTTGTTTTATTAATATTAAGCTTCATGAGCTGTTGATATATATTGGCGATTGAACCTGTGTCCATTGATTCGTTTGCAAACGTTTTCGCCCATCTGAGTGTTGCCTTTTTCCATTCCCTTTTTTTAACAAAGAAAGAAAGAAAGCAAAAGAAGCAGAACACTAATGTGCGTGAAATATGCCTCTTGAAATTGTCGTTTTGAAATATGGACGTCTTTTGAATTTTTTGGTCGATATATGACCCCAGGAATTGTTTTCAGGGCAGGTGTCATTTACAGGCCTGTAATGATTTTGAATATCCACTGACCAATAGTGCTGGGATTAAGGCTGCAGTTGTGTGAAACGGCCACATGGTGGCAGCAGTTCTCCCTTACCAAATCTGGTTACTAGGGCAGCAGAGCATCAATGGAAGTCGCGTTCTAGATTGGAATTTAGAACGGAATGTGCCAGGAGAAAGCCCCTCAAGTTTGTCTCACTACTTCTTGTTCGTGTTTTTAATTTAATTTTTTATTTTTATTACAGCAAGTTTGATTACAACGTTTGGCCTTTTGTAGGTGTGCAAGATGTGTTTCTTTTACACATATACATATGTCTGTTCTTCCTGGGATCCTTTTCCCATGTACGTTATGACAGAATGTTGAGTAGTCTTCCCCTGGTATTCCGTAGGTCTTTGGTGATTATATATTTCACCTGTGTTTGTATATGTCTGTTAACCCCAATATCGTAATGAATCCAATCCTCACACTTTCCATTGGTGAACCATAAGTGTGTTTAATGAATCTGTGATGGCCCTTCTCCGTGGAAATATCTGCCCTGGTATCCATTTTTAGGTAACACCTATAAGTGATATGATACGATATGTGTCTTTCACTTTCTGACTTACTACAAGTCACGTGATTACCTCTCGACTCATCTACGGTGCTGCAAACGGCATTGTGTCCTTTTTTCCCTTGGCGAATATTCTGTCTTAGCGAGGTCCATTTTCTGCAATGTGATTCCCTGAGGGCTGAGGATTAGCTGACCTGGGCAGCCTGACCCTGCCGGCAAGCCCTGCCCAGGTGTGCCTGGGTTGAGGTCAATATAAACAGCACTCCAGGCAGCAATAGCTCCTGCAGCTGTGCCTGACTCCATATTCTCTGCCCCGTCAGCAGTCTCGGGGCTCTGCTGGTGGGAGAGTGTGAGTGTCCATGGCTTTGTGGGTGGCCCGGTGTGAGTGGGGCTCTGCTGGTCTTTCTGCAGGAGTTGCCAGGCTGCCACCTGTAAAGAAGACGATGTGTCACCCATAACTTCCACTGGAATTTCTCTCCGGGCTGAGGTGAGGAAGGAAAAAAAGGAGTGGGGGCCGGGACAGGAGGGGTATCTCAGGCAGGGAAATGGAAAGCTTCCAGAAGAGCACCCGGGGCCAGGACCATCATGGCTGGCCTGCACCACCAAGTTGGCCTGCGTGCTGTCGCTGGTGTGGCTCCACGGCCCATCCTCTAGGCTTTCAAGCCCTTGTACATATTCAGGTGTTTTACCTGGGAAGGGTGGGAACAGTTCAGCAGCAGCTGGCCTGGGGCTCAGTTCACGTTTACTCACAGAGTCCTCGGCACGGTCCCCAAGGATTGCAATGAGGATGCTCCTTGCGTGGGGGGGCGGAGCTGCTGGCAGTATGGGAGATGATTCCCCACCTCTGACCAATTTCAGAATTGTTTACCACTGGAGCAAGTGCCTTGGTAGTGTTTTCCTCTCTATAACTGTTAGGTTCAGGTATTTTTTTTCTTTTTCGGTGCCAGTTACATTCTGTTCTTCCTTTATGTATTTATAGATATAAGCATGGAAATAATTCATTCATATAAATACATCTGTGTGAATGGAAGAACTTCTTTCTGTTTTATTTATAAATTTTATTTTTAAAAATTTTGAAATTTAAGTTTATTTATTTATTTTATACAGCCGGTTATTATTAGTTATCTATTTTATGCATATACATGCATACAGGTCAATCCCAATCTCCCAACTCATCCCACCACCACCACCCCATGGCTTCCCCCACTTGGTGTCCATACCTTTGTTCTCTACCTCTGTGTCTCTATTTCTGCCCTGCAAACCAGTTCATCTGTACCATTTTTCTAGGTTCCACATATAGGCATTAATATACAATATTTGTTTTTCTCTTTCTGACTTACTTCATTCCGTATGACAGTCTCTAGATCCATCCACTTCTCTACAAATGACCCAGTTTCATTCCTTTTTATGGCTGAGTAATATTCCATTTTATATATGTACCACATCTTTATCCATTCGCCTGTCTGTGGGCATTTAGGTTGCTTCCATTACCTGGCTATTGTAAATAGTGCTGCAATGAACATTGTGGTGAATGTGTCTTTGTGATTTATGGTTTTCTCTGGGTATATGCCCAGAAGAGGGATTGCTGGATCCTATGGTAATTCTCCTTTTAGTTTTTTAAAGGAACGTCCATACTCTTCTCCATAGTGACTGTATCAATTTACATTCCCACCAATAGTGGAAGGGGGTTCCTTTTGTCCACACCCTCCCCAGAATTTGTTGTTTGTAGATTTTCGGATGATGCCGATTCTAACAGGTGTGAGGTCTTACCTCATGGTAGTTTTGATTTGCATTTCTCTAATAATTAGTGATGTTGAGCAGCTTTTCATGAGCGTCTTGGCCATCTCTGTGTCTTCTTTGAAGAAACGTCTATTTAGATCTTCTGCCCAATTTTGTATTGGGTTGTTTGTTTTATTAATATTAAGCTTCATGAGCTGTTTATATATATTGGCGATTGAACCTGTGTAAATTGATTCGTTTGCAAACGTTTTCGCCCATCTGAGTGTTGCCTTTTTCCATTCCCTTTTTTTAACAAAGAAAGAAAGAAAGCAAAAGAAGCAGAACACTAATGTGCGTGAAATATGCCTCTTGAAATTGTCGTTTTGAAATATGGACGTCTTTGGAATTTTTTGGTCGATATATGACCCCAGGAATTGTTTTCAGGGCAGGTGTCATTAACAGGCCTGTAATGATTTTGAATATCCACTGACAAATAGTGCTGGGATTAAGGCTGCAGTTGTGTGAAACGGCCACATGGTGGCAGCAGTTCTCCCTTACCAAATCTGGTTACTAGGGCAGCAGAGCATCAATGGAAGTCGCGTTCTAGATTGGAATTTAGAACGGAATGTGCCAGGAGAAAGCCCCTCAAGTTTGTCTCACTACTTCTTGTTCGTGTTTTTAATTTAATTTTTTATTTTTATTACAGCAAGTTTGATTACAACGTTTGGCCTTTTGTAGGTGTGCAAGATGTGTTTCTTTTACACATATACATATGTCTGTTCTTCCTGGGATCCTTTTCCCATGTACGTTATGACAGAATGTTGAGTAGTCTTCCCCTGGTATTCCGTAGGTCTTTGGTGATTATATATTTCACCTGTGTTTGTATATGTCTGTTAACCCCAATATCGTAATGAATCCAATCCTCACACTTTCCATTGGTGAACCATAAGTGTGTTTAATGAATCTGTGATTGCCCTTCTCCGTGGAAATATCTGCCCTGGTATCCATTTTAGGTAACACCTATAAGTGATATGATACGATATGTGTCTTTCACTTTCTGACTTACTACAATTCACATGATTACCTCTCGACTCATCTACGGTGCTGCAAACGGCATTGTGTCCTTTTTTCCCTTGGCGAATATTCTGTCTTAGCGAGGTCCATTTTCTGCAATGTGATTCCCTGAGGGCTGAGGATTAGCTGACCTGGGCAGACTGACCCTGCCGGCAAGCCCTCCCCAGGTGTGCCTGGGTTGAGGTCAATATAAACAGCACTCCAGGCAGCAATAGCTCCTGCAGCTGTGCCTCACTCCATATTCTCTGCCCCGTCAGCAGTCTCGGGGCTGTGCTGGCGGGAGGGTGTGAGTGTCCATGGCTTTGTGGGTGGCCCGGTGTGAGTGGGGCTCTGCTGGACTTTCTGCAGGAGTTGCCAGGCTGCCACCTGTAAAGAAGACGATGTGTCACCCATAACTTCCACTGGAATTTCTCTCCGGGCTGAGGTGAGGAAGGAAAAAAAGGAGTGGGGGCCGGGACAGGAGGGGTATCTCAGGCAGGGAAATGGAAAGCTTCCAGAAGAGCGCCGGGGGCCAGGACCATCCTGGCTGGCCTGCAGGCACCAAGTTGGCCTGCGTGCTGTCGCTGGTGTGGCTCCACGGCCCATCCTCTAGGCTTTCAAGCCCTTGTACATATTCAGGTGTTTTACCTGGGAAGGGTGGGAACAGTTCAGGAGCAGCTGGCCTGGGGCTCAGATCACGTTTACTCACAGAGTCCTCGGCACGGTCCCCCAGGATTGCAATGAGGACGCTCCTTGCGTGGGGAGGCGGAGCTGCTTGCATTATGGGAGATGATTCCCCACCTCTGACCAATTTCAGAATTGTTTACCACTGGAGCAAGTGCCTTGGTAGTATTTTCCTCTCTATAACTGTTAGGTTCAGGTAATTTTTTCTTTTTCGGTGCCAGTTACATTCTGTTCTTCCTTTATGTATTTATAGATATAAGCATGGAAATAATTCATTCATATAAATACATCTGTGTGAATGGAAGAACTTCTTTCTGTTTTATTTATAAATTTTATTTTTAAAAATTTTGAAATTTAAGTTTATTTATTTATTTTATACAGCAGGTTATTATTAGTTATCTATTTTATGCATATACATGCATACAGGTCAATCCCAATCTCCCAACTCATCCCACCACCACCACCCCATGGCTTCCCCCACTTGGTGTCCATACGTTTGTTCTCTACCTCTGTGTCTCTATTTCTGCCCTGCAAACCAGTTCATCTGTACCATTTTTCTAGGTTCCACATATAGGCATTAATATACAATATTTGTTTTTCTCTTTCTGACTTACTTCATTCCGTATGACAGTCTCTAGATACATCCACTTCTCTACAAATGACCCAGTTTCATTCCTTTTTATGGCTGAGTAATATTCCATTTTATATATGTACCACATCTTTATCCATTCGCCTGTCTGTGGGCATTTAGGTTGCTTCCATTAGCTGGCTATTGTAAATAGTGCTGCAATGAACATTGTTGTGAATGTGTCTTTGTGATTTATGGTTTTCTCTGGGTATATGCCCAGAAGTGGGATTGCTGGATCCTATGGTAATTCTCCTTTTAGTTTTTTAAAGGAACCTCCATACTCTTCTCCATAGTGACTGTATCAATTTACATTCCCACCAATAGTGGAAGGGGGTTACTTTTGTCCACACCCTCCCCAGAATTTGTTGTTTGTAGATTTTCGGATGATGCCGATTCTAACAGGTGTGAGGTCTTACCTCATGGTAGTTTTGATTTGCATTTCTCTAATAATTAGTGATGTTGAGCAGCTTTTCATGAGCGTCTTGGCCATCTCTGTGTCTTCTTTGAAGAAACGTCTATTTAGATCTTCTGCCCATTTTTGTATTGGGTTGTTTGTTTTATTAATATTAAGCTTCATGAGCTGTTTATATATATTGGCGATTGAACCTGTGTCCATTGATTCGTTTGCGAACGTTTTCGCCCATCTGAGGGTTGCCTTTTTCCATTCCCTTTTTTTTAACAAAGAAAGAAAGAAAGCAAAAGAAGCAGAACACTAATGTGCGTGAAATATGCCTCTTGAAATTGTCGTTTTGAAATATGGACGTCTTTTGAATTTTTTGGTCGATATATGACCCCAGGAATTGTTTTCAGGGCAGGTGTCATTTACAGGCCTGTAATGATTTTGAATATCCACTGACCATTAGTGCTGGGATTAAGGCTGCAGTTGTGTGAAACGGCCACATGGTGGCAGCAGTTCTCCCTTACCAAATCTGGTTACTAGGGCAGCAGAACCTCAATGGATGTCGCGTTCTAGATTGGAATTTAGAACAGAATGTGCCAGGAGAAAGCCCCTCAAGTTTGTCTCACTACTTCTTGTTCGTGTTTTTAATTTAATTTTTTATTTTTTATTACAGCAAGTTTGATTACAACGTTTGGCTTGTTGTAGGTGTTCAAGATGTGTTTCTTTTACACATATACATATGTGTGTTCTTCCTGGGATCCTTTTCCCATGTACGTTATGGCAGAATGTTGAGTAGTCTTCCCTTGGTATTCCGTAGGTCTTTCGTGATTATATATTTCACCTGTGTTTATATATGTCTGTTAACCCAAATATCGTAATGAATCCAATCCTCACACCTTTCCATTGGTGAACCATAAGTGTGTTTAATGAATCTTTGATTGCCCTTCTCCGTGGAAATATCTGCCCTGGTATCCATTTTTAGGTAACACCTATAAGTGATATGATATGATATGTGTCTTTCACTTTCTGACTTACTACAAGTCACGTGATTACCTCTCGACTCATCTACGGGGCTGCAAATGGCATTGTGTCCTTTTTTTCCTTGGCAAATATTCTGTCTTAGCGAGGTCCATTTTCTGCAATGTGATTCCCTGAGGGCTGAGGATTAGCTGACCTGGGCAGCCTGACACTGCCGGCAAGCCCTCCCCAGGTGTGCCTGGGTTGAGGTCAATATAAACAGCACTCCAGGCAACAATAGCCCTTGCAGCTGTGCCTGACTCCATATTCTCTGCCCCGTCAGCAGTCTCGGGGCTGTGCTGGTGGGAGGGTGTGAGGGTCCACGGCTTTGTGGGTGGCCCGGTGTGAGTGGGGCTCTGCTGGACTTTCTGCAGGAGTTGCCAGGCTGCCACCTGTAAAGAAGACGATGTGTCACCCATAACTTCCACTGGAATTTCTCTCCGGTTTGAGGTGAGGAAGGATAAAAAGGAGTGGGGGCCGGGACAGGATGGGTATCTCAGGCAGGGAAATGGAAAGCTTCCAGAAGAGCGCCCGGGGCCAGGACCATCCTGGCTGGCCTGCAGGCACCAAGTTGGTCTGCGTGCTGTCGCTGGTGTGGCTCCACGGCCCTTCCTCTAGGCTTTCAAGCCCTTGTACATATTCAGGTGTTTTACCTGGGGAGGGTGTGAACAGTTCAGCAGCAGCTGGCCTGGGGCTCAGATCACGTTTACTCACAGAGGCCTCGGCACGGTCCCCCAGGATTGCAATGAGGACGCTCCTTGCGTGGGGGGGAGGGGCTGCTGGCAGTATGGGAGATGATTCCCCACCTCTGACCAATTTCAGAATTGTTTACCACTGGAGCAAGTGCCTTGGTAAGGTTTTCCTCTCTATAACTGTTAGGTTCAGGTATTTTTTTCCTTTTTCAGTCCCAGTTACATTCTGTTCTTCTTTTATGTATTTATAGATATAAGCATGGAAATAATTCATTCATATAAATACATTTGTGTGAATGGAAGAACATTTTTCTCTTTTATTTTTAAATTTTATTTTTAAAAATTTTGAAATTTAAGTTTATTTATTTATTTTATACAGCAGGTTATTATTAGTTATCTATTTTATGCATATACATGTATACAAGTCAATCCCAATCTCCCAACTCATCCCACCACCACCACCCCATGGCTTCCCCCACTTGGTGTCCATACGTTTGTTCTCTACCTCTGTGTCTCTATTTCTGCCCTGCAAACCAGTTCATCTGTACTATTTTTCTAGGTTCCACATATAGGCATTAATATACAATATTTGTTTTTCTCTTTCTGACTTACTTCATTCCGTATGACAGTCTCTAGATCCATCCACTTCTCTACAAATGACCCAGTTTCATTCCTTTTTATGGCTGAGTAATATTCCATTTTATATATGTACCACATCTTTATCCATTCGCCTGTCTGTGGGCATTTAGGTTGCTTCCATTACCTGGCTATTGTAAATAGTGCTGCAATGAACATTGTTGTGAATGTGTCTTTGTGATTTATGGTTTTCTCTGGGTATATGCCCAGAAGTGGGATTGCTGGATCCTATGGTAATTATCCTTTTAGTTTTTTAAAGGAACCTCCATACTCTTCTCCATAGTGACTGTATCAATTTACATTCCCACCAATAGTGGAAAGGGGTTCCTTTTGTCCACACCCTCCCCAGAATTTGTTGTTTGTAGATTTTCGGATGATGCCGATTCTAACAGGTGTGAGGTCTTACCTCATTGTAGTTTTGATTTGCATTTCTCTAATAATTAGTGATGTTGAGCAGCTTTTCATGAGCGTCTTGGCCATCTCTGGGTCTTCTTTGAAGAAACGTCTCTTTAGATCTTCTGCCCATTTTTGTATTGGGTTGTTTGTTTTATTAATATTAAGCTTCATGAGCTGTTTATATATATTGGCGATTGAACCTGTGTCCATTGATTCGTTTGCGAACGTTTTTGCCCATCTGAGGGTTGCCTTTTTCCATTCCCTTTTTTTTAACAAAGAAAGAAAGAAAGCAAAAGAAGCAGAACACTAATGTGCGTGAAATATGCCTCTTGAAACTGTCGTTTTGAAATATGGACGTCTTTTGAATTTTTTGGTCGATATATGACCCCAGGAATTGTTTTCAGGGCAGGTGTCATTTACAGGCCTGTAATGATTTTGAATATCCACTGACCATTAGTGTTGGGATTAAGGTTGCAGTTGTGTGAAACGGCCACAAGGTGGCAGCAGTTCTCCCTTACCAAATCTGGTTACTAGGGCAGCAGAGCCTCAATGGAAGTTGTGGTCTAGATTGGAATTTAGAACGGAATGTGCGAGGAGAAAGCCCCTCAAGTTTGTCTCACTACTTCTTGTTCGTATTTTTAATTTAATTTTTTATTTTTTATTACAGCAAGTTTGATTACAACGTTTGGCCTTTTGTAGGTGTGCAAGATGTGTTTCTTTTACACATATACATATGTCTGTTCTTCCTGGGATCCTTTTCCCATGTACGTTATGATAGAATGTTGAGTAGTCTTCCCTTGGTATTCCGTAGGTCTTTGGTGATTATATATTTCACCTGTGTTTGTATATGTCTGTTAACCCCAATATCGTAATGAATCCAATCCTCACACCTTTCCATTGGTGAACCATAAGTGTGTTTAATGAATCTGTGATTGCCCTTCTCTGTGGAAATATCTGCACTGGTATCCATTTTTAGGTAACACCTATAATGATATGATACGGTATGTGTCTTTCACTTTCTGACTTACTACAAGTCACGTGATTACCTCTCGACTCATCTACGTTGCTTCAAATGGCATTGTGTCCTTTTTTCCCTTGGTTTCTATTCTGCCTTATTGAGGTCCATTTTCAAGAATGTGATTCCCTGAGGGTTGTGGATAAGCTGACCTAGGCAGCCTGACCCTGCCGGCCGGCCCTCCCCAAGTGTGCCTGGTTGAGGTCAATATAAAGAGTGCTACAGGCAGCAATAGCCCCTGAAGCTGTGCCTGACTCCATATTCTCTGCCCAGTCAGCAGTCTCGGGGCTCTGCTGTTGGGAGGGAGTGAGGGGCCACGGCTCTGTGGGTGGCCCGGTGTGAGTGGGGCTCTGCTGGCCTTTCTTCAGTAGTTGCCAGGCTGCCATCTGTAAAGAAGATGATGTGTCGCCCATACCATCTGCTGGAATTTATCTCCGGACAGAGGTGAGGAAGGAAAAAAGCAGTGGGGGCCGGGACAGGAGGGGTATCTCAGGCAGGGAAATGGAAAGCTTCCAGAAGAGCGCCCGGGGCCAGGACACTCCTAGCTGGCCTGCAGGCACCAAGTTGGCCTGCGTGCTCTCGCTGGTGTGGCTCCACCGCCCTTCCTCTAGTCTTTCAAGCCCTTGTACATATTCAGGTGTTTTACCTGGGAAGGGTGGGTACAGTTCAGCAGCAGCTGGCCTGGGGCTCAGCTCACGTTTACTCACAGATGCCTCAGCACGGTCCCACAGCTTTGCAATGAGGACGCTCCTTGCATGGGGGGTGGGTTGCTGGCTGAATTGGAGATGTTTCCCCACCTCTGACCAATTTCAGAATTGTTTACCCCTGGAGCAAGTGCCCTGATAGGGTTTTCCTCTGTATAAGTAGTGGGTTCAGGTTTTTTTTTTCTTTTATGGTTCAAGTTAGATTTTATTCCTCTTTTATGTATTTATAGATATAAGCATGGAAATAATTCATTCCTATAAATACATCTGTGTGAAGGGAAGAACTTTTTTCTGTTTCATTGTGAAATTTTATTTTTTAAAATTTTGAAATTTAATTTTATTTACTTTTTTATACAGCAGGTTATTATTAGTTATGTATTTTATGCATATACATGTATACAGGTCAATCTCATTCTCCCAAATCATCCCACCACCACCACCCCATGGCTTCCCACACTTGGTGTCCATACGTTTGTTCTCTACCTCTGTGTCTCTATTTCTTCCCTGCAAACCAGTTCAACTGTACCATATTTTAGTTTCCACATATATGCATTAATATACAATATTTGTTTTCTTCTTTCTGACTTACTTCATTCTGTATGACAGTCTCTAGATCCATCGATTTCTCTACAAATGACCCAGTTTTATTCCTTTTTATGGCCGAGTAATATTCCATTTGATATATGGACACCATCTTTATCCATTCATTTCTCTGTGGGCATTTAGTTTGCTTCCATTACCTGCCTATTGTAAATAGTGGTGCAAAGAACATTGTGGTGACTGTGCCTTTTTGATTTATGGTTTTCTCTGGGTATATGCCCAGAAGTTGGATTGCTGGATCAGTTGGTATTTCTATTTCTAGATTTTTAAAGGAAACTCCATACTGTTCTCCATAGTGACTGTATAAATTTACATTCCCATCAATAGTGGAATATGGCTCCTTTTGTCCACACCCTCCCCAGAATTTGTTGTTTGTAGATTTTCTGATGATGACGATTCTAACAGGTGTGAGGTGATACCTCATTGTAGTTTTGAGTTGCACTTCTCAAATAATTAGTGATGTTGAGGAGCTTTTCATGTGCGTCTTGGCCATCTCTGTGTCTTCTTTGAAGAAACGTCTCTTTAGATCTTCTGCCCATTTTTGTATTGGGTTGTTTGTTTTTTTAATATTAAGCTGCATGAGCTGTTTATATATATTGGAGATTAAACCTTTGTCCATTGATTCGTTTGCAACGATTTTCGCACATTCTGAGGGATGCCTTTTTCCATTCCCGTTTTTTTAACCAAAAAAGACAGAAAGAAAAACAAGCAGAACACTAATGTGTTTAAAATATGCCTTTTGAAACGGTCGTTTTGAAATATGGACGTCCTTTGAATTTTTTGGTCGATATGTGACCCCAGGATTTGTTTTCTGGGCAGGTGTCATTTACAGGCCTGCAATGATTTTGAATATCTACTGACCATTAGCGCTGGGATTAAAGCTGCTGTTTTGTGAAAGGGCCACAAGGTGGCAGCAGTTCTGCCTTACCAAATCTGGTTACTAGGGCAACAGAGCCTCAAAGGAAGTCGTGTTCTAGATCGGAATTTAGAATGGAATGTGCCAGGAGAAAGCCCCTCAAGTTTCTCTCACTCCTTCTTGCACGTGTTTTTAATTTAATTTTTTATTTTTTGTTACAGCAAGTTTGATTACAATGTTTGGCTTGTTGAAGGTGTGGAAGATGTGGTTCTTTTACACATATACAGATGTCTGTTCTTCCTGGGATCCTTTTCCCATGTACGTTATGACAGAATGGTGAGTAGTCCTCTCTTGGTTTTCCGTAGGTCTTTGGTGATTATATATGTCACCTGTGTTTGTATATATCTGTTAACCCCAATATCGTAATGAAACCAATCCTCACACCTTTCCATTGGTGAACCTTAAGTTTGTTTAATGAATATGTCGTTGCACTTCTCCATGGAAATATCTACCCTCGTATCCATTTTTAGGTTACACCTATAAGTGACATGATATGATATGTGTCTTTCACTTTCTGACTTACTACAAGTCACGTGATTACCTCTAGACTCATCTATGGTGCTGCAAATGGCATTGTGTCCTTATTTTCGTTGGCTTCTATACTGCCTTAGCGAGGTCCATTTTCAACAATGTGATTCCCTGAGGTTTGTGGATTAGGTGACCTGGGCAGCCTTACCCTGCTGGCCGGTCATCCCCAGGTGTGCCTGGTTGAGGTCAATATAAACAGCGCTCCAGGCCGCAATAGCCCCTGAAGCTGTGCCTGACTCCATATTCTCTGCCCCGTCAGCAGTCTCGGGGCTGTGTTGGTGGGAGGGAGTGAGGGGCCACAGCTTTGTGGGTGGCCTGGTGTGAGTGGGGCTCTGCTGGCTTTTCGGCAGGAGTTGCCAGGCTGCCACCTGTAAAGAAGAGGATTTGTCACCCATAACTTTCGCTGGAATTTCTCTCGGGACAGAGGTGAGGAAGGAAAAAAGCAGTGGGGGCCGGGACAGGAGGGGTATCTGAGGCAGGGCAATGGAAAGATACTGAAGAGTGCCCGGGGTCAGGACCACACTGGATGGCCTGCAGGCACCAAGTAGGCCTGCGTGCTGTCGCTGGTGTGGTTCCGTGGATCTTCGTCTAGGCTTTTAAGCCCTTGTACGTATTCAGGTGTTTTACCTGGGAAGGGTGGGAACATTTCAGCAGCAGCTGTCCTGGGGCTCAGCTCACGCTTACTCACAGATGCCTCGGCACGGTCCCCCAGCTTTGCAATGAGGACGCTCCTTGCGTGGGGGGGGGGGTTGCTGTCTGTATGGGAGATGGTTCCCCACCTCTGACCAATTTCAGAATTGTTTACCACTGGAGCAAGTGCGTGACAGGGTTTTTCTCTGTATAACTGGTTGGTTCAGGTTTTTTTTTTCTTTTATGGTTTAAGTTAAATTTTATTCCTCTTTTATGTATTTATAGATATAATCATGGAATTAATCATTCCTATAAATACATCTGTGTGAAGGGAAGAAAGTTTTTCTGTTTTCTGTTTAAATTTTATTTTTTAAAATTTTGAAATTTAATTTTATTTATTTTTTTATACAAAAGGTTTTTATTAGTTATATATTTTATGCATATACATGTAAACAGGTCAATCCCAATCTCCCATCTCATCCCACCACCACCACCCCATGGCGTCCCACACTTGGTGTCCATACGTTTTTTCTCTACCTCTGTGTCTCTATTTCTTCCCTGCAAACCAGTTCATCTGTCCCATTTTTTTGGTTCCACATATATGCATTAATATACAATATTTGTTTTCCTCTTTCTGACTTACTTCATTCTGTATGACAGTCTCTATATCCATCGATGTCTCTACAAATGACCCAGTTTCATTCCTTTTTATTGCTGAGTAATATTCCATTTTATATATGTACCACATCTTTATCCATTCATCTGTTTGTGGGCATTTATGTTGCTTCCCTTACCTGGCTACTGTAAATAATGCTGCAATGAACATTGTGGTGAATGTGCCTTTTTGATTTATGGTTTTCTCTGGGTATATGCCCAGAAGTGGGATGGCTGGATCAGATGGTAATTCTATTTCTAGTTTTTTTAAGGAAACTCCACACTGTTCTCCATAGTGACTGTATCAATTTACATTTCCACCAATAGTGGAAGAGGGATCCTTTTGTCCACCCCCTCCCCAGAATTTGTTTTTTGTAGGTTTTCTGATGATTCCGATTCTAACAGGTGTGAGGTGATACCTCATTGTAGTTTTGATTTGCATTTCTCTCATAATTAGTGTTGTTGAGCAGATTTTCATGTGTGTCTTGGCCATCATTTTGTCTTCTTTGAAGAAAAGTCTATTGAGATCTTCTGCCCATTTCTGTATTGGGAGGGTGGTGGGAGGGTCAGGCTACGTGCTGACGCACGTGTCAGTGCCTGTGTAAGGGCCAGGAGTAGTGTACAGCGTAGGGTAAGGTGTAGGTCTTGTGGTGCCTTTCCATTCAGGGCTAGGTTTAGGGTATGGGAACGGCAAGGCTTAGGGAACAGGTGAGGGTACAGAAACATGGGAGCGTCTGGCTACGTGCAGACGCATGGGTCAGTGCCAGCGTACAGGCCAGGAGTAGGCTATGGCGTAGGGTATGGTATAGGGCAAGTTGTGGGTCTCTGTTCTGGGCTCGAATTAGGGTTAGGGAATGGCAAGGATTAGGGCACAGGTGAGGGTACGGAAACGTGGGACGGTCAGGCTACGTTCTTACGCACGGTTCAGTGCCAGCGTACGGGCCAGGAGTAGGGTACGGCATAGCGTAAAGTTTAGGGCTGGGGGTGGGTTTCCGTTCCGGGATATGGTTAGGGTTACAGAACGACAAGCCTTAGGGCACAGGTGCGGGTACGGAAACGTGGGAGGTTCAGGCTATCTGCTGACACACGGGTTAGTGACAGCGTACAGGGCAGGAGTAGGCAATGGCGTAGGGTAAGGTGTAGGGCTGGTGGTGCGTTTCCTTTCTGGGCGAGGGTAAGGGTTAGGGAACGGCAAGGCTTAGGGCCCAAGTGAGGGTAGGTAAAAGTTGGAGTGTCAGGCTACGTGCTGACGCACAGGGCAGTGCCAGGTTACAGGCCAGGAGTAGGCTACAGCATAGGTAAAGGGTAGCGCTGGTGTTGGGTTTCAGTTCTGGGCTAGGGTTAGGGTTAGGGAACGGCAAGGCTTAGGGCACAGGTGAGGGTACAGAAACGTGGGAGGGTCAGGCTGCGTGCGGAAGCACGGGTCAGTGCCAGCG
Organism: Mesoplodon bidens; assembly: GCF_964165515.1. Lineage (NCBI taxonomy): Eukaryota > Metazoa > Chordata > Mammalia > Artiodactyla > Ziphiidae > Mesoplodon > Mesoplodon bidens. The sequence goes on along the minus strand of NW_027672568.1, from coordinate 36,626 downwards.
TATGGGCAAGGAGTAGGCTACGGCATAGGGTAAGGTGTAGAGCTGGTGGTAGGTTTCCGTTCCAGTCTAGGGTTAGGGTTAGGGAACGACAAGGTTTACGGGACAGGTGAGGGTACGGAAACGTGGGAGGGTCAGTCTACGTGGGGACGCACGGGTCAGTGCCAGCGTACAGGCCAGGAGTAGGCAACGGCTTAGGGTAAGGTTTAGGGCTGGTGGTGGGTTTCTGTTCCGGGCTAGGGTTAGGGTTAGGGAACGGCATGGCTTAGGGCACAGGTGAGCATACAGAAACGTGGGAGGGACAGGCTTCATGCTGACTCACGGGTCAGTGCCAGCGTATGGGCCAAGAGTAGGATACGGCGTAGGGTAAGGTGTAGGGCTGGTGGTAGGTTTCCGTCCGGGCTAGGGTTATGGTTAGGGAACGGTAAGGCTTAGGGCCCAGGTGACGGTACGGAAACGTGGGAGGTTCAGGATATGTGCTGACGCATGTGTCAGTGCCAGCGTACGGGCGAGGATTATGGTACGGCGTAGTGTAAGGTGTAGGGCTGGTGGTGCATTACTGTTCTGGGCTACGGTTAGGGCTAGGGAACCGCAAGGCTTAGGGAACAGGTGAGTGTACGGAAACGTGGGAGGGTCAGGCAACGTGCTGACGCACGGGAAAGTGCCAGCGTACGGGCCAGAAATAGGGTACGGCGTAGCGTAAGGTTTAGGTCTGGGGGTGGGTTTCCGTTCCGGGATATGGTTAGGGTTACAGAACGACAAGCCTTAGGGCACAGGTACCGGTACGGAAACGTGGGAGGTTCAGGCTATGTGCTGACACACGGGTTAGTGCCAGTGTACAGGGCAGGAGTAGGCAACGGCGTAGGGCAAGGTGTAGGGCTGGTGGTGCGTTTCCTTTCAGGGCTATGGTTAGGGTTAGGGAACGGCAAGGATTAGGGCACAAGTGAGGGTAGGTAAAAGTGGGAGTGTCAGGCTACGTGCTGACGCACAGGGCAGTGCCAGCTTACGGGCCAGGAGTAGGGAACGGCATAGGTAAGGGGTAGCACTGGAGTTGGGTTTCCGTTCCGGGATAGGGTTAGTGTTAGGGAATGGCAAGGCTTAGGGCACAGGTGAGGGTACGGAAACGTGGGAAGGTCAGGCTACGTGCGGAAGCAGGTGTCAGTGCCAGCGTATGTGCAAGGAGTAGACTACGGCATAGGGTAAGGTGTAGAGCTGGTGTTGGGTTTCCGTTCCAGGCTAGGGTTAGGGTTAGGGAATGACAAGGTTTACAGGACAGGTGAGGGTACGGAAACGTGGGAGGGACAGGCTACGTGGTGACGCACGCGTCAGTGCCAGCGTACAGGCCAGGAGTACGCAACGGCTTAGGGTAAGGTGTAGGGCTGGTGGTGGGTTTCTGTTCCGGGCTAGTGTTAGGGTTAGGGAACGGCAAGGCTTAGGGCACAGGTGAGGGTACAGAAACGTGGGAGGGTCAGGCTACGTGCTGACGCACGTGTCAGTGCCAGCGTACGGGCCAGGAGTACCGTACGGTGTAGGGTAAAGTTTAGGGCTGGTGGTGGGTTTCCGTTCTGGGGTTGGGTTAAGGTTAGGGAACAGCAAGGCTTAGGGAACAGGTGAAGGTACGGAAACGTGGGAGGGTCAGGCTATGTGCTGACGCACAGGTCAGTGCCAGCGTACGGGCCATGAGTAGGGTACGGCGTAGGGTAAGGTGTAGGGCTGGTGGTGGGTTAACATTCCGGGTTAGGGATAGGTTTAGGGAACGGTAAGGCTTTGGGCACAGGTGAGGGTACGGAAACGTGGGAAAGTCAGGCTACGTGCTGATGCACAGATCAGTGCCAGGTTACGTGACAGGATTAGGCTATGGCATAGGGTAAGGTTTAGGGCTGGTGGTGGGTTTCCGTTCATGGCTAGGGTTAGGGTTAGCGAACGGCAAGGCTTAGGGCACAGGTGAGGGTACGGAAACGTGTGAGGGGCAGGCTACATGCTGACGAACGGGTCAGTGCCAGCATACTGGCTAGGATTTGGCTACGGCGTAGGGTAAGCTTTAGGGCTGGTGGTGGATTTCCTTTCCGGGCTAGGGTTAGGGTTAGGAAATGGCCAGGCTTAGGGCACAGGTGAGGTTACGGAAACATGGGAGGGTCAGGCTACGTGCTGACGCACAGGTCAGTGACAGCGTCCGGGCCAGGTGTAGGCTACGGCGTAGGGTAAGGTGTAGTTCCGGTGGTGGGTTTCCGTTCCAGGCTATGGTTAGGGTTAGCGAACGGCAAGGCTTAGGGCACAGGCGAGGGTACAGAAACGTGGGAGGGTCAGGCTACGTGCTCACGCACGGGTCAGTGCCAGCTTCCGGGCAGGAGTAGGCTTCAACGTAGGGTAAGTTGTAGGGCTGCTGGTGCATCTACGTTTTGAGCTAGAGTTAGGGTTAGGGAACGGCAATTTTTAGGGCACAGGTGAGTGTACGGCAACGTGGGAGAGGTAGGCTACGTGCAGACGGACGGTTCAGTGCCAGCGTACGGGCCAGGAGTAGTGTACGGCGTAGGGTGAGGTGTAGGGCTGGTGGTGGGTTTCCGTACAGGGCTAGGGTTAGGGAACGGCAAGGCTTAGGGCACAGGTGAGGGTACGTAAACGTGGGAGAGGCCGGCTACGTGCTGACACATGGGTCAGTGCCAGCGTACGGGCCACGAGTATGCTACGGCGTAGGCTATGGTATAGGGCTTTTGGTGGATTTCCTTTCCATGCTAGGGTTAGGGTTAGGGAACTGCAAGTCTTAGGGCACAGGTGAGGGTACGGAAACGTGGGAGGGTCAGGCTACGTGCTGACGCACGGGTCAGTGCCAGCATACGGGCCAGGAGTAGGGTAAGGCGTAGGGTTAGGTTTAGGGCTGGCGGTGGGTTTCCGTTTCGGGCTAGTGTTAGGGTTAGGGAAAGGCAAGGCTTAGGGAACAGGTGAGGGTATGGAAACGTGGGAGGGTCAGGCTACGTGCTGACGCACGGGTAAGTGTCAGCGTACGGGCCAGTAGTAGGGTACGGCATAGGGTAAAGTTTAGGGCTGGGGGTGGGTTTACGTTCCGGGATAGGGTTAGGGTTAGAGAACGACAAGCCTTAGGGCACAGGTGGGGTTACGGAAACGTGGGAGGTTCAGGCTATGTGCTGACGCACGGGTTAGTGCCAGCGTACAGGGCAGGAGTACGCAACGGCGTAGGGCAAGGTGTAGGGCTGGTGGTGCGTTTCCTTTCTGGGCTATGGTTAGGGTTAGGGAACGGCAAGGATTAGGGCACAAGTGATGGTAGGTAAAAGTGGGAGTGTCAGGCTACGTGCTGACGCACAGGGCAGTGCCAGCTTACGGGCCAGGTGTAGGGAACGGCATAGGTAAGGGGTAGCGCTGGAGTTGGGTTTCCGTTCCGGGATAGGGTTAGTGTTAGGGAATGGCAAGGCTTAGGGCACAGGTGAGGGTACGGAAACGTGGGAAGGTCAGGCTACGTGCGGAAGCAGGTGTCAGTGCCAGCGTATGTGCAAGGAGTAGACTACGGCATAGGGTAAGGTGTAGAGCTGGTGTTGGGTTTCCGTTCCAGGCTAGGGTTAGGGTTAGGGAACGACAAGGTTTACGGGACAGGTGAGGGTACGGAAACGTGGGAGGGACAGGCTACGTGGTGACGCATGGGTCAGTGCCAGCGTACGGGCCAGGAATAGGGAACAGCGTAAGGTATGGTGTAAGGCTGGTGGTGGGTTTCCATTCCGGGCTAGGGTTAGGGTTAGTGAACGGCAAGGCTTAGGGCACAGGTGAGGGTACGGAAACGTGGGAGGGTCGGGCTAAGTGCTGACGCACGGGTCAGTGCCAACGTATGGGCCAGGAGTAGGCTACGGCGTAGTGTATGGTGTAGGGCTGTTGGTGGATTTCCGCTCCAGGCTAGGTTTAGGGTTAGGGTTAGGGAACGGCAAGGCTTAGGGCACAGTTGAGGGTACGGAAACGTGGGAGGGTCAGGCTACGTGCTGACACACGGGTCAGTGCCAGCGTACGGGCCAGGAATAGGGAACAGCGTAAGGTATGGTGTAAGGCTGGTGGTGGGTTTCCATTCCGGGCTAGGGTTAGGGTTAGTGAACGGCAAGGCTTAGGACACAGGTGAGGGTACGGAAACGTGGGAGGGTCGGGCTAAGTGCTGACGCACGGGTCAGTGCCAGCGTACGGGCCAGGAGTAGGCAACGGCGTAGGATAAAGTGTAGGGCTGGTGGTGAATTTGCGTTCTGCGCTAGGGTTAGGGTTAGGGAACGGCAAGGCTTAGGGCGCAGGTCAGGGAACGGAAACGCGGGTGGGTAAGGCTACGTGCTGATGAGCGGGTCAGTGCCAGAGTACAGGCCAGGAGTAGGCAACGGCATATGGTAAGGTGTAGGGCTGGTGGTGGCTTTCCGTATAGGGCTAGGGTTACGGTTAGGGAACGGCAAGTCTTAGGAAACAGGTGAAGGTACGGAAACGTGTGAGGGTCAGGCTACGTGCTGTCGCACGGGTCAGTGCCAGCTATGGGACAGGTGTAGGCAACGGCGTAAGGTAAGGTGTTGGGCTGGTGGTTGGTTTCCGTTCCAGGCTAGGGTTAGGGTTAGGGAACGGCAAGCCTTAGCTCACAGGTGAGGGTACGGAAACGTGGGAGGGACGGGCTACGTGCTGACGCACGGGTCAGTGCCAGCATACGGGCCAGGAGTAGGCAACGTCATAGGATACAGTGTAGGGCTGGTGGTGGATTTGCGTTCCGGGCTAGGGTTAGGGTTAGGGAAAGGCAAGGCTTAGGGCACAGGTGAAGGTATGGAAACGTGGGAGGGTCAGGCTACGAGCTGACGCACGGTTCAGTGCCAGCGTACGGGTCAGGAGTAGGGTACGGCGTAATGTAAGGTGTAGGGCTTGTGCTGGGTTTCTATTCCGGGCTAGGGTGAGGGTTAGGGAACGGCAAGGCTTAGGGCACAGGTGAGGGTACGGAAACTTGGGAGGGTCAGGCTACGTGCTGACGCACTGTTCAGTGCCAGCGTACGGGCCAGGAATAGGGTACGGCGTAAGGTAAAGTGTAGGGCTGGTGGTGGGTTTCTAATCCGGTCTAGGGTTAGGGTTAGGGAACGGCAAGTCTTAGGGCAAAGGTGAGGGTACGGAAACGTGGGAGGGTCAGGCTACGTGCTGACGCACGGGTCAGTGCCAGCGTACGGGCCAGGAGTAGGCAACGGCGCAGGATAAAGTGTAGGGCTGGTGGTGGATTTGTGTTCTGGGCTAGGGTTAGGGTTAGGGAACGGCAAGGCTTAGGGCACTGGTCAGGGAACGGAAACACGGGAGGGTAAGGCTACGTGCTGATGCAAGGGTCAGTGCCAGAGTACAGGCCAGGAGTAGGCAACGGCGTACGGTAAGGTGTAGGGCTGGTGGTAGGTTACTGTTCCGGGCTAGTGTTTGTGTTAGGGAACGGCAAGGCTTAGGGCACAGGTGAGGTTACAGAAATGTGGGATGGTCAGGCTACATGCTGACGCACGTGTCAGTGCCAGCGTACGGGCCACGAGAAGGCAAAGACGTAAGGTAAGATGTAGGGCTTGTGGTTGTTTTCCGTTCCAGGCTAGGGTTAGGGTAAGGGAACGGCAAGGCTTAGGGCACAGTTGTGGGTACGGAAACGTGGGAGGGTCAGGCTACATGCTGACGCACTGTTCAGTGCCAGCGTACGGGCCAGGAATTGGTTACGGCGTAAGGTAAGGTGTAGGGCTGGTGGTGGGTTTCAGTTCGGGGCTAGGGTTAAAGTTAGGGAACGGCAAGTCTTAGGGCACTGGTGAGGTTACGGAAACGTGGGAGGGTCAGGCTACTTGCTGACGCACGGGTCAGTGCCAGCGTACGGGTCAGTAGTAGGGTACGGCGTAAGGTATTGTGTAGGGCTGGTGGTGGGTTTCTATTCCGGGCTAGGGTTAGGGTTATGGAATGGCAAGGCTTAGGGCACATGTGAGGGTACGGAAACGTGGGAGAGTCGGGCTACGTGCTGACGCACGGGTCAGTGCCAGCGTATGGGACAGGAGTAGGCAACGGCGTAGGATAAAGTGTAGGGCTGGTGATGGATTTGCGTTCTGGGCTAGGGTTAGGGTTAGGGAACGGCAAGGCTTCGGGCACTGGTCAGGGTACGGAAACGCGGGAGGGTAAGGCTACGTGCTGATGCACGGGTCAGTGCCAGAGTACAAGCCAGGAGTAGGCAATGGCGTAGGGTAAGGTGTAGGGCTGGTGGTGGGTTTCCGTTCCGGGCTAAGGTTAGTGTTATGGAACGGCAAGTCTTAGGGCACAGGTGAGGGTACGGAAACGTGGGAGGGTCTGGCTACGTGCTGACGCACATGTCAGTGCCAGCGTACGGGCCAGGAGTAGGCAACGGCGTAAGGTAAGGTGTAGGGCTGGTGGTTGGTTTCCGTTCCAGGCTAGGGTTAGGGTTAGGGAACGGCAAGGCTTAGTGCACAGGTGAGGGTACGTAAACGTGGGAGGTCAGGCTACGTGCTGACGCACGGGTCAATGCCAGCGTACGGGCGAGGAGTAGGCAACGGCGTAAGGTAAGGTGTACGGCAGGTGGTGGATTTGCGTTCTGGGCTAGCTTTAGGGTTAAGGAACGGCAAGGCTTAGGGCACAGGTCAGGGTACGGAAACGCGGGAGGGTAAGGCTACGTGCTGATGCACGGTTCAGTGCCAGCATACAGGCCAGGAGTAGGCAACGGCGTAGGGAAAGGTGTAGGGCTGGTGGTGGGTTTCCGTTCCGTGCTACGGTTAAGGTTAGGGAACGGCAAGGCTTAGGGCACAGGTGAGGGTACGTAAACGTGGGAGGTCAGGCTACGTGCTGACGCACGGGTCAATGCCAGCGTACGGGCGAGGATTAGGCAACGGCGTAAGGTAAGGTGTACGGCTGGTGGTTGGTTTCCGTACCAGGCTAGGGTTAGGGTTAGGGAACGGCAAGGATTAGGGCACAGGTGAGGGTACGGAAACATGGGAGGGTCAGGCTACGTGCTGACGCACGGTTCAGTGCCAGCATACGGACCAGGAATAGGGAACGGCATAAGGTAAGTTGTAGGGCTGGTTGTGGGTTTCAGTTCCGAGCTAGGGTTAGGGTTAGGGAACGGCAAGGCTTAGGGCACAGGTCAGGGTACGGAAACGCGGAAGGGTATGGCTACGTGCTGATGCACAGGTCAGTGCCAGAGTACAGGCCAGTAGTAGGCAACGGCGTAAGGTAAGGAGTAGGGCTGGTGGTTGTTTTCCGTTCCAGGCTAGGGTTAGGGAACGGCAAGGCTTAGGGCACAGGTGAGGGTACGGAAACGTGGGAGGGTCTGGCTACATGCTGACGCACGGGTCAGTGCCAGCGTACGGGCCAGGAGTAGGCAACGGCATAGGATACAGTGTAGGGCTGGTGGTGGATTTGCGTTCCTGGCTAGGGTTAGGGTTAGGGAACGGCAAGGCTTAGGGCACAGGTGAGGGAACGGAAACGTGGGAGGGTCAGGTTACGTGCTGACGCACGGGTCAGTGCCAGCGTACGGGCCAGGTGTAGGCAACGGCGTAAGGTAAGGTGTTGGGCTGGTGGTTGGTTTCCGTTCCAGGCTAGGGTTAGGGTTAGGGAACTGCAAGGCTTAGGGCACAGGTGAGGGTACGGAAACGTGGTAGGGACGGGCTACGTGCTGACGCACGGGTCAGTGCCAGCGTACGGGCGAGGAGTAGGCAACGGCATAGGATACAGTGTAGGGCTGGTGGTGGATTTGCGTTCCGGGCTAGGGGTAGGGTTAGGGAAAGGCAAGGCTTAGGGCACAGGTGAAGGTATGGAAACGTGGGAGGGTCAGGGTACGTGCTGACGCACGGTTCAGTGCCTGCGTACGGGTCAGGAGTAGGGTACGGCGTAATGTAAGGTGTAGGGCTGGTGGTGGGTTTCTATTCCGGGCTAGGTTTAGGGTTAGGGAACGGCAAGGCTTAGGGCACAGGTGAGGGTACGGAAACTTGGGAGGGTCAGGCTACGTGCTGACGCACGTGTCATTGCCAGCGTAAGGGCCAGGAGTAGTGTACAGCGTAGGGTAAGGTGTAGGGCTGGTGGTGGATTTGCGTTCTGGGCTACGGTTATGGTTAGGGAACGGCAAGGTTTAGGGCACAGGTGAGGGTACGGAAACGTGGGAGGGTCAGGCTACATGCTGACGCACGGTTCAGTGCCAGCGTATGGGCCAGGAATAGGTTAGGGCGTAAGGTAAGGTGTAGGGCTGGTGGTGGGTTTCCGTTCCGGGCTAGGGTTTGGGTTAGGGAACGGCAAGTCTTAGGGCACAGGTGAGGTTACAGAAACGTGGGACGGTCAAGCTACATGCTGACGCACGTGTCAGTGCCAGCGTACGGGCCAGGAGTAGGCAAAGGCGTAAGGTAAGATGTAGGGCTGGTGGTTGGTTTCCGTTCCAGTCTAGGCTTAGGGTAAGGGAACGGCAAGGTTTAGGGCACAGGTGAGGGTACGGAAACGTGGGAGGGTCAGGCTACATGCTGACGCACGGTTCAGTGCCAGCGTACGGGCCAGGAATAGGTTACGGCGTAAGGTAAGGTGTAGGGCTGGTGGTGGGTTTCCGTTCGGGGCTAGGGTGAGGGTTAGGGAACGGCAAGGCTTAGGGCACAGGTGAGGGTACTGAAACGTGGGAGGGTCAGGCTACGTGCTGACGCATGGGTCAGTGCCAGCGTACGGGCCAGGAGTAGGTTACGGCCTAAGGTAAAGTGTAGGGCTTGTGGTTGATTTCCTTTCCAGGCTAGGTTTAGGGTTAGGGAACGGCAAGGCTTAGGGCACAGGTGAGGGTACGGAAACGTGGGAGGGACGGGCTACGTGCTGACGCACGTGTCAGTGCCAGCGTACGGGCCAGGAGTAGGCAACGGCGTAGGATAAAGTGTAGGGCTGGTGGTGGATTAGCGTTTTGGGCTAGGGTTAGGGTTAGGGAACGGCAAGGCTTAGGGCGCAGGTCAGGGTACGGAAACGCGGGAGGGTAAGGCTACGTGCTGATGCACAGGTCAGTGCCAGAGTACACGCCAGTAGTAGGCAACGGCGTAGGGTAAGGTTTTGGGCTGGTGGTGGGTTTCCATTCAGGGCTAGTTTTAGGTTTAGGGAACCGCAAGGCTTAGGGCACAGGTGAGGGTACGGCAACGTGGGAGGGTCAGGCTACGTGCTAACGCACGGGTCAGTGCCAGCGTACGGGCCAGGGGTAGGCGACGACGTAAGTTAAGATGTAGGGCTGGTGGTTGCTTTCCGTTCCAGGCTAGGGTTAGGGTAAGGGAACGGCAAGGCTTAGGGCACAGGTGAGGGTACCGAAACGTGGGAGGGTCAGGCTACATGCTGACGCACGGTTCAGTGCCAGCGTACGGGCCAAGAATAAGTTACGGCATAAGGTAAGGTGTAGGGCTGGTGGTGGGTTTCCGATCGGGGCTAGGGTTAGGGTTAGGGAACGGCAAGGCTTACGGCACAGCTGAGGGTACGGAAACGTGGGAGGGTCAGGCTACGTGCTGACGCACGGGTCAGTGACAGCGTACGGTTCAGGAGTAGGGTACGGCGTAATGTAAGGTGTAGGGCTGGTGGTGGGTTTCTATTCCGGGCTAGGGTTAGGGTTAGGGAACGGCAAGGCTTAGGGCACAGGTGAGGGTACGGAAACTTGGGAGGGTCAGGCTACGTGCTGACGCACTGTTCAGTGCCAGCGTAGGGGCCAGTAATAGGGTACGGCGTAAGGTAAGGTGTAGGGCTGGTGGTGGGTTTCTAATCCGGGATAGGGTTAGGGTTAGGTTACGGCAAGTCTTAGGGCAAAGGTGGGGTACGGAAACGTGGGAGGGTCAGGCTACGTGCTGACGCACGGTTCAGTGCCAGCGTACGGGCCAGGAATAGTGTACGTCGTAAGGTAAGGTGTACAGCTGGTGGTGGGTTTCCGTTCCGGGCTAGGCTTAGGGTTATGGAACGGCAAGGCTTAGGGCACAGGTGAGTGTACGTAAACGTGGGAGGGTCAGGCTACGTGCTGACGCACGGGTCAGTGCCATCGTACGGGCCAGGAGTAGGGTACGGCGTAAGGTAAGGTGTAGGGCTTCTGGTTGATATCCGTTCCAGGCTAGGGTTAGGGTAAGGGAACGGCAAGGGTTAGGGCACAGGTGAGGGTACGGAAATGTGGGAGTGTCAGGCTACGTGCTGACGCATGGGTCAGTGCCAGCGTATGGTCCAGGAGTAGGCAACGGCGTAGGATAAAGTGTACGGCTTGTGGTGGATTTGCGTTCTGGGCTAGGGTTAGGGTTAGGGAACGGCAAGGCTTAGGGCACTGGTCAGGGAACGGAAACGCGGGAGGGTAAGGCTACGTGCTGATGCACGGGTCAGTGCCAGAGTACAGGCCAGGAGTAGGCAACGGCGTAGGGTAAGGTGTAGGGCTGGTGGTAGGTTTCCGTTCCGGGCTAGGGTTTGGGTTAGGGAACGGCAAGGCTTAGGGCACAGGTGAGGTTACAGAAACGTGGGACGGTGAGGCTACGTGCTGACACAAGTGTCAGTGCCAGCGTACGGGCCAGGAGTAGGCAACGGCGTAAGGTAAGATGTAGGGCTGGTGGTTGGTTTCCGTTCCAGTCTAGGCTTAGGGTAAGGGAACGCAAGGTTTAGGGCACAGGTGAGGGTACGGAAACGTGGGTGGGTCAGGCTACATGCTGACGCACGGTTCAGTGCCAGCGTACGGGCCAGGAATAGGTTACGGCGTAAGGTAAGGTGTAGGGCTGGTGGTGGTTTTCCGTTCGGGGCTAGGGTTAGGGTTAGGGAACGGCAAGGCTTAGGGCACAGGTGATGGTACGGAAACGTGGGAGGGTCGGGCTCCGTGCTGACACACTGGTCAGTGCCAGCGTACGGGCCAGGAGTAGGCAACGGCGTAGGATAAAGTGTACGGCTGGTGGTTGATATGCGTTCTGGGCAAGGGTTAGGGTTACAGAATTGCAAGGCTTAAGGCACAGGTCAGGGTACGGAAACGCGGGAAGGTAAGACTACCTGCTGATGCACGGGTCTGTGCCAGAATACAGGGCAGGAGTAGGCAACGGCGTAGGGTAAAGTGTAGGGCTGGTGGTAGGTTTCCGTTCTGGGCTAGGGTTTGGGTTAGGGAACGGCTAGGCTTAGGGCACAGGTGAGGTTACAGAAACGTGGGACGGTCAGGCTACGTGCTGACGCACGGGTCAGTGCCAGCGTACGGGCCAGGTGTAGGCAACGGCGTAAGGTAAGATGTAGGGCTGGTGGTGGGTTTCCATTCCAGGCTAGGATTAGGGTAAGGGAACGGCACGGCTTAGGGCACATGTGAGGGTACGGAAACGTGGGAGGGTTAGGCTACATGCTGACACACGGTTCTGTGCCAGCGTACGGGCCAGGAATAGGTTACGGCGTAAGGTAAGGTTAAGGGCTGGTGGTGTGTTTCTGTTCGGGGCTAGGTTTAGGGTTAGGGAACAGCAAGGCTTAGGACATAGGTGAGGTTACGGAAACGTGGGAGGGTCAGGCTACGTGCTGACGCACGGGTCAATGCCAGCGTACGGGCCAGGAGTAGGCAACGGCGTAAGGTAAGGTGTAGGGCTGGTGGTTGGTTTCCGTTCCAGGCTAGGGTTAGGGTTAGGGAACGGCAAGGTTTAGGGCACAGGTGAGTGTACGGAAACGTGGGAGGGTCGGGCTACGTGCTGATGCACGCGTCAGTGCCAGCGTACGGGCCAGGAGTAGGCAACGGCGTAGGATAAAGTGTAGGGCTGGTGGTGGATTTGCGTTCTGGGCTACGGTTATGGTTAGGGAACGGCAAGTCTTAGGGCACAGGTCGGGGTACGGAAACGTGGGAGGTTAAGGCTACGTGCTGATGCACGGTTCAGTGCCAGAGTACAGGCCAGGAGTAGGCAACGGCGTAGGGTAAGGTGTAGGGCTGGTGGTGGGTTTCCGTTCCGGGCTAGGGTTAGGGTTAGGGAACGTCAAGGCTTAGGGCACAGGTGAGGGTACGTAAACGTGGGAGGGTCAGGCTACGTGCTGACGCACGGGTCAATGCCAGCGTACGGGCGAGGTGTAGGCAACGGCGTAAGGTAAGGTGTACGGCTGGTGGTTGGTTTCCGTTCCAGGCTAGTGTTAGGGTTAGGGAACGGCAAGGCTTAGGGCACAGGTGAGGGTACGGAAACGTGGGAGGTTCGGGCTACGTGCTGATGCATGGGTCAATGCCAGCGTACGGTCCAGGAGTAGGCAACGGCGTAGGATAAAGTGTAGGGCTGGTGGTGGATTTGCGTTCTGGGCTAGTGTTAGGGTTAGGGAACGGCAAGGCTTAGGGCACAGTTGAGGGTACGGAAACGTGGGAGGGTCAGGTTACGTGCTGACGCACGGGTCATTGCCAGCGTACGGGTAAGGAGTAGCATACGGCGTAAGGTAAGGTGTAGGGCTGGTGGTGGGTTTCTATTCCAGGCTAGGGTTAGGGTTAGGGAACCGCAAGGCTTAGGGCACAGGTGAGGGTACGGAGACGTGGGAGGGTCAGGTTACGTGCTGACGCACGGGTCAATGCCAGCGTACGGGAGAGGAGTAGGCAACGGCGTAAGGTAAGGTGTAGAGCTGGTGGTTGGTTTCCGTTCCAGGCTAGGATTAGGGTTAGGGAACGGCAAGGCTTTGGGCTCAGGTGAGGGTACGGAAAAGTTGGATGGTCGGGCTACGTGCGGACGCTCGGGTCAGTGCCAGCGTACGGGCCAGGAGTAGGCAACGGCATAGGAAAAAGTGTAGGGCTGGTGGTGGATTTGCGTTCCGGGCAAGGGTTAGGGTTAGGGAACGGCAAGGCTTAGGGCACAGGTGTGGGAACGGAAACGTGGGAGGGTCAGGCTACGTGCTGACGCACGGTTCAGTGCCAGCGTACGGGCCAGGACTAGGGAACGGCGTAAGGTAAGGTGTAGGGCTGGTGGTGGATTTCCGTTCCGGGCTCGGGTTAGGGTTAGGGAACGGCAAGGCTTAGGGCACAGGTGAGGGTACGGAAACGTTGGAAGGTCAGACTACGTGCTGACGCATGGTTCAGTGCCAGCGTACGGGTCAGGAGTAGGATACGGCGTAAGGTATGGTGTAGGGCTGGTGGTGGGTTTCTATTCTGGGCTAGGGTTAGGGTAAGGGAAAGGCAAGTCTTAGGGCACAGGTGAGGGTACGGAAACGTGGGAGGGTCAGGCTACATGCTGACGCACGGTTCAATGCCAGCGTACGGGCCAGGAATAGGTTAAGGCGTAAGGTAAGGTGTAGGGCTGGTGGTGGATTTCCGTTCCGGGCTAGGGTTATGGTTAGGGAAAGGCAAGGCTTAGGGCACAGGTGACGGTACAGAAACGTGGGAGGGTCAGGCTACGTGCTGACGCACGGGTCAGTGCCAGCGTACGGGCCAGTATTAGGCAACGGCGTAATGTAAGGTGTAGGGCAGGTGGTTGGTTTCCATTCCAGGTTAGGGTTAGGGTTAGGGAATGGCAAATCTTAGGACAAAGGTGAGGGTACGGAAACGTGGGATGGTCGGGCTACGTGCTGACGCACGGTCAGTGCCTGCATACGGGCCAGGTGTAGGCAACGGCGTAGGATAAAGTGTAGGGCTGGTGGTGGATATGCGTTCCGGGCTAGGGTTAGGGTTAGGGAACGGCAAGGCTTAGGGCACAGGTGAGGGTACGGAAACGTGGGAGGTTCAGGCTACGTGCTGACGCACTGGTCAGTGCCAGTGTACGGGTCAGGAGTAGGGTACGGTGTAAGGTATGGTGTAGGGCTGGTGGTGGGTTTCTATTCCGGGCTAGGTTTAGGGTTAGGGAACGGCAAGGCTTAGGGCACAGGTGAGGGTACGGAAACTTGGGAGGGTCTGGCTACGTGCGGACGCATGGATCAGTGCTAGCGTACGGGCCATGAATAGGGTACGGCGTAAGGTAAGGTGTAGGGCTGGTGGTGGGTTTCCGTTCCGGGCTAGGGTTAGGGTTAGGGAACGGCATGGCTTAGGGCACAGGTGAGGGTACGGTAACGTGAGAGGGTCAGGCTACGTGCTGACGCACGGGTCAGTGCCAGAGTACAGGCCGGGAGTAGGCAACGGCATAGGGTAAGGTGTAGGGCTGGTGGTGGGTTTCCGTTCCGGGCTAGGGTTAGGGTTAGGGAACGGCAAAGCTTAGGGCGCAGGTGAGGGTACGGAAACGTGGGAGGGTCGGGCTACGTGCTGACGCACGGTTCAGTGCCAGCGTACGGTCCAGGAGTAGGCAACGGCGTAGGATAAAATTTAGGGCTGGTGGTGGATTTGCGTTTTGGGCTAGGGTTAGGGTTAGGGAACGGCAAGGCTTAGGGCGCAGGTCAGGGTACGGAAACGCGGGTGGGTAAGGCTACGTGCTGACGCATGGGTCAGTGCCAGCGTACGGGTCAGGAGTAGGGTACGGCGTAATGTAAGGGGTAGGGCTGGTGGTGTGTTTCTATTCCGGGCTAGGGTTAGGGTTAGGGAACGGCAAGGCTTAGGGCACAGGTGAGGGTACGGAAACTTGGGAGGGTCAGGCTACGTGCTGACGCACTGTTCAGTGCCAGCGTACGGGCCAGGAATAGGGTACGGTGTAAGGTAAGGTGTAGGGCTGGTGGTGGGTTTCTAATCCGGGCTAGGGTTAGCGTTAGGGAACAGCAAGGCTTAGGGCAAAGGTGAGGTTACGGAAACGTGGGAGGGTCAGGCTACGTGCTGACGCACGTTTCAGTGCCAGCCTACGGGCCAGGATTAGGGTACGGCTTAAGGTAAGGTGTAGGGCTGGTGGTGGGTTTCCGTTCCGGGCTAGGGTTAGGGTTAGGGAATGGCAAGTTTTAGGGCACAGGTGAGGGTACGGAAACGTGGGATGGTCGGGCTACGTGCTGACGCATGGGTCAGTGTCAGCGTACGGGCCAAGAGTAGGCAACGGCGTAGGATATTGTGTAGGGCCGGTGATGGATTTGTGTTCCGGGCTAGGGTTAGGGTTAGGGAACGGCAAGGCTTAGGGTACAGGTGAGGGTACGGAAACGTGGGAGGCTGAGGGTACGTGCTGACGCATGGGTCAGTGCCAACGTACGGGTCAGGAGTAGAGTACGGCGTAAGTTATGGTGTAGGGCTTGTGGTGGGTTTCTATTCCGGGCTAAGGTTAGGGTTAGGGAACGGCAAGGCTTAGGGCACAGGTGAGGGTACGTAAACGTGGGAGGGTCAGGCTACGTGCTGACGCACGGGTCATTGCCAGCGTACGGGTCAGTAGTAGGGTACGGCGTAAGGTATGGTTTAGGGCTGTTGGTGGGTTTCTATTCAGGGCTAGGGTTAGGGTTAGGGAACGGCAAGGCTTAGGGCACAGGTGAGGGTACGGAAACGGGGGAGGGTCGGGCTACGTGCTGACGCACGGGTCAGTGCCAGCGTACGGGCCAGGAGTAGGCAACGACGTAGGATAAAGTGTAGGGCTGGTGATGGATTTGCGTTCAGGGCTAGGGTTAGGGTTAGGGAACGGCAAGGCTTAGGGCACTGGTCAGGGTACCGAAACGCGGGAGGGTAAGGCTACATCCTGATGCACGGGTCAGTGCCAGAGTACAGGCCAGGAGTAGGCAACGGCATTGGGTAAGGTGTAGGGCAGGTGGTTGGTTTCCTTTCCGGGCTAGGGTTAGGGTTAGTGAACGGCAAGGCTTAGGGCACAGGTGAGGGTACGGAAACTTGGGAGGGTCAGGCTACATGCTGACGCACGGTTCAGTGCCAGCGTACGGGCCAGGAGTAGGCAACGGCGTAAGGTAAGGTGTAGGGCTGGTGGTTAGTTTCCGTTCCAGGTTAGGGTTAGGGAACGGCAAGCCTTAGGGCACAGGTGAGTGTACGGAAACGTGGGAGGCTCGGGTTACGTGCTGACGCACGGGTCAGTGCCAGCGTACGGGCCAGGAGTAGGCAACGGCGTAGGATAAAGTGTAGGGCTGGTGGTGGATTTGCATTCTGGGCTACGGTTATGGTTAAGGAACGGCAAGGTTTAGGGCACAGGTGAGGGTACGGAAACGTGGGAGGGTCAGGCTACATGCTGACGCACGGTTCAGTGCCAGCGTACGGGCCAGGAATAGGTTACGGCGTAAGGTAAGGTGTAGGGCTGGTGGTGGGTTTTCGTTCCGGGCTAGGGTTTGGGTTAGGGAACGGCAAGGCTTAGGGCACAGGTGAGGTTACAGAAACGTGGGACGGTCAGGCTACGTGCTGACGCACGTGTCAGTGCCAGCGTACGGGCCAGGAGTAGGCAACGGCGTATGGTAAGATGTAGGGCTGGTGGTTGGTTTCCGTTCCAGGCTAGGCTTAGGGTAAGGGAACGGCAAGGTTTAGGGCACAGGTGAGGGTACGGAAACGTGGGAGGCTCAGGCTACATGCTGACGCACGGTTCAGTGCCAGCGTACGGGCCAGGAATAGGTTACGGCGTAAGGTAAGGTGTAGGGCTGGTGGTGGGTTTCCGTTCGGGGCTAGGGTTAGGGTTAGGGAACGGCAAGTCTTAGGGCACAGGTGAGGGTACGGAAACGTGGGAGGGTCAGGCTACGTGCTGACGCACGGTTCAGTGCCAGCGTACGGGACAGGAATAGGGAACGGCGTAAGGTAAGGTGTAGGGCTGGTGGTGGGTTTCCATTTCGGGCTAGGGTTACGGTTAGGGAACGGCAAGGCTTAGGGCACAGGTCAGGGTACAGAAACGTGGGAGGGTAAGGCTACGTGCTGATGCACGGGTCAGTACCAGAGTACAGGCCAGTAGTAGGCAACGGCGTAGGGTAAGGTGTTGGGCTGGTGGTGGGTTTCCATTCCGGGCCAAGATTAGGGTTAGGGAACCGCAGGGCTTAGGGCACAGGTGAGGGTACGGAGACGAGGGAGGGTCAGGCTACGTGCTGACGCACGGGTCAATGCCAGCGTACGGGCCAGGAGTAGGCAACGGCGTAAGGTAAGGTGTAGGGCTGGTGGTTGGTTTCGGTTCCAGGCTAGGGTTAGGGTTAGGGAACGGCAAGGCTTAGGGCACAGGTGAGGGTACGGAAACGTGGGAGGGTCGGGCTACGTGCAGATGCACGGGTCAGTGCCAGCGTACGGGCCAGGAGTAGGCAACGGCGTAGGATAAAGTGTAGGGCGGGTGGTGGAATTGCGTTCCGGGCTAGGGTTAGGGTTAGGGAACGGCAAGGCTTAGGGCTCAGGTGAGGGAACGGAAACGTGGGAGGGTCAGGCTACGAGCTGACGCACGGTTCAGTGCCAGCGTACAGGCCAGGAATAGGGAATGGCGTAAGTTAAGGTGTAGGGCTGGTGGTGGGTTTCCGTTCCGGGCTAGGTTTAGGGATAGGGAACGTCAAGGCTTAGGGCACAGATGAGGGTACGGAAACATTGGAGGCACAGACTACGTGCTGACGCATGGTTCAGTGCCAGCGTATGGGTCAGGAGTAGGATACGGCGTAAGGTAAGGTGTAGGGCTGGTGGTGGGTTTCTATTCCGGGCTAGGGTTAGGGTTAGGGAAAGGCAAGGCTTAGGGCACAGTTGAGGTTACGGAAACGTGGGAGGGTCAGGCTACATGCTGACGCACGGTTCAGTGCCAGCCTATGGGCCAGGAATAGGTTACGGCGTAAGGTAAGGTGTAGGGCTGGTGGTGGGTTTCCGTTCCGGGCTAGGGTTATGGTTAGGGAACGGCAAGGCTTAGGGCACAGGTGAGGGTACGGAAACGTGAGAGTGTCAGGCTACGTGCTGACGCACGGGTCAGTGCCAGCGTACGGGCCAGGAGTAGGGTACGGCGTAAGGTAAGGTGTAGGGCTTGTGGTTGATTTCCGTTCAAGGCTAGGGTTAGGGTTAGGGAATGGCAAGGCTTAGGGCACAGGTGAGGGTACGGAAACGTGGGAGGGTCGGGCTCCGTGCTGACACACTGGTCACTGCCAGCGTACGGGACAGGAGTAGGCAACGGCGTAGGATAAAGTGTAGGGCTGGTGGTTGATATGCGTTCTGGGCAAGGGTTAGGGTTAGGGAATGGCAAGGCTTAGGGCACAGGTCAGGGTACGGAAACGCGGGAGGGTAAGACTACCTGCTGATGCACGGGTCAGTGCCAGAGTACAGGCCAGGAGTAGGCAACGGCGTAGGGTAAGGTGTAGGGCTGGTGGTAGGTTTCCGTTCCGGGCTAGGGTTTGGGTTAGGGAACGGCTAGGCTTAGGGCAGAGGTGAGGTTACAGAAACGTGGGACGGTCAGGCTACGTGCTGACGCACGGGTCAGTGCCAGCGTACGGGCCAGGTGTAGGCAACGGCGTAAGGTAAGATGTAGGGCTGGTGGTGGGTTTCCGTTCCAGGCTAGGATTAGGGTAAGGGAACGGCACGGCTTAGGGCACAGGTGAGGGTACGGAAACGTGGGAGGGTCAGGCTACATGCTGACACACGGTTCTGTGCCAGCGTACGGGCCAGGAATAGGTAACGGCGTAAGGTAAGGTGTAGGGCTGGTGGTGGGTTTCTGTTCGGGTCTAGGGTTAGGGTTAGGGAACGGCAAGGCTTAGGGCATAGGTGCGGTTACGTAAACGTGGGAGGGTCAGGCTACGTGCTGACGCACGGGTCATTGCCAGCGTACGGGTCAGTAGTAGGGTACGGCGTAAGGTATGGTTTAGGGCTGTTGGTGGGTTTCTATTCAGGGCTAGGGTTAGGGTTAGGGAATGGCAAGGCTTAGGGCACAGGTGAGGGTACGTAAACGTGGGAGGGTCAGGCTACGTGCTGACGCACGTGTCAGTGCCAGCGTACGGGACAGGAGTAGGCAACGGCGTAAGGTAAGATGTAGGGCTGGTGGTTGGTTTCCGTTCCAGGCTAGGGTTAGGGTTAGGGAACGGCAAAGCTTAGGGCACAGGTGAGGGTACGGAAAAGTGGGAGGTTCGGGCTACGTGCTGACGCACGTGTCAGTGCCAGCGTACGGTCCAGGAGTAGGCAATGGCGTAGGATAAAGTGTAGGGCTGGTGGTGGATTTGCGTTCCGGGCTAGTGTTAGGGTTCGGGAACGGCAAGGCTTAGGGCACAGTTGAGGGTACGGAAACGTGGGAGAGTCAGGCTACGTGCTGACGCACGGGTCATTGCCAGCGTACGGGTCAGGAGTAGCGTACGGCGTAAGGTAAGGTGTAGGGCTGGTGGTGGGTTTCTATTCCACGCTAGGGTTAGGGTTAGGGAACCGCAAGGCTTAGGGCACATGTGAGGGTACGGAGACGTGGGAGGTTCAGGTTACGTGCTGACGCACGGGTCAATGCCAGCGTACGGGAGAGGAGTAGGCAACGGCGTAAGGTAAGGTGTAGGGCTGGTGGTTGGTTTTCGTTCCAGGCTAGGATTAGGGTTAGGGAACGGCAAGGCTTAGGGCACAGGTGAGGGTACAGAAACGTGGGATGGTCGGGCTACGTGCTGACGCACGGGTCAGTGCCAGCGTACGGGCCAGGAGTAGGCAACGGCATAGGAAAAAGTGTAGGGCTGGTGGTGGATTTGCGTTCCGGGCAAGGGTTAGGGTTAGGGAACGGCAAGGCTTAGGGCACAGGTGAGGGTACGGAAACGTGGGAGGGTCAGGCTACGTGCTGACGCACTGGTCAGTGCCAGCATACGGGTCAGGAGTAGGGTACGGTGTAAGGTATGGTGTAGGGCTGGTGGTGGGTTTCTATTCCGGGCTAGGTTTAGGGTTAGGGAAGGGCAAGGCTTAGGGCACAGGTGAGGGTACGGAAACTTGGGAGGGTCTGGCTACGTGCGGACGCCCGGATCAGTGCCAGCGTACGGGCCAGGAATAGGGTACGGCGTAAGGTAAGGTGTAGGGCTGGTGGTGGGTTTCTATTCCGTGCTAGGGTTAGGGTTAAGGAACAGCAAGGCTTAGGGCACAGGTGAGGGTACGGAAACGTGGGAGGGTCAGGCAACGTGCTGACGCACGGTTCAGTACTAGCGTACGGGCCAGTAATAGGGTACGGCGTAAGGTAATGTGTAGGGCTGGTGGTGGGTTTCCGTTCCAGGCTAAGGTTAGGGTTAGGGAACGGCAAGGCTTAGGGCACAGGTGAGGGTACGGAAACGTGAGAGGGTCAGGCTACTTGCTGACGCACGTGTCAGTGCCAGAGTACAGGCCGCTAGTAGGCAACGGCGTAGGGTAAGGTGTAGGGCTGGTGCTGGGTTTCCGTTCCGGGCTAGGGTTAGGGTTAGGGAACGGCAAGGCTTAGGGCGCAGGTGAGGGTACGGAAACGTGGGAGGGTCGGGCTACGTGCTGACGCACGGGTCAGTGCCAGCGTACGGGCCAGGAGTAGGCAACGGCGTAGGATAAAGTTTAGGGCTGGTGGTGGATTTGCGTTTTGGGCTAGGGTTAGGGTTAGGGAACGGCAAGGCTTACGGCGCAGGTCAGGGTACGGAAACGCGGGTGTTTAAGGCTACGTGCTGACGCATGGATCAGTTCCAGCGTACGGGTCAGGAGTAGGGTACGGCGTAATGTAAGGGGTAGGGCTGGTGGTGGGTTTCTAATCCGGGCTAGGGTTAGGGTTAGGGAACAGCAAGGCTTAGGGCAAAGGTGAGAGTACGGAAACGTGGGAGGGTCAGGCTACGTGCTGACGCACGTTTCATTGCCAGCCTACGGGCCAGGATTAGGGTACGGCGTAAGGTAAGGTGTAGGGCTGGTGGTGGGTTTCCGTTCCGGGCTAGGGTTAGGGTTAGGGAATGGCAAGTCTTAGGGCACAGTTGACGGTACGGAAACGTGGGAGGCTGAGGGTACGTGCTGACGCATTGGTCAGTGCCAGCGTACGGGTCAGGAGTATAGTACAGCGTAAGTTATGGTGTAGGGCTTGTGGTGGGTTTCTATTCCGGGCTAAGGTTAGGGTTAGGGAACGGCAAGGCTGAGGGCACAGGTGAGGGTACGTAAACGTGGGAGGGTCAGGCTACGTGCTGACGCACGGTTCAGTGCCAGCGTACGGGTCAGGAGTAGGGTACGGCATAAGGTAAGGTGTAGGGCTGGTGGTGGGTTTCCTTTACGGGCTAGGGTTAGGGTTAGGGAACGGCAAGGCTTAGGGCACAGGTGCGGGTACGGAAACGTGAGAGGGTCGGGCTACGTGCTGACGCATGGGTCAGTGCCAGCGTACGGGCCAGGAGTAGGCAACGGCGTAGGAATAAGTGTAGGGCTGGTGGTGAATTTGCGTTCTGGGCGAGGGTTAGGGTTAGGGAAAGGCAAGGCTTAGGGCACAGGTCAGGGTACGGAAACGCGGGAGGGTAAGGCTACGTGCTGATGCACGGGTCAGTGCCAGAGTACAGGCCGGGAGAAGGCAACGGCGTATGGTAAGGTGTAGGGCTGGTGGTGGGTTTCCATTCCTGGCTAGGGTTAGGGATAGGGAACGTCAACTCTTAGGGCACAGGTGAGGTTACGGAAACGTGGGAGGGTCAGGCAACGTGCTGACGCACGGGTCAGTGCCAGCGTACGGGCCAGGAGTAGGCAACGGCGTAAGGTAAGGTCTAGGGCTGGTGGTTGGTTTCCGTTCCAGGCTAGGGTTAGGGTTAGGGAACGGCAAGGCTTAGGGCACAGGTGAAGGTACGGAAACGTGGGAGGGACGGGCTACGTGCTGACGCACGGGTCAGTGCCAGCGTACGGGCCAGGAGTACGCAACGGCGTAGGATACAGTGAATGGCTGGTGGTGGATTTGCGTTCCGGGCTAGGGTTAGTGTTAGGGAAAGGCAAGGCTTAGGGCACAGGTGAGGGTATGGAAACGTGGGAGGGTCAGGCTACGTGCTGACACATGTGTCAGTGCCAGCGTACGTTTCAGGAGTAGGGTACGGCGTAATGTAAGGTGTAGGGCTGATGGTAGATTTCTATTCCGGGCTAGGGTTAGGGTTAGGGAACGGCAAGGCTTAGGGCACAGGTGAGGGTACGGAAATGTGGGAGGGTCGGGCTACGTGCTGACGCACGGGTCAGTGCCAGCGTACGGGCCAGGAGTAGGCAACGGCGTAGGATAAAGTGTAGGGCTTGTGGTGGATTTGCGTTCTGGGCTAGGGTTACTGTTAGGGAACGGCAAGGCTTAGGGCACAGGTCAGGGTACGGAAACGCGGGAGGGTAAGGCTACGTGCTGATGCATGATTCAGTGCCAGAGTACAGGCCAGGAGTATGCAACGGCATAGGGTAAGGTGTAGGGCTGGTGGTGGGTTTCCGTTCCAGGCTAGGGTTAGTGTTAGAAAACGGCAAGGCTTAGGGCACAGGTGAGGGTACGGAAACGTGGGAGGGTCGGGCTACGTGCTGACGCACGGGTCAGTGCCAGCGTACGGGCCAGGAGTGGGCAACGGCGTAGGATAAAGTGTAGGGCTGGTGGTGGATTTGCGTTCCGGGCTAGTGTTAGGGTTAGGGAACGGCAAGGGTTAGGACACAGGTGAGGGTACGGAAACGTGGGACGGTCAGGCTACGTGCTGACGCACGGATCATTGCCAGCGTACGGGTCAGGAGTAGCGTACGGCGTAAGGTAAGGTGTAGGGCTGGCGGTGGGTTTCTACTCCAGGCTAGGGTTACGGTTAGGGAACGTCAAGGCTGAAGGCACAGGTGAGGGTACGGAAACGTGGGAGGGTCAGGCTACGTGCTGACGCACGGTTCAGTGCTAGCGTACGGGCCAGGAATAGGGAACGGCGTAAGGTAAGGTTTAGGGCTGGTGGTGGGTTTCCGTTCCGGGCTAGGGTTAGGGTTAGGGAACGGCAAGGCTTAGGGAACAGGTGAGGGTACGAAAACGTGTGGGGGTCAGGCTACGTGCTGACGCACGGGTCAGTGCCAGCGTACTGGCCAGGATTAGGTAACGGCGTAAGTTAAAGTGTAGGGCTGGTGGTCGGTTTCCGTTCCGGGCTATGGTTAGGGTTAGGGAACGGCAAGTCTTAGGGCACAGGTGAGGGTACGGAAACGTGGGATGATCAGGCTACATGCTGACGCACGGGTCAGTGCCAGCGTACGGGCCAGGAGTACGCAACGGCATAAGGTAAGGTGTAGGGCTGGTGGTTGGTTTCCGTTCCAGGCTAGCGTTAGGGTTAGGGAACGACAAGGCTTAGGGCACAGGTCAGGATACGGAAACGCGGGAGGGTAAGGCTACGTGCTGATGCGCAGGTCAGTGCCAGTGTACGGGCCAGGAATAGGTTACTGCGTAAGGTAAGGTGTAGGGCTGGTGGTGGGTTTCTAATCCGGGCTAGGGTTAGGATTAGGGAACGGCAAGTCTTAGGGCACAGGTGAGGGTACGGAAACGTGGGAGGGTCAGGCTACGTGCTGACGCACGGGTCAATGCCAGCGTAAGGGCTACGAGAAGGCAACGACGTAAGGTAAGATGTAGGGCTGGTGGTTGGTTTCCGTTCCAGGCTAGGGTTAGGGTAAGGGAACGGCAAGGCTTAGGGCACACGTGAGGGTACGGAAACGTGGGAGGGTCAGGCTACATGCTGACGCACGGTTCAGTGCCAGCGTACGGGCCAGGAATAAGTTACGGCGTAAGGTAAGGTGTAGGGCTGGTGGTGGGTTTCCGTTGGTGGCTAGGGTTAGAGTCAGGGAACGGCAAGGCTTAGGGCACAGGTGAGGTTACGGAAACGTGGGAGGGTCAGGCTACGTGCTGACGCACGGTTCAGAGCCAGCGTACGTGCCAGTAATAGGGTACGGTGTAAGGTAAGGTGTAGGGCTGGTTGTGGGTTTCCGTTCCGGGCTAGGGTTAGCGTTAGGGAATGGCAAGGCTTAGGGCACAGGTGAGGGTACGGAAACGTGAGAGGGTCAGGCTACGTGCTGACGCACGGGTCTGTGCCAGCGTACGGGCCAGGAGTAGGCAACGGCGTAAGGTAAGGTGTAGGGCTGGTGGTTGTTTTCCGTTCCAGGCTGGGGTTAGGGTTAGGGAATGGCAAGGCTTAGGGCACAGGTGAGGGTACGGAAACGTGGGAGGGTAAGGCTACATGCTGACGCACGGGTCAGTGCCAGCGTACGGGCCAGGAATAGGCAACGGCGTAAGGTAAAGTGTAGGGCTGGTGGTTGGGTTCCGTTCCAGGCTAGGGTTAGGGTTAGGGAACCGCAAGTCTTAGGGCGAATGTGAGGGTACAGAAACGTGGGAGGGTCGGGCTACGTGCTGACGCACGGGTCAGTGCCAGCATACGGGCCAGGAGTAGGCAACAACGAAGGATAAAGTGTAGGGCTGGTGGTGGATTTGCGTTCTGGGCTAGGGTTAGGGTTAGGGAACGGCAAGGCTTAGTGCGCAGGTCAGGGTACGGAAACGCGGGTGGGTAAGGCTACGTGCTGGTGAACGGGTCAGTGCCAGAGTACAGGCCAGGAGTAGGCAATGGCGTAGGGTAAGGTTTAGGGCTGGTGGTGGGTTTCCGTTCCGGGCTAGGGTTAGGTTTAGGGAACGGTAAGGGTTAGGGCACTGGTCAGGGTACGGAAACGCGGGAGGGTAAGTCTACGTGCTGATGCACGGTCAGTGCCAGAGTACAGGCCGGGAGTAGGCAACGGCGTATGGTAAGGTGTAGGGCTGGTGGTGTGTTTCCGTTCCGGGCTAGGGTTAGGGTTAGGGAACGGCAAGGCTCAGGGCACAGGTGAGGTTACGGAAACGTGGGAGGGTCAGGCTACGTGCGGACGCACGGGTCTGTGCCAGCGTACCGGCCAGGAGTAGGCAACGGCGTATGGTAAGGTGTAGGGCTGGTGGTTGTATTCCGTTCCAGGCTGGGGTTAGGGTTAGGGAATGGAAAGGCTTAGGGCACAGGTGAGGGTACGGAAACGTGGGAGGGTCAGGCTACGTGCTGACGCACGGGTCAGTGCCAGCGTACGGGCCAGGAGTAGGCAACGGCGTAAGGTAAGGTCTAGGGCTGGTGGTTGGGTTCCATTCCAGGCTAGGGTTAGGGTTAGGGAACGGCAAGTCTTAGGGCACAGGTGAGGGTACGGAAACGAGGGAGGGTCGGGCTACGTGCTGACGCACGGGTCAGTGCCAGCGTACGGGCCAGGAGTAGGCAACGGCGTAGGATAAAGTGAAGGGCTGGTGGTGGATTTGCGTTCTGGGCTAGGGTTAGGGTTAGGGAACCGCAAGGCTTAGGGCACAGGTCAGGGTACGGAAACGCGGGTGGGTAAGGCTACGTGCTGATGAACGCGTCAGTGCCAGAGTACAGGCCAGGAGTAGGCAACGGCGTAGGGTAAGGTTTAGGGCTGGTGGTGGGTTTCCGTTCCCGGCTAGGGTTAGGGTTAGGGAAAGGCAAGGCTTAGGGCACAGGTGATGGTACGGAAACGTGGGAGGGACGGGCTACGTGCTGACGCACGGGTCAGTGCCAGCGTACGGGCCAGGAGTAGGCAACGGCGTAGGATACAGTGTAGGGCTGGTGGTGGATTTGCGTTCCGGGCTAGGGTTAGGGTTAGGGAACGGCAAGGCTTAGGGCACAGGTGAGGGTATGGAAACGTGTGAGGGTCAGGCTACGTGCTGACGCACGGGTCAATGCCAGCGTACGGGCCAGGAGTAGGCAACGGCGTAAGGTAAGGTGTAGGGCTGGTGGTTGGTTTCAGTTCCAGGCTAGGGTTAGTGTTAGGGAACGGCAAGGCTTAGGGCACAGGTGAGGGTACGGAAACGTGGGAGGGTCAGGCTACATGCTGACGCATGGTTCAGTGCCAGCGTACGGGCCAGGAATAGGTTACGGCGTAAGGTAAGGTGTAGGGCTGGTGGTGGGTTTCCGTTCCGGGCTAGGGTTATGGTTAGGGAATGGCAAGGCTTAGGGCACAGGTGACGGTACGGAAACGTGGGAGTGTCAGGCTACGTGCTGACGCACGTGTCAGTGCCAGCGTACGGGCCAGGAGGACGGTACGGCGTAAGGTAAGGTGTAGGGCTTGTGGTTGATTTCCGTTCCAGGCTAGGGTTAGGGTTAGGGAACGGCATGGCTTAGGGCACAGGTGATGGTACGGAAACGTGGGAGGGTCGGGCTCCGTGCAGACACACTGGTCAGTGCCAGCGTACGGGCCAGGAGTAGGCAACGGCGTAGGATAAAGTGTAGGGCTGGTGATTGATATGCGTTCTGGGCAAGGGTTAGGGTTAGGGAATGGCAAGGCTTAGGGCACAGGTCAGGGTACGGAAACGCGGGAGGGTAAGACTACCTGCTGATGCACGGGTCAGTGCCAGAGTACAGGCCAGGAGTAGGCAACGGCGTAGGGTAAGGTGTAGGGCTGGTGGTAGGTTTCCGTTCAGGGCTAGGGTTTGGGTTAGGGAACGGCTAGGCTTAGGGCACAGGTGAGGTTACAGAAACGTGGGACGGTCAGGCTACGTGCTGACGCACGGGTCAATGCCAGCGTACGGGCCAGGTGTAGGCAACGGCGTAGGGTAAGATGTAGGGCTGGTGGTGGATTTCCGTTCCAGGCTAGGGTAAGGGTAAGGGAACGGCAGGGCTTAGGGCACAGGTGAGGGTACGGAAACGTGGGAGGGTCAGGCTACATGCTGACACACGGTTCTGTGCCAGCGTACAGGCCAGGAATAGGTTACGGCATAATGTAAGGTGTAGGGCTGGTGGTGGGTTTCTGTTCGGGGCTAGGGTTAGGGTTAGGGAACGGCAAGGCTTAGGGCATAGGTGAGGTTACGGAAACGTGGGAGGGTCAGTCTACGTGCTGACGCACGTGTCAGTGCCAGCGTACGGGCCAGGAGTAGGCAACAGCGTAGGATAAAGTGTAGGGCTGGTGGTGGATTTGCGTTCTGGGCTTGGGTTAGGGTTAGGGAACGGCAAGGCTTAGGGCACAGGTCAGGGTACAGAAACGGGGGAGGGTAAGGCTACGTGCTGATGCACGGTTCAGTGCCAGAGTACAGGACAGGAGTAGGCAACGGCGTAGGGTAAGGTGTCTGGCTGGTGGTGGGTTTCCGTACCGGGCTAGGGTTAGGGTTAGGGAACGGCAAGGCTTAGGGCACAGGTGAGGGTACGTAAACGTGGGAGGGTCAGGCTACGTGCTGACGCACGGGTCAATGCCAGCGTACGGGCGAGGAGTAGGCAACGGCGTAATGTAAGCTTTAGGGCTGGTGTTGGTTTTCCGTTCCGGACTAGGGTTAGGGTTAGGGAACGGCAAGGCTTAGGGCACAGGTCAGGGTACGGAAACGCGTGAGGGTAAGGCTACGTGCTGATGCATGGTTCAGTGCCAGAGTACAGGCCAGGAGTAGGCAACGGCGTAGGGTAAGGTGTAGGGCTGGTGGTGGGTTTCCGTTCCGGGCTAGGGTTAGGGTTAGGGAACGGCAAGGCTTAGGGCACATGTGAGGGTACGTAAACGTGGGAGGGTCAGGCTACGTGCTGATGCACGGGTCAATGCCAGCGTACGGGAGAGGAGTAGGCAACGACGTAAGTTAAGGTGTACGGCTGGTGGTTGGTTTCCGTTCCAGGCTAGGGTTAGAGTTTGGGAATGGCAAGGCTTAGGGCACAGGTGATGGTACGGAAACGTGGGAGGGTCAGGCTACGTGCTGACGCACGGTTCAGTGCCAGCGTACGGTCCAGGAATAGGGTACGGCGTAAGGTAAGGTGTAGGGCTGGTGGTGGGTTTCTAATCCGGGCTAGGGTTAGGGTTAGGGAACGGCAAGTCTTAGGGCAAAGGAGAGGGTACGGAAACGTGGGAGGGTCAGGCTACCTGATGACGCATGGTTCAGTGCCAGCGTACGGGCCAGGAATAGGGTACGGCGTAAGGTAAGGTGTACGGCTGGTGGTGGGTTTCCGTTCCGGGCTAGGGTTAGGGTTAGGGAACGGCAAGGCTTAGGGCACAGGTGAGGTTACAGAAACGTGGGACGGTCAGGCTACGTGCTGACGCACGTGTCAGTGCCAGCGTACGGGCCAGGGGTATGCAACGGCGTAAGGTAAGATGTAGGGCTGGTGGTTGGTTTCCGTTCCAGGCTAGGTTTAGGGTAAGGGAACGGCAAGGCTTAGGGCACAGGTGAGGGTACCGAAACGTGGGAGGGTTAGGCTACATGCTCACGCACGGTTCAGTGCCAGCGTATGGGCCAGGAATAAGTTACGGGGTAAGGTAAGGTGTAGGGCTGGTGGTGGGTTTCCGTTCGGGGCTAGGGTTAGGGTTAGGGAATGGCAAGGCTTAGGGCACAGGTGAGGGTACGGAAACGTGGGAGGGTCAGGCTACGTGCCGACGCACGGGTCAGTGCCAGCGTACGGGTCAGTAGCAGCGTACGGCGTAAGTTATGGTGTAGGGCTGGTGGTGGGTTACAATTCCGGGCTAGGGTTAGGGTTAGGGAATGGCAAGGCTTAGGGCACAGGTGAGGGTACGGAAACGTGGGAGGGTCAGGCTATGTGCTGACGCACGGGTCAGTGCCAGCGTACGGGCCAGGAGTAGGCAACGGCGTAAGGTAAGGTGTAGGGCTAGTGGTTGGTTTCCGTTCCAGGCTAGGGTTAGGGTTAGGGAACGGCAAGGCTTAGGGCACAGGTGAGGGTACGGAAAAGTGGGAGGGTCGGGCTACGTGCTGACGCACGGGTCAGTGCCAGCGTACGGGCCAGGAGTAGGCAACGGCGTAGGATGAAGTGTAGGGCTGGTGGTGGATTTGCGTTCAGGGCTAGGGTTAGGGTTAGGGAACGGCAAGGCTTAGGGCACAGGTGAGGGTACGTAAACGTGGGAGGGTCAGGCTACGTGCTGACGCACTGTCAATGCCAGCGTACGGGCGAGGAGTAGGCAACGGCGTTATGTAAGCTTTAGGGCTGGTGTTGGGTTTCCGTTCCGGACTAGGGTTAGGGTTAGGGAACGGCAAGGCTTAGGGCACAGGTCAGGGTACGGAAACGCGTGAGGGTAAGGCTACGTGCTGATGCACGGTTCAGTGCCAGAGTACAGGCCAGGAGTAGGCAACGGCGTAGGGTAAGGTGTAGGCCTGGTGGTGGGTTTCCGTTCCGGGCTAGGGTTAGGGTTAGGGAATGGCAAGGCTTAGGGCACATGTGAGGGTACGTAAACGTGGGAGGGTCAGGCTACGTGCTGATGCACGGGTCAATGCCAGCGTACGGGAGAGGAGTAGGCAACGACGTAAGTTAAGGTGTACGGCTGGTGGTTGGTTTCCGTTCCAGGCTAGGGTTAGAGTTAGGGAATGGCAAGGCTTAGGGCACAGGTGATGGTACGGAAACGTGGGAGGTTCAGGCTACGTGCTGACGCACGGTTCAGTGCCAGCGTACGGGCCTGGAATAGGGTACGGCGTAAGGTAAGGTGTAGGGCTGGTGGTGGGTTTCTAATCCGGGCTAGGGTTAGGGTTAGGGAACGGCAAGTCTTAGGGCAAAGGAGAGGGTACGGAAACGTGGGAGGGTCAGGCTACCTGATGACGCATGGTTCAGTGCCAGCGTACGGGCCAGGAATAGGGTACGGCGTAAGGTAAGGTGTACGGCTGGTGGTGGGTTTCCGTTCCGGGCTAGGGTTAGGGTTAGGGAACGGCAAGGCTTAGGGCACAGCTGAGGTTACAGAAACGTGGGACGGTCAGGCTACGTGCTGACGCACGTGTCAGTGCCAGCGTACGGGCCAGGGGTATGCAACGGCGTAAGGTAAGATGTAGGGCTGGTGGTTGGTTTCCGTTCCAGGCTAGGGTTAGGGTAAGGGAACGGCAAGGCTTAGGGCACAGATGAGGGTACGGAAACGTTGCAGGCACAGACTACGTGCTGACGCATGGTTCAGTGCCAGCGTATGGGTCAGGAGTAGGGTACGGCGTAAGGTAAGGTGTAGGGCTGGTGGTGGGTTTCTATTCAGGGCTAGGGTTAGGGTTAGGGAAAGGCAAGGCATAGGGCACAGGTGAGGTTACGGAAACGTGGGAGGGTCAGGCTACATGCTGACGCACGGTTCAGTGCCAGCGTACGGGCCAGGAATAGGTTACGGCGTAAGGTAAGGTGTAGGCCTGGTGGTGGGTTTCCGTTCCGGGCTAGGGTTATGGTTAGGGAATGGCAAGGCTTAGGGCACAGGTGACGGTACGGAAACGTGGGAGTGTCAGGCTACGTGCTGACGCACGGGTCAGTGCCAGCGTACGGGCCAGGAGGACGGTACGGCGTAAGGTAAGGTGTAGGGCTTGTGGTTGATTTCCGTTCCAGGCTAGGGTAAGGGTAAGGGAACGGCAGGGCTTAGGGCACAGGTGAGGGTACGGAAACGTGGGAGGGTCAGGCTACATGCTGACACACGGTTCTGTGCCAGCATACAGGCCAGGAATAGGTTACGGCATAATGTAAGGTGTAGGGCTGGTGGTGGGTTTCTGTTCGGAGCTAGGGTTAGGGTTAGGGAACGGCAAGCCTTAGGGCATAGGTGAGGTTACGGAAACGTGGGAGGGTCAGTCTACGTGCTGACGCACGTGTCAGTGCCAGCGTACGGGCCAGGAGTAGGCAACGGTGTAGGATAAAGTGTAGGGCTGGTGGTGGATTTGCGTTCTGGGCTAGGGTTAGGGTTAGGGAACGGCAAGGCTTAGGGCACAGGTCAGGGTACAGAAACGGGGGAGGGTAAGGCTACGTGCTGATGCACGGTTCAGTGCCAGAGTACAGGCCAGGAGTAGGCAACGGCATAGGGTAAGGTGTAGGGCTGGTGGTGGGTTTCCGTACCGGGCTAGGGTTAGGGTTAGGGAACGGCAAGGCTTAGGGCACAGGTGAGGGTACGTAAACGTGGGAGGGTCAGGCTACGTGCTGACGCACGTGTCAATGCCAGCGTACGGGCGAGGAGTAGGCAACGGCGTAATGTAAGCTTTAGGGCTGGTGTTGGGTTTCCGTTCCGGACTAGGGTTAGGGTTAGGGAACGGCAAGGCTTAGGGCACAGGTCAGGGTACGGAAACGCGTGAGGGTAAGGCTACGTGCTGATGCACGGTTCAGTGCCAGAGTACAGGCCAGGAGTAGGCAACGGCGTAGGGTAAGGTGTAGGGCTGGTGGTGGGTTTCCGTTCCGGGCTAGGGTTAGGGTTAGGGAACGGCAAGGCTTAGGGCACATGTGAGGGTACGTAAACGTGGGAGGGTCAGGCTACGTGCTGATGCACGGGTCAATGCCAGGGTACGGGAGAGGAGTAGGCAACGACGTAAGTTAAGGTGTACGGCTGGTGGTTGGTTTCCGTTCCAGGCTAGGGTTAGAGTTAGGGAATGGCAAGGCTTAGGGCACAGGTGATGGTACGGAAACGTGGGAGGGTCAGGCTACGTGCTGACGCACGGTTCAGTGCCAGCGTACGGGCCAGGAATAGGGTACGGCGTAAGGTAAGGTGTAGGGCTGGTGGTGGGTTTCTAATCCGGGCTAGGGTTAGGGTTAGGGAACGGCAAGTCTTAGGGCAAAGGAGAGGGTACGGAAACGTGGGAGGGTCAGGCTACCTGATGACGCATGGTTCAGTGCCAGCGTACGGGCCAGGAATAGGGTACGGCGTAAGGTAAGGTGTACGGCTGGTGGTGGGTTTCCGTTCCGGGCTAGGGTTAGGGTTAGGGAACGGCAAGGCTTAGGGCACAGGTGAGGTTACAGAAACGTGGGACGGTCAGGCTACGTGCTGACGCACGTGTCAGTGCCAGCGTACGGCCAGGGGTATGCAACGGCGTAAGGTAAGATGTAGGGCTGGTGGTTGGTTTCCGTTCAAGGCTAGGGTTAGGGTAAGGGAACGGCAAGGCTTAGGGCACAGGTGAGGGTACCGAAACGTGGGAGGGTTAGGCTACATGCTCACGCACGGTTCAGTGCCAGCTTATGGGCCAGGAATAAGTTACGGGGTAAGGTAAGGTGTAGGGCTGGTGGTGGGTTTCCGTTCGGGGCTAGGGTTAGGGTTAGGGAATGGCAAGGCTTAGGGCACAGGTGAGGGTACGGAAACGTGGGAGGGTCAGGCTATGTGCTGACGCACGGGTCAGTGCCAGCGTACGGGCCAGGAGTAGGCAACGGCGTAAGGTAAGGTGTAGGGCTAGTGGTTGGTTTCCGTTCCAGGCTAGGGTTAGGGTTAGGGAACGGCAAGGCTTAGGGCACAGGTGAGGGTACGGAAACGTGGGAGGGTCGGGCTACGTGCTGACGCACGGGTCAGTGCCAGCGTACGGGCCAGGGGTAGGCAACGGCGTAGGATAAAGTGTAGGGCTGGTGGTGGATTTGCGTTCAGGGCTAGGGTTAGGGTTAGGGAACGGCAAGGCTTAGGGCACAGGTGAGGGTACGGAAACGTGGGAGGCTCAGGCTACATGCTGACGCAAGGGTCAGTGCCAGCGTACGGGTCAGGATTAGGGTACGGCGTAATGTAAGGTGTAGGGCTGGTGGTGGGTTTCCATTCCGGGCTAGGGTTAGGGTTAGGGAACGGCTAGGCTTAGGGCACAGGTGAGGGTACGGAAACTTGGGAGGGTCAGGCTACATGCTGACGCAATGTTCAGTGCCAGCGTACGGGCCAGGAATAGGGTACGGCGTACGGTAAGGTGTAGGGCTGGTGGTGGGTTTCTAATCCGGGCTAGGGTTAGGGTTATGGAACGGCAAGTCTTAGGGCAAAGGAGAGGGTACGGAAACGTGGGAGGGTCAGGCTACATGCTGACGCACGGTTCAGTGCCAGCGTACGGGCCAGGAATAGGGTACAGCGTAAGGTAAGCTGTACGGCTGGTGGTGGGTTTCCGTTCCGGGCTAGGGTTAGGGGTAGGGAACGGCAAGGCTTAGGGCACAGGTGAGGTTACAGAAACGTGGGACGGTCAGGCTACGTGCTGACGCACGTGTCAGTGCCAGCGTACGGGCCAGGGGTATGCAACGGCGTAAGGTAAGATGTAGGGCTGGTGGTTGGTTTCCGTTCCAGGCTAGGGTTAGGGTAAGGGAACGGCAAGGCTTAGGGCACAGGTGAGGGTACCGAAACGTGGGAGGGTTTGGCTACATGCTCACGCACGGTTCAGTGCCAGCGTATGGGCCAGGAATAAGTTACGGGGTAAGGTAAGGTGTAGGGCTGGTGGTGGGTTTCCGTTCGGGGCTAGGGTTAGGGTTAGGGAATGGCAAGGCTTAGGGCACAGGTGAGGGTACGGAAACGTGGGAGGGTCAGGCTACGTGCCGACGCACGGGTCAGTGCCAGCGTACGGGTCAGTAGCAGCGTACGGCGTAAGGTATGGTGTAGGGCTGGTGGTGGGTTACAATTCCGGGCTAGGGTTAGGGTTAGGGAATGGCAAGGCTTAGGGCACAGGTGAGGGTACGGAAACGTGGGAGGGTCAGGCTATGTGCTGACGCACGGGTCAGTGCCAGCGTACGGGCCAGGAGTAGGCAACGGCGTAAGGTAAGGTGTAGGGCTAGTGGTTGGTTTCCGTTCCAGGCTAGGGTTAGGGTTAGGGAACGGCAAGGCTTAGGGCACAGGTGAGGGTACGGAAACGTGGGAGGGTCGGGCTACGTGCTGACGCACGGGTCAGTGCCAGCGTACGGGCCAGGAGTAGGCAACGGCGTAGGATAAAGTGTAGGGCTGGTGGTGGATTTGCGTTCAGGGCTAGGGTTAGGGTTAGGGAACGGCAAGGCTTAGGGCACAGGTGAGGGTACGTAAACGTGGGAGGGTCAGGCTACGTGCTGACGCACGGGTCAATGCCAGCATACGGGCGAGGAGTAGGCAACGGCGTAATGTAAGCTTTAGGGCTGGTGTTGGGTTTCCGTTCCGGACTAGGGTTAGGGTTAGGGAACGGCAGGGCTTAGGGCACAGGTCAGTGTACGGAAACGTGTGAGGGTAAGGCTACGTGCTGATGCACGGTTCAGTGCCAGAGTACAGGCCAGGAGTAGGCAACGGCGTAGGGTAAGGTGTAGGGCTGGTGGTGGGTTTCCGTTCCGGGCTAGGGTTAGGGTTAGGGAACGGCAAGGCTTAGGGCACATGTGAGGGTACGTAAACGTGGGAGGGACAGGCTACGTGCTGATGCACGGGTCAATGCCAGCGTACGGGAGAGGAGTAGGCAACGACGTAAGTTAAGGTGTACGGCTGGTGGTTGGTTTCCGTTCCAGGCTAGGGTTAGGGTTAGGGAATGGCAAGGCTTAGGGCACAGGTGAGGGTACGGAAACGTGGGAGGGTCAGGCTACGTGCCGACGCACGGGTCAGTGCCAGCGTACGGGTCAGTAGCAGCGTACGGCGTAAGGTATGGTGTAGGGCTGGTGGTGGGTTACAATTCCGGGCTAGGGTTAGGGTTAGGGAATGGCAAGGCTTAGGGCACAGGTGAGGGTACGGAAACGTGGGACGGTCAGGCTATGTGCTGACGCACGGGTCAGTGCCAGCGTACGGGCCAGGAGTAGGCAACGGCGTAAGGTAAGGTGTAGGGCTAGTGGTTGGTTTCCGTTCCAGGCTAGGGTTAGGGTTAGGGAACGGCAAGGCTTAGGGCACAGGTGAGGGTACGGAAACGTGGGAGGGTCGGGCTACGTGCTGACGCACGGGTCAGTGCCAGCGTACGGGCCAGGAGTAGGCAACGGCGTAGGATAAAGTGTAGGGCTGGTGGTGGATTTGCGTTCAGGGCTAGGGTTAGGGTTAGGGAACGGCAAGGCTTAGGGCACAGGTGAGGGTACGGAAACGTGGGAGGCTCAGGCTACGTGCTGACGCACTGTTCAGTGCCAGCGTACGGGCCAGGAATAGGGTACGGTGTAAGGTAAGGTGTAGGGCTGGTGGTGGGTTTCTAATCCTGGCTAGGGTTAGGGTTAGGGAACGGCTAGGCTTAGGGCACAGGTGAGGGTACGGAAACTTGGGAGGGTCAGGCTACATGCTGACGCAATGTTCAGTGCCAGCGTACGGGCCAGGAATAGGGTACGGCGTACGGTAAGGTGTAGGGCTGGTGGTGGGTTTCTAATCCGGGCTAGGGTTAGGGTTATGGAACGGCAAGTCTTAGGGCAAAGCAGAGGGTACGGAAACGTGGGAGGGTCAGGCTACATGCTGACGCACGGTTCAGTGCCAGCGTACGGGCCAGGAATAGGGTACGGCGTAAGGTAAGATGTACGGCTGGTGGTGGGTTTCCGTTCTGGGCTAGGGTTAGGGTAAGGGAACGGCAAGGCTTAGGGCACAGGTGAGGTTACAGAAACGTTGGACGGTCAGGCTACGTGCTGACGCATGTGTCAATGCCAGCATACGGGCGAGGAGTAGGCAACGGCGTAAGGTAAGGTGTACGGCTGGTGGTTGGTTTCCATTCCAGGCTAGGGTTAGTGTTAGGGAACGGCAAGGCTTAGGGCACAGTTGATGGTAAGGAAACGTGGGAGGGTCATGCTATGTGCTGACGCACGGTTCAGTGCCAGCGTACGGGCCAGGAATAGGGAACGGCGTAAGGTAAGGTGTAGGGCTGGTGGTGGGTTTCCGTTCAGGGCTAGGGTTAGGGTTAGGGAACGGCAAGGCTTAGGGCATAGGTCAGGGTACGGAAACGCGGGAGGGTAAGGCTACGTGCTGATGCACGGGTCAGTACCAGAGTACAGGCCAGTAGTAGGCAACGGCGTAGGGTAAGGTGTTGGGATTCCATTCCGGGCTAGGGTTAGGGTTAGGGAACCGCAGGGCTTAGGGCACAGGTGAGGGTACGGAGAAGAGGGAGGGTCAGGCTACGTGCTGACGCACGAGTCACTGCCAGCGTACGGGCCAGGAGTAGGCAACGGCGTAAGGTAAGGTGTAGGGCTGGTGGTTGGTTTCTGTTCCAGGCTAGGGTTAGGGTTAGGGAACGGCAAGGCTTAGGGCACAGGTGAGGGTACGGAAACGTTGGAGGGTCGGGCTACGTGCTGATGCACGGTTCAGTGCCAGCGTACGGGCCAGGAGTAGGCAACGGCGTAGGATAAAGTGTAGGGCTGGTGGTGGATTTGCGTTCCGGGCTAGGGTTAGGGTTAGGGAACGGCAAGCCTTAGGGCTCAGGTGAGGGAACGGAAACGAGGGAGGGTCAGGCTACGTGCTGACGCACGGGTCAGTGCCAGCGTACGGGCGAGTAGTAGGCAACGGCGTAAGGTAAGGTGTACGGCAGGTGGTAGTTTTCCGTTCCAGGCTAGGGTTAGGGTTAGGGAACGGCAAGGCTTAGGGCACAGGTGAGGGTACGGAAAACTGGGAGGGTCAGGCTACGTGCTCATGCACGGTTCAGTGCCAGCATACGGGCCAGGAATAGGGAAAGGCGTAAGGTAAGGTATAGGGCTGGTGGTGGGTTTCCGTTCCGGGCTAGGGTTAGGGTTAGGGAACGGCAAGGCTTAGGGCACAGGTGAGGGTACGGAAACGTGGGAGGGTCGGGCTACGTGCTGACGCACTGGTCAGTGCCAGCGTACGGGCCAGGAGTAGGCAAAGGCGTAGGATAAAGTGTAGGACTGGTGGTGGATTTGCGTTCCTGGCTAGGGTTAGTGTTAGGGAACGGCAAGGCTTAGGGCACAGGTGAGGGAACAGAAACGTGGGAGGGTCAGGCTACGTGCTTACACACAGTTCAGTGCCAGCGTACGGGCCAGGAATAGGGTACGGCGTAAGTTAAGGTGTAGGGCTGGTGTTGGGTTTCCGTTCCGGGCTAGGGTTAGGGTTAGGGAACGTCAAGGCTTAGGGCACAGGTGAGGGTACGGAAACGTTGGAGGCTCAGACTACGTGCAGACGCATGGTTCAGTGCCAGCGTACGGGTCAGGAATAGGATACGGCATAAGGTAAGGTGTAGGGCTGGTGGTGGGTTTCTATTCCGGGCTAGGGTTAGGGTTAGGGAAAGGCAAGGCTTAGCGCACAGGTGAGGTTACGGAAACGTTGGAGGGTCAGGCTACATGCAGACGAACGGTTCAGTGCCTGCGTACGGGCCAGGAATAGGTTACGGCGTAAGGTAAGGTGTAGGGCTGGTGGTGGGTTTCCGTTCCTGGCTAGGGTTATGGTTAGGGAACGG